>NC_091991.1:114444109-115044109 GCF_044704955.1 Pristiophorus japonicus
GGGGAGAAGAGTTGGGGGGGTGGGGAGAAGAGTTGGGGGGGTGGGGAGAAGAGTTGGGGGGGTGGGGAGAAGAGTTGGGGGGGTGGGGAGAAGAGTTGGGGGGGTGGGGAGAAGAGTTGGGGGGTGGGGAGAAGAGTTGGGGGGGTGGGGAGAAGAGTTGGGGGGGTGGGGAGAAGAGTTGGGGGGGTGGGGAGAAGAGTTGGGGGGGTGGGGAGAAGAGTTGGGGGGGTGGGGAGAAGAGTTGGGGGGTGGGGAGAAGAGTTGGGGGGGTGGGGAGAAGAGTTGGGGGGGTGGGGAGAAGAGTTGGGGGGGTGGGGAGAAGAGTTGGGGGGGTGGGGAGAAGAGTTGGGGGGGTGGGGGGAAGAGTTGGGGGGGTGGGGAGAAGAGTTGGGGGGGTGGGGAGAAGAGTTGGGGGGGTGGGGAGAAGAGTTGGGGGGGTGGGGAGAAGAGTTGGGGGGGTGGGGAGAAGAGTTGGGGGGGTGGGGAGAAGAGTTGGGGGGGTGGGGAGAAGAGTTGGGGGGGTGGGGAGAAGAGTTGGGGGGGTGGGGAGAAGAGTTGGGGGGGTGGGGAGAAGAGTTGGGGGGGTGGGGAGAAGAGTTGGGGGGGTGGGGAGAAGAGTTGGGGGGGTGGGGAGAAGAGTTGGGGGGGTGGGGAGAAGAGTTGGGGGGGTGGGGAGAAGAGTTGGGGGGGTGGGGAGAAGAGTTGGGGGGGTGGGGAGAAGAGTTGGGGGGGTGGGGAGAAGAGTTGGGGGGGTGGGGAGAAGAGTTGGGGGGTGGGGAGAAGAGTTGGGGGGGTGGGGAGAAGAGTTGGGGGGGTGGGGAGAAGAGTTGGGGGGGGTGGGGAGAAGAGTTGGGGGGGTGGGGAGAAGAGTTGGGGGGGTGGGGAGAAGAGTTGGGGGGGTGGGGAGAAGAGTTGGGGGGGTGGGGAGAAGAGTTGGGGGGGTGGGGAGAAGAGTTGGGGGGGTGGGGAGAAGAGTTGGGGGGGTGGGGAGAAGAGTTGGGGGGGTGGGGAGAAGAGTTGGGGGGGTGGGGAGAAGAGTTGGGGGGTGGGGAGAAGAGTTGGGGGGTGGGGAGAAGAGTTGGGGGGGTGGGGAGAAGAGTTGGGGGGGTGGGGAGAAGAGTTGGGGGGGTGGGGAGAAGAGTTGGGGGGGTGGGGAGAAGAGTTGGGGGGGTGGGGAGAAGAGTTGGGGGGGTGGGGAGAAGAGTTGGGGGGGTGGGGAGAAGAGTTGGGGGGGTGGGGAGAAGAGTTGGGGGGGTGGGGAGAAGAGTTGGGGGGGTGGGGAGAAGAGTTGGGGGGTGGGGAGAAGAGTTGGGGGGGTGGGGAGAAGAGTTGGGGGGGTGGGGAGAAGAGTTGGAGGGGTGGGGAGAAGAGTTGGGGGGGTGGGGAGAAGAGTTGGGGGGGTGGGGAGAAGAGTTGGGGGGGTGGGGAGAAGAGTTGGGGGGGTGGGGAGAAGAGTTGGGGGGGTGGGGAGAAGAGTTGGGGGGGTGGGGAGAAGAGTTGGGGGGGTGGGGAGAAGAGTTGGGGGGTGGGGAAAGAGTTGGGGGGTGGGGAGAAGAGTTGGGGGGGTGGGGAGAAGAGTTGGGGGGGTGGGGAGAAGAGTTGGGGGGGTGGGGAGAAGAGTTGGGGGGGTGGGGAGAAGAGTTGGGGGGTGGGGAGAAGAGTTGGGGGGTGGGGAGAAGAGTTGGGGGGGTGGGGAGAAGAGTTGGGGGGGGTGGGGAGAAGAGTTGGGGGGGGTGGGGAGAAGAGTTGGGGGGGGTGGGGAGAAGAGTTGGGGGGGGTGGGGAGAAGAGTTGGGGGGGGTGGGGAGAAGAGTTGGGGGGGGTGGGGAGAAGAGTTGGGGGGGGTGGGGAGAAGAGTTGGGGGGTGGGGGAGAAGAGTTGGGGGGGGTGGGGAGAAGAGTTGGGGGGGTGGGGAGAAGAGTTGGGGGGGTGGGGAGAAGAGTTGGGGGGGTGGAGGGAGAAGAGTTGGGGGGGTGGGGAGAAGAGTTGGGGGGGTGGGGAGAAGAGTTGGGGGGGTGGGGAGAAGAGTTGGGGGGGTGGGGAGAAGAGTTGGGGGGTGGGGGAGAAGAGTTGGGGGGGTGGGGAGAAGAGTTGGGGGGGTGGGGAGAAGAGTTGGGGGGGTGGGGAGAAGAGTTGGGGGGGTGGGGAGAAGAGTTGGGGGGGTGGGGAGAAGAGTTGGGGGGTGGGGAGAAGAGTTGGGGGGGGTGGGGAGAAGAGTTGGGGGGGTGGGGAGAAGAGTTGGGGGGGTGGGAGAGGGGGGGGGGGGGGGGAGAAGAGTTGGGGGAAGAGAGGGGGGGGGGAAGAGAGGGGGGGAAGAGGGGGGGGAAGAGAGAGGGGGGGAAGAGAGAGGGGGGGAAGAGAGAGGGGGGGAAGAGAGAGGGGGGGGAGAGAGAGGGGGGGGAGAGAGAGGGGGGGGAGAGAGAGGGGGGGGAAGAGAGAGGGGGGGGAAGAGAGAGGGGGGGGAAGAGAGAGGGGGGGGAAGAGAGAGGGGGGGGAAGAGAGAGGGGGGGGAAGAGAGAGGGGGGGGGAAGAGAGAGGGGGGGGGAAGAGAGAGGGGGGGGGAAGAGAGAGGGGGGGGGGAAGAGAGAGGGGGGGGGGGGAAGAGAGAGGGGGGGGGGAAGAGAGAGGGGGGGGAAGAGAGAGGGGGGGGAAGAGAGGGGGGGGGAAGAGGGGGGGGGAAGAGAGGGGGGAAGAGAGGGGGGAAGAGAGGGGGAGGAAGAGAGGGGGAGGAAGAGAGGGGGGGGAAGAGAGGGGGGGGAAGAGAGGGGGGGAAGAGAGGGGGGGGGGAAGAGAGGGGGGGGGGGAAGAGAGGGGGGGGGGAAGAGAGGGGGGGGAAGAGAGGGGGGGGAAGAGAGGGGGGGGGGAAGAGAGGGGGGGGGGAAGAGAGGGGGGGGGAAGAGAGGGGGGGAAGAGAGGGGGGGAAGAGAGGGGGGGAAGAGAGGGGGGGGAAGAGAGGGGGGGGGAAGAGAGGGGGGGGAGAGAGGGGGGGAAGAGAGGGGGGGGGAAGAGAGGGGGGGGAAGAGAGGGGGGGGAAGAGAGGGGGGAGGGGGGGAAGAGAGGGGGGGGGAAGAGAGGGGGGGGAAGAGAGGGGGGGAAAGAGAGGGGGGGAAAGAGAGGGGGGGGAAGAGAGGGGGGGGAAGAGAGGGGGGGGAAGAGAGGGGGGGGAAGAGAGGTGGGGGGAAGAGGGAGGGAGTGAGGGAAGGAGGGAGAGAGAGAGAGAGAGAGAGAAAGAAAGGAGAGAAAGGAGAGAGAGAGAGAGAGATTGAATTATAGTTGCTCGACTGGACCCGTTAGACCCCATTATGACAGGTTGTGGGAGAAGCAGTCGAGACAATTCCAATCTCAAAGAGGTTCTTTGGATCTCTATTCAAAACAGCCAGTTTTGTAAACAAGCACAACAGAAACGCCTACAATTTCCAACACCAGTTCTTGATAAGAACACAAGAACTAGGAGCAGGAGTAGGTAATTTGGCCCCTCGAGCCTGCTCCGTCTTTTAATATCATGGCTGATTTGATCTTGGCCTCAACTCCACTTCCCTGCCCGCTCCCCATAACTAATTATAATATACGTTCCCCATAACCCCCTTATTGTTCAGAAATCTGTCTATCTTCACCCAAGATATATTCAATAACTCAGCCTCCACTGCTCTATGGGGTTGAGAATTTCAATCATTCATGGGTCATTTTCCGGTTGGCAAACAGTAACGAGTAGAGTGCCACAGAGATCGGTGCTGGGGCCTCAACTATTTATAATCTCTATTAATGATTTGGATGAAGGGCCTGAGTGTAATGTAGCCAGGTTTGCTGATGATACAGAGATAGATGGGAAAGCAAATTGTGAAGAGGACACAAAAAATATGCAAAGGGATATTATAGACAGGCTAAGTGAGTGGGCAAACATTTGGCAGATGGAGTATAATGTGGGAAATTGTGAGGTTATCCACTTTAGCAGGAAAAAAATAAAATAACAAATTATAATTTAAATGGAGAAAAATTGCAAAGTGCTGCAGTACAGAGGGACCTGGGGGTCCTTGTGCATGAAACACAAAAGGCGAGTATGCAGGTACAGCAAGTAATCAGGAAGGCAAATGGAATGTTGGCCTTTATTGCAAGGGGAATAGAGTATAAAAGCAGAGAAGTCCTGCTACAACTGTACAGGGTATTGGTGAGGCCACACCTGGAGTACTGCGTACAGTTTTAGTCTCCGTATTTAAGGAAGGATATATTTGCATTTTTTTGGAGGCTGTTCAGAGAAGGTTAATTAGGTTGATTCCAGAGATAAGGGAGTTGACTTATGAGGAAAGGTTGAGTAGGTTGGGCCTATACACATTGGAGTTCAGAAGAATGAGAGGTGATCTTATTGAAACATACAAGATAATGAGGGGGCTCGACAAGGTGGATGCAGAGAGGATGTTTCCACTCATGGGGGAAATCTAGAACTAGGGGGCATAGTTCCAGAATAAGGGTTCATCCATTTAAAACTGAGATGAGAAGGAATTTCTTCTTTGAGGGTTGTAAATCTGAAGAATTCTCTGCTCCAGAGAACTGTGGAGGCTGGGCCATTAAATATATTTAAGGTGGAGATAGAGAGATTTTTGAGCAATAAGGGAGTAAAGGGTTATGGGGAGCGGGCAGGGCTGAGCATATGATCAGATCAGTCATGATCTTATTGAGTGGCGGAGCAGGCTTGAGGGGCCAAATGGGCTATTCCTCCTCCTATAATGTTATGACCCTCAGAAGACATTCTTCCTCATTTCCGTTTTAAATGGGTGACCCTTTATTCTGAAACTATGCCCACTAGTTCTAGATTCCCCCATGAGGGGAAACATCCTCTCTGCATCTACCCGGATCTCAAATGGCCATGAGGCAGAAGAGATGCAGCAGCAAGTAGATCGGAGGGACTTCACCAACCGAGAGAAGAAGGGGATAAAAATAGAATAATTCTTGTACATTCGCATATAGCTAGATAAGAGCGCCAAATCATCAGAGCTCCATGGCAATTCATCCAGAGCAACAGCCAGCTTGAGTCACTCACCGATCTCCCTTTTCCGCTCATTTGTGGTGCAACTGTGGAAAAACTCGGTCATAAGACTCTCCAGGGCACGCAGAGAGGCCTCTTCAGATGCCTGTGAAAACAAACAGTGAGGCTGCATTAACCCAAGCCAAGGACTGACTGCTTTGAAGGACTCACCAATGTATACTAATCAGGATACGGTACAATTCGCAAATCAGTGTTCTTGAAAAGAAAAGTTAGTGCACAATTCCAACAGAAGAAAATAAGGAGACACAATCAGAAAGAAGGGATGAGGAAACACCAAACTTAGGTTTTAAAAGTCTGAAGATTGCTGAAGTCTGAGGGAGGGAAGGCATTCAGGTTTTGGAGCTGTTGTCCTTTCTGGAAGGGTCGCTCTTGGAATTTAGACTGAGACGAATACAGCAGCAATGATGCAGTTGCGATAATCTGCATTGTGATGCAAGATTTCTGCCAGAATTACAATCTATCTTAAATGTATTGATTACTGGCTAATTATCAGATCTGAAAACCAACTTTAAAAGGGAAACCCGGGATTTACACCCCTACTACGCCACACACAGGGGGTAAACTCCACTGACGGGAGCAGTCATTTCAGCCAGAATGGTCTGGAGCAGCAGGACCCCAGGAAATTCCACCAACAGTGCATGCAGGTAGCGCTTTAGGTTTGGCTCTCAGGTTGGTGCCAAGTCACAGCCCCCATCAGTGATGGCGAGTGGCCAAGCAGGAAGGGGCGCCCAACCTGACATGGCTCTCAACAGGTAACATTTAGCTTTGAAATAAAAGTTAAAACCACATTCTCAAATATTTTTACAATGGTAAAATGCATAGGGAGTATTTGGAATTTTAAAAAGGGCTATCCTAAACTTGCTCTTCCCCTTTTACATATCCCTAGTTTAGATATTAATCATGGAAACTAGAGTGCGATGAATGGAAGATTTTAAAATGGAAGATCCTTGCACCTTGGGGGACATTGAAAGTAAATTCGCTCTAGAAACCACAGCCACTTCGTTCCATTGCAATAAACACACATTCCGAAGGTGACAATCCATGAAAACAGAACAGGACCAAAGCGCTCCTGGGTGATCTGCCTTCCAACAGAGTTCTGACTGCACTGTGAAAGTGACTTAGTCAGCTCAGTGTGGTTGGTTGGGTGGGGGGGGGGGGGGGGGGGGCGGAAACAAGAGGAGGAGGAAGTGAAGAGTAACAATAAGAAATTCACATAAAACCATGGTAATTGCCCGAGCTACATCAGGGGAGAGGATTTCATGTGGAATGGTGTAAACAGCATTAGCAATGACCAAATGCAGGGCTCCTCTGGAATTGTTACAACAGTTTCATGACATTTGCATTGTGTCACAACAATGGAATGCGCTGCAGCTTTTGATTAGCAGGTCAGGCATTCCCAAGAGCTAAACACTTAACCCCTTAGCAGAAAAAAAACAGTTAATGAGATTAAATGCTTTTTGATAGAGGTTTAATACCATTTCCTTTTCTACAAACGAACATTAAAAGGGGAGACGAGTTTCCCTCCCTGCTACACTGCTTCATGACATCATGACATGAGACAACTGAAGTGGGTTCACTGCAGACAAGGGGTGGAGATTCAGACCAGCCCGAATGGCCTTGACCACCAGCTCAGACTTCAGAAAGGCGTTCACTGCACTGATACAGACGGTTCCCAGTCACTTGGCAATGGTAATGCAACATGAAACAAAATCGGACTATTTTTGTACTGGTGCTACTTAATCCACCCCCCTCAATATAAACTGGAGAGGCCCCACAGCACCAGATTTGGCTAGATTACAGAATCACTTACAAGTCATGTTTCAGTTAAAAACAAAATGCCCATATACAACATTTCTAGAATCCTACCAATATTGAAGATTAAGTGGTTTACAAGGGTGAAGAGGACAAGATGGAGGAAGACAGGGCAGGTTATAGACAGAATGCACTGTTGAACAGCTTTTTTTTAAGCAGGCTTTTAAAAGAAGGGAGAGAGGTCGGCAAGATTAAGTAGTTTCGCATGTGTTCCCGAGAGCAAGGGTGTAGAGGCAGAAAAATCAATGCTCGAGTCAAAGCAGCAAAGGGTGCAGGCTGGGAAAGGTTGCAGATTTAAAGTGAAGCGAGACCAAAGGAGAGATTTGAAAACACGGCAAGGGTACTGAAGTAGATACAATGCAGGATGGGAAGCCAGCGGAACTGGGTAGGGACAAGGGCGCTAGGCGTGAAGGATTGCGACAGGAATGGGCCACAAAGTTCAAGATTAACTACCATTTGCGAAGGGAAGGCGCAGGCAGGCAAGGAGAGCATTTTCTGCTCACTGCTGCAGTTTTACATACTTAAGGACTGACTAAATCTTGGGCACTGGACATCGGTGAACACTGTGTGAAACAGAATTGCGTTGTGCAGCATATGGCCAGAGGTCTGGATTGTGTAGCCCCTGCTCTTCCAGTTCAGAGTGCTCAACTTTTGATGTTACAGAACTCAATCTGGTGCGGTGACCTCTTTACATAGAAATCACAGTACAGAAACAGCCCATTCACATATTGCAAACACAGCATTGGGCAAATAAAAATACAGGAATCAACTAACTTCAGTCGTAGCACTGTAAAATCAAAGCGTACTAACATAACATAACGAGTAATAAGAAATGAGATGCAGAATAAAGTAGCAAATTGGCAGAATTTAAAAGAAACACAATTTGTGCAGGAGTAGTTTGCCATTTAAGGGTTTTATGCAAACAGAAGTTTCTTGGAAGGCGCCAAGAATGTCTCCAACAAATGCAGAACTCTTAGTTCCATATCATCTGTGCTCCAGTGGTGGGAGCTGACTGACCAATTTCCCTTCCTGGTCCCCATGCCAACCGATTTTATAAACTTTTATCTCCTCAGGTACTGCCCCCCCTTTCAATTTGCTGTCATCACACACCACTCCTCAAAAAGCTCACCATCGCCTCCGCTGCCCTGGCAATCCGCTCCATCACCAACCTTTCTTCTGGTTGTCACTTCCTAAATCTGTGCAACACTCACAACCCACAGAAAATAACTGGTTAAAAGATCAAATGAAAAAAGGCATGTTTCACTCCCCTTCACACCCCCCCACCACTTCGCAAGATGATGACTCGTCGGGCCAGTTAGGATGCCCCAAAGAGCTTTAAAGCCAATGGATTACTTTTGAAGTGCAGTCACTGTCGTTCTATCAGAAAATGCAGCAGTCATTTTGCACATAGGAAGATATACTAACCATCATCACAGGCAGTCCCTCAAATCGAGGATGACTTGCTTCCAGGTCAAAAATTTCACAGGTGTTTCAATGAAGGACCTAAAATTCCAGGTCCTGAACTAAATCTTGAAGGGTGGAAGATGCCTGTGCGTGGATTTTTAAAAAAAACATGGGGTGACCGTTGCAGACCAGCCACCACACGGGCTTGACAGAGCTAGGTCTTGGTTCAGTGGCAAGGATTAACAGACGACTGGAAACCTGCCTGCTGCACAGACCTAGTGCGTGCACATATCGCAGTATGGGCTGGCCCGTGCTGCCCCTGGGCCCTCGCTTCTTCTGGCCCCGAACTCTCACCTCTCCTGGGCCCCGATCACATCTCTCTGCGATCTCTCACTGCTCCTTCACCCCGACCTCTGCACTCCTGCTGTGACTGCCCACGCTCCAATCACCGACCTGGATCTTGGTGATGTCCCTCTTCACTGCCATTGCTCTCCTGCTCCAGCACGTGCTGCACCCTGGAGTAACAGCACGTGAATGAATGAATGAGCAGATAGTGGTTTTGATGTTGGTTGAAGGAGGAATGTGGGCCAGGACACAGATGAAACACATTGTTCTTCAAATAGTGCCAAATCTTGAGATACTTAATGTCTACCTGAGCAGGCAGATGGGGCTTCAGTTTAACATCTCCAAAAGATGGCAGCTCTGACAATGCAGCACTCCCAAGTATTGCTCACAGATGCCAGCCTAGATTATGTGCCCAAGTTTTCGAGTGGGACTTGAACTCACAACCCCCTGATGTGCTGCTGTCTCGCAAGCTCTTGTAGGACAGGATGTCTTCAGCAATCTGAAGCATCCCAAGGGAAATGCATGATTCCTTGTAACCTCTAAATCCATTAGGTCCGTTATACACAACTTTATTCCAAAATATGAAATGCTGTCTTCCTGTCCTCCAGCAATTGCTGCTTACAGTATACACTTTAAAAGCTTTCATTTGAGACACACATGGTGGGGAAACTGCTCCTTAAACAAATGTAAAATGCTACAGAAGTACTCAAGAGCAAAGTAATGCTACAGGCAGGCACTGGAGGTGCCTCGAGCCCAAACCCAGCTTCCTGCTGCATTACTGGCATGAAGATAACTGATTTACACTCCAGATTCAAGGGAATTTCACAGGCCAGGACAAATATAGACATAGCTATGTAAAAACATGTTCAAGCAGTGATACACAAGTGCTTGCATGAATCAAGCATTGAATAACAGATTTCAGGAATTCAATTGCACTCTTTTCCTCTCCAAAACCTGTTTGTAACACAGACTGCAGCTTCTGAATGACTAGGGTTTATTGATGAACTGACATTTGCATTTCACGACCAGTGACCACTTCACAGCCACGAGGCAATGCACAACCTGGCTCAGTCATGTATCCAGGATCACGAATTAAAAGAGGAATACCAGCCAGAACAGTATTATCTTGTGTGAAATAGGAACTGAAGTCTGCAGCTTTTGAAATTGCAATTGTAACATGGCCAGACGCACTGCTCTATGCAGCATTAAGCAGAATTAACAAAAGTTCACTATTAGCATTTCTTCATTCAAATAGACAAGTTAGACTTTGGGGCCAGTAACTTCTGCTTTAGAAAGTCAAAAGCTAAGTTTCAAAAGTATTGCACTGCTAAACCAGTGTTATTTTGAATTTGGGTTAAGAGAGAACTTGTGTTGCAGTATCACTGGATTTATGAAGGCAGGTATTCTCTTGACAGACAAAAGTTCACATTGTGACATGCCTTTTCATGTATACATCTCTTGCTAGCACATTACTACCGATCCAATTATTAGAACACCAACAGACTGTCCATTTTAAACAACCGACACCTTTGGAGATTCAAAAAGGAGTTATCGATTGCAGAGTCCCCCTTATCTGCTGAAAGGGGTACAGCTTGCACTATCTGCAAGTGCTCATTTCCTGCAAGCATCTTATACTTACCCAGAGTTCCAACTTGCTTAACATAGCGCCTTTAACATAGTAAAAATATCTCCAAGTGTTTCACAAAGCGTAATCAGTCAAAAGCTGACATCAAGCCACATCAGGTGTACCGATATCAATAGAAACTGCCATTACTTTAGCCAGGACCCCTAACCCTTGATGATGTTCTCTCGTCTTTGGCACTTAAACAGCAGCCATTCTGCACCAGCAACACTCCCCACAAACAGCAATGAGATGTACAACCAATGAATGTGGTGTTATTTGGTCATGTTGGTGGAGAGGGGAATGTCGACCAGGACACCAGGTAACATTCCCTACTCTATAATTAGTGCCTCGAGTTCTTTAATGAACAAGCAAACAGGATCTCAGCTGAAGCTCCCATCCAAAGGATGGCACCTCTCAGTGCTATACTCTTGTGCCAGTCCAGATTATGGCCCCAAACCCTGGTACGAGGCTTCAACCCACAAACCTCCGAGTGTTACCAACTAGAACAACCTGGCACTTCTTTCAACCTCCACTTACAAAGAGAGCACATTGCAAAGCAGCACAGAATATTGGTGGTGTGATCTTCAGCCCAGCTTGGACCAGAAGAATAGTAATGCCAATATACTGGTGGTACCAAGATGTCAAGTTAAGAATGCTTGCCAAAAAAAAACCGAGACCATCAGCAAAAAAAATCAACTACTTCGATCACAAGCTCCATAGTAACAGTGGGTAACTACATTACCCACCATACACAGGAATATTGGGGAGGTACCAGCAGAGTATCACTGGGCTACAAGTTGGGGGAAGCTAGGGCTCCTGCTCACCACCAGCAAATGACTCTTGCTGGCAAGTGCATCATTCACAGTACCCGACAGGACAGAATCGGGCTCTATGGGGACGTTCCCAATGAACAATCTTGTCGACATATTGCCCTGGCTCTCCCCGCATGAAAAATTGGCCACTTGGATGAGGTACCAGGGACTGCAGGCACTCACAGCAAGAATCAACATTTTCAGGTGAGGAGAGAACAGTGGGGGTTGGGAGAAAGGGGTATTATAACCCCCACCATTAGAACATTCAACAAAATATCACACCGTATCTGTAAGGCACTAAAATATATACAGGATGTCCTGTACATTGCTGCAAAGTTGGCACAGTATAGTAAAGCCTTGGATATGCGTGGGGTATCTGAAGATTATAATGCAACAAATTGACATTGTGATGTAAATAACTATCCCTCCTCACCCCAATGCTCAGTAACAGTTAACTTCTCCCTTTCCTCAGGCACCAGTTCCCCCATTTTCAAAACTGCGATCACCACCTTTTTAACCATATACTGTCTCAAACATTTATCACTTTTCAACATTTGGTCAGGCAATACTTAAATATTTGTCCCTAGAATTAATGTGACGGTGCTACTCGAAAAGCCAGTGATGGAAGTGTGATGATCCCTCAGCACAGCAGCTCATGGAGGGGTCCTTCTCTACAAGGACAGGGTGTTGGTGAGACCACATCTGGAGTACTGCGTACAGTTTTGGTCTCCTTAAGACCAATGCTCTTGGGACAATACACCAGCACTTCAGCTCCAACAAACTGCTAATAACACAAAAGGAGGGATATACTTGCATTGGAGGCAGTTCACAGAAGGTTCACGAGGTTGATTCCCGAGATGACGGGGTTGTCTTATGACAAAAGGTTGAGCCTCATTGGAGTTCAGAAGAATGCGAGGTGATCTTATTGAAACCTGTAAGATTCTGAGGGGGCTTGACAGAGTAGATGCAGAGGATGTTTCCACTCATGGAGGAATATAGAACTAGGGGGCATAGTTTCAGAATAAGGGGACGCTCATTTAAAGCAGAAATGAGGAAGAATTTCTTCTCTCAGAGGGTCGTGAATCTTTGGAGTTCTCTACCTCAGAGAGCTGTGGAGGCTGGGTCATTGAATATATTTAAGGTGGAGATACACAGATTTTTGAATAATAAGGGAGTCAAGGGTTATGGGGAGCGGGCAGAGAAGTGGAGTTGAGACCAAGATCAGATCAGCCATGATCTTATTGAATGGCAGAGCAGGCTCGAGGGGCCATATGGCCTACTCCTGCTCCCATTTATTATGCTCTTAGGACAATACACCAGCACTTCAGCTCCAACAAACTGCTAATAACACAAAACTAGGTTGGAAAAGATGCAGTCACAATTTGCACGAATTGCTAACATAAAACCGATTTTGTTCTCATCAAGCTCGTGAGAAATCAGATAAAGTTGCATCATTTTCCAAACTAGAATCTTTTCTGAAACAGAACAAGCCGATTTGAGAAACTTGCTTATTTCTAAGCTAGCCCATCTGAGTAATTACAGATCGGTTGAATCAAGTTTAAAAAGTGTTTGAAGAACTATAACAATACGGTTTCCTCTAAGGCGCGCAGTAATAGAAAAGGTCCAGCGCAGGCCGCTCACTGGCTTTTATACCGTAAATATCGTGCATGTGCAAAAATTTAAAGGGAACACATATTAAAAGAAGCAGGCCATGCAGAACAAAGCGCAGCTCACAGGGAACATTGACTAACAGCAATAGACAAACCTAGAGTTAAAACAGGATCAGCTATTTCCTTGATCGAACCATCGATTCAAACAGTAATCCACCACAGCCAATAAAGGATCAGCCAAAAGAATACAAACTCCTCCCCTCTGGGCTAAGCACTTCACATCCTGTCGTTAACCACCTGGGTTTATGTTGGAAGTCGAAGGTTATTCACCTGACAGAGTGCCACAAGGCCATGAGCCCACACGTGATACTGAACTCCTGTGTGACTCTACTTTGACTCCCCTCCTGTCTCTTTAATTAGTTTGTCATTCCTTTGCTGTAGGATACCTGATGAATCATTTTTGAAAATATATTTATTGCCATTAAGTGTGTAACACTGAGCAATAAAAGGAAAATATTTCCTTGCACGGATTATTTAGCGGAGTGGCTATGCACCACGGTGCAAACAGACAAAGCTAGCCATTATGTTAGGATAAGAGTAATGCTTTATTCCATTCCCCTCAGTTTCAACCATAATGCAACCTGATGCCATTTAATTTATTTTTATTCTGGCTTCTTGATGCATATCTATATGTCACCTTGAAGATGTTAGAGGGGCACAGCGTGGCCTCGGAGAGAACTGGAGAGTAAGTGGGACAGATCAGCTGCCAAGTATTACAGTGCAGGTCAGAGAACTGCAGCAAGGAGCAGCCTGCAAAAAATAGAAGTGCCTGTAACAGAGAAAGACCAGTAAAGAATGGGGCTGAGAGGAAGACACAGTCTGCAGAAGCAGAATCGAGCTATAGCAGGGAGGAGAAAAGAGGACAAGGGATCAGCAACAGAAAGGGGCAAGTAGGGAAGGTGCAGCAGAAACAAATCTTGGCGAGGGAGTAGCGACAGAATAGGAGCTGGACTCAAACTGTCTTTTAAAGTTCCTGCAGCAGAACCAAAATCCTGCCTCACAATTTGCTGCATTTCAGGAAATATTCTGCAAACAGGATTTCAACTTGTAAAAAAAAAGAATCACAAAAAAATGTACTTGCGGCCCGTGCCTACCTTGCCCAGCCCTCTAATTCTTTTTCAAAACCCCTCTACCTTTCTATCTCGCGCCACCATCAAAAACTTCTATAAACCGATCGAGATTCATAGATGGTTACAGCACGGAAGGAGACCATTTGGCCCGTGCTAGCTCTCTGCTTCAGCTAGTCCCACTCCCCCGCCCTTTCCCCCGTAGCCCTGCAAAACTTTTTCCCTTAGGTTCTTATCCAACTCCCTTTTAAAAGCCACGATTGAATCTGCCTCCACCACTCTTTCAGGCAGTGCATTCGAGATCCTAACCACTCGGTGCATAAAATTTTTTCCTCACGTCGCCTTTGGTTCTTTTGCCAATCACCTTAAATCTGTGTCCTCTGGTTCTCAACCCATCCGCCAATGGGAACAGTTGCTCTGTGTCTACTCTGTCGGGACCCCTGATTTTGAACATCTTGATCAAATCTCTCTCTTTTCTGCACAAAGGAGAACCCTAGCTTCTTCAGTCTATCCACGTAACTGAAGTCCCTCATCACTAGAATCATTCTCGTAAATCTGTTCTGCACCCTCCCTAAGGCCTTTACGTTCTTCCTAAAGTGCGTTACCCAGAATTGGACATAATACTCTAGTAGAGGCCAAACCAGTGTTTTATAAAGGTTCATCATAATTTAACATGCTTTTGTACTCTTATAGTACAAACCCAGAAGCTTTTATAACTGCTTTCTCAACCTGTCCTGCCAGCTTCAACAATTTGTGCACATATATACCACCCCCCACCCCCACCCAACCCCCCCCCACCACCCTCACCCGACTCCACCCCACCCCCACCCCCTCATGTACACGTCAACTGCATTGCCCTCATCAACCCTCTGTTACCTCGTCAAGAAACTCGATCAAGTTGTTTAAATACGATTTGCCTTTAACAAATCTGTGCTGGCTTTCCTTAATTAATCCATCCTTGTCCAAGTGACTTAATTTTATCCCTGATTATTGTTTCTAAAAGCTTTCCCACTACTGAGGTTAAACTGACAGGCCTGTAGTTGCTGGGTTTATTTTCACACCTTTTTTTGAACAAGGATATAACATTTGCAGTCTTCTGGCACCACCCCCATTTCTAAGGAGGATTTGAAGATTATGGCCAATACCTCTGCGATCTCTTCCTTCACTTCCCTCAGCATCCCATCCGGTCCTGGTGACTTATCTACTTTAAGTACAGCCAGCTTTTCTAGTACCACCTCTATCAATTTTTAATCCCATCCAGTATCTCCTCTACCTCCTCCCTCACTACATCTATGGCAGCAGCTTCTTCCTTGGTGAAGACAGATGCAAAGTACTCGTTTAGTACCTCAGCCATACCCTCTGCCTCCATGCGTAGGTCTCCTTTTTAGTCCCTATCTGCCCCATCCCTTCTCTTACTATCCATTTAATATTTATATGCCTGTAGAAGACTTTTGGATTCCCTTTTATGTTGGCTGCCAATCTATTCTCATACTCTCTCTTTGCCCTCATTCTCTTTTTCACTTCTCCTCTGACCTTTCTATATTTAGCCTGATTCGCAGATGCATTCTCGACCTGACATCTGTCATATGCGTTCTTTTTCTGCTTCATCCTACTCTCTATTTCTTTCGTCATCCAGGGAGCTCTGACTTTAGTTACCCTACCTTTCCCGCTCGTGGGAATGTACCTCGACTGTACTCGAACTATTTCCTCTTTAAAGGCAGCCCATTGTTCCATTACAGCTTTGTCTGCCAATCTTTGATTCCAATTTACCTGGGCCAGATCCTTTCTCGTCCCAGTGAAATTGGCCTTTCTCCAATTTCAGTGGGATGCTCCCTGTCCTTTTCCATAGCTAATCGAAACCTTATGATGCTATGATCACTCTTCCCTAAATGTTCACCTACTGATACTTGCTCCACTTGACCCACCTCATTCCCCAGAACCAGATCCAGCAATACCTCCTTTCTCATTGGGTCGGAAACATACTGATCAAAAAAGTTCTCCTGAACACATTTCAGAAATTCTTTCCCCTCTCTGTCCTTTACACTAATACTGTCCCAGTCTATATTAGGACAGTTGAAGTCCCCCATTATCACTAATCTAGCATCTCTAATTTATCTGCAAATTTGCTGCTACATTTTTCCCCACTAGTTGGTGGCCAATAGAATACACCCAATAGTGTAATGGCACCTCTATTATTTCTTAACTCTAGCCATATAGATCCGGTCCTCGACTCCTCCAGGACATCCTCCCTCCCAGCACTGAAACATTCTCCTTAACCAATACTGCCACACCACCTCCTACCTGTCCTTCTCTATTTTTCCTGAACATCTTATATCCAGGACTATTTAATACCCAATCTTGCCCTTTTTTGAGCCAGGTCTCCTTTATTGCCACAACATCATATTCCCATGAGGCTATTTGCACCTGCAGCTCACCAACCTTGTTTACTATGCTTCGTGCGTTCGCATACATACACTGTAAACCTATCTTAGACCATCTTGTGTTACCTCTTAGTCTGACCCCACCTAATACCTTACTAGAAACATAGAAAATAGGTGCAGGAGTAGGCCATTCGGCCCTTCGAGCCTGCACCACCATTCAAATATGATCATGGTTGATCATTGTTGCAACTTTAGTACCCCATTCCTACTTTCTCTCCATACCCCTTGATCCCTTCAGCCGTAAGGGCCACATCTAACTCCCTTTTGAATATATCTAACTAACTGGCCTCAACAACTTTGTGGTAGAGAATTCCACAGGTTCACAATTCTGAGTGAAGAAGTTTCTCCTCATCTCGGTCCTAAATGGCTTACTCCTTGTCCTTAGACTGTGACCCCTGGTTCTGGACTTCCCCAACATCGGAAACATTCTTCCTACATCTAACCTGTCCAATCCAGTCAGAATTTTATATGTTTCTGTGAGATCCCCGCTCATTCTTCTAAATTCCAGTGAATAGAAGCCTTGACAATTTAGGCTTTCTTCATATGTCAGTCCAGCCATCCCGGGAATCAGTCTGGTGAACCTTTGCTGCACTCCCTCAATAGCAAGATTGTCCTTCCTCAGATTAGGAGACCAAAACTGTACACAATATTCAAGGTGTGGCCTCACCAAGGCCCTGTACAACTGCAGTAAGACCTCCCTGCTCCTATACTCAAATCCCTTCGCTATGAAGGCCAACATGCCATTTGCCTTCTTCACCATCTGCTGTACCTGCATACCAACTTTCAATGACTGATGTACCATGACACCCAGGTCTTGTTGCACCTCCTCTTTTCTTGCTTTAGTGCTCTGTCTCTTCCAATCCTTTGTGCCCTTTATTTCCCCTTTCTAAAGCTACATCCTGGTGCCCACCCTCTGTCAAATTCGTTTAAACCCTCCCCAACAGCACTAGCAAACCTCCCCGCGAGGATATCTGTTGAGGTGCAACCCGTCCGGCCTGCACGGGTCCCACTTCCCCCAGAACTGCCCTAATGCCCCAGGAATCTGAAGCCCTCCTTCTTGCACCATCTCTCTAACCACGCATTCATCTGCTCTATCCTATGTCTATACTCATGCACGCGTGACACCGGGAATAATCCAGAGATTATGACCTTTGACTCGAGGCATCTTGCTATGCTAAAGACTCTATATAAATGCAAATTGCTGTAAATACACTAAATAAAAAGAAACCGATCCCTTCCAACACCATGCACTGACAGCTTAAATCAATATCCATGGCCGTCGGGTTTAGCCACACTTCACTATTATGCTGACAGCCACACTATGTCCAACCCCTGATGAAAGGGCCGCCTCATCAACTCCCAAGGCAGGGTACATGCAGTTTTGTCTGCCCTGACCTAACTGGATGCAGCAACGGCAAACCAAAAAGAGAGCACAGAACAAGAGATTTAAAAACATATCACTATCAGTCCTTTTCATACCTTGTGGCTCTCCATATCCCAATGCCACAAACTGATTTTGCAATAAACCCATAACTCAGTTTCCCCAACTTTAGGTGACCTGCAAACAAATGGCACAGAAATCATTGCCTCTCTGGTTGCCGCTAACTATCCACTCATAGTGGTCTCCTGAGCAGCTTCATAGAGCGATCAGTAGCCTCTCTAAGCCAACTGCTGCACCATGTGATCAAACAGCACTCTTCCCCTAGAGACTTGCTCTAATTCCTAATGGCATGGGCCCAAAGCACAAAACTGCTCCATATTTGCCAATAGAAACACAGAAATTACAGCAGGAAAGCAAGCTTTGGCCCCAGCCAACGTGCATTGCTGTTTACCCTCCCTCCACATGAGCAGTATTGAGCCCACGTACCCATCCACATCCCTTTATTGACCTTTCCTTCAACAGCTCGCATGCCCACTCCCATGCCACACAATGGCTGGTGTGGGAAATGGAAAATAATCACACCCTGATGGAGTATGGTGGCACTCCAGAGGCTGCAGCATATTACGGGGCAAAGTACAGGGAACACTGCTTCACTGAGCTACAGATCTGACTGACTCACATCCTTTGATTAGTCAAAGCAGAAATATCAGCTGTCTCTGCACAATGTTCCTCGGGCTTTAAACACCATTTTTTATTTACATTCTGAAGTCTAATAGCTCTGTGCCACGCCTATTTACAAGCTGAATTCTACCAGCTCCATGCCTTAAACAAAGCTCATGCTTGTATTACTTTATCAATTTACATGTGGAACACTTTTTTAAAAAAAGCAAAAAGCGACTTTAAGTCGAGAGTGCTGCCTATATATGGAAGGGGTCAAGTTTGCGTCAAAATGGTACCATTTTTGCAACTTGCAATTGCATCCTCCATATCCCTTGATCCGACCCACAGCAGCACAGCATGGAGCTCCGCTGATCCCACTGTTTACTACGCAATGTCACTCTTCTACCCGCCCCAATCACCAGCCTCCTGAAGGTGGACAATCTTCAGTTGCACATGGCGCTCAACGACCTATCTAACCAGGCACGCAATCCTCCCAGGGAAAAGGCACAATCCAGTTACAGCTAGGTTCCCACTTTCCCCAACACAGCCGAAGCCCTTTGTCCATGCAGACAGGCAGTCTTCTGCTGGTCTTTTGTACAGCCCACCTTAAAGAATTATCCATATTAAAGCCCGATAGCACTGAGCTCACCAGCATGCTGCCATAAGAACATAAGAGCTAGGTGCAGGAGTAGGCCATTTGGCCCCTCGAGCCTGCTCTGCCATTCAATAAGATCATGGTTGATCTGATCTTGGCCTCAACTCCACTTTCCTGACCGCTCCCCATAACACTCCCTTATCATTCAAAAATCTGTCCATCTCCACCTTAAATATATTCAATGACCCAGCCTCCACAGCTCTCTGGGGTAGAGAATTCCAAAGATTCACGACCCTGAGAGAAGAAATTCCTCCTCATTTCTGTTTTAAATGGGCGACACCTTATTCTGAAACAATGCCCCCTAGTTCTAGATTCCCCCACAAGGGGAAACATCCTCTCTGCAACTACCCTGTCAAGCCCCCTCAGAATCTTATACGTTTCAATAAGATCCCCCCTTCATTCTTCTAAACTCCAATGAGTATAGGCCCAACCTTTCTTCATAAGGCAACCCCTTCATCTCAGGAATCAACCTAGTGAACCTTCTCTGAAATGACTCCAATGCAAGTGTATCCCTTCTTAAATAACAAAACCAAAACTGTACGTAGTACTCCAGGTGTGGTCTCACCAACGTCAAACACACAAGATGTGCCTCTGCCACCTTTGTTTAATCTCCAGAGACACGGCCCGACAATAGAGAGATCAGTGGAAATGGAACGGGACGCACAACAAAAAATGCGGCACGGTACAGCAAAACAAAATCCCTGCCAACACTTCCCCAGTCAAAGCTGCTGCAATATGCAGCTCAGTACAACCCTCACACTGTCTGCAGCACAGTTATTCCAGCAGTGTGCACCCAGAAAAGGGGGGGGGGGGGTGGGTAAGAGAGAGAGGGAAGGCAAGGAGGTGCGCACTAGCAGTACTAAAGATAACGAGCAAGCAGATGCACAGCAAATAGATGAGTACCACTGAGCTCAAGAATGTAGATGTGTGCAACTAACTCAAAGCACCACCAGGGCTACAAGTTCCAAATTCTCCCGCTGCAAATACAGACACAATGACAAAGTGATGAGAGGTGGCTGTGCACAGGATTGAAAATACAATCCAGGTACCCAGATGGCTGAGGCAGGTTGAGTGAGTAACTTAGCCGTACAAGCCAATCTCGATCCTGAGCTGATCTGAGTCTGCAGCAGCTGGACTCATTTACTCGAGTGCTTCAGGGGTAATGAGAGAACAAAATCAATGGCTCAGGGTTGCCATTGCTCAGGCATCGACGACGAGATCCAACACTGCTTTCAGTGCACCAGTGCAGCCTTCGGCCGCCTGAGGAAAAGTGTGTTTGAAAACCAGGCCTTCCAAACTGCCACCAAGCTCATGGTCTACAGGGCTGTAGTAATACCTACCCTCCTGTATGTCTCAGAGACATGGACCATGTACAGTAGACACCTCAAGTTGCTGGAGAAATATCACCAACGATGTCTCCGCAGGATCCTACAAATCCCCTGGGAGGACAGGCGCACCAACATCAGCGTCCTCATTCAGGCTAACATCCCCAGCATTGAAGCACTGACCACACTCGATCAGCTCCGCTGGACAGGCCACATAGTCCGCATGCCAGACATGAGACTCCCAAAGCAAGTGCTCTACGTGGAGCTCCTTCACGGCAAACAAGCCAAAGGTGGGCAGCGGAAAGGACTTCTTGATAAAGTGCAACATCCCCACTGACACCTGGGAGTCCCTGACCCAAGACCACCCTAAATGGAGGAAGTGCATGAGAGGGGGCGCTGGGCACCTTGAGTCTCAACGCCGAGAGCATACAGAAATCAAGCGCAGGCAGCGGAAAGAGCGTGTGGCAAACCAGTCCCACCCACCCCTTCCCTCAACGACTATTTGTCCCACCTGTGACAGTCTGTGGCTCTCGTATTGGACTGTTCAGCCACTAAAGAATTCACTTCAGGAGTGGAAGCAAGTCTTCCTCGATTCCGAGGGACTGCCTATGATGATGATGAATGGAAGTGTACCTAGATTGGATTCAGCTGCAATTCTCCTACCAGCAATGCCTGAATGAGCTGCCGATACTCACCATCAGGGCACTCGTGCACTCTGAAGAGTCATGCCTTCACGAGTGAACTGCCAAGAACAAAGGTCAAGGGTTGCAGGAAATGATGCTCACCGAAACATCAAAAGGCACTCCTCAAAACAGAGAATGACTTTGGTAATTGAAAATATTAACCAAGTATACCCTGTGATTCTCCAAAGTGTCCACAAGCAGTCATCTGAACAATCAAAACAAACAGTGGGATTTTCAAACAAACGAACAGTTGGGATATTTGGCTAATATCTGGGAATGTTCTAAGTTACAAGATGAGAGTTACAAATGGACAAACTGAGCCCTCCCATCAGGGCTTGAGATGCAAGTTATTTTGATTCAAGGATTCTTTTGGAGCAACCAGGTGCTACCGAACAAGTGAAACATTCACTCATTATGTTTGAGTCTTTTTACTCTACATATTCTTGGCATGTATCAGCATACTCTCCCATTGCTTGTGTTTCTCCACTTGCCCTAATCTCAAAATAAGCTTGCTAGTGAGAACAAACAGAACTCCTTCTTCCAATACAGAAGCTTCCTCCTTTTCAGGTTACAACAGAAGAACGCTGTGCTAGATCTGTTTTAAGCCTTAACAGGCAAATTTATTGAACTGTAAAGGAATGGAATAGCAGAAATTTAACATTTATACAGCAGTTACATTTTGCTAACTCATGTAGTAGAAAATATAGTTCACAACTCGGCGCCAGTTTTGATCAATATTCTTGTATAGCAATTTTCCCTTTTACCATCCTTAGCTAACTTAAATACTCTTCAGAAATCCCAAAGGGTGCAGATAAAAACCCGTTTAATAAACACCCCTCGAAACATTTATTGGGGCTTCTGTCTGCTCAATTCAAAAGGAACTGCCAGTCAGACACACGTGAACAAATCCCTCACAGCATGTGTGTTTGAAATATGTAGCTCAACTCTTCTCCCTTAAACAAACTGCCTGGAAAACAACCAGATTGTCACAATGCTAGAGTTAGGCAGGGACATAGTTTGAGTCTGTTTTTTTAAACCCTCATGTAGTGGCTGAAGGTGTCAGTACAAGGTACTGTTAAGTTAGTCACACCCTTGTTAACCACAGGCAGAGGTGGCAGCATAAAACTTCAAACACTCAAAAGCTCAGGGTCCAGTGAGAAACTCTTCCTTCAGCTTCAGATAACTTGTTCTTCATTTAATACGTTTTGCCACTTGCTGAATTTGGGTTAGAAACACGTTCAACATTTATACGGCAGCACACAAAAAATATCCCTTCTCTTCAAGCGCATCGCCACTACTTTTATCAGCTAACCATGCTACAGTTAATGCTGTTTTGTGTTCCATTCCACCACACTACAGCAATTCCCCAGTAAACAAGAGCTCAGCTAATGAGGACCCAAGAGGCCTCTTCTGGGCTTTGGAAAGACTGCACTGATCGATGAGCTGCAAGGCTAACAGGGCTTCGCTATTCCAGTGTCAGACTTGGAGCTGGACTGGGCTGACATCCAATGCAGTTCCAGCAACAACTCCTGAGTCAACCTTTAGTCAAATCCTGTGTCCAGTTTAGATTCTTCACACCTACAGCCGCGACTCCTCCGATGCTCTCCGCCGCTTTAACAGTTTCCCGGCCCCAACCGTCTCCTTTTCTCTATGGACGTCCAATCCCTCTACATTTCCATTCCTCACCAGGATGGCCTGCGGGCATGCCGCTTCTTCCTTGAGCACCAACCAGTCCCCATCTACCACCCACCTCCTCCGCCTGGCTGAACTTGTTCTCACATTGAACAACTTCTCCTTTGACTCCACTCACTTCCTCCAAATTAAAGGTATTGCTATGGGAACCCGCATGGGTCTTATAGCTAGGCCTGTTTTTTTGTGGGAAAGATAGATTACGAAAGTAAACTTGCACAAAACATAAAAACAGATAGTAAAAGCTTTTACCGATATATAAAACGGAAAAGAGTGACTAAAGTAAATCTTTAGAAGATGAGAAGGGGGATTTAATAATGGGAAATGTGGAAATGGCTGAGACCTTAAACAATTATTTTGCTTCAGTCTTCACAGTGGAAGACACAAAAACTATGCCAAAAATTGCTGGTCACGGGAATGTGGGAAGGGAGGACCTTGGGATAATCACTATCACTAGGGGGATAGTGCTGGACAGGCTAATGGGACTCAAGGTAGACAAGTCCCCTGGTCCTGATGAAATGCATCCCAGGGTATTAAAAAAGATGGCGGAAGTTATAGCAGATGCATTCGTTATAATCTACCAAAATTCTCTGGACTCTGGGGAGGTACCAGTGGATTGGAAAGCAGCTAATGTAACGCCTCTGTTTAAAAAAGGGGGCAGACAAAAGGCAGGTAACTATAGGCCGGTTAGTTTAACATCTGTAGTGGGGAAAATGCTTGAAGCTATCATTAAGGAAGAAATAGTGGGACATCTAGATAGGAATAGTGCAATCAAGCAGACGCAACATGGATTCATGAAGGGGAAATCATGTTTAACTAATTTACTGGAATTCTTTGAGGATTTAACGAGCATGGTGGATAGAGGTGTAGCGATCGATATGGTGTATTTAGATTTCCAAAAGGCATTCGATAAGGTGCCACACAAAAGGTTACTGCAGAAGATAAAGGTACGCGGAGTCAGAGGAAATGTATTAGCATGGATAGAGAATTGGCTGGCTAACAGAAAGCAGAGAGTCGGGATAAATGGGTCCTTTTCGGGTTGGAAATCGGTGGTTAGTGGTGTGCCACAGGGATCGGTGCTGGGACCATAACTGTTTACAATATACATAGATGACCTGGAAGAGGGGACAGAGTGTAGTGTAACAAAATTTGCAGATGACACAAATATTAGTGGGAAAGTGGATTGTGTAGAAGACACAGAGAGGCTGCAAAGAGATTTGGATAGGTTAAGCGAATAGGCTATAAGGTTTGGCAGATGGAATACAATGTCGGAAAATGTGAGGTCATCCACCTTGGGAAAAAAAAAAACAGTAAAAGGGAATATTATTTGAATGGGGAGAAATTACAACATGCTGCGGTGCAGAGGGACCTGGTGGTCCTTGTGCATGAAACTCCCAAAAAGTTAGTTTGCAGGTGCAGCAGGTAATCAGGAAGGCGAATGAAATGTTGGCCTTCATTGCGAGAGGGATGGAGTACAAAAGCAGGAAGGCCCTGCTGCAACTGTATAGGGTATTAGTGAGGCCCCACCTAGAGTACTGCGTGCAGTTTTGGTCACCTTACTTAAGGAAGGATATACTAAGCTTTGGAGGGGGTACAGAGACGATTCACTAGGCTGATTCCGGAGATGAGATAGATTGAGTAGCCTGGGTCTTTACTCGTTGGAGTTCAGAAGGATGACATTTAAAATAATGAAATGGATAGACAAGATAGAGGCAGAGAGGTTGTTTCCACTGGTCGGGGAGACTAGAACTAGGGGACACAGCCTCAAAATACGGGGGAGCCAATTTAAAACCGAATTGAGAAGGAATTTCTTCTCCCAGAGGGTTGTGAATCTGTGGAATTCTCTGCCCAAGGAAGCAGTTGAGGCTAGCTCATTGAATGTATTTAAATCACAGATAGGTAGATTTTTAATCAATAAGGGAATTAAGGGTTACGGGGAGCGGGCAGGTAAGTGGAGCTGAGTCCATGGCCAGATCAGCCATGATCTTGTTGAATGGCGGAGCAGGCTCACGGGGCTAGATGGCCTACTCCTGTTCCTAATTCTTATGTTCTTATGTGGAACATTCTTTGTTCCAGTCCAACTTGGGTCCCCTCCCTCACCTCTTTTTCCAGTACACTGAACTAGAAAATTTCATTCACTTTGCATCCAATCTCCACCCTTCCCTCACCAACTCTTCCCTTCCTCGACTTCTGTCTCCATTTCTGGGGATAGTCTATTGACCAACGTTCACTATAATCCCACAGCTACCTGGACTACACTTCCTCCCACCCTGCATTCCATTCTCCCAGTTTCTCCGGCACATCTGCTCTGATGATGCCACCTTTCACACTAGTGCGTCTGATATGTTTTCCTTTTTCCTCAACCAAGGATTCCATTCCGACATGGTTAACATGGCCCTTGACCGTGTCCGTTCTATTTCTCGCTCTCATCCCTTCCCCTCCCTCTCAGAACTACGACAGGGTTCCCCTTGTACTCATCTTTCACCCCAACAACCTCCAACAGATCATTCTCCGTCACTTCCAGCATGATCCCATCACCAAACACATCTTCCCTTCCCCTCCCGATGGAACCGCTGCCTCACTGAAACCCTGGTCCACTCCGGTATCCCCTCCCCTCCCACCGCACCTTCCCATGCAAGCACAGATGCAGCAACCTCTGTCCTTCTACCTCCTCCCTTCCCACTGTCCAGAGCCCCAAACACTCCTTCCAGGTGAAACAGCGATTTACGTGTACCTCTCAATTTAGTATACTGCATTCACTGCTCATAATGTGGTCTCCCCAATCGAAGACAGATTGGGTGACTGCTTTGCAGAACACCTTCGTGGCCCCAAGCTTCCGGTCACCTGTCACTTTAATTCTCTGCTCCATTCCCACTCCATCCTCAGCCTCTGACACTGTTCCAATGAAGCTCAACGCAAGTTCAAGGAACATCACCTCATCTTTCGTTTAGGCACTTTACAGCCTTCTGGACTCAACATCGAGTTCAAAGATTTCAGACTATAATCTTCACCCATATTATTTTTACCTTTCCTCTTTTTTTTTTAAAACAGCACCCCCCTTTTTCTTTTTTCTCTGTTTCCCAGGGCAGCTAGTGATCATGCCGCCATTCACACTCCATCTAGACTCATCTTTTGTTTCCTAACTTGTGCCATTACCATCTCAATTTGGCCCATCGTCCCTTTTGTCTCTCAAATCTCTCCTGTCTTCCACCCTATCAGACCTTTCCTTTTGTTCTCTCCTCCCCTCCCCCTTTCAGTGCCCCTTGCACTTCCTTAAGAATCTGTTACATCTCAAACTTTGAGTTCTGACGAAAGATCACAGATTTAAAACGTTAAAACTCTCTCTCCACAGATGCTGCCTGACCTGCTGAGATTTTCAGCATTTTCTGTTTTTCTCTCATTAAACTGTAGTTGGGCACAATGATGAATGCGGCCACATGGTAAAGCCAGCTCGCTGAGCTGCTCAGACCGAGAGCTGTGCTGGTTAAAGGGGGGAGGGGGGTGCGCGAGCAGGATCGTACCCGGCGAGCTTTGCTGCACTGCCAGGCAGGTCAGCCAATGGACATCGGATGTGTGTATGCCTCACAGGCCAGGTGTTCTTGTCTCTTTGACTGAGGACAGTGCAGCATACCACCACCTCACTGCAAAAATAAGACTGGTTGCCAGGCAAAAAAGCACAACATTGGTTTTGGACCAGTAGTTTTGGACCGTTTGAAACTTTAGTTAATCAGAATGTTGCAGTCTAAATTAGCGAGACTATGGCACTCCGCCTCCCCTTGCAGCACATTAAACTAACAGTCCTCATCTTTACGAAGGAAGCATGTTGAGTTGCTAGGACACATGGTAATCCTGTGAAACACAACCAAGTTGAATTGCTTCCAAACTCCATTAATCACTGCAAAAAACAGCAATCCCATTCAGACCAAATACCTATCCTGATACGTCCCTTAGACTCAATGCATAGCCTCCTTCTCCGATACCAGCACTGCTGCCTAGCCTTACAATCACGGTTAAATAAAATAGAGCTAACTCCCTCAGTCATGGGATTTGGGCATCTACCGTCCATGATAAAGGACTGCAGACTTCCATCCAATGATACCTGAACTTATGCCCACCCCCATTCATGTTTCATGCAACAATGCCCCAACAACAACCAATGTGCATGGCCAGTTCAGGGAGAAAGCTGTAATTGGCAGAATAATGCTCTCACTGTGCAGACTCATCGAACTCAAACCGTCATCAGCATTGCTTCTAATCTTGGGTCACAGCAATGATTCCTGGCCTTTTGGTTGCCAACGGGGTTTAACGTGCTTTACTCACCGACAAGTCTGGCGCAAAGTCTCTTACTGCACAACCACATCTCTGCCCAATTGTTGCTTTAATGACACAATCTGGGTACAAAATTCAGATAAAGTTTGAAAAAGACTCGCTGCTTAAACTGTAGGAAGTGTTGGAAATCAGCCCATCTGAGCACCAGCACCAACCCAAGAAGCATGAAGCCAGCACCTGTTCAGTTTCAAACGACTCTGGATAAAAAATAAGTGCGATTATAACGTGCAGCAATGCCGCTGTAGGAGATGACACAATGCCATACTGGTGCAAATATGGTGCTCCTCTCAGCTGGGCATTGCTCTGTATCTAACTGTGAATTAAGAGCATCAGATGCCAATAATGAGTTCACTAAATGGGACTCCCATTGCCTGCTGCCCTCCTCCTTCTCCATAACAAATTTGACTATCAATTTTTCTTCACCCTCTCCTTCCCCCAAAAGGTAGCTTTGGTCAAGAGAACACTGATCTAAAGATACCCAAAGATCTCAATTAAAAAGACATTAGCAAATATACTACTACTGCAGCATTTGTGTTAAGTCACTGTTTGGCCAGACTTAGAGGGACCAGAGGCAGAAAACCCCCACAGTGACCAGAAATAAGATCGGAATATCTGCTTCCCAAGTGAAACCACCATACAATGCCCTCAAACACACGTGCCCAAGCAGCCCACTTCAAGGTTCGTCTAATTCCTCCTTTAATAAGCGCAGAGAGCCAAAACAAAAGGACCCTGAGATCCCTTCCAAGGTCTCGGTGTTCTGAAGGCATGCAAACATGTAACCCTGAGGGCCTTGGAGGCTCAGTTTTTGAGTATATTCAAGACAGAGGTCGGTCGCTTTTTGGATATTAAGGGAATCAAAGGATATGAGGATAGTGCAGGAAAGTGGGGTGAAGTAGAAGATCAGCCATGATCTTATTGAATGGCGGAGCAGGCTCGAGGGGCCGAATGGCCTACTCCTGCTCCTAATATATTTATATTTCCACATTTAACACACATTGAGATAAAACTGGAACCCCCCCCCCCCCCAAAAAAAGCAGAATTTATTCAAGATGGCAGGAGAGTGGAGGAACAGTTCCAGCAGATCAGGGAGGTAAGCAGCTGATTGTCCTCCCAAGGCAGTTGCAAGAATAAAAACGATGGCAAACCACGGCGAGATAAGAGCAATCAGCTTCAGAGTCACAGGATGAACGCCTGTAAACTCAAATCAAGTTGTCAAGTATTTGAATCTACATCACTGTTAACAGTAACCACACAGGAGCAGCAATCAAGAGTACAAATGGCACAATTCGAACCACTCGCGCACAATGTATTGAAATTGTAACTCGCTGAACCGCTGTGGTTGACAGGCCCAGCTCAGCACTACTCTATACTATATCACTTGGATCTTATTCGTAGAGTGTGTTATTGGTAATGCAAGCAGACTCCATTTTTTTCTATCAAGTTATTTGCCCGTTGACTGGATTGGAGGGGCAGCTTGAAACCCTGCTTCCAGACATCCAACTATGGCAAACACGGAACTTCATTATTTAAAAAGAGTCAACAGACACACCTGGAAACTACCTGTCAGGTGATCCATTGTAGGCATAATCTTCAAAACTATTTTAAGGAATCTGATGGAGGGAGGAGATCTGAAATAGCACCGCTCAATAAAAACGCATGTTTAGTAAACACTGGAGATTTTCCAAGCTAGAACTACAACGGCACATCAGGAAATGAATAGTTGAGCCAGAAAATCATGGAATAAGGGTGGAATGTTGAACAGAAAATTGGCTTAAAAACAAGATGGTAGCTATAAATCGGAACTTTAAGATAGCATGGGGAAGGGTGGGGAGAATAAGCTGGGGGACATCCTGAGAGATAGAACCTGATACACAACTACATTTAAAAATGACTTGAAGGGTATCAAGAGCAAGATCTCAGTTTGCCAATAATGCTAAAACTGAAGTAATGAATGAGGAATGGTGCAACCCGGTTCCGAAGGATTTGGATCTTTCAGGAAACTGGTCCAATAGATAGCAAATGTAGATGAATATAATTGGTATAGGAGCACAAAGGACTTGGGGTTACTGTGGGAAATGTGAATTCAATACATGAGCCCAGTGCATGAGGGCAGGGAAAAGGACAGGATGCATTAGTAGATACACGATATAAATCAAGAGGCAATGTTTTTCGATAAAATATTGGCCACCATTACAATACAAGGTGATTTGAAGTATAGGAATTTAAGTTCTGAGGAAAGGTGAAATAAAGGGAATTCACACAGAACTATTCAACACAAAGGTAAATAAGGCACATGAAATGTCCTACCAGGAAAGGGCACTGAAGTGTTCAGTTATGTTACAAGTCAGGGACTGATTCTTTAGGGCAGGTTCGGTTGGACTCCCAGGATACAGCGAAGGTTGCAAGTGACTACTTTTGCATCAGTCTTTCCTCCTGTGGACTAAGCTTAGTTACCATTAATGCTGTGTGTAGGTTATTGACGCTAACAATGTTAAACTAGATGTAGCCCTGATCTTGGGAGAGAAAACGGGGTCTAAAATGCTGGCTCCAACAGCATTTATCCGAGGTTGCAGAGTTCATATATTTGATAGTTCACTGAAGTCTTTAGATCGTTCCTGATTACTTGAGGGAAATTAATGTTTCACTGACATTAAAAAAGGGCAACAAGTCAGAACCATGAAATTATTGGTTTATTCACTTGTAGGAAAGCTGTCACAATGGATCATTAGGGATTCCCTATACAACACTGACGTGGAAGGGGTTATTAGGGGCTTCTGGAAAAGGTCACATCTTACCAATCTGGTTGAATTCTTAAAAGAGGTTACCAGGTTGATGGATGAAGGTAGTCTGGTATACATGGACTTTCAAAAGCTTTTGATAAGATGCTTCATAATGGGCTGCTTTATGACAGAGTCTTTGGACTGGATAAAGAATTGGTTGCATGTTCGTAGACTGGCCAAGAGAAGAATCCCGCAGGTAACAGTGTTAGTGGCATCATTCTTTGCGATATACATTAATGATCTGGATGAATGTGTTAGGCTACTGTCTGGTCATGAAGATCTGTGCTGGTGTCAGAACCCCAAGTTGATTACAATCTGGTCTGGAGCAATGGTAAAAAGGAGCCTGCAGCTGACATTTAAGTTGATAAATGTAGCATGATTCAAGTGTGTAGAGTAATGGTAAGCACGTGTGCACCATGCTAGGATCTGAATTAAAGTTAAATTGGAAAGAGACTGATGTGTTATAGTGCACAGAAGTCTTGCATTTATATAGCACCTTTCACGACCTCAGGATGTCCCAAAGTGCTTTACAGTCAATAAAATACTTTTGAAATGTTGTAACTGTTGTAATGTAGAAAATTTGGCAGCCAATTTGCACACAGAAAGCTCCCACAAACAGCAATGTGATAATGACCAGATAATCTGTTCTCGTGATGATAATTGAGAGAAAAATATTGGCCAGGACACCAGGGAGAACACCCCTGATCTTCTTCAAAATAGTGCCATGGAATCTTTTACGTTCACTCGAGAGCAGTTGGTGCCTCAGTTTAACATCTCATCCGAAAGACGGCACATCCGATAGTGCAGCGCTCCCTCAGTACTACACTGGAGCGTCAGCCTAGATTTGTTTGCTCAAGTATTAAGTGGGGCTTGAACCCACAACCTTCTGTCTCAAGAAGCAAGAGTGCTACCCCTGAGCTGCGGCTAGCACACATCTCTAAAAGGTCCATAACCAGTGCCCAGAGACTATAGCAAAAGCAAACAGGGTATTAAAATGTATAGCAAAATTGATCCAACACAAAACAGAGCACCATAGTGTTCCTGTACAAGACCTTGGCTAGATCCGATCAAGAATACAGTGTCCAGTTCTAGTCCCCTCACATGGTGGCAGATTATCGATGCCACAGATAAGGTTTAACGGGCAGTCATTAGATTAATACCTCGTCTAAAACCTATGATAGGCTGAGAGCTGGGCCTCTTTACTCCAGAAAAAGAGACTTCGAGAAGATTTGAAGGGACTGGACTGTGTACATGTGAATTAATTATTTGAATTAGTGAAGTTAGGGAGAACAAGGGGACATGCATACTAGTTAGATACACATAGAATTTGATCAGATGTCAGAAGTTCCTTCTGTTTCCAAAGGATTATTGACCTTTGGAATAGGTTTCCGGCTCAGGCAGTGGATGCAGGTTTGTTGCAAACGTCCCAAAGGGAGCTGGACAGATTTATGGAGTGAGCTGATATAACAATGCACAAAAGGTGGGTGAGATGGTGTGTGATATACCTCATTGATTTTTTATTTACCTTCAGCGGTTAGAAAAAAATGTCCCAAATTTATCCCTTTATCCCCTGGACCAGTGTTTTTTTTTAAAAATTGGCCTCTCCCTGGAGATTAGGCTGCTGGAGGATGGGGAGCATTGACAGTCATGGTGGTTAGCTGCAGCACAGTTGAATGCGACAGACTTGATGGACCAGCTAGTCTTTTTCTGTCTATCTTGTTCATAAATAGCACAAATGGGTTCAAGAGATAACTGCACATTTCTGAATAAAGTGCAGATTGACAGCTCTGGTGTGGAGGGAACAGATTTGGGATATATGGGGCCATTTCTTGGTCCAAAGAGCCTATTATTTCCAGGATACATTATGCAACATCACTGCTCCATTTTCAAGCCACGTCACATCCTGTATAACATAAATGGTGCTGCTCTGGCCATAGAGATCTCCTCACTTTTTGCATTCTACTAGTTCTGGAACATCCTCCATTTATATCCCAGATATAAACAGAAAGCTTGCTAGATAATTATCCATCACAGCAGGGTTTGGACATGACCTTTGTTTGTTGGTCAGTCCATCTTGTTACCCGACAAATTCCCAAGCTGCATCTGCAGCCAGGTCTAGATATCGTAGCAGTATCATCTGGCTCAGCAGTGCAGCTCACTTCTTCACACAAAGGGTAGTGGGAATATAGAACACACTCCTCCAAAAAGCTGTGGATCCTGGGAGTGAACTGAAAATTTTACAACTCAGATTAGTAGATTTTTGTTAGGGAAGGGTATTGAGGGTTACAGAACCAAGGTGAGTAGATAGAGTTAAAATACAGATCACTGAATGGGAGAGCAGGCTCGAGGGGCTGAATGGCCTCCTCCTACGTTCCAGTCATCCATCAATCAGGTTAGTGGACAGTTGCACAGCAAAGGTGGTCCTCTGCTCCACAGGACACACTGCAGAAAAGGTGGGATAATGATACCTCCCAATAGCATTGCATTGATGGAAAGCCTTAAAAATATTTCACAGTAGAGGCCTACAACAGAAGGGCAGCCCTCCCACAACCCGGCTCATCCTCACTCCCACAGCTCTAAGCCTGGCAGTGCCACAGGAGTGGGGGCTCCTCTGGGCCGTGATACAGGGAGCAGAGGCAGGCTGGGGAGGGTGAGGGGGATGTTGTGAGGCCGTGGGGAGAGTGAGGGGGATGTTGTGAGGCCGTGGGGAGTGGTGAGGGGACCTGAGCCGCACTCACCATGGTTGTACTGCGATGTCCTCCCCGTCCGGCTCATACTCCGAGCAGTCCCTTTAAGTGAGGGGCGGACGGGCGGGGCCCGGCTCCTTCTCGCTGCGACTCTCGATGTCTCGGGCCTAGTGAGCAGGCCTCTCCCCCCGCGCCATTTCCGCCCAGCGCGGTGAGCGGCGCGCGCAGGAGCGGGCCGGCTCAGACCGGATCGCGCCGGATTCCAGCGCCCCCGCCCATTGGCCGGCCCGCTCCTCCGCGCCACCGCCCATTGGCTGGCCGGCAGCGCGCGTAGTGATTGGTCGGGTGGGTCAGCGCGTGGCGTTGGATTGGCCGCGTGGAGCGCAGGGCGGAACCTCGCCCCCTGATTGGTTGGCTGCTTCAGGACAGGTGCAGGCCACCTGATCGGTCAGGTGACACGCTGTTGCGGAAGGCGAATCTTTGCGCGGCGCAGCAGCTCGTCTCCTAAAGGGACAGGCACCACACACAACATTCACAATTGGCCCAGTCTGTCAGCATTTATACAAAGACAAAATACTGCGCGGATGCTGGAATCTGGAATAAAATTAGAACATGCTGGAAAGCTCAGCGGGTCAGGCAGCATCTGTGGAGAGTGAATAGAGTTAATGTTTCGGGTCAATGAAGAAAGAACAAAAGGGAAGATCAGTGATAGGTTGGAAGATGGGCGAGATTAGAGACAAAAGGGATGATGGGCGAAATTCAAATGGTAATGCCAGGAGTTAGAAAAACATTAGTCAAGATAGGGTGTGAATGGCAGGATAATAGGGAATGGGTGACCGTCGCACACAAGAGTATGGCGAGGCAGGTAGTGCAGGAGTCCCCTGAGGCTATCCCGCTCTCCAACCGGTACTCTATTCTGACTACTGGCGAGGGCGGTGATGCCTCTGGGGAGTGCAGCCAGAGCCAAGTCCACAGCACCATGGGTGGCTCAGCTGCACAGGGCAGGAGGAAGAAGACGGGAAGGGCTATAGTGATAGGAGATTCAATAGTTAGGGGAGCAGATAGGCGCTTCTGCGGCAGCAAAAGTGACATCAGGATGGTGTGTTGCCTCCCTGGTACAAGGGTCAATGATGTCACTGAGCGACTGCAGGGCATTCTGGGGAGGGAAGGGCAACAGCCAGTGGTTGTGGTCCACATTGGTACCAACAACATAGGTAGAAAGAGAGGTGAGGTCCTGAAAGCTGAGCTTAGGGAGCTAGGAGTAAGATTGAAAGCCAGGACCTCAAAGATGGTAATCTCGGGATTACTGCCAGTGCCACGTACTAGTGAGGGTAGAAATAGGAAGGCTAGTCAGATAAATACGTGGCTGGGGCATTGGTGTAGGAGGGAGGGCTTTAGTTTCCTGAACAATTGCGACCGCTTCTGGGGTAGGTGGGACCTGTACAAGTCGGACAGGTTACACCTCAACAGAGACGGGACCAATGTTCTCGCGGGTGGTTTTGATAGTGCGGTTGGGAGGGCTTTAAACTAGCTTGGCAGGGGGATGGGAACCCAGGAGAGGGCTCTGAGCTAGTTAGAGTGGGTGAGAGCTCAGATGAACAGAACCCCAAGAAAGGATGCAGGAGACAACAGAGCAGAGTAGCACTGGGGTAAGTGTAAACCACAAGGTGATAGGAAGGGACAATATGTTTGAATATAAAGGGGCTGCAGGAGGGGTCAAAACTAAAAATCATGGTTTAAAAACTAGTATTAAAACACTTTACCTAAACGCATGCAGCATTCGAAATAAAGTAAATGAGTTGACGGCACAATTCATTACAAATGGGTATGATTTGGTGGCCATTACAGAAACGTGGTTGCAGGGTGGCCAAGAGTGGGAATTAAACATACAGGGGTATCTGACAATTCGGAAAGATAGACAAGAAGGGAAAGGAGGTGGGGTAGCTCTGTTAATAAAGGATGATATCAGGGCAGTTGTGAGAGATGATATTGGCTCTAAAGAACAAAATGTTGAATCATTGTGGGTGGAGTTTAGAGATAGTAAAGGGAAAAAGTCACTGGTGGGCATAGTTTATAGGCCCCCAAATAATAACTTCACGGTGGGGCAGACAATAAGGGAATAATGGAGGCATGTGAAAAAGGAACGGCAGTAATCATGGGGGATTTTAACCGACATATCGATTGGTCAAATCAAATCGCACGGGGTAGTCTTGAGGAGGAATTCATAGAATGCATACGGGATTGTTTCTTGGAACAGTATGTTACAGAACCTACAAGGGAGCAAGCTATCTTAGATCTGGTCCTGTGTAACGAGACAGGAATAATAAACGATCTCCTAGTAAAAGATCCTCTCGGAATGAGTGATCACAGTATGGTTGAATTTGTAATACAGATTGAGGGTGAGGAAGTAGTGTCTCAAACGAGCGTACTATGCTTAAACAAAGGGGACTACAGTGGGATGAGGGCAGAGTTGGCTAAAGTAGACTGGGAACACAGACTAAACGGTGGCACAGTGAGGAACAATGGAGGACTTTTAAGGAGCTCTTTCATAGTGCTCAACAAAAATATATTCCAGTGAAAAAGAAGGGCGGTAAGAGAAGGGATAACCAGCCGTGGATAACCAAGGAAATAAAGGAGAGTATCAAATTAAAAACCAATGCGTATAAGGTGGCCAAGGTTAGTGGGAAACTAGAAGATTGGGAAAATTTTAAACAACAGCAAAGAATGACTAAGAAAGCAATAAAGAAAGGAAAGATAGATTACGAAAGTAAACTTGCGCAAAACATAAAAACAGATAGTAAAAGCTTTTACCGATATATAAAATGGAAAAGAGTGACTAAAGTAAATGTTGGTCCCTTAGAAGATGAGAAGGGGGATTAATAATGGAAAATGTGGAAATGGCTGAGATCTTAAACAATTATTTTGCTTTGGTCTTCACAGTGGAAGACACAAAAACCATGTCAAAAATTGCTGGTCACGGGAATGTGGGAAGGGAGCACCTTGAGACAATCACTATCACTAGGGGGGTAGTGCTGGACAGGCTAATGGGACTCAAAGTAGACAAGTCCCCTGGTCCTGATGAAATGCATCCCAGGGTATTAAAAGAGATGGCGGAAGTTATAGCAGATGCATTCGTTATAATCTACCAAAATTCTCTGGACTCTGGGAGGTACCAGCGGATTGGAAAGCAGCTAATGTAACGCCTCTGTTTAAAAAAGGGGGCAGACAAAAGGCAGGTAACTATAGGCCGGTTAGTTTAACATCTGTAGTGGGGAAAATGCTTGAAGCTATCATAAAGGAAGAAATAGTGGGACATCTAGATAGGAATAGTGCAATCAAGCAGATGCAACATGGATTCATGAAGGGGAAATCATGTTTAACTAATTTACTGGAATTCTTTGAGGATATAACGAGCATGGTGGATAGCGTGGAGTCAGAGGAAATGTATTCGCATGGATCGAGAATTGGCTAACTAACAGAAAGCAGAGAGTCGGGATAAATGGGTTATTTTCGGGTTGGAAATCGGTGGTTAGTGGTGTGCCACAGAGATCGGTGCTGGGACCACAACTGTTTACAATATACATAGATGACCTAGAGGAGGGGACAGAGTGTAGTGCAACAAAATTTGCAGATGACACTAAGATTAGTGGGAAAGCGGGTTGTGTAGAGGACTCAGAGGCTGCAAGAAGATTTAGATAGGTTAAGCGAATGGGCTAAGGTTTTGCAGATGGAATACAATGTCGGAAAGTGTGAGGTCATCCACCTTGGGGAAAAAAACAGTAAAAGGGAATATTATTTGAATGGGGAGAAATTACAACATGCTGTGGTGCAGAGGGACCTGGGGGGTCCTCGTGCATGAAACCCAAAAGGTTAGTTTGCAGGTGCAGCAGGTAATCAGGAAGGCAAATAGAATGTTGGCCTTCATTGCGAAAGGGATGGAGTACAAAAGCAGGGAGGTGTTGCTGCAACTGTATAAGGTATTGGTAAGGCCGCACCTGGAGTACTGCGTGCAGTTTTGGTCACCTTACTTAAGGAAGGATATACTAGCTTTGGAAGGGGTACAGAGACGATTCACTAGGCTGATTCGAGAAATGAGGGGGTTACCTTATGATGATAGATTGAGTAGACTGGGTCTTTACTTCTTGGAGTTCAGAAGGATGAGGGGTGATCTTATAGAAACATTTTAAATCATGAAAGGGATAGACAAGATAGAGGCAGAGAGGTTGTTTCCATTGGTGGGGGAAACTAGAACTAGGGGGCACAGCCTCAAAATACGGAGGAGCCAATTTAAAACCGAGTTGAGAAAGAATTTCTTCTCCCAGAGGGTTGTGAATCTGTGGAATTCTCTGCCCAAGGAAGCAGTTGAGGCTAGCTCATTGAATGTTTTCAAGTCAAAGATAGATAGATTTTTAAGCAATAAGGGAATTAAGGGTTACCGGGAGAGGGCGGGTAAGTGGAGCTGAGTCCACGACCAGATCAGCCATGATCTTATTGAATGGTGGAGCAGGCTCGAGGGGCTAGATGGCCTACTCCTGTTCCTAATTCTTATGTTCTTATGTTCTTATGAATTAAATTTTCAAGTTCAGAGCACCGATACAGTCATCAATGTACCAGAAAAAGAGGTGAGGAATGGGACCAGAGTAAGACTGGAACAAAGAATGTTCCACATATCCCACAAAAAAGTAGGCATAGCTAGGACCCATGCAGGTTCCCATAGCAACACCTTTAATTTGGAGGAAGTGAGTGGAGTTAAAGGAGAAGTTGTTCAATGTGAGAACAAGTTCAGCCAGGTGGAGGAGGGTGGTGGAGGATGGGGAATGGTTGGGCCTCTGCTCGAGGAAGAAGCGGAGCGCTCTCAGGCCATCCTGTTGAGGGATGGATGTGTAGAGGGATTGGATGTCTGTGGTGCAAAGGAGATGGTTGGGGCCGGGAAACTGGAAACTGTTAAAGTGACGGAGGGCATTGGGAGGAGTCGCGGATGTATGTAAGCCTTTCTGTTTTGGATGGTACATCTGTTCTGAAATTATTTTACATATTACTTTCGCTCTTGCTCCTTTAAAGAGTTACTACATTTTAAATTTCATATACAATTTTAAAGAAAGACAGACTTGGATTTATATAGCGCCTTTCACGACCACCATATGTCTCAGAGCGTTTTACAGCCAATTAAGTACTTTTGGAGTGTAGTCACTGTTGTAATGTTGGAAACGCAGCAACCAATTTGCGCATAGCAAGCTCCCACAAACAGCAATGTGATAATGACCAGATAATCTCTCTTTTTTTAAAATGTTGATTGAAGGATAAATATTGGCCTGGACACCGGGGATAAATGCCCTGCTCATCTTCAAAATAGTGCCATGGGATCTTTTACGTCCACTTGAGAGAGCAGACGGGGCCTCGGTTTAACATGTCATGAAAGACAGCACCTTCACACTGGAGTGTCATCCTAGATTTTTTAATGTGCTCAAGTCCCTGGAGTGGGACTTAAACCCACAATCTTCTGACTCAGAGGCGAGAGTGCTACCCACTGAGCCACAGCTGACGCAGAAGGAGGTTATTTTACAACACAGAAGGAGGTTATTATAACATTATGGTAGTGACCACACTTCAAAAGTACTCCGTTGGCTGTAAACCGCTTTGGGATTTCCTGCTGTTGTGAAGAGGCGCTATAAATGTGAGTCCTTTTTATTTGGCCCATGGTGTCTGTGTCGGTTCTATGAAACAGCTACCCACCTAGTCCCTGTCCTTTTCATACAGCCTTTTACATATTTATTTTTCAAATATTTATCCACTTCTGTCTTAAAATCTATCACGGATCCTGCTTCCCTCACTGTTTCTGTGTCCGAACAACCCTCTATGTAAAAAAAGAATCCTAACGTCCATCTTTGTTCAATTGGCCATGATCTTAAATGCATACCCTCCACTTACTGGCCCCAAGTTTCCACATGATTTGCTCCTGATTTTTAGGAGCAACTGGTGTAGAACGGAGTATCTTAGGAATCGGAATTCTCCACATTTAGTTTGCTCCAGTTCTAGTCAGGTAGAACAGTTTCACTTTGGAACAGAATTTTTTTTTCAAAAGGGGGCGTGTCCGGCCACTATCGCCTGATTTCAAAATTTCGTGAGTGAAAACTTACTCCAAACTAACTTAGAATGGAGTAAGTGAAGATTTTTGTACGCTCGAAAAAACCTTGTCTACACTTTAGAAAATCAGGCGTAGGTTACAAATTAGGCGTAGGGAATGAGGTGGGGGGGGAGGGGGGGGAAGGGAAGTCATTAAATTCTACAATCAATCCTTAGTTATACTTATACAAATATTATACAAATAAATCCAACCTGAATAAAAATTTATAAGCAAAGAAAAGATTAAATAAACCATGTTCCTACCTGTGTGAAAGTGCTTCAGGCAGGTCTTTCATGTTGGAGACAGGCAGCGGTGTGGCGTCAGTGTCTCGATGGCAGCGGCAGCAAGCTTCGAGCTGAGCTGCAGTGCTTGAGGCAGGCCTTCATTCTCTTCGTGGCTGGCCGCGAGGAAGCAGCACCAGACGGACTCGAGGCCATTCGGCCATGAGATATCAGCGGCGTCAGTGGCTGGCCGGCAGCCGAAGAATCAGCGGACCGATGTGAGGCCATTCGGCCATGAGATAGCAGCGGCATCAGTGGCTGGCCGGCAGCCGAAGAATCAACGCAGGACACACGCAGCTCATTAAGGTTCTTGAGGCCATTCGGCCACGCTTTAGGGGTGGCGTCAGTGGCTGGCCGGCAGCCAAAGAATCAGCAGCGGACGGACGTGAGGCCATTCGGTCATAGGATATCAGCGGCGTCAGTGGCTGGCCGGCAGCCGAAGATACAGCAGCAGCCTTCGAGCTGTGAGGGGGACTGAGGCCATTTGGACAGGGAGAGGCAGCCACATCGACAGTTTTATATTTAAATTTGCAGAATGGGTGCTGCATTGTCAACACCATGTATTATTGCAAAGTTGAATTGACACTCTTATTTTTCCAAACACACAGTCCTTAATTTGCATGCGCCAATGCAGCACCGGTTCTGCAAGTTTAGCAGTGAAAAGCTGAACTCACTGATTTCAGCAGGTGATTTATTCAACAGTGCTGCTAAAAGCACTCCCTCACACACAGAAATATAAAAAAAAATTAAATTACAAGCCTTTGCAGGGGTCCAAGAAACAAATCTTCACTTTTTCTGCAGTATTTAAAAAAATGGCCGAGTGCCAATGTTTGTGTGAGACTGCGCGTGCGCGAACGCTCCAATGCGCAGGGTTGCCGGCACCACGAAGGCTAATTTAAATTGTACCCGCCCCCTGCTGCTTAGAAAATCGGCGCGAGTGTTAGGCCCCGCCCCCTGCTGCGAAGAGCTCGCCGCGCCAAGCAGACATCGAGCTCCAGAATATCGGATTTTTTTTTAGGCGCAGTTTTCGGCGCGAAAAACAGGCGCCCAGCTCGGAGCTGCGCCGTTTTCGCCGCGGCACGAAACTTGGGGCCACTGATTCACTGATGAGTGGAAATAGTTTTTCCCTGCAAAACCCTTCATTATTTTGAACACCTATCAGATTAGGGATGGGCAATAAATGCAGGCCTTGCCGGCGATGCCCACATCCCGAAACAAATGTTTTAAAAAAGATCTAAAGCAACATTAGGAACAGTTAGAGGCCTCTCAGCCCCTTAAGCCTGCTTTACCATTCAATTAGATCAACTCTGATCTGTACCTCAACTCCATTTACCTACTTTCTTCCATATCCCTTGACCCAACAAAAATCAATTTCACTCTTGAAAGCACCAACTGACCCCAGCATACATGGCCTTTTGGGGGAGAGAATTCCAGATTTATATTACCCTTTTTATGAAAAACTTCTTCCTGATTTAAATTCCTGAATGGCCTAGCTCTTAATTTAAGATTATGTTCTCTCGTTCTTGATTCTCCCATCAAAGGAAATCTTCCTCTTAGGCAGTCCCCCGGAGTCGAGGATGACTTGCTTCCACACTAATCTGAGCTCTAAGGTGACTGATGAGTCCAATGCGAGATCTACAGTCTCTGCCACAGGTGGGGCAGGTGACGGTTGAAGGGACGGGTGGGTGGGGTGCTTGATTTGTCGTACGCTCCTTCCGCTGTTTGTATTTGGCTTCCACGTGCTCCCGGCGAAGAGGCGCGATGTGTTCGGCGCCTTCTCAAATGCTTCCCCTTCACTTTGAGCGGTCTTGGGCCAGGGATTCACAAGAGTCGGTGGGGATGTTGCGTTTTTTCAAGGAGGCTTTGAGGGTGTCCTTGAAGCGTTTTCTCTGCCCTCCTGGGACTCGCTTGCTATGATGGAACTCGGGGTATAGTGCTTGCTCCGGGTGTCTAGTGTCGGGCATGTGGACAATAGTTTCTTTCTCGCTACCCTATCAATTCCTTTTGACATTATAAACACCTCAATCAGATCACCCCTCAATCTGCTATACTCGAGAAAAGACAAGCCAAGTTTATGCAACATCTCTTCAATGTCTTTGTTCATTCGGGTTGGCTCACTGGTAACACTTGTACCGTTGTGTCAGAAGGTCATATAGCAATTCCTACGTTCCTATACTGCACCAATCTAGTTTTTTCCTCTTCCTGCGATGGACTAGCGTGGCACCCAGGCTGTGCCTTTCATGAGTTCTCCACAATCGCGAGTCTTTCCTACTTCATCAGCTGTCTCCTTATATCTATCCTCTAGCTTATCCCATACTGCTCCACCTAGTGGATTACTGCGGTAATGCAGCTAATGTTCACAATAAAAGCAAGTTCCAGATTGGAGCCATCTTGTGTGTATCTGCTTTAGTAATGTCGTAAGAAGATATATCACATTAGAAACATAGAAACATAGAAATTTACAGCGCAGAAGGAGGCCATTTCGGCCCATCGTGTTTGCGCCGGCTGACAAAGAGACTCTCGGCCCTTCGTCAGTAGCCCTAAAGGTTACATACAAACCCATGAACAATAACGGAAAAGCAAAGAGCACCCAGCCCAACCAGTTCGCCCCACAACACTGCAACACCCCTTGCACTAAAAACATCTACATTCCACCCCAACCGGAGCCATGTGATCTCCTGGGAGAGGCAAAAACCAGATAAAAACCCAGGCCAATTTAGGGAGAAAAAATCTGGGAAAATTCCTCTCTGACCCATCCAGGCAATAGTAACTAATCCAGGAGATCACCCTGGCCGTATTCTATTCCCTGCAGTACTTACCATTATATCTGCGCCGACCAACTAAAGGTCATCCAGTCTAATCCCAATTACCAGCTCTAGGTCCATAACCCCGCAGGTTACAGCACTTGAAAGTGCCCATACAACCATCTCTTAAAAGAGGTGAGGGTTTCTGCATCCACTACTCTTCCAGGCAGCGAATTCCGATCCCCACAACCCTCTGTGTAAAGAAGCCCCCCTCAAATCCCCTCTAAACCTTCCACCAACCACCTTAAAACTATGCCCCCTCGTAATAGCCCCCTCTACCAATGGAAATAGACCCTTACTATCCACTATGTCCAGGGCCCTCAATATTTTGTACACCTCGATGAGGTCTCCTCTCAACCTTCTCTGTTCCAATGCGAACAAACCCAGCCTATCCAATCTGTCCTTATAACTAAGATTCTCCATTCCAGGCAGCATCCTAGTAAATCTCCTCTGCATCCTCTCTAGTGCAATCACGTCTTCCTATAATATGGTGACCAGAACTGCATGCAGTACTCCAGCTGTGGCCTAACCAGAGTATTAAACAATTTAAACATAAACTTCCTGCTCTTCTATTCAATAACTCGGCCAATAAAGGCAAGTATTCCATATGCCTTCTTAACCACCTTATCCAACTTTCAGGGATCAGTGGACCAATGGTGGAGCTGTTGGAGGCGTGGCCTATTCACTTGGAGTTGTGCTGCTGTGAGAGAAGGAGCTCCCTGCTGTTGCTCCTGCCTGGAAGGCCTTTGTGAGCCCTGTGAAACAGCCCAGGAAGAGGAGGAAGGGGCTTACTTCATTACAATCCATCCAGAGGGAGAGGAGGAGAGCAGAAAATTCAACAACTTCATTACTTCTACAGAGAGTTGGCGAGAGGGGGAAAGAACAACAACATCCTGTGTGGAAGGAGGGAGACTCTACAACATTCTACAGGTGGGTGTTGGTGCATTCCCCTAAAGACATTGTTTTATTGGTGGGGGGAGAAAAGAAGATTTCTTCAAGGCCCGGAACATCGCGGGGGGTGTGTGTGTGGGGGTCTTGCTTACAGCTAGGCCCCACACACCACTGAAGCACCCCTCCCCCATTGCCTAGCCTGGGATAGCTGGAGCTACCTGGCTGAAGAATCATTAATCACCCTATTTAAACATCGTTGGGAGTGTGTGCCTGGGTGGCTCCAGTTGTCCCAGGTGAAGACATCTTCTCCTCCCACCCGAAGACCATCCTATAAGACTGTGCCTTGTTTTTTTCCATCATCTGGGGAGTGCACTCCAGAAAAACACCCACCCACCGCTGTGAGGGGAGACCTGCCCTCACAGCTTCCCTCTTTCCCATCCCCCTCTCTCTCTCTCTCTCTGTCACTCTCTCTGTCTCTCCCCTCTCTCTCTGAGAGCCCCTTTCCTCCTTAAATTAAAGTTAAATTAAGACAACTGAGCAGAGGGAGCAAGGCCCCTCCCCATTCGTTAACTAGGGGAGAGGTGTGCCCCATTAAGAGCTCCCTCTGCTCAAAACACCAACGAGGCCAATTAAAGACCATTAGGCCTGTGACTTTGGGGTGGGTGTGGCCCTTAAAGGGACCCCGTCATGGCGACCCCATCCACGCCGGTGGCAGGGCCAGCTAAGACGTACGTGCAGGCGGCGTCCACATCCACGGCGTCTCCTGCTGCCCTGCCACCGTTCAGACTTATAACAAAAAAAACACGGGGTCAAGAGCTACACTCACCCCACAACGAGCATCGAGGAGTGCGTGCGGGTGATGGCTGGGGTAGTCGGCCCCTCGGCCATTGTCGCAGCCTCCAAGATGTCTGGGAAGGCTGTATTCTTCCTGGGGTCCGAGCGGGCGGTGTCCCTGGCCCTTGAAAAGGGGCTCATGGTGGGCGGGACGTTCCTGCCGGTGGACCCTCTCGAGGCCACCGCGCAGAGGGTCATCCTTTCAAACGTTCCGCCCTTTGTTCCCGCTGAGCTCCTCCTCCCTCACCTACACCAACTGGGGGAGGTAAGGTCGGGGATCAACCCCATACCGCTCGGCCTCAGGGAGAACAGCCTGCGCCACGTGTTCTCCTTCCGCCGCCAGCTCTTTGTCCGGCTGGCGCGGGAGGAGACGACAGAGGGTAATTTTAATGTGGTGCACGAGGGGACTGCCTACCGCGTCTTCTGGACGTCGGACGGCGTGCGGTGCCATGCCTGTAGGGAGGTGGGGCATGTTCGTAAGAACTGCCCCGCCTCCAAGGCCGCCAAACCACCAAGGGGCGGCCAAGGCTGGCGCCGCCGCCACCCCTCCCCCTAGTTGCGTCCGCGTGCCGGGAGCTGTGGGTGCGCGGGCATTGTCGGGGGCCTTTGTTTTCACGGCCTCCGGCAGGGGGGAGGGAGAGCGTCCGATCGGAAAGAAGGCGCGGAGGAAGGCGAAACATCTCGAGGCGGGTCCCCTCAGTGCGCCAGACAGTTTGATCACCGCGCTCAGCCCAACCCAGTCACCGGCGAGCGCGGGGTGCCCTGAGCCCGTGCCCGAGCCCTTGAACAACACCGCAGAGGGGCTCGGGCGCGGGCAAGATAAGAAAAAGGGGGGAGTGGAGCGGGAGGCCTCGGCATACATGGAGGTCTCCCTGCCTCCGCGCCCCCCCCAGGAACAAAAGGAGGCGCCGCTCCAATGAGGTGGAGGGGGAACAACATCCCTCCGCGGAGGAGTCGGTGCCCGCCGCGTGTCCCGCGTCCCCCACCAGCGCCCCCAAACTGCGCCGTAGGCAAGAGGAATCTGTCCCCGGGGAGGGTGCGGCAGCCGAGGCTGCCCAGCCTCTGCCTCCCGGGGATGGCGTGGAAGATCTGCCTGTCGTGGGGGGCGTGGGGCCAGCGGAGGAATGCGTTGCCGCCGGGTCGAGCGTCCCGGGGACTAAGGCGGGCGGGGCCGAAAAGGCCAAACCTGAGCCCGCCCAGCCTTTATCCAACTTCCCCCAGGACTTGCTTGACTCGGCAGAAAATGAAAATTTAAAACATTTTAACATACATCCACACGCTGGGCCGGGGGGTGGCAGTGGGGAGGGGGAAGAACACCAACCCTCGCCCCCTACTTTGGAGCTGGGGGACTGGGTAGACCTGGAGAATTTCCTAAACCAGGTCTCTCTATGTTCCCCGGTTCCTGGGGCGGAGGAGGAACCCCTCCCGCTGTCGCTTCCCGACCCAGCACCGCTTTTAAAAGAGCCCAGTGTGGACTCCTCTGCCGACGATCCTGGGGGTGGGATCGGGGCAGAGCCAGGGCCGGATGGAGAGGCCGGGCCGTTTGCCGTACCTCGTGCGGTCGACGGGCCGGCTGCTGGCGGCGACCTCCCGGAGGGGGACGGGGACTCGGTGGAGGACGCGGGTGAAGATCTCGAGTCCATCGCCAGTGAGGCGGTGGATCTCCTCGTGCCCACCGCTGAGTCCCCCCTCATTCCTGTAAAGGAACTCCGGGACTTTTTGGCCCAGAGCCAGGGTCGCTGCAACCGAGCCCGTCTGGCCCTGGAAAGATGGTCCGAGCCGGGGCTGCTCATCGCGTCCGTCCGCGCCGCCGCTAAAACCATGGCCGCGGGCGGGCCCTTATCAAAGGCGCAAGGCCTTGAGCTGCGCCGGCTCAAAAGGTTCCTCGCTGGGCTGCTGAAGGAGTGGAGGTCAACAAACTACTCTACTCCCCCCCCACAATAGGTTAGGTAGAGGTTGCACTATGCTTTTGTCATGAAGATAACCATAGCCAGCCTCAACATCAATGGCGGCAGAGAGGCATGCCGTAGATTTAACAATCTTTCGCTCCTGCGGGAGGGGAAATATGCGGTGTGCTTCCTGCAAGAAACCCACACCGTTCCGGGAGACGAAGCCACGTGGCTCCTGGAATGGCAAGGAGAGGTCCGCATGAGCCACCTCACTACCACTTCTTGTGGGGTGGCCATCTTGCTGGCCCCACATTTTCAGCCGGAGATCTTGGGGGTCGAGGAGCCCGTGCCAGGCCGCTTGCTGCACGTCACGGTTCGCCTGGGGGACGTGCCGCTCCATCTCGTGAACGTGTACGCCCCTCAGCCCGGCCTGCAGCAAACGCGCTTCTTCGAAGAAGTGTCCGCTCTTCTTGGCTCCGTCGACGTCGGCGACTGCATTGTCCTCGGGGGGGGATTTTAACTGCACCCTCGAAGCGAGGGACCGCTCCGATGCCCCGCAGAGCATGACGGCGATCGAGAAGTTGAGGGACCTGGTCGGGTCCTTCGACTTGGTGGACGTATGGCGAAATCTCCACCCCGACTCCAGCGCCTTTACTTGGGTGAGGCCTGGAGTAGGATGGTCCAGAGTCGACCGCCTTTACGTGTCTCGGGCGTACGTTTCCTGCGTCCCGGCGGCCTCCATGCGGCCGGTGCCGTGTTCGGACCACCACCTGGTGTGGGCGGAGCTCGCTTCGCTCCGCGCGAGGACGGGGTCCGCGTACTGGCACTTTAACAACCAGCTGCTGGAGGACGTGCGGTTCCAGGACTCGTTCCGTCGTTTCTAGGCCGACTGGAGAAGGAAGCAGGGGGGCTTCCCCTCCTTGAGGCTATGGTGGGACGTGGGCAAGGCTCACGTCCGCGTCTTCTGTCAAGAGCACGCGAGGGGGTCGACCAGGAGACGGGCGGCCAGGGTCGGGCGCCTAGAAAAAGGGGTGCTCGACCTGGAGTCCCATCTCGGTCAAGTCGTTGAGGACCCGGCCCTGCGGACTGTGTATGAAGCGAAGAAGGCCGCGCTGAAGGACCTGCAGCTCGTCAGGTCCCGAGGCGCGTTCGTGAGGTCGCGGATCCGGTTCCTGCGGGATCTGGACCGCGGCTCCCCCTTCTTCTACTCGCTGGAAAAAAGGCAGAGTGTCCGTAAGCAGCTCTTGACGCTGCTGGCCGACGACGGCTCTCTCGTCTCGGATCCAGAGGGCGTCAACAACTGGGCCCGTGAATATTACGGGGCTCTGTTCTCTCCGGAGCCGTCCAGCGAGGAAGCGCGTAGAGTTTTGTGGGAGGACCTGCTGAATGTCAGCCCGGAGGGCGCCGAAAATCTGGAAGCTCCGCTAAGCCTGGCGGAGCTGACCGGCGCCCTCGACCGGCTCTCGAGGGGAAAAGCCCCGGGGCTGGACGGGCTGACCGTGGAGTTCCACAGGGCGTTCTGGGACGTCCTGGGGGGCGACTACGCGCGGGTCCTGGGGGAAAGTCTGGCGACCGGGGAGATGCCCCCTCTTGGCGCAGGGCAGTCATCGTCCTGCTGCCTAAGAAGGGCGATCTCCGCCTCCTTAAGAACTGGCGCTCGGTCTCCCTCCTCAGCACGGACTACAAAATCTTCGCCAGGGCGATGTCTGCTCGCCTTGGCGCCATGCTGGACCACATGATCCACCCCGACCAGTCCTACACGGTCCCGGGCCGGACAATCCACAATAACATCCATCTTCTCCGGGACCTCATCCATCATTCCCAGGAGGTTGGTCTGTCGGTCGCCTTCCTATTTCTCGACCAAGAGAAGGCGTTCGACAGGGTGGATCACGACTATCTGTTCGGGACTCTGCGCGCTTTCGGGTTCGGGACGCATTTCGTCGCCCGGATCCGACTTTTGTACGCCGCCGCGGAGTGTCTGATAAAGGTTAACGAGTCCTTGACGGCGCCCCTTCGCTTTGGGAGAGGGGTCGCCAGGGATGCCCCATGTCCGGCCAGTTATATGCCATCTGCGTGGAGCCTTTCCTGCGCCTCCTGCGGACGAGGTTGACGGGACTGGCTCTGCAAGGGCCGGGCGTGGAGGTCGTCCTCTCGGCTTACGCCGATGATGTGCTCCTCGCGGTAGAGGATCCCGCTGACCTGCGGAGGATGCGTGAGTGCCAGGAGATTTACTCGGCCACATCCTCCGCCAGGATCAACTGGGAGAAATGTTCCGGACTCCTGGTGGGTCAGTGGCGGGTGGACTCCCTGCCGGAGGAGCTCAGGCCTTTTGCCCGGAGCACGACCCATCTCCTCTATCTGGGAGTCTACCTTAGCCCCGACGAGGAAGCCTGGCCGGCGAACTGGCAAGAGCTGGAGGCCAAGGTCGCCGCTCGCCTAGTGTGCTGGACAGGACTGCTCCGAGTGCTGTCCTACAGGGGTCGAGCGCTAGTCATAAACCAGCTGGTGGCCGCCATGTTGTGGTACCGGCTGGTCACTTTGACCCCTCCCCCTGCGTTTGTCACCAAGATACAGAAGAAGCTGGTGGACTTCTTCTGGAACAACAGGAAGCACTGGGTCTCTGCCGCGGTCTTGAGTCTCCCGCTTGAGGAGGGCGGTCAGTCGTTGGTGTGCGTCAGCACCCAGCTCGCGACTTTCCGTCTTCAGACCCTGCAGAGATACCTTTACGTTGAGCCCCCTCCTAGGTGGCGTGTTCTGGCGACGTATTTCTTCCGCCAGCAGCACGGCCTCAACTACGACACGCAGCTCCTGTTTGTGAGCTTGGGGGGCGTCAGGACTGCCTTCCAGGAGCTGCCTGTCTTTTACAAGGAACTCATCAGGGTCTGGAACAAAGTCTCCACCAAGCGCAGCTCTCCACCGGCTGGAGTGGCGGCCGTCCTGCAGGAGCCGCTGCTCGGGAATCCGTATCTCCACGACCGAGGTTTTAGGTGGCAGTCGGACGAGAGGGCTGTGGCTGGTGAGGTGACCAGGGTCAGAGACCTGCTCGATGGCGGAGGAGCGGGCTGGATGGCGCCAGACACGCTGGCGCGGCGCCTAAATTCGGCCGACATCCGCCGCGTGGCCGATGCCATCGAGTCGCTAAAAATAGCTCTGGGCCCTGACTCTGTTAGGTGCATCGAGGAGGCTCAAGCACGTGGGGAGATCCCGTCCGAACTGACCTCCGTCCGGACGGAATTCCTCATCGGCGCCAAACCCCGGAACCTCCCTCGGGAGCCGGCGCCTCACAACTTGAGCCGCCTTGGGGAAATCCCCTCCGTGCCTTTCAGTTCCGCGCGGAGGGGTTTCCTGCACGGGCTGCTGCTGCACATTCTCAACTTTGCCATCCTCGCCTGCCGTCTGGACACGCCATGACGTACCATCTTGCCGTCCGGAGGAGGCGGGGGTCCCCGATGGAGGGCACTCTACGCGGGAGTCCTCCCACTATTTATCGGGGACTTGGCCTGGAGGGTGGTGCACGGAGCAGTCCCGTGCAATAAATTTTTAAGCCGGTTCACGGGCTCCCAGGCCGCCTGCAATTTCTGCGGTCTGGAAGAGTCCGTGTTCCATGTTTTTATCGAATACACGAGGTTTTATTATTTAAAGGGGCTGCTCCTGAAATTCTGGCTGCACTTCAGTCCCACACTCCTGATCTTTGGGCACCCTGTGCGGAGGGCAGCGGGTAGGTCCGAGGGCCTCCTCGTAGGACTGCTCCTGGGCACGGCCAAGGGTGCCATCAGCTGGTCCAGGCAGCGGGCGGTCGAGGGGGTCGTTCAGCCTGACTGCCTGCCTCTCTTCTGTGCGTATATCCGCGCCAGGGTGTCCTTGGAGATGGAGCACACAGTGTCCACCGGTACGCTCGCGGCCTTCCGCGAGAGGTGGGCGCCGGAGGGACTGGAGTGCATCATCACCCCCGGCAACCAAATTTTAATTTGATTTTATGTTTTAAAGTTTAATTTGTTTAACTGCCGGTGTTTTTAATGTCCCCCTCCCCTTTTATAGGGGGCACTTGGAGAAAAAAAATATGATTTTAGTGCCCCAAAAAAAAACACACAAAAAAAACAAAAAAAACCACAAAAAAAAAGGGTCTTGAAAATGTTTGGTGTGTCCCCCAGATCGGGAGGACACGATTTAATGTTTTAGTTTCCTCCCAAAAAAAGTTCTGTGGACAAGCACTCCAAGGTTCCTTTGTTCATCTACACTATTAAGTGGCCTACCATTTAATGTGTATATCCTTTCCTTATTAGCCCTTCCAAAGTGCATCACCTCACACTTCTCTGAATTAAATTCCATTTGCCACTGCACTGCCCACCTGACCAGTAGATTGATATCCTCCTGCAGTCCATGAATTTCCTCTTCATTATCAACCACACAACCAATTTTAGTGTCATCTGCTAACTTCTTAATCATACTTCCTATATTCAAATCTAAATCGCAAGGGTCCCAGTACTGAGCCCTGCAGAACCCCACTGGAAATATCCTTCCAGTCACAAAAACATCCATCCATCATTACACTTTGCTTCCTACCTCCAAGCCAATTTTGGATCCAACTTGCCACTTTGCCCTGGATCCCATGGGCTTTAACCTTCCTGACGAGGCTACCATGCGTGACCTTATTAAAAGCCTTGCTAAAGTCCTTATATACTACATCGCACGCACGACCCTCATCAACCCTCTTGGTTACCTCCTCAAAAAATTAAATCAGGTTAGTCAAACACGATCTTCCCTTAACAAATCCGTGCTGACTGTCCCTAATTAATCCTTGCCTTTCCAAATGTAGATTTATCCTGTCTTTCAGGATTTTTTCCAATAATTTTCCCACCACTGACGTTAGGCTGACAGGTCTGTAATTACTCGGCCTATTCTTTTTTTCCTTCTTAAACAAGGGTACTACATTAGCAGTCCTCCAATCCTCCGGCATCATGCTCATATCCAAAGAGGACTGGAAATGCTACTTCGCTCAATAACCTGGGATGCATTTCATCTGGGCCTGGGGACTTATCTACTTTCAAAGCTGCTAAACCCCTTAATACTTCCTCTCTCACTATATTTATTTCATCCAGAATATCACACTCCTCTATAGCATTATCTGCATTACCTCTTTCCTTTGTGAAAACAGATGCAAAGTATTCATTAAGAACCCGACCAACATCTTCCGCCTCCTCACAAAGATTACCCTCATGGTCTCTAATATACTCTACCCTTTCCTTAGTTACCCTCTTACTCTTAATATATTTATAGAACATCTTAGGGTTTTCCTTAATTTTACTGGCCAAGAATTTCTCATGCTCTCTCTTAGCATTCCTAATATCCTTTTTAATTTTACCTCATCTTTCTATATTCCTCAGTAAATACTGTAAATATTCTACAGTATTTAGCCATTGATATGTGACATAAGCGTCCCTTTTTTTCTTAATCCTCCTCTGTAAGTCCCTAGACATCCAGGGGGCTCTAGAATTATTTTTCCCAGCTTTTTTCTTTAAGGGCACATGTTTGACCTGAACCTTTCGGATCTCCTCCTTGAATGCCTCCCACTGTTCCGACACTGATTTACCCACAAGTAGCTGTTTCCAGTCCACGATGGCCAAATCACTCCTTAACTTAGCAAAATTAGCTTTTCCCCAATTTGGAACTTTTATTCCAGGCCTATTCTTGTCTTTATCTATAACCAACTTGAATCTGACTGAATTATGGTCACTGGCACCCAAATGCTCCCCCACTAATACCCTTCAACCTGCCCAGCTTCATTCCCCAAAACTAAATCCAAGACCGCCCCATCTTGAGTTGGGCTTGCTACATACTAACTAAAAAAGTTCCCTTGAATGCATTTCAAAAATTCCGCACCCTCCATACCTTTCACACTAAATTTGTCCCAATCAATATTTGGATAGTTAAAATCCCCTACTATTACTACCCTATGGTTTTTGGACTTCACAGCAATTTGCCTACATATTTGCTCCTCTATCTCTCTCCCACTGTTTGGCGGTCTATAATACATGCCCAGCAGTGTGATCGCCCCTTTTTTATTTTTCAATTCGACCCATATGGCCTCATTTGATGATCCCTCTAACATGTCATCCCTCCTCACTGCTGTAATAGTTTATTTAATTAGTACCGTAACCCTCCACCATCCTTTTTATCCCCCTCTCTATCTTGTCTAAAAAGCCTGTAGACAGGACTATTGATCTGCCAAACCTGCCCCTCTTTCAGTTTCTGTAATGGCTATAATGTCATACTCCCAAGTGTCTACCTGTGCTCTTAGCTCATTTGCCTTATTCACTATACTCCTTGCATTAAAGTATATACCATTCAGCACAGGAAGACCTCCTTGCTTACTACATACTAAGCCCTGTTTCCTCTGTCTTACAGATTCGCTTTCTAGATTCATGCTATGCAACTCCTGCTTTTCTTCCTTCCCTTTTGAATTCGTTCTCAGGTTCCCATCCCCTTGCCAAGCTCATTTAAACTCTCCCCAATAGCACTAGCAAAACTCCCCGTGAGGATATTGGTCCCGGTGCTGTTGAGGTGCAACCCGTCCCGATTTGTACATGTCATGTATGTAACCTTCATGTAACTGTAACCTTCATAGCAACAGTGCATACTGTATACACCTAAGAAATGCACACCTTGACCACAGGGGGTGAACTTGTGGGAGACACTCCTCACCTGGTCATCCAGGTATATAAAGAGAGGTCCCACGAAGGGTGATGACTTCTTGGTCCTGTGAATAAAGATTCAGGTCACAGAGTGACCTTGTCTGCAGAATGTGCCTCGTGTGAATTTATAGTGGTGTGTAAGGACATTACTGTACAGGTCCCATCTCCCCCAGAAATGGTCCCAATGCCTCAAGAATTTAAAGCCCTCCCTCCTGCACCAAATCTCCAGCCACGTGTTCATCCTCTCTATCCTTCTATTCTTGTACTCATTAGCACGTGGCACCGGTAGTAACTCGGAGATTACTACCTTTGAGGTCCTACCCTTTAAATTTCTTCCTAGCTCCCTAAATTCTTCCTGTGGGACCTCATCCCTCATTTTACCTATGTAGTTGATCCCAATATGGACCACGACCTCTAGCTGTTTACCCTCTTCCCCCCCCCCCCCACCCCCCAGGATGCCCTGCGTCCGCTCTGTGACATCCTTGACCCTGGCACCAGGGAGGCACAAAACCATTCAGGAGTCACGTCTACGGCCGCAGAAATGCCTGTCTGTTCCCCTAACTATAGAATCCCCTATCACTAGGGCTCTTTTATTCTTCGTCCTTCCCTCCTGTGCAACTGAGCCACGCGTGCTACCTTGGAATTGGCTCTGGCTGCACTCCCAGAGGCACCATCGTCCTTACCGATACTCAGAATTGAATATTGGTTTGAAAGCGAGATGGACTCACGTGGGGACTCCTGTGCTACCTGCCTAACACACTTACTACATCTGGTGGTCACCCACTTCCCCTCCACCTGCATGCCTTTAAGCTGCGGGGTAACCACCTCCTGAAACGTGCTATCCACGTAGTTCTCAGCCTCGCGGACGCACCTTATTGACTCTACCCGCTGCTCTCGCTCCAAAATGTGGAGCTTGAGTAGTTGAAGCTGGAGACACATCCTGCACACATGGTTGTTTAGGCTGCGCAAAGCGTCCAGGACTTCCCACATGCCCCAGGATGTGCACTCCACGGGGCTGAGCTGCACTGCCATCCCTCTATTTGACTTATCTAGTTTAAAATCTACTTAAAAAGAAATAGAGAAAAGAGAGCTACTTACCAACTCACCCCGCCGACCTCTGAGGCCTCCCGAACACACCGACCTCTGTGACCTCCCGAACTCCCGGCCTCCGAACTCCCGAACTCCTTAAAAAGAAAGAGAGAAAATAGAGAAAAGAGAGCTACTTACTAACTCACCTCAACGACCTCCCGGCCTCCGAACTCCCGACTCACCGACCTCAGGACCTACCTACTCACCGACCTCAGGACATTGGCGATGGAGCATAGGATAATTGGATTCCCTATCTGAAATTTTTGTTGGTGGATGTTTCTGCGAACCAACAGAGCGATTTGAGAGGTTATTTCTTTTGCAGCACAGCTAAAAATCCATGGTAAATTACAGCACATGTGGCTGAGCTGAAGAGTCCAGATAACCACGCCGATAGGAATAATAGGGCGCTTGGGATGTGGTAAGGAGATATTACAAGGGCCAGTTTTGTGGTAGGGCAGTCCCAACAGAGAACGTCTCCAGCTGGAAGTACGTATCAGGATTTTAAAAAATTCATTCACAGTATGTGGGTGTCGCTGGCAAGGCCAGCATTTATTGTCCATCCCTAATTGCCCTTGAGAAGGTCGCCTTGTTGAATCGCTGCATTGTGATAGAAAATCATGGGTTGCTCAATTGCGATTTCCTGAATTGAGATCCCTAACTGGGAAGGTAAAGGTCCCTGTCATAAAATTCATTCATAAAATTGTCCCTTACATTTCTTACACTTCAAAAATTTATATTCTCAATTGACGGGTCAGAATGCTGCAAGTTCTCTCTCGCTCTGAACTGAATCCATGAACTTTTCAAATATTCTTTCCCTTTCCTAGGTCTGGGTCAGTGTCTCGTTTTTTATACCTGAACATAAAAGAGTTTGAAATGGCAATATTGATTATTTCACATCCCTGACTCGGAATTTGCTTTAAATCTTAATTAGAAAGCACTTTTCGGCCTGTTTTGTGTTTGTTTTAATGGGTTTTTTGGTACTTGATTGCCTATCTGAAGCAGGTCCTTGTTCCGATCAGTATATGTTGTCATTCAGAATCACTGCCTTCAGGAGCTGATCACTCTCTGGTTGATCAATGTTGAAAAGGCACTTGATAAGGTGCAGCATAGGTCTGTTGATAAAATGAACGCAGACAGTATTAAAGGGACTGTGGCAGCATGAAAGATAGATTTGCATTTATATAGCGCCTTTCATGACCTCAGGAAGCACTTTACAGTCAATGAAGTACTTTTGAATTGTAGTCACTGTTGCAATGTAGGAAACGCAGCAGCTAATTTGCGCACAGCAAGCTCCCACAAACAGCAATTAAATAAATGACCTGATAATCTGTTTTAGTGATATCGGTTGTGGGATAAATATTGACCAGGACACCGGAAAGAAGCCCCCCATCTCCTCTTTGAAATAGTGCCATGGGCTCTGTTACACTTTATAGAGCAGTGGAGTCTGGAGGTGCTAAAGGCACGGTGATGGTTTGAGCAGCACTTGGGCTGCAGCAGGAGGGGAGGCAGGCGATGTTACGGAGGTGGAAGTAGGCGGTCTATGTGATGGAGAGCACATGGGGTCAAAGCTGAGCTCTGGATGCCTCAAATAGGATGGCAAGTATGTGAACAGTCGACTGTGGCTCGGTGGGTAGCACTCTCGCCTCTGAGTCAGAAGGTTGTGGGTTCTTTTTTTTAATTCATTCACAGGATGTGGGCGTCGCTGGCGAGGCCAGCATTTATTGTCCATCCCTAATTGTCCGAGAAGATGGTGGTGAGCCGCCACCTTGAACCGCTGCAGTCTGTGTAGTGAAGGTACTCCCACAGTGCTGTTAGGAAGGGAGTTCCAGGACTTTGACCCAGCGACGATGAAGGAACGGCGATATGCTTCCAAATCAGAGTGGTGTGTGATTTGGAGGGGAACGTGGAGGTGGTGGTGTTCCCATGCGCCTGCTGCTCTTGTCCTTCTAGGTGGTAGAGGTTGCAGGTTTGGGAGGTGCTGTTGAAGAAGCCTTGGCGAGTTGCTGCAGTGCATTGTGTAGATGGTACACACTGCAGCCACGGTGTGTCGGTGGTGGAGGGAATGGATGTTTAAGGTGGTAGATGGGGTAGCAATCAAGCGGGCTGCTTTGTCCTGGATGGTGTCGAGCTTCTTGAGTGTTGTTGGAGCTGCACTCATCCAGGCAAGTGGAGAGTATTCCATCACACTCCTGACTTGTGCCTTGTAGATGGTGGAAAGGCTTTGGGGAGTCAGGAGGTGAGACACTCGCCGCAGAATACCCAGCCCTTGTTGCCACAGTATTTATGTAGCTGGTCCAGTTAAGTTTCTGGTCAATGGTGACCCCAGGATGTTGATGGTCACCACTCCAGGGACTTGAGCACAAAAAATAAATCAAGGCTGACACTCCAATGTAGTGCTGAGGGAGTGCTGCACTGTCGGAGTTGCCATCTTTTAGATGAGACGCTAAACCGAGGCCCCGTCTGCTCTCTCAAGTGGACGTAAAAGAATCCATGGCACTATTTCAAAGAAGAGCAGGGGAGTTATTCCCGTTTCCCTGACCAATATTTATCTCTCAATCAACATTTAAAAAAAAAACATTATCTGGTCATTATCACCTTGCTGTTTGTGGGAGCTTGCTGTGCGCCAATTGGCTGCCGTGTTTCCCACATTACAACAGAGATTACACTTCAGATGTACTTCATTGGCTGCCAAGTGCTTTGAGACTTTCGATGGTCGTGAAAGGCGCTATATAAATACGTCTTTCTTTCAGTCTGGTGTAGCCTAAGACAGTGGTCAGGGAGGGGAGCGGAATCAATAGCAAGGGTGCGGAGCTTGTGCTGGGGGCTGACAACAATGGCTCTGGTATTCCCAATGTTTAACTGGAAGAAGTTGCGGCCTGGTGTTGGGATAGGATTGGGCAGCAGAGTTTTGGATGAGTTTATGGACGGTGGAGGAAGGGAGGGCGGCCAGGAGAGCCATGCCCGTGCCCTTGGTGTCCATTAGCGATGACCAGAGAAACTCTCGATTTCGGACTCTTGCTAGTGCTGCCAATATTTTGCAGACATGCAAGAAGCTTGCCGTGCATCCATTGGTGTGGGTCGCCTGAGGACAGGAATGGCTGACCCTGTATCTCCTCTAAAGGTCAGGTCAGCTGATACCAACCCCGTGCAAATGCTGAGAGAGTCCATTACTGGCAGCACAGCTGTCTTTGGGGAGATTATAAAGACATCCAGACTCCCTGTCAGTTTAAATCAAGTCAGTGGTGAGCTGGCCCAGGCACCCAGTGCTGATCTTGTAGCAGTCAGCACTCTGAAACTCCAGGAAGAGGCTGTAATTAACCCCGGTTGTAATACAGCAAGCTACTAATCCAAATGCACAACAGAGTGACAGAAACAGATAAAAATCTGGCTCCCACAAATGGCCCAGTAAGGTGGAATGGAGTATAAAACTAGGGAAGTCTTGCTATAAATGTACAGGGTATTGGAGTACTGTGTACAGTTTTGGTCTCCTTATTTAAGGAAGGATACACTTGCATTAGAGGCTGTTCAGAGAACATCCACGAGGTTGATTCCTGAGATGGAGGAGTTGTCTTATGAAGAAAGGTTGAGCAGGTTGGGCCTATGTTCATTGGAGTTTAGAAGAATGAGAGGTGATCTTATTGAAACATATAAGATTCTGAGGGTGCTTGACTGGGTAGATGCAGAGAGGATGTTTCCCCTCGTGGGGGAATCTAGAACTAGGGGGCATTGTTTCAGAATAAGGTGTCGCCCATATCAAATGGAGATGAGGAGGAATTTGTCCTCTGAGGGTTGTAAATCTGTGGAGGCTGGGTCATTGAATATATTTAAGGTGGAGATAGACAGATTTTTGAATGATAAGGGATTCAAGCGTTATGGGGAGTGGACAGAGAAGTGGAGTTGAGGCCAAAATCAGATCAGCCATGATCTTATTGAATGGCAGAGCAGGCTCGAGGGGCCAAATCGCCGACACCTGCTCCTATTTCTTATGTTTTTATGTGCGGGGCAGATAAGGTTTGTTATAAGTTATGAGGTTGCAGAGACTAGGCTTGTATTTGCTTGAGTCTAGAAGATTAAGGGGAGATCTAATTAAGGTGTTTAAGATGATTAAAGGAGTTGATTGGGTAAATGTGGAGAAACTATTCCCTCTGCTGTGAGGAGTCCAGAACAAGGGAGAATAACCTTAAAATGAGAGCTAGACAGTTCAGGGATTATGTCAGGAAGCAGTTTTTCGCACAAAGGGTACTCCCCAAAAAAGCTGTGAATGCTGGGGGATCAATTGACAATTTCAAAATGGAAATTGATAGATTTTTGTTAGGCGAGGGTATTGAGCGTTACGGAACCAAGGCGGGTAAATGGAGTGAAGATACAGATCAGCCATGATCTCATTGAATGGTGGAACAGACTCGAGGGGCACAATGGCCTCCTTTGGTTCCTGGCAAGGATTATCAAGCACTCGGGGCTGAGTATCACTCACTGTCTGTCAGGTTTACTCACTTGTCGTAGAATTGCCTCCGCCCCCAGAGCTTTCAGATGCCCCTTAGTGTCCATCTATCCCAGGTGCAGGATGCACAGTGGCCGACCATCATGGTCAAGGAGAGAGAGGGAAAATCAAGATTTGTGTTCAAAGTTGCTGCCGCAGCGCAAGATTACCCCAAACTGTTGGGTAAGGGTATTAAGGATTCTGCAACCAGGGCAGGAAAATGGAGCTACAGATCAGCCCCGATCGAATTGAATGGCAAAACAGGGACTGAATGGTCTCCTCCTGTTCCTATGAGTGGTGGAAGACCCGACCAGCACTTGCTGTTTAAGAGCAGATAGGAAGAGCTGACACTCAAACTGAGTACTGGAAGGCCTGGCATCCAGGGAACTGTACCCCGGCAATAGTCAGTGTCCGGGGAACTGTACCCCAGCAATAGTCAGTGTCCGGGTAACTGTACCCCAGCAATAGTCAGTGTCCGGGAAACTGTACCCCGGCAATAGTCAGTGTCCGGGAACTGTACCCCGGTAATAGTCAGTGTCCGGGGAACTATACCATGGCAATAGACAGTGACCGTGGAACTGTACCACGGCAATAGTCAGTGTCCGGGGAACTGCACCCCGGCAATAGTCAGTGTCCGGGGAACTGTACCACCGCAATAGTCAGTGTCCGGGGAAGTGTACCCCAGCAATAGTCAGTGTCCGGGGAACTGTACCCCAGCAATAGTCAGTGTCCGGGGATCTGTACCCCGGCAATAGTCAGTGTCCGGGGAACTGTACCCCGGCAATAGTCAGTGTCCGGGGAACTGTACCCCGGCAATAGTCAGTGTCCGGGGAACTGTACCCCAGCAAAGACACTGTCCGGGGAACTGTACCCCGGCCATAATCAGTGTCCAGGGAACTATACCCCGGCAATAGTCAGTGTCCAGGGAACTGTACCCCAGCAATAGTCAATGTCCGGGGAACTGTACCCCAGCAATACTCAGTGTCCAGGGAACTGTACCCTGGCAATAGTCAGTGTCCGGGGAACTATACCACGGCAATAGACAGTATCCGTGGAACTGTACCACGGCAATAATCAGTGTCCGGGGAACTGTACCCCGGCAATAGTCAGTGTCCGGGGAACTGTACCACGGCAATAGTCAGTGTCCGGGGAAGTGTACCCCAGCAATAGTCAGTGTCCGGTGAACTGTACCCCAGCAATAGTCAGTGTCCGGGGAAATGTACCCCGGCAATAGTCAGTGTACAGGGAACTATACCCCGGCAATGGTCAGTGTCCGGGGAACTGGACCCCGGCAATAGTCAGTGTACGGGGAAATGTACCCCAGCAAAGACACTGTCCGGGGAACTGTACCCCGGCCATAATCAGTGTCCAGGGAACTATACCCCGGCAATAGTCAGTGTCCAGGGAAATGTACCCCAGCAATAGTCAATGTCCGGGGAACTGTACCCCAGCAATACTCAGTGTCCAGGGAACTGTACCCTGGCAATAGTCAGTGTCCGGGGAACTATACCACGGCAATAGACAGTACCCGTGGAACTGTACCACGGCAATAATCAGTGTCCGGGGAACTGTACCCCGGCAATAGTCAGTGTCCGGGGAACTGTACCACGGCAATAGTCAGTGTCCGGGGAACTGTACTCCAGCAATACTCAGTGTCCGGGGAACTGTACCCCAGCAAAGACACTGTCCGGGGAACTGTACCCCGGCCATAATCAGTGTCCAGGGAACTATACCCCGGCAATAGTCAGTGTCCAGGGAACTGTACCCCAGCAATAGTCAATGTCCGGGGAACTGTACCCCAGCAATACTCAGTGTCCAGGGAACTGTACCCTGGCAATAGTCAGTGTCCGGGGAACTATACCACGGCAATAGACAGTACCCGTGGAACTGTACCACGGCAATAATCAGTGTCCGGGGAACTGTACCCCGGCAATAGTCAGTGTCCGGGGAACTGTACCACGGCAATAGTCAGTGTCCGGGGAAGTGTACCCCAGCAATAGTCAGTGTCCGGTGAACTGTACCCCAGCAATACTCAGTGTCCAGGGAACTGTACCCTGGCAATAGTCAGTGTCCGGGGAACTATACCACGGCAATAGACAGTACCCGTGGAACTGTACCACGGCAATAATCAGTGTCCGGGGAACTGTACCACGGCAATAGTCAGTGTCCGGGGAACTGTACTCCAGCAATACTCAGTGTCCGGGGAACTGTACCCCAGCAAAGACACTGTCCGGGGAACTGTACCCCGGCCATAATCAGTGTCCAGGGAACTATACCCCGGCAATAGTCAGTGTCCAGGGAACTGTACCCCAGCAATAGTCAATGTCCGGGGAACTGTACCCCAGCAATACTCAGTGTCCAGGGAACTGTACCCTGGCAATAGTCAGTGTCCGTGGAACTGTACCACGGCAATAATCAGTGTCCGGGGAACTGTACCCCGGCAATAGTCAGTGTCCGGGGAACTGTACCACGGCAATAGTCAGTGTCCGGGGAAGTGTACCCCAGCAATAGTCAGTGTCCGGTGAACTGTACCCCAGCAATAGTCAGTGTCCGGGGAACTGTACCCCGGCCATAATCAGTGTCCAGGGAACTATACCCCGGCAATAGTCAGTGTCCGGGGAACTGTACCTCAGCAATAGTCAGTGTCCGGGGAACTGTACCCCGGCAATAGTCAGTGTCCGGGGAACTGTACCCTAGCAAAGTCACTGTCCGGGGAACTGTACCCCGGCCATAGTCAGTGTCCAGGGAACTATACCCCGGCAATAGTCAGTGTCCAGGGAACTGTACCCCAGCAATAGTCAATGTCCGGGGAACTGTACCCCGGCAATAGTCAGCGACCGGGGAACTGTACCCCGGCAATAGTCAGTGTCCGGGGAACTGTACCCCGGCAATAGTCAGTGTCCAGGGAACTGTACCCCGGCAATAGTCAGTGTCCGGGGAACTATACCACGGCAATAGACAGTGTCCGTGGAACTGTACCCCAGCAATAGTCAGTGTCCGAGGAACTGTACCCCGGCAATAGTCAGTGTCCGGGGAACTGTACCCCGGCAATAGTCAGTGTCCGGGGAACTGTACCCCAGCAAAGTCACTGTCCGGGGAACTGTACCCCGGCCATAGTCAGTGTCCAGGGAACTGTACCCCAGCAATAGTCAATGTCCGGGGAAATGTACTCCAGCAATACTCAGTGTCCGGGGAACTGTACCCGGGCAATAGTCAGTGTCCAGGGAACTGTACCTCAGCAATAGTCAGTGTCCAGGGAACTGTACCTCAGCAATAGTCAGTGTCCGGGGAACTGTACCCCGGCAATAGTCAGTGTCCGGGGAACTGTACCCCGGCAATAGTCAGTGTCCAGGCAACTGTACCTCAGCAATAGTCAGTGTCCGGGGAAGTGTACCCCGGCAATAGTCAGTGTCCGTGGAACTGTACCCCGGCAATAGTCAGTGTCCAGGGAACTGTACCCCGGCAATAGTTAGTGTCCGGGGAACTGGACCCCAGCAATAGTCAGTGTCCGGGGAACTGGACACCAGCAATAGTCAGTGTCCGGGGAACTGTACCCCGGCAATAGTGAGTGTCCGGGAACTGTACCCCGGCAATAGTCAGTGTCCGAGGAACTGTACCCCGGCAACAGTCAGTGTCCGGGTAACTGTACCCCAGCAATAGTCAGTGTCCGTGGAACTGTACCCCAGCAATAGTCAGTGTCCGGGGAACTGTACCCCAGCAATAGTCAGTGTCCGGAGAACTGTACCCCGGCAATAGTCAGTGTCCGGGGAACTGTACCCCAGCAAAGTCACTGTCCGGGGAACTGTACCCCGGCCATAGTCAGTGTCCAGGGAACTGTACCCCAGCAATAGTCAATGTCCGGGGAACTGTACTCCAGCAATACTCAGTGTCCGGGGAACTGTACCCGGGCAATAGTCAGTGTCCAGGGAACTGTACCTCAGCAATAGTCAGTGTCCAGGGAACTGTACCTCAGCAATAGTCAGTGTCCGGGGAACTGTACCCCGGCAATAGTCAGTGTCCGGGGAACTGTACCCCGGCAATAGTCAGTGTCCAGGCAACTGTACCTCAGCAATAGTCAGTGTCCGGGGAAGTGTACCCCGGCAATAGTCAGTGTCCGTGGAACTGTACCCCGGCAATAGTCAGTGTCCAGGGAACTGTACCCCGGCAATAGTTAGTGTCCGTGGAACTGTACACCAGCAATAGTCAGTGTCCAGGGAACTGTACCTCAGCAATAGTCAGTGTCCGGGGAACTGTACCCCGGCAATAGTCAGTGTCCGGGGAACTGGACACCAGCAATAGTCAGTGTCCGGGGAACTGTACCCCGGCAATAGTGAGTGTCCGGGAACTGTACCCCGGCAATAGTCAGTGTCCGAGGAACTGTACCCCGGCAACAGTCAGTGTCCGGGTAACTGTACCCCAGCAATAGTCAGTGTCCGTGGAACTGTACCCCAGCAATAGTCAGTGTCCGGGGAACTGTACCCCGGCAATAGTCAGTGTCCGGAGAACTGTACCCCGGCAATAGTCAGTGTTTGTGGAACTGTACCCCGGCAATAGTCAGTGTCCGGGGAACTGTACCCCGGCAATAGTCAGTGTCCGGAGAACTGTACCCCGGCAATAGTCAGTGTCCGTGGAACTATACCCCGGCAATAGTCAGTGTCCAGGGAACTGTACACTGGCAATAGTCAGTGTCCAGGGAACTGTACCCTGGCAATAGTCAGTGTCCGGGGAACTATACCACGGCAATAGACAGTGTCCGTGGAACTGTACCACGGCAATAATCAGTGTCCGGGGAACTGTACCCAGGCAATAGTCAGTGTCCGGGGAACTGTACCACGGCAATAGTCAGTGTCCGGGGAACTGTACCCCAGCAATACTCAATTTCCGGGGAACTGTACCCCGGCAATAGTCAGTGTCCGGGGAACTGTACCACGGCAATAGTCAGTGTCCGGGGAAGTGTACCCCGGCAATAGTGAGTGTCCGGGAACTGTACCCCGGCAATAATCAGTGTCCAGGGAACTGTACCCCGACAACAGTCAGTGTCCGGGTAACTGTACCCCAGCAATAGTCAGTGTCCGTGGAACTGTACCCCGGCAATAGTCAGTGTCCAGGGAACTATACCCCGGCAATAGTCAGTGTCCGGGGAACTGTACCTCAGCAATAGTCAGTGTCCGGGGAACTGTACCCCAGCAATAGTCAGTGTCCGGGGAACTGTACCCCGGCAATAGTCAGTGTCTGAGGAACTGTACCCCGGCAACAGTCAGTGTCCGGGTAACTGTACCCCAGCAATAGTCAGTGTCCGGGGAACTGTACCCCGGCAATAGTGAGTGTCCGGGAACTGTACCCCAGCAAAGTCACTGTCCGGGGAACTGTACCCCGGCCATAGTCAGTGTCCAGGGAACTGTACCCCAGAAATAGTCAATGTCCGGGGAAATGTACTCCAGCAATACTCAGTGTCCGGGGAACTGTACCCGGCAATAGTCAGTGTCCGGGGAACTGTACCTCAGCAATTGTCAGTGTCCGGGGAACTGTACCCCGGCAATAGTCAGTGTCTGAGGAACTGTACCCCGGCAATAGTCAGTGTCCGGAGAACTGTACCCCGGCAATAGTCAGTGTTTGTGGAACTGTACCCCGGCAATAGTCAGTGTCCGGGGAACTGTACCCCGGCAATAGTCAGTGTCCGGAGAACTGTACCCCGGCAATAGTCAGTGTCCGTGGAACTATACCCCGGCAATAGTCAGTGTCCAGGGAACTGTACACTGGCAATAGTCAGTGTCCAGGGAACTGTACCCTGGCAATAGTCAGTGTCCGGGGAACTATACCACGGCAATAGACAGTGTCCGTGGAACTGTACCACGGCAATAATCAGTGTCCGGGGAACTGTACCCAGGCAATAGTCAGTGTCCGGGGAACTGTACCACGGCAATAGTCAGTGTCCGGGGAACTGTACCCCAGCAATACTCAATTTCCGGGGAACTGTACCCCGGCAATAGTCAGTGTCCGGGGAACTGTACCACGGCAATAGTCAGTGTCCGGGGAAGTGTACCCCGGCAATAGTGAGTGTCCGGGAACTGTACCCCGGCAATAATCAGTGTCCAGGGAACTGTACCCCGACAACAGTCAGTGTCCGGGTAACTGTACCCCAGCAATAGTCAGTGTCCGTGGAACTGTACCCCGGCAATAGTCAGTGTCCAGGGAACTATACCCCGGCAATAGTCAGTGTCCGGGGAACTGTACCTCAGCAATAGTCAGTGTCCGGGGAACTGTACCCCAGCAATAGTCAGTGTCCGGGGAACTGTACCCCGGCAATAGTCAGTGTCTGAGGAACTGTACCCCGGCAACAGTCAGTGTCCGGGTAACTGTACCCCAGCAATAGTCAGTGTCCGGGGAACTGTACCCCGGCAATAGTGAGTGTCCGGGAACTGTACCCCGGCAATAGTCAGTGTCTGAGGAACTGTACCCCGGCAACAGTCAGTGTCCGGGTAACTGTACCCCAGCAATAGTCAGTGTCCGGGGAACTGTACCCTGGCAATAGTCAGTGTCCAGGGAACTATACCCCGGCAATAGTCAGTGTCCGGGGAACTGTACCTCAGCAATAGTCAGTGTCCGGGGAACTGTACCCCAGTAATAGTCAGTGTCCGGGGAACTGTACCCCGGCAATAGTCAGTGTCCGGGGAACTGTACCTCAGCAATAGTCAGTGTCCAGGGAACTGTACCTCAGCAATAGTCAGTGTCCGGGGAACTGTACCCCGGCAATAGTCAGTGTCCGGGGAACTGTACCCCGGCAATAGTCAGTGTCCAGGCAACTGTACCTCAGCAATAGTCAGTGTCCGGGGAACTGTACCCCGGCAATAGTCAGTGTCCGGAGAACTGTACCCCGGCAATAGTCAGTGTCCAGGGAACTGTACCCCGGCAATAGTCAGTGTCCGGGGAACTGTACCCCGGCAATAGTCAGTGTCCGGGGAACTGTACCCCAGCAAAGTCACTGTCCGGGGAACTGTACCCCGGCCATAGTCAGTGTCCAGGGAACTGTACCCCAGCAATAGTCAATGTCCGGGGAACTGTACTCCAGCAATACTCAGTGTCCGGGGAACTGTACCCCGGCAATAGTCAGTGTGCAGGGAACTGTACCCCGGCAATAGTTAGTGTCCGGGGAACTGGACCCCAGCAATAGTCAGTGTCCGGGGAACTGGACACCAGCAATACTCAGTGTCCGTGGAACTGCACCCCGGCAATAGTCAGTATACAGGGAATTATACCCCAGCAATAGTCAGTGTCCGGGGAACTATAGCCCAGCAATACTCAGTGTCCGGGGAACTGTACCCCGGCAATAGTCAGTGTCCGGGGAACTGTACCCCAGCAAAGCCACTGTCCGGGGAACTGTACCCCGGCCATAATCAGTGTCCAGGGAACTATACCCCGGCAATTGTCAGTGTCCAGGGAACTGTACCCAAGCAATAGTCAATGTCCGGGGAACTGTACCCCAGCAATACTCAGTGTCCAGGGAACTGTACCCCGGTAATAGTCAGGGTCCAGGGAACTATACCCCAGCAATAGTCAGTGTCCGGGGAACTATAGCCCAGCAATACTCAGTGTCCGGGGAACTGTACCCCATCAATACTCAGTGTCCAGGGAACTATACCCCAGCAATAGTCAGTGTCCGGGGAACTGTACCCCAGCAATACTCAGTGTCTGGGGAACTGTACCCCGGCAATAGTCAGTGTCCTGGGAACTGTACCCCAGAAATAGTCAGTTTCCGGGGAACTGCACCCCGGCAATAGTCAGTGTCTGGTGAACTATACACGGCAATAGTCAGTGTCCGGGGAACTGTACCCCGGCAATAGTCAGTGTCAAGGGCACAAAACCCCGGCAATAGTCAGTGTCCGGGGAACTGTACCCCATCAATAGTCAGTGTCCAGGGAACTATACCCCGGCAATAGTCAGTGTCCAGGGAACTAGACCCCGGCAACAGTCAGTGTCCGTGGAACTGTACCCCATCAATAGTCAGTGTCCAGGGAACTATACCCCGGCAATAGTCAGTGTCCAGAGAACTGTACCCCGGCAATAGTCAGTGTCCAGGGAACTATACCCCGGCAATAGTCAGTGTCCGGGGGACTGTACCCCAGCAATAGTCAGTGTCCGGGGAACTGTAACCCAGCAATACTCAGTGTCCAGGGAACTGTACCCCGGCAATAGTCAGTGTCCGGGGAACTGTACCCCAGCAATACTCGTGTCCGGGGAACTGTACCCCGGCAATAGTCAGTGTCCAGGGAACTATACCGCAGCAACAGTCATTGTCCGGGGAACTGTACCCCAGCAATACTCAGTGTCCGGGGACCTGTACCCTGGCAATTGTCAGTGTCCAGGGAACTGTACCCCAGCAATAGTCAGTGTCCGTGGAACTGTAGGCAATAGTCAGTGTCCGGGGAACTGTACCCCGGCAATAGTCAGTGTCCACGGAATTGTACCCCGGCAATAGTCAGTGTCCAGGGAACTGTACGGCAGCAATAGTCAGTGTCCAGGGAACTGTACCCCGGCAATAGTCAGTGTCCAGGGAACTATACACGGCAATAGTCAGTGTCCGGGGACCTGTACCCCAGCAATAGTCAGTGTCCGAGAAACTGTACCCCGGCAATACTCAGTGTCCGGGGAAATGTACCCCAGCAATAGTCCGTGTCCGGGGAACTGTACCCCAGCAATAGTCAGTGTCCGGGGAACGGTACCCCAGCAATAGTCAGTGTCCGGGGAACTGTACCCCAGCAATAGTCAGTGTCCGGGTAACTGTACCCCAGCAATAGTCAGTGTCCGGGAAACTGTACCCCGGCAATAGTCAGTGTCCGGGAACTGTACCCCGGTAATAGTCAGTGTCCGAGGAACTATACCATGGCAATAGACAGTGACCGTGGAACTGTACCACGGCAATAGTCAGTGTCCATGGAACTGCACCCCGGCAATAGTCAGTGTCCGGGGAACTGTACCACCGCAATAGTCAGTGTCCGAGGAAGTGTACCCCAGCAATAGTCAGTGTCCGGGGAACTGTACCCCAGCAATAGTCAGTGTCCGGGGATCTGTACCCCGGCAATAGTCAGTGTCCGGGGAACTGTACCCCGGCAATAGTCAGTGTCCGGGGAACTGTACCCCGGCAATAGTCAGTGTCCGGGGAACTGTACCCCAGCAAAGACACTGTCCGGGGAACTGTACCCCGGCCATAATCAGTGTCCATGGAACTATACCCCGGCAATAGTCAGTGTCCAGGGAACTGTACCCTGGCAATAGTCAGTGTCCGGGGAACTATACCACGGCAACAGACAGTATCCGTGGAACTGTACCACGGCAATAATCAGTGTCCGGGGAACTGTACCCCGGCAATAGTCAGTGTCCGGGGAACTGTACCACGGCAATAGTCAGTGTCCGGGGAACTATACCCCGGCAATAGTCAGTGTCCGGGGAACTGTACCCCAGCAAAGACACTGTCCGGGGAACTGTACCCCGGCCATAATCAGTGTCCAGGGAACTATACCCCGGCAATTGTCAGTGTCCAGGGAACTGTACCCAAGCAATAGTCAATGTCCGGGGAACTGTACCCCAGCAATACTCAGTGTCCAGGGAACTGTACCCCGGTAATAGTCAGTGTCCGGGGAACTATACCATGGCAATAGACAGTGACCGTGGAACTGTACCACGGCAATAGTCAGTGTCCGGGGAACTGCACCCCGGCAATAGTCAGTGTCCGGGGAACTGTACCACCGCAATAGTCAGTGTCCGGGGAAGTGTACCCCAGCAATAGTCAGTGTCCGGGGAACGATACCCCAGCAATAGTCAGTGTCCGGGGAACTGTACCCCAGCAATACTCAGTGTCCGGGGAACTGCACCCTAGCAATAGTCAGTGTCCAGGGAACTATACCCCGGCAACAGTCAGTGTGCAGGGAACTCTACCCCAACAATAGTCAGTGTCTGGAGAATTGTACCCCGGCAATAGTCAGTGTCCGGGGAACTGTACCCCGGCAATAGTCAGTGTCCGGGGAACTGTACCCCGGCAATAGTCAGTGTCCGGGGAACTGTACCCCAGCAAAGACACTGTCCGGGGAACTGTACCCCGGCCATAGTCAATGTCCGGGGAACTGTACCCCAGCAATACTCAGTGTCCAGGGAACTGTACCCTGGCAATAGTCAGTGTCCGGGGAACTATACCACGGCAATAGACAGTATCCGTGGAACTGTACCACGGCAATAATCAGTGTCCGGGGAACTGTACCCCGGCAATAGTCAGTGTCCGGGGAACTGTACCACGGCAATAGTCAGTGTCCGGGGAAGTGTACCCCAGCAATAGTCAGTGTCCGGTGAACTGTACCCCAGCAATAGTTAGTGTCCGGGGAACTGTACCCCGGCAATAGTCAGTGTCCAGGGAACTATACCCCGGCAATAGTCAGTGTCCGGGGAACTGTACCCCGGCAATAGTCAGTGTCCGGGGAACTGTACCCCAGCAAAGCCACTGTCCGGGGAACTGTACCCCGGCCATAATCAGTGTCCAGGGAACTATACCCCGGCAATTGTCAGTGTCCAGGGAACTGTACCCAAGCAATAGTCAATGTCCGGGGAACTGTACCCCAGCAATACTCAGTGTCCAGGGAACTGTACCCCGGTAATAGTCAGGGTCCAGGGAACTATACCCCAGCAATAGTCAGTGTCCGGGGAACTATAGCCCAGCAATACTCAGTGTCCGGGGAACTGTACCCCATCAATACTCAGTGTCCAGGGAACTATACCCCAGCAATAGTCAGTGTCCGGGGAACTGTACCCCAGCAATACTCAGTGTCTGGGGAACTGTACCCCGGCAATAGTCAGTGTCCTGGGAACTGTACCCCAGAAATAGTCAGTTTCCGGGGAACTGCACCCCGGCAATAGTCAGTGTCTGGTGAACTATACACGGCAATAGTCAGTGTCCGGGGAACTGTACCCCGGCAATAGTCAGTGTCAAGGGCACAAAACCCCGGCAATAGTCAGTGTCCGGGGAACTGTACCCCATCAATAGTCAGTGTCCAGGGAACTATACCCCGGCAATAGTCAGTGTCCAGGGAACTAGACCCCGGCAACAGTCAGTGTCCGTGGAACTGTACCCCATCAATAGTCAGTGTCCAGGGAACTATACCCCGGCAATAGTCAGTGTCCAGAGAACTGTACCCCGGCAATAGTCAGTGTCCAGGGAACTATACCCCGGCAATAGTCAGTGTCCGGGGGACTGTACCCCAGCAATAGTCAGTGTCCGGGGAACTGTAACCCAGCAATACTCAGTGTCCAGGGAACTGTACCCCGGCAATAGTCAGTGTCCGGGGAACTGTACCCCAGCAATACTCGTGTCCGGGGAACTGTACCCCGGCAATAGTCAGTGTCCAGGGAACTATACCGCAGCAACAGTCATTGTCCGGGGAACTGTACCCCAGCAATACTCAGTGTCCGGGGACCTGTACCCTGGCAATTGTCAGTGTCCAGGGAACTGTACCCCAGCAATAGTCAGTGTCCGTGGAACTGTAGGCAATAGTCAGTGTCCGGGGAACTGTACCCCGGCAATAGTCAGTGTCCACGGAATTGTACCCCGGCAATAGTCAGTGTCCAGGGAACTGTACGGCAGCAATAGTCAGTGTCCAGGGAACTGTACCCCGGCAATAGTCAGTGTCCAGGGAACTATACACGGCAATAGTCAGTGTCCGGGGACCTGTACCCCAGCAATAGTCAGTGTCCGAGAAACTGTACTCCGGCAATACTCAGTGTCCGGGGAAATGTACCCCAGCAATAGTCCGTGTCCGGGGAACTGTACCCCAGCAATAGTCAGTGTCCGGGGAACGGTACCCCAGCAATAGTCAGTGTCCGGGGAACTGTACTCCAGCAATAGTCAGTGTCCGGGTAACTGTACCCCAGCAATAGTCAGTGTCCGGGAAACTGTACCCCGGCAATAGTCAGTGTCCGGGAACTGTACCCCGGTAATAGTCAGTGTCCGAGGAACTATACCATGGCAATAGACAGTGACCGTGGAACTGTACCACGGCAATAGTCAGTGTCCGGGGAACTGCACCCCGGCAATAGTCAGTGTCCGGGGAACTGTACCCCAGCAATAGTCAGTGTCCGAGGAAGTGTACCCCAGCAATAGTCAGTGTCCGGGGAACTGTACCCCAGCAATAGTCAGTGTCCGGGGATCTGTACCCCGGCAATAGTCAGTGTCCGGGGAACTGTACCCCGGCAATAGTCAGTGTCCGGGGAACTGTACCCCGGCAATAGTCAGTGTCCGGGGAACTGTACCCCAGCAAAGACACTGTCCGGGGAACTGTACCCCGGCCATAATCAGTGTCCAGGGAACTATACCCCGGCAATAGTCAGTGTCCAGGGAACTGTACCCTGGCAATAGTCAGTGTCCGGGGAACTATACCACGGCAACAGACAGTATCCGTGGAACTGTACCACGGCAATAATCAGTGTCCGGGGAACTGTACCCCGGCAATAGTCAGTGTCCGGGGAACTGTACCACGGCAATAGTCAGTGTCCGGGGAACTATACCCCGGCAATAGTCAGTGTCCGGGGAACTGTACCCCAGCAAAGACACTGTCCGGGGAACTGTACCCCGGCCATAATCAGTGTCCAGGGAACTATACCCCGGCAATTGTCAGTGTCCAGGGAACTGTACCCAAGCAATAGTCAATGTCCGGGGAACTGTACCCCAGCAATACTCAGTGTCCAGGGAACTGTACCCCGGTAATAGTCAGTGTCCGGGGAACTATACCATGGCAATAGACAGTGACCGTGGAACTGTACCACGGCAATAGTCAGTGTCCGGGGAACTGCACCCCGGCAATAGTCAGTGTCCGGGGAACTGTACCACCGCAATAGTCAGTGTCCGGGGAAGTGTACCACAGCAATAGTCAGTGTCCGGGGAACGATACCCCAGCAATAGTCAGTGTCCGGGGAACTGTACCCCAGCAATACTCAGTGTCCGGGGAACTGCACCCTAGCAATAGTCAGTGTCCAGGGAACTATACCCCGGCAACAGTCAGTGTGCAGGGAACTCTACCCCAACAATAGTCAGTGTCTGGAGAATTGTACCCCGGCAATAGTCAGTGTCCGGGGAACTGTACCCCGGCAATAGTCAGTGTCCGGGGAACTGTACCCCGGCAATAGTCAGTGTCCGGGGAACTGTACCCCAGCAAAGACACTGTCCGGGGAACTGTACCCCGGCCATAGTCAATGTCCGGGGAACTGTACCCCAGCAATACTCAGTGTCCAGGGAACTGTACCCTGGCAATAGTCAGTGTCCGGGGAACTATACCACGGCAATAGACAGTATCCGTGGAACTGTACCACGGCAATAATCAGTGTCCGGGGAACTGTACCCCGGCAATAGTCAGTGTCCGGGGAACTGTACCACGGCAATAGTCAGTGTCCGGGGAAGTGTACCCCAGCAATAGTCAGTGTCCGGTGAACTGTACCCCAGCAATAGTTAGTGTCCGGGGAACTGTACCCCGGCAATAGTCAGTGTCCAGGGAACTATACCCCGGCAATAGTCAGTGTCCGGGGAACTGTACCCCGGCAATAGTCAGTGTCCGGGGAACTGTACCCCAGCAAAGCCACTGTCCGGGGAACTGTACCCCGGCCATAATCAGTGTCCAGGGAACTATACTCCGGCAATTGTCAGTGTCCAGGGAACTGTACCCAAGCAATAGTCAATGTCCGGGGAACTGTACCCCAGCAATACTCAGTGTCCAGGGAACTGTACCCCGGTAATAGTCAGTGTCCGGGTAACTATACCATGGCAATAGACAGTGACCGTGGAACTGTACCACGGCAATAGTCAGTGTCCGGGGAACTGCACCCCGGCAATAGTCAGTGTCCGGGGAACTGTACCACCGCAATAGTCAGTGTCCGAGGAAGTGTACCCCAGCAATAGTCAGTGTCCGGGGAACGATACCCCAGCAATAGTCAGTGTCCGGGGAATTGTACCCCAGCAATACTCAGTGTCCGGGGAACTGCACCCTAGCAATAGTCAGTGTCCAGGGAACTATACCCCGGCAACAGTCAGTGTCCAGGGAACTCGACCCCAACAATAGTCAGTGTCTGGAGAATTGTACCCCGGCAATAGTCAGTGTCCGGGGAACTGTACCCCGGCAATACTCAGTGTCCGGGGAACTGTACCCCGGCAATAGTCAGTGTCCGGGGAACTGTACCCCAGCAATACTCAGTGTCCGGGGAACTGTTCCCCGGCAATAGTCAGTGTCCGGGGAACTGTACCCCGGCAATACTCAGTGTCCGGGGAACTGTACCCCAGCAATAGTCAGTGTCCGGTGATCTGTACCACGGCAATAGTCAGTGTCCGGGGAAGTGTACCCCAGCAATAGTCAGTATCCGGGAAACTGTACCCCGGCAATAGTCAGTGTACAGGGAACTATATCCCAGCAATAGTCAGTGTCCGTGGAACTGTACCCCATCAATAGCCAGTGTCCAGGGAACTATACCCCGGCAATAGTCAGTGTCCGGGGAACTGTACCCCGGCAATAGTCAGTGTCCAGGGAACTATACCCCGGCAATAGTCAGTGTCCGGGGAATTGTACCCCAGCAATAGTCAGTGTCCGGGGAACTGTACCCCAGCAATAGTCAGTGTCCAGGGAACTGTACCCCGGCAATAGTCAGTGTCCGGGGAACTGTACCCCAGCAATACTCGTATCCGGGGAACTGTACCCCGGCAATAGTCAGTGTCCAGGGACCAATACCGCAGCAACAGTCATTGTCCGGGGAACTGTACCCCAGCAATACTCAGTGTCCGGGGACCTGTACCCTGGCAATTGTCAGTGTCCAGGGAACTGTACCTCAGCAATAGTCAGAGTCCGGGGAACTGTAGGCAATAGTCAGTGTCCGGGGAACTATACCCCGGCAATAGTCAGTGTCCAGGGAATTGTACCCCGGCAATAGTCAGTGTCCAAGGAACTGTACGCCAGCAATAGTCAGTGTCCAGGGAACTGTACCCCGGCAATAGTCAGTGTCCAGGGAACTATACACGGCAATAGTCAGTGTCCGGGGCCCTGTACCCCAGCAATAGTCAGTGTCCGAGAAACTGTACCCCGGCAATACTCAGTGTCCGGGGAAATGTACCCCAGCAATAGTCCATGTCCGGGGAACTGTCCCCCAGCAATAGTCAGTGTCCGGGGAACGGTACCCCAGCAATAGTCAGTGTCCGGGGAACTGTACCCCAGCAATACTCAGTGTCCGGGGAACTGCACCCCAGCAATAGTCAGTGTCCAGGGAACTATACCCCGGCAACAGTCAGTGTCCAGGGAACTCTACCCCAACAATAGTCAGTGTCTGGAGAATTGTACCCCAGCAATAGTCAGTGTCCGGGGAACTGTACCCCGGCTATACACAGTGTCCGGGGAACTGTACCCCGGCAATAGTCAGTGTCCGGGGAACTGTATCCCAGCAATACTCAGTGTCCGGGGAACTGTTCCCCGGCAATAGTCAGTGTCCAGGGAACGATACCCCAGCAATAGTCTGTGTCCGGGGAACTGTACCCCAGCAATCGTCAGTGGCCGAGGAACTGTACCGCGGCAATAGTCAGTGTCCGGGGAACTGTATTCCAGCAATCGTCAGTGTCCGGGGAACAGTACCCCAGCAATAGTCAGTGTCCGAGGAAGTGTACCCCAGCAATAGTCAGTGTCCGGGGAACTGTACCCCAGCAATAGTCAGTGTCCGGGGATCTGTACCCCGGCAATAGTCAGTGTCCGGGGAACTGTACCCCGGCAATAGTCAGTGTCCGGGGAACTGTACCCCGGCAATAGTCAGTGTCCGGGGAACTGTACCCCAGCAAAGACACTGTCCGGGGAACTGTACCCAGGCCATAATCAGTGTCCAGGGAACTATACCCCGGCAATAGTCAGTGTCCAGGGAACTGTACCCTGGCAATAGTCAGTGTCCGGGGAACTATACCACGGCAACAGACAGTATCCGTGGAACTGTACCACGGCAATAATCAGTGTCCGGGGAACTGTACCCCGGCAATAGTCAGTGTCCGGGGAACTGTACCACGGCAATAGTCAGTGTCCGGGGAACTATACCCCGGCAATAGTCAGTGTCCGGGGAACTGTACCCCAGCAAAGACACTGTCCGGGGAACTGTACCCCGGCCATAATCAGTGTCCAGGGAACTATACCCCGGCAATTGTCAGTGTCCAGGGAACTGTACCCAAGCAATAGTCAATGTCCGGGGAACTGTACCCCAGCAATACTCAGTGTCCAGGGAACTGTACCCCGGTAATAGTCAGTGTCCGGGGAACTATACCATGGCAATAGACAGTGACCGTGGAACTGTACCACGGCAATAGTCAGTGTCCGGGGAACTGCACCCCGGCAATAGTCAGTGTCCGGGGAACTGTACCACCGCAATAGTCAGTGTCCGGGGAAGTGTACCCCAGCAATAGTCAGTGTCCGGGGAACGATACCCCAGCAATAGTCAGTGTCCGGGGAACTGTACCCCAGCAATACTCAGTGTCCGGGGAACTGCACCCTAGCAATAGTCAGTGTCCAGGGAACTATACCCCGGCAACAGTCAGTGTCCAGGGAACTCTACCCCAACAATAGTCAGTGTCTGGAGAATTGTACCCCGGCAATAGTCAGTGTCCGGGGAACTGTACCCCGGCAATAGTCAGTGTCCGGGGAACTGTACCCCGGCAATAGTCAGTGTCCGGGGAACTGTACCCCAGCAAAGACACTGTCCGGGGAACTGTACCCCGGCCATAGTCAATGTCCGGGGAACTGTACCCCAGCAATACTCAGTGTCCAGGGAACTGTACCCTGGCAATAGTCAGTGTCCGGGGAACTATACCACGGCAATAGACAGTATCCGTGGAACTGTACCACGGCAATAATCAGTGTCCGGGGAACTGTACCCCGGCAATAGTCAGTGTCCGGGGAACTGTACCACGGCAATAGTCAGTGTCCGGGGAAGTGTACCCCAGCAATAGTCAGTGTCCGGTGAACTGTACCCCAGCAATAGTTAGTGTCCGGGGAACTGTACCCCGGCAATAGTCAGTGTCCAGGGAACTATACCCCGGCAATAGTCAGTGTCCGGGGAACTGTACCCCGGCAATAGTCAGTGTCCGGGGAACTGTACCCCAGCAAAGCCACTGTCCGGGGAACTGTACCCCGGCCATAATCAGTGTCCAGGGAACTATACCCCGGCAATTGTCAGTGTCCAGGGAACTGTACCCAAGCAATAGTCAATGTCCGGGGAACTGTACCCCAGCAATACTCAGTGTCCAGGGAACTGTACCCCGGTAATAGTCAGTGTCCGGGTAACTATACCATGGCAATAGACAGTGACCGTGGAACTGTACCACGGCAATAGTCAGTGTCCGGGGAACTGCACCCCGGCAATAGTCAGTGTCCGGGGAACTGTACCACCGCAATAGTCAGTGTCCGAGGAAGTGTACCGCAGCAATAGTCAGTGTCCGGGGAACGATACCCCAGCAATAGTCAGTGTCCGGGGAACTGTACCCCAGCAATACTCAGTGTCCGGGGAACTGCACCCTAGCAATAGTCAGTGTCCAGGGAACTATACCCCGGCAACAGTCAGTGTCCAGGGAACTCGACCCCAACAATAGTCAGTGTCTGGAGAATTGTACCCCGGCAATAGTCAGTGTCCGGGGAACTGTACCCCGGCAATACTCAGTGTCCGGGGAACTGTACCCCGGCAATAGTCAGTGTCCGGGGAACTGTACCCCAGCAATACTCAGTGTCCGGGGAACTGTTCCCCGGCAATAGTCAGTGTCCGGGGAACTGTACCCCGGCAATACTCAGTGTCCGGGGAACTGTACCCCAGCAATAGTCAGTGTCCGGTGATCTGTACCACGGCAATAGTCAGTGTCCGGGGAAGTGTACCCCAGCAATAGTCAGTATCCGGGAAACTGTACCCCGGCAATAGTCAGTGTACAGGGAACTATATCCCAGCAATAGTCAGTGTCCGTGGAACTGTACCCCATCAATAGCCAGTGTCCAGGGAACTATACCCCGGCAATAGTCAGTGTCCGGGGAATTGTACCCCAGCAATAGTCAGTGTCCGGGGAATTGTACCCCAGCAATAGTCAGTGTCCAGGGAACTGTACCCCGGCAATAGTCAGTGTCCGGGGAACTGTACCCCAGCAATACTCAGTGTCCGGGGAACTGTTCCCCGGCAATAGTCAGTGTCCGGGGAACTGTACCCCGGCAATACTCAGTGTCCGGGGAACTGTACCCCAGCAATAGTCAGTGTCCGGTGATCTGTACCACGGCAATAGTCAGTGTCCGGGGAAGTGTACCCCAGCAATAGTCAGTATCCGGGAAACTGTACCCCGGCAATAGTCAGTGTACAGGGAACTATACCCCGGCAATAGTCAGTGTCCGGGGAACTGTACCCCGGCAATAGTCAGTGTCCAGGGAACTATACCCCGGCAATAGTCAGTGTCCGGGGAATTGTACCCCAGCAATAGTCAGTGTCCGGGGAACTGTACCCCAGCAATAGTCAGTGTCCAGGGAACTGTACCCCGGCAATAGTCAGTGTCCGGGGAACTGTACCCCAGCAATACTCGTATCCGGGGAACTGTACCCCGGCAATAGTCAGTGTCCAGGGACCAATACCGCAGCAACAGTCATTGTCCGGGGAACTGTACCCCAGCAATACTCAGTGTCCGGGGACCTGTACCCTGGCAATTGTCAGTGTCCAGGGAACTGTACCTCAGCAATAGTCAGAGTCCGGGGAACTGTAGGCAATAGTCAGTGTCCGGGGAACTATACCCCGGCAATAGTCAGTGTCCAGGGAATTGTACCCCGGCAATAGTCAGTGTCCAAGGAACTGTACGCCAGCAATAGTCAGTGTCCAGGGAACTGTACCCCGGCAATAGTCAGTGTCCAGGGAACTATACACGGCAATAGTCAGTGTCCGGGGCCCTGTACCCCAGCAATAGTCAGTGTCCGAGAAACTGTACCCCGGCAATACTCAGTGTCCGGGGAAATGTACCCCAGCAATAGTCCATGTCCGGGGAACTGTCCCCCAGCAATAGTCAGTGTCCGGGGAACGGTACCCCAGCAATAGTCAGTGTCCGGGGAACTGTACCCCAGCAATACTCAGTGTCCGGGGAACTGCACCCCAGCAATAGTCAGTGTCCAGGGAACTATACCCCGGCAACAGTCAGTGTCCAGGGAACTCTACCCCAACAATAGTCAGTGTCTGGAGAATTGTACCCCGGCAATAGTCAGTGTCCGGGGAACTGTACCCCGGCTATACACAGTGTCCGGGGAACTGTACCCCGGCAATAGTCAGTGTCCGGGGAACTGTATCCCAGCAATACTCAGTGTCCGGGGAACTGTTCCCCGGCAATAGTCAGTGTCCAGGGAACGATACCCCAGCAATAGTCTGTGTCCGGGGAACTGTACCCCAGCAATCGTCAGTGGCCGAGGAACTGTACCGCGGCAATAGTCAGTGTCCGGGGAACTGTATTCCAGCAATCGTCAGTGTCCGGGGAACAGTACCCCAGCAATAGTCAGTGTCCGAGGAAGTGTACCCCAGCAATAGTCAGTGTCCGGGGAACTGTACCCCAGCAATAGTCAGTGTCCGGGGATCTGTACCCCGGCAATAGTCAGTGTCCGGGGAACTGTACCCCGGCAATAGTCAGTGTCCGGGGAACTGTACCCCGGCAATAGTCAGTGTCCGGGGAACTGTACCCCAGCAAAGACACTGTCCGGGGAACTGTACCCCGGCCATAATCAGTGTCCAGGGAACTATACCCCGGCAATAGTCAGTGTCCAGGGAACTGTACCCTGGCAATAGTCAGTGTCCGGGGAACTATACCACGGCAACAGACAGTATCCGTGGAACTGTACCACGGCAATAATCAGTGTCCGGGGAACTGTACCCCGGCAATAGTCAGTGTCCGGGGAACTGTACCACGGCAATAGTCAGTGTCCGGGGAACTATACCCCGGCAATAGTCAGTGTCCGGGGAACTGTACCCCAGCAAAGACACTGTCCGGGGAACTGTACCCCGGCCATAATCAGTGTCCAGGGAACTATACCCCGGCAATTGTCAGTGTCCAGGGAACTGTACCCAAGCAATAGTCAATGTCCGGGGAACTGTACCCCAGCAATACTCAGTGTCCAGGGAACTGTACCCCGGTAATAGTCAGTGTCCGGGGAACTATACCATGGCAATAGACAGTGACCGTGGAACTGTACCACGGCAATAGTCAGTGTCCGGGGAACTGCACCCCGGCAATAGTCAGTGTCCGGGGAACTGTACCACCGCAATAGTCAGTGTCCGGGGAAGTGTACCCCAGCAATAGTCAGTGTCCGGGGAACGATACCCCAGCAATAGTCAGTGTCCGGGGAACTGTACCCCAGCAATACTCAGTGTCCGGGGAACTGCACCCTAGCAATAGTCAGTGTCCAGGGAACTATACCCCGGCAACAGTCAGTGTCCAGGGAACTCTACCCCAACAATAGTCAGTGTCTGGAGAATTGTACCCCGGCAATAGTCAGTGTCCGGGGAACTGTACCCCGGCAATAGTCAGTGTCCGGGGAACTGTACCCCGGCAATAGTCAGTGTCCGGGGAACTGTACCCCAGCAAAGACACTGTCCGGGGAACTGTACCCTGGCAATAGTCAGTGTCCGGGGAACTATACCACGGCAATAGACAGTATCCGTGGAACTGTACCACGGCAATAATCAGTGTCCGGGGAACTGTACCCCGGCAATAGTCAGTGTCCGGGGAACTGTACCACGGCAATAGTCAGTGTCCGGGGAAGTGTACCCCAGCAATAGTCAGTGTCCGGTGAACTGTACCCCAGCAATAGTTAGTGTCCGGGGAACTGTACCCCGGCAATAGTCAGTGTCCAGGGAACTATACCCCGGCAATAGTCAGTGTCCGGGGAACTGTACCCCGGCAATAGTCAGTGTCCGGGGAACTGTACCCCAGCAAAGCCACTGTCCGGGGAACTGTACCCCGGCCATAATCAGTGTCCAGGGAACTATACCCCGGCAATTGTCAGTGTCCAGGGAACTGTACCCAAGCAATAGTCAATGTCCGGGGAACTGTACCCCAGCAATACTCAGTGTCCAGGGAACTGTACCCCGGTAATAGTCAGTGTCCGGGTAACTATACCATGGCAATAGACAGTGACCGTGGAACTGTACCACGGCAATAGTCAGTGTCCGGGGAACTGCACTCCGGCAATAGTCAGTGTCCGGGGAACTGTACCACCGCAATAGTCAGTGTCCGAGGAAGTGTACCCCAGCAATAGTCAGTGTCCGGGGAACGATACCCCAGCAATAGTCAGTGTCCGGGGAACTGTACCCCAGCAATACTCAGTGTCCGGGGAACTGCACCCTAGCAATAGTCAGTGTCCAGGGAACTATACCCCGGCAACAGTCAGTGTCCAGGGAACTCGACCCCAACAATAGTCAGTGTCTGGAGAATTGTACCCCGGCAATAGTCAGTGTCCGGGGAACTGTACCCCGGCAATACTCAGTGTCCGGGGAACTGTACCCCGGCAATAGTCAGTGTCCGGGGAACTGTACCCCAGCAATACTCAGTGTCCGGGGAACTGTTCCCCGGCAATAGTCAGTGTCCGGGGAACTGTACCCCGGCAATACTCAGTGTCCGGGGAACTGTACCCCAGCAATAGTCAGTGTCCGGTGATCTGTACCACGGCAATAGTCAGTGTCCGGGGAAGTGTACCCCAGCAATAGTCAGTATCCGGGAAACTGTACCCCGGCAATAGTCAGTGTACAGGGAACTATATCCCAGCAATAGTCAGTGTCCGTGGAACTGTACCCCATCAATAGCCAGTGTCCAGGGAACTATACCCCGGCAACAGTCAGTGTCCAGGGAACTCTACCCCAACAATAGTCAGTGTCTGGAGAATTGTACCCCGGCAATAGTCAGTGTCCGGGGAACTGTACCCCGGCTATACACAGTGTCCGGGGAACTGTACCCCGGCAATAGTCAGTGTCCGGGGAACTGTACCCCAGCAATACTCAGTGTCCGGGGAACTGTTCCCCGGCAATAGTCAGTGTCCAGGGAACGATACCCCAGCAATACTCAATTTCCGGGGAACTGTACCCCGGCAATAGTCAGTGTCCGGGGAACTGTACCCCGGCAATAGTCAGTGTCCGGGGAACTGTAGCCCGGCAACAGTCAGTGTCCGTGGAACTGAACCCCATCAATAGTCAGTGTCCAGGGAACTATACCCCGGCAATAGTCAGTGTCCAGGGAACTGTACCCCGGCAATAGTCAGTGTCCAGGGAACTATACCCCGGCAATAGTCAGTGTCCGGGGAACTGTACCCCAGCAATAGTCAGTGTCCGGGGAACTGTACCCCAGCAATAGTCAGTGTCCAGGGAACTGTACCACGGCAATATTCAGTGTCCGGGGAACTGTACCCCAGCAATACTCGTGTCCGGGGAACTGTACCCCGGCAATAGTCAGTGTCCAGGGAACTATACCGCAGCAACAGCCATTGTCCGGGGAACTGTACCCCAGCAATACTCAGTGCCCGGGGACCTATACCCCGGCAATAGTCAGTGTCCAGGGAACTGTACCCCGGCAATAGTCAGTGTCCAGGGAACTATACCCCGGCAATAGTCAGTGTCCGGGGAACTGTACCCCAGCAATAGTCAGTGTCCGGGGAACTGTACCCCAGCAATAGTCAGTGTCCAGGGAACTGTACCCCAGCAATAGTCAGTGTCCGGGGAACGGTACCCCAGCAATAGTCAGTTTCCGGGGAACTGTACCACAGCAATACTCAGTGTCCGGGGAACTGCACCCCAGCAATAGTCAGTGTCCAGGGAACTATACCCCGGCAACAGTCAGTGTCCAGGGAACTCTACCCCAACAATAGTCAGTGTCCGGAGAATTGTACCCCGGCAATAGTCAGTGTCCGGGGAACTGTACCCCGGCAATACTCAGTGTCCGGGGAACTGTACCCCGGCAATAGTCAGTGTCCGGGGAACTGTACCCCAGCAATACTCAGTGTCCGGGGAACTGTTCCCCGGCAATAGTCAGTGTCCAGGGAACTATACCCCAGCAATAGTCTGTGTCCGGGGAACTGTACCCCAGCAATCGTCATTGGCCAAGGAACTGTACCGCGGCAATAGTCAGTGTCCGGGGAACTGTATTCCAGCAATCGTCAGTGTCCGGGGAACAGTACCCCAGCAATAGTCAGTGTCCGGGGAACTGTATCCCGGCAATACTCAGTGTCCGGGGAACTGTACCCCAGCAATAGGCAGTGTCCATGGAACTATACCCCGGCAACAGTCAGTGTCCGGGGAACTGAACCCCGGCAATAGTCAGTGTCCAGGGAACTTTTCCCCGGCACAGTCAGTGGCCGAGGAACTGTACTGCGGCAATAGTCAGTGTCCGGGGAAATGTACCCCAGCAATAGTCCATGTCCGGGGAACTGTCCCCCAGCAATAGTCAGTGTCCGGGGAACGGTACCCCAGCAATAGTCAGTGTCCGGGGAACTGTACCCCAGCAATACTCAGTGTCCGGGGAACTGCACCCCAGCAATAGTCAGTGTCCAGGGAACTATACCCCGGCAACAGTCAGTGTCCAGGGAACTCTACCCCAACAATAGTCAGTGTCTGGAGAATTGTACCCCGGCAATAGTCAGTGTCCGGGGAACTGTACCCCGGCTATACACAGTGTCCGGGGAACTGTACCCCGGCAATAGTCAGTGTCCGGGGAACTGTATCCCAGCAATACTCAGTGTCCGGGGAACTGTTCCCCGGCAATAGTCAGTGTCCAGGGAACGATACCCCAGCAATAGTCTGTGTCCGGGGAACTGTACCCCAGCAATCGTCAGTGGCCGAGGAACTGTACCGCGGCAATAGTCAGTGTCCGGGGAACTGTATTCCAGCAATCGTCAGTGTCCGGGGAACAGTACCCCAGCAATAGTCAGTGTCCGAGGAAGTGTACCCCAGCAATAGTCAGTGTCCGGGGAACTGTACCCCAGCAATAGTCAGTGTCCGGGGATCTGTACCCCGGCAATAGTCAGTGTCCGGGGAACTGTACCCCGGCAATAGTCAGTGTCCGGGGAACTGTACCCCGGCAATAGTCAGTGTCCGGGGAACTGTACCCCAGCAAAGACACTGTCCGGGGAACTGTACCCCGGCCATAATCAGTGTCCAGGGAACTATACCCCGGCAATAGTCAGTGTCCAGGGAACTGTACCCTGGCAATAGTCAGTGTCCGGGGAACTATACCACGGCAACAGACAGTATCCGTGGAACTGTACCACGGCAATAATCAGTGTCCGGGGAACTGTACCCCGGCAATAGTCAGTGTCCGGGGAACTGTACCACGGCAATAGTCAGTGTCCGGGGAACTATACCCCGGCAATAGTCAGTGTCCGGGGAACTGTACCCCAGCAAAGACACTGTCCGCGGAACTGTACCCCGGCCATAATCAGTGTCCAGGGAACTATACCCCGGCAATTGTCAGTGTCCAGGGAACTGTACCCAAGCAATAGTCAATGTCCGGGGAACTGTACCCCAGCAATACTCAGTGTCCAGGGAACTGTACCCCGGTAATAGTCAGTGTCCGGGGAACTATACCATGGCAATAGACAGTGACCGTGGAACTGTACCACGGCAATAGTCAGTGTCCGGGGAACTGCACCCCGGCAATAGTCAGTGTCCGGGGAACTGTACCACCGCAATAGTCAGTGTCCGGGGAAGTGTACCCCAGCAATAGTCAGTGTCCGGGGAACGATACCCCAGCAATAGTCAGTGTCCGGGGAACTGTACCCCAGCAATACTCAGTGTCCGGGGAACTGCACCCTAGCAATAGTCAGTGTCCAGGGAACTATACCCCGGCAACAGTCAGTGTCCAGGGAACTCTACCCCAACAATAGTCAGTGTCTGGAGAATTGTACCCCGGCAATAGTCAGTGTCCGGGGAACTGTACCCCGGCAATAGTCAGTGTCCGGGGAACTGTACCCCGGCAATAGTCAGTGTCCGGGGAACTGTACCCCAGCAAAGACACTGTCCGGGGAACTGTACCCTGGCAATAGTCAGTGTCCGGGGAACTATACCACGGCAATAGACAGTATCCGTGGAACTGTACCACGGCAATAATCAGTGTCCGGGGAACTGTACCCCGGCAATAGTCAGTGTCCGGGGAACTGTACCACGGCAATAGTCAGTGTCCGGGGAAGTGTACCCCAGCAATAGTCAGTGTCCGGTGAACTGTACCCCGGCAATAGTCAGTGTCCGGGGAAGTGTACCCCAGCAATAGTCAGTGTCCGGTGAACTGTACCCCAGCAATAGTTAGTGTCCGGGGAACTGTACCCCGGCAATAGTCAGTGTCCAGGGAACTATACCCCGGCAATAGTCAGTGTCCGGGGAACTGTACCCCGGCAATAGTCAGTGTCCGGGGAACTGTACCCCAGCAAAGCCACTGTCCGGGGAACTGTACCCCGGCCATAATCAGTGTCCAGGGAACTATACCCCGGCAATTGTCAGTGTCCAGGGAACTGTACCCAAGCAATAGTCAATGTCCGGGGAACTGTACCCCAGCAATACTCAGTGTCCAGGGAACTGTACCCCGGTAATAGTCAGTGTCCGGGTAACTATACCATGGCAATAGACAGTGACCGTGGAACTGTACCACGGCAATAGTCAGTGTCCGGGGAACTGCACTCCGGCAATAGTCAGTGTCCGGGGAACTGTACCACCGCAATAGTCAGTGTCCGAGGAAGTGTACCCCAGCAATAGTCAGTGTCCGGGGAACGATACCCCAGCAATAGTCAGTGTCCGGGGAACTGTACCCCAGCAATACTCAGTGTCCGGGGAACTGCACCCTAGCAATAGTCAGTGTCCAGGGAACTATACCCCGGCAACAGTCAGTGTCCAGGGAACTCGACCCCAACAATAGTCAGTGTCTGGAGAATTGTACCCCGGCAATAGTCAGTGTCCGGGGAACTGTACCCCGGCAATACTCAGTGTCCGGGGAACTGTACCCCGGCAATAGTCAGTGTCCGGGGAACTGTACCCCAGCAATACTCAGTGTCCGGGGAACTGTTCCCCGGCAATAGTCAGTGTCCGGGGAACTGTACCCCGGCAATACTCAGTGTCCGGGGAACTGTACCCCAGCAATAGTCAGTGTCCGGTGATCTGTACCACGGCAATAGTCAGTGTCCGGGGAAGTGTACCCCAGCAATAGTCAGTATCCGGGAAACTGTACCCCGGCAATAGTCAGTGTACAGGGAACTATATCCCAGCAATAGTCAGTGTCCGTGGAACTGTACCCCATCAATAGCCAGTGTCCAGGGAACTATACCCCGGCAACAGTCAGTGTCCAGGGAACTCTACCCCAACAATAGTCAGTGTCTGGAGAATTGTACCCCGGCAATAGTCAGTGTCCGGGGAACTGTACCCCGGCTATACACAGTGTCCGGGGAACTGTACCCCGGCAATAGTCAGTGTCCGGGGAACTGTACCCCAGCAATACTCAGTGTCCGGGGAACTGTTCCCCGGCAATAGTCAGTGTCCAGGGAACGATACCCCAGCAATACTCAATTTCCGGGGAACTGTACCCCGGCAATAGTCAGTGTCCGGGGAACTGTACCCCGGCAATAGTCAGTGTCCGGGGAACTGTAGCCCGGCAACAGTCAGTGTCCGTGGAACTGAACCCCATCAATAGTCAGTGTCCAGGGAACTATACCCCGGCAATAGTCAGTGTCCAGGGAACTGTACCCCGGCAATAGTCAGTGTCCAGGGAACTATACCCCGGCAATAGTCAGTGTCCGGGGAACTGTACCCCAGCAATAGTCAGTGTCCGGGGAACTGTACCCCAGCAATAGTCAGTGTCCAGGGAACTGTACCACGGCAATATTCAGTGTCCGGGGAACTGTACCCCAGCAATACTCGTGTCCGGGGAACTGTACCCCGGCAATAGTCAGTGTCCAGGGAACTATACCGCAGCAACAGCCATTGTCCGGGGAACTGTACCCCAGCAATACTCAGTGCCCGGGGACCTATACCCCGGCAATAGTCAGTGTCCAGGGAACTGTACCCCGGCAATAGTCAGTGTCCAGGGAACTATACCCCGGCAATAGTCAGTGTCCGGGGAACTGTACCCCAGCAATAGTCAGTGTCCGGGGAACTGTACCCCAGCAATAGTCAGTGTCCAGGGAACTGTACCCCAGCAATAGTCAGTGTCCGGGGAACGGTACCCCAGCAATAGTCAGTTTCCGGGGAACTGTACCACAGCAATACTCAGTGTCCGGGGAACTGCACCCCAGCAATAGTCAGTGTCCAGGGAACTATACCCCGGCAACAGTCAGTGTCCAGGGAACTCTACCCCAACAATAGTCAGTGTCCGGAGAATTGTACCCCGGCAATAGTCAGTGTCCGGGGAACTGTACCCCGGCAATACTCAGTGTCCGGGGAACTGTACCCCGGCAATAGTCAGTGTCCGGGGAACTGTACCCCAGCAATACTCAGTGTCCGGGGAACTGTTCCCCGGCAATAGTCAGTGTCCAGGGAACTATACCCCAGCAATAGTCTGTGTCCGGGGAACTGTACCCCAGCAATCGTCATTGGCCAAGGAACTGTACCGCGGCAATAGTCAGTGTCCGGGGAACTGTATTCCAGCAATCGTCAGTGTCCGGGGAACAGTACCCCAGCAATAGTCAGTGTCCGGGGAACTGTATCCCGGCAATACTCAGTGTCCGGGGAACTGTACCCCAGCAATAGGCAGTGTCCATGGAACTATACCCCGGCAACAGTCAGTGTCCGGGGAACTGAACCCCGGCAATAGTCAGTGTCCAGGGAACTTTTCCCCGGCACAGTCAGTGGCCGAGGAACTGTACTGCGGCAATAGTCAGTGTCCGGGGAACTGTATTCCAGCAATCGTCAGTGTCCGGTGATCTGTACCACGGCAATAGTCAGTGTCCGGGGAACTATATCCCAGCAATAGTCAGTGTCTGGGGGACTGTACCCCAGCAATACTCAATTTCCGGGGAACTGTACCCCGGCAATAGTCAGTGTCCGGGGAATTGTACCCCGGCAATAGTCAGTGTCCGGGGAACTGTAGCCCGGCAACAGTCAGTGTCCGTGGAACTGTACCCCATCAATAGTCAGTGTCCAGGGAACAATACCTCGGCAATAGTCAGTGTCCAGGGAACTGTACCCCGGCAATAGTCAGTGTCCAGGGAACTATACCCCGGCAATAGTCAGTGTCCGGGGAACTGTACCCCAGCAATAGTCAGTGTCCGGGGAACTGTACCCCAGCAATACTCAGTGTCCAGGGAACTGTACACCGGCAATAGTCAGTGTCCGGGGAACTGTACCCCAGCAATACTCGTGTCCGGGGAACTGTACCCCGGCAATAGTCAGTGTCCAGGGAACTATACCGCAGCAACAGTCATTGTCCGGGGAACTGTACCCCAGCAATACTCAGTGTCCGGGGACCAGTACCCTGGCAATTGTCAGTGTCCAGGGAACTGTACCCCAGCAATAGTCAGTGTCCGGGGAACTGTAGGCAATAGTCAGTGTCCGGGGAACTGTACCCCGGCAATAGTCAGTGTCCAGGGAATTGTACCCCGGCAAAAGTCAGTGTCCAGGGAACTGTACGCCAGCAATAGTCAGTGTCCAGGGAACTGTACCCCGGCAATAGTCAGTGTCCAGGGAACTATACACGGCAATAGTCAGTGTCCGGGGACCTGTACCCCAGCAATAGTCAGTGTCCGAGAAACTGTACCCCGGCAATAGTCAGTGTCCAGGGAACTATACCCCGGCAATAGTCAGTGTCCGGGGAATTGTACCCCAGCAATAGTCAGTGTCCGGGGAACTGTACCCCAGCAATAGTCAGTGTCCAGGGAACTGTACCCCGGCAATAGTCAGTGTCCGGGGAACTGTACCCCAGCAATACTCGTGTCCGGGGAACTGTACCCCGGCAATAGTCAGTGTCCAGGGAACTATACCGCAGCAACAGTCATTGTCCGGGGAACTGTACCCCAGCAATACTCAGTGTCCGGGGACCTGTACCCTGGCAATTGTCAGTGTCCAGGGAACTGTACCCCAGCAATAGTCAGAGTCCGGGGAACTGTAGGCAATAGTCAGTGTCCGGGGAACGATACCCCGGCAATAGTCAGTGTCCAGGGAATTGTACCCCGGCAATAGTCAGTGTCCAAGGAACTGTACGCCAGCAATAGTCAGTGTCCAGGGAGCTGTACCCCGGCAATAGTCAGTGTCCAGGGAACTATACACGGCAATAGTCAGTGTCCGGGGACCTGTACCCCAGCAATAGTCAGTGTCCGAGAAACTGTACCCCGGCAACAGTCAGTGTCCAGGGAACTCTACCCCAACAATAGTCAGTGTCTGAAGAATTGTACCCCGGCAATAGTCAGTGTCCGGGGAACTGTACCCCGGCTATACTCAGTGTCCGGGGAACTGTACCCCGGCAATAGTCAGTGTCCGGGGAACTGTACCCCAGCAATACTCAGTGTCCGGGGAACTGTTCCCCGGCAATAGTCAGTGTCCAGGGAACTATACCCCAGCAATAGTCTGTGTCCGGGGAACTGTATCCCAGCAATCGTCAGTGTCCGGGGAACTGTACCGCGGCAATAGTCAGTGTCCGGGGAACTGTATTCCAGCAATCGTCAGTGTCCGGGGAACAGTACCCCAGCAATAGTCAGTGTCCGGGGAACTGTATCCCGGCAATACTCAGTGTCCGGGGAACTGTACCCCAGCAATAGGCAGTGTCCACGGAACTATACCCCGGCAACAGTCAGCGTCCGGGGAACTGTACCCCAGCAATAGTCAGTGTCCGGTGATCTGTACCACGGCAATAGTCAGTGTCCGGGGAAGTGTACCCCAGCAATATTCAGTGTCCGGGGAACTGTACCCCAGCAATACTCGTGTCCGGGGAACTGTACCCCGGCAATAGTCAGTGTCCAGGGAACTATACCGCAGCAACAGCCATTGTTCGGGGAACTGTAGCCCAGCAATACTCAGTGCCCGGGGACCTGTACCCTGGCAATTGTCTGTGTCCAGGGAACTGTACCCCAGCAATAGTCAGTGTCCGGGGAACTGTAGGCAATAGTCAGTGTCCGGGGAACTGTAGCCCGGCAACAGTCAGTGTCCGTGGAACTGTACCCCATCAATAGTCAGTGTCCAGGGAACTATACCCCGGCAATAGTCAGTGTCCAGGGAACTGTACCCCGGCAATAGTCAGTGTCCAGGGAACTATACCCCGGCAATAGTCAGTGTCTGGGGAACTGTACCCCAGCAATAGTCAGTGTCCGGGGAACTGTACCCCAGCAATAGTCAGTGTCCAGGGAACTGTACCCCAGCAATAGTCAGTGTCCGGGGAACGGTACCCCAGCAATAGTCAGTTTCCGGGGAACTGTACCCCAGCAATACTCAGTGTCCGGGGAACTGCACCCCAGCAATCGTCAGTGGCCGAGGAACTGTACCGCGGCAATAGTCAGTGTCCGGGGAACTGTATTCCAGCAATCGTCAGTGTCCGGGGAACAGTACCCCAGCAATAGTCAGTGTCCGGGGAACTGTATCCCGGCAATACTCAGTGTCCGGGGAAGTGTACCCCAGCAATAGGCAGTGTCCAGGGAACTATACCCCGGCAACAGTCAGTGTCCGGGGAACTGAACCCCAGCAATAGTCAGTGTCCGGTGATCTGTACCACGGCAATAGTCAGTGTCCGGGGAACTATATCCCAGCAATAGTCAGTGTCTGGGGGACTGTACCCCAGCAATACTCAATTTCCGGGGAACTGTACCCCGGCAATAGTCAGTGTCCGGGGAATTGTACCCCGGCAATAGTCAGTGTCCGGGGAACTGTAGCCCGGCAACAGTCAGTGTCCGTGGAACTGTACCCCATCAATAGTCAGTGTCCAGGGAACTATACCCCGGCAATAGTCAGTGTCCAGGGAACTGTACCCCGGCAATAGGCAGTGTCAAGGGAACTATACCCCGGCAATAGTCAGTGTCCGGGGAACTGTACCCCAGCAATAGTCAGTGTCCGGGGAACTGTACCCCAGCAATACTCAGTGTCCAGGGAACTGTACACCGGCAATAGTCAGTGTCCGGGGAACTGTACCCCAGCAATACTCGTGTCCGGGGAACTGTACCCCGGCAATAGTCAGTGTCCAGGGAACTATACCGCAGCAACAGTCATTGTCCGGGGAACTGTACCCCAGCAATACTCAGTGTCCGGGGACCTGTACCCTGGCAATTGTCAGTGTCCAGGTAACTGTACCCCAGCAATAGTCAGTGTCCAGGGAACTGTAGGCAATAGTCAGTGTCCGGGGAACTGTACCCCGGCAATAGTCAGTGTCCAGGGAATTGTACCCCGGCAATAGTCAGTGTCCAGGGAACTGTACGCCAGCAATAGTCAGTGTCCAGGGAACTGTACCCCGGCAATAGTCAGTGTCCAGGGAACTATACACGGCAAGAGTCAGTGTCCGGGGACCTGTACCCCAGCAATAGTCAGTGTCCGAGAAACTGTACCCCGGCAATACTCAGTGTCCGGGGAAATGTACCCCAGCAATAGTCCGTGTCCGGGGAACTGTACCCCAGCAATAGTCAGTGTCCGGGGAACGGTACCCCAGCAATAGTCAGTGTCCGGGGAACTGTACCCCAGCAATACTCAGCGTCCGGGGAACTGCACCCCAGCAATAGTCAGTGTCCAGGGAACTATACCCCGGCAACAGTCAGTGTCCAGGGAACTCTACCCCAACAATAGTCAGTGTCTGGAGAATTGTACCCCGGCAATAGTCAGTGTCCGGGGAACTGTACCCCGGCAATACTCAGTGTCCGGGGAACTGTACCCCGGCAATAGTCAGTGTCCGGGGAACTGTACCCCAGCAATACTCAGTGTCCGGGGAACTGTTCCCCGGCAATAGTCAGTGTCCAGGGAACTATACCCCAGCAATAGTTTGTGTCCGGGGAACTGTACCCCAGCAATCGTCAGTGGCCGAGGAACTGTACCGCGGCAATAGTCAGTGTCCGGGGAACTGTATTCCAGCAATCGTCAGTGTCCGGGGAACAGTACCCCAGCAATAGTCAGTGTCCGGGGAACTGTATCCCGGCAATACTCAGTTTCCGGGGAACTGTATCCCAGCAATAGGCAGTGTCCAGGGAACGACACCCCGGCAACAGTCAGTGTCCGGGGAACTGTACGCCAGCAATAGTCAGTGTCCGGTGATCTGTACCACGGCAATAGTCAGTGTCCGGAGAAGTGTACCCCAGCAATAGTCAGTATCCGGGGAACTGTACCCCGGCAATAGTCAGTGTACAGGGAACTATATCCCAGCAATAGTCGGTGTCTGGGGGACTGTACCCCAGCAATACTCAATTTCCGGGGAACTATACCCCGGCAATAGTCAGTGTCCGGGGAACTGTACCCCGGCAATAGTCAGTGTCCGGGGAACTGTAGCCCAGCAATACTCAGTGTCCGGGGAACTGTACCCCAGCAATACTCAGTGTCCGGGGAACTGTACCCCGGCAATAGTCAGTGTACGGGAAACTGTACCCCAGCAATACTCAGTGTCCGGGGAACTGTTCCCCGGCAATAGTCAGTGTCCAGGGAACTATACCCCAGCAATAGTCTGTGTCCGGGGAACTGTACCCCAGCAATCTTTAGTGTCCGAGGAACTGTACCGCGGCAATAGTCAGTGTCCGGGGAACTGTATTCCAGCAATAGGCAGTGTCCAGGGAACTATACCCCGGCAACAGTCAGTGTCCGGGGAACTGAACCCCAGCAATAGTCAGTGTCCGGTGATCTGTACCACGGCAATAGTCAGTGTCCGGGGAACTACATACCAGCAATAGTCAGTGTCTGGGGGACTGTACCCCAGCAATACTCAATTTCCGGGGAACTGTACCCCGGAAATAGTCAGTGTCCGGGGAATTGTACCCCGGCAATAGTCAGTGTCCGGGGAACTGTAGCCCGGCAACAGTCAGTGTCCGTGGAACTGTACCCCATCAATAGTCAGTGTCCAGGGAACTATACCCCGGCAATAGTCAGTGTCCAGGGAACTGTACCCCGGCAATAGGCAGTGTCCAGGGAACTATACCCCGGCAATCGTCAGTGTCCGGGGAACTATACCCCGGCAATCGTCAGTGTCCGGGGAACTGTTCCCCGGCAATAGTCAGTGTCCAGGGAACTATACCCCAGCAATAGTTTGTGTCCGGGGAACTGTACCCCAGCAATCGTCAGTGGCCGAGGAACTGTACCGCGGCAATAGTCAGTGTCCGGGGAACTGTATTCCAGCAATCGTCAGTGTCCGGGGAACAGTACCCCAGCAATAGTCAGTGTCCGGGGAACTGTATCCCGGCAATACTCAGTTTCCGGGGAACTGTATCCCAGCAATAGGCAGTGTCCAGGGAACGACACCCCGGCAACAGTCAGTTTCCGGGTAACTGTACGCCAGCAATAGTCAGTGTCCGGTGATCTGTACCACGGCAATAGTCAGTGTCCGGAGAAGTGTACCCCAGCAATAGTCAGTATCCGGGGAACTGTACCCCGGCAATAGTCAGTGTACAGGGAACTATATCCCAGCAATAGTCGGTGTCTGGGGGACTGTACCCCAGCAATACTCAATTTCCGGGGAACTATACCCCGGCAATAGTCAGTGTCCGGGGAACTGTACCCCGGCAATAGTCAGTGTCCGGGGAACTGTAGCCCAGCAATACTCAGTGTCCGGGGAACTGTACCCCAGCAATACTCAGTGTCCGGGGAACTGTACCCCGGCAATAGTCAGTGTACGGGAAACTGTACCCCAGCAATACTCAGTGTCCGGGGAACTGTTCCCCGGCAATAGTCAGTGTCCAGGGAACTATACCCCAGCAATAGTCTGTGTCTGGGGAACTGTACCCCAGCAATCGTCAGTGTCCGGTGATCTGTACCACGGCAATAGTCAGTGTCCGGAGAACTATATACCAGCAATAGTCAGTGTCTGGGGGACTGTACCCCAGCAATACTCAATTTCCGGGGAACTGTACCCTGGCAATAGTCAGTGTCCAGGGAACTATACCGCAGCAACAGTAATTGTCCGGGGAACTGTACCCCAGCAATACTCAGTGTCCGGGGACCTGTACCCTGGCAATTGTCAGTGTCCAGGTAACTGTACCCCAGCAATAGTCAGTGTCCAGGGAACTGTAGGCAATAGTCAGTGTCCGGGGAACTGTACCCCGGCAATAGTCAGTGTCCAGGGAATTGTACCCCGGCAATAGTCAGTGTCCAGGGAACTGTACGCCAGCAATAGTCAGTGTCCAGGGAACTGTACCCCGGCAATAGTCAGTGTCCAGGGAACTATACACGGCAAGAGTCAGTGTCCGGGGACCTGTACCCCAGCAATAGTCAGTGTCCGAGAAACTGTACCCCGGCAATACTCAGTGTCCGGGGAAATGTACCCCAGCAATAGTCAGTGTCCGGGGAACTGTACCCCAGCAATAGTCAGTGTCCGGGGAACGGCACCCCGGCAATAGTCAGTGTCCGGGGAACTGTACCCCAGCAATACTCAGTGTCCGGGGAACTGCACCCCAGCAATAGTCAGTGTCCAGGGAACTATACCCCAACAATAGTCAGTGTCTGGAGAATTGTACCCCGGCAATAGTCAGTGTCCGGGGAACTGTACCCCGGCAATACTCAGTGTCCGGGGAACTGTACCCCGGCAATAGTCAGTGTCCGGGGAACTGTACCCCAGCAATACTCAGTGTCCGGGGAACTGTTCCCCGGCAATAGTCAGTGTCCAGGGAACTATACCCTAGCAATAGTTTGTGTCCGGGGAACTGTACCCCAGCAATCGTCAGTGGCCGAGGAACTGTACCGCGGCAATAGTCAGTGTCCGGGGAACTGTATTCCAGCAATCGTCAGTGTCCGGTGATCTGTACCACGGCAATAGTCAGTGTCCGGAGAAGTGTACCCCAGCAATAGTCAGTATCCGGGGAACTGTACCCCGGCAATAGTCAGTGTACAGGGAACTATATCCCAGCAATAGTCGGTGTCTGGGGGACTGTACCCCAGCAATACTCAATTTCCGGGGAACTATACCCCGGCAATAGTCAGTGTCCGGGGAACCGTACCCCGGCAATAGTCAGTGTCCGGGGAACTGTAGCCCAGCAATACTCAGTGTCCGAGGAACTGTACCCCAGCAATAGTCTGTGTCCGGGGAACTGTACCCCAGCAATCGTCAGTGTCCGAGGAACTGTACCGCGGCAATAGTCAGTGTCCGGGGAACTGTATTCCAGCAATAGTCAGTGTCCGGGCAACAGTACCCCAGCAATAGTCAGTGTCCAGGGAACTATACCCCAGCAATAGTCAGTGTCCGGCGAACTGTCCCCCAGCAATACTCAATGTCCGGGGAACTGTACCCCGGCAATAGTCAGTGTCCAGGGAACTGAACCACGGCAATAGTCAGTGTCCGGGGAACTGTACCCCAGCAATGGTAAGTGTCCGGGGAACTGTACCCCGGCAATAGTCTGTGTTCGGGGAACTGTACCGCAACAATACTCAGTGTCCAGGAAACTGTACCGCAACAATACTCAGTGTCCAGTGAACTGTACCCCAGCAATAGTCAGTGTCCCGGGAACTGTACCCCGGCAATCGTCAGTGTCCAGTGAACTGTACCCTGGCAATAGTCATTGTCCAGGGAACTGTACCCCGGCAATAGTCAGTGTCCAGGGAACTGTACCCCGGCAATAGTCAGTGTACAGGGAACTGTACGCCAGCAATAGTCAGTGTCCAGGGAACTGAACCCCGGCAATAGTCAGTGTCCAGGGAACTGTACGCCAGCAATAGTCAGTGTCCAGGGAACTGTACCCCGGCAATACTCAGTGTCCGGGGAAATGTACCCCAGCAATAGTCCGTGTCCGGGGAACTGTACCCCAGGAATAGTCAGTGTCCGGGGAACGGTACCCCAGCAATAGTCAGTGTCCGGGGAACTGTACCCCAGCAATACTCATTGTCTGGGGAACTGCACCCCAGCAATAGTCAGTGTCCGGGGAACAGTACCCCAGCAATAGTCAGTGTCCAGGGAACTGAACCACGGGAATAGTCAGTGTCCAGGGAACTATACCCCGGCAACAGTCGGTGTCCGGGGCATTGTACCCCGGCAATAGTCAGTGTCCAGGGAACTATACCCCAGCAATAGTCAGTGTCCAGGGAACTGAACCACGGGAATAGTCAGTGTCCGAAGAAGTGTACCCCAGCAATGGTCAGTGTCCGGGGAACTGTATCCCGGCAATAGTCATGTCCGGGGAACTGTCCCCCAGCAATACTCAGAATCCGGGGAACTGTACCCCGGCAATAGTCAGTGTCCGGGGAACTGTACCCCAACAATACTCAGTGTCCGGGAAACTGTACCCCGGCAATAGTTAGTGTCCGGGGAACTGTACCCCAGCAATAGTCAGTGTCCGAGGAACTGTACCACGGCAATACTCAGTGTCCGAGGAACTGTACCCCGGCAATAGTCAGTTTCCAGGGAACTATACCGCAGCAATAGTCATTGTCCGGGGAAATGTACCCCAGCAATACTCAGTGTCCGGGGACCTGTACCCCGGCAATTGTCAGTGTCCAGGGAACTGTACCCCGGCAATAGTCAGTGTCCGGGGAACTGTACCCCAGCCATAGTCAGTGTCCGAGGAACTGTACCACGGCAATACTCAGTGTCCGGGGAACTGTACCCCGGCAATAGTCAGTTTCCAGGGAACTATACCGCAGCAATAGTCATTGTCCGGGGAACTGTACCCCAGCAATAGTCAGTGTCCGGGGACCTGTACCCCGGCAATTGTCAGTGTCCAGGGAACTGTACCCCAGCAATAGTCAGTGTCCGTGGAAATGTACCCCGGCAATAGTCAGTGTCCGGGGAACTGTACCCCGGCAATAGTCCGTGTCCAGGGAACTGTACCCCGGCAATAGTCAGTGTACAGGGAACTGTACGCCAGCAATAGTCAGTGTCCAGGGAACTGAACCCCGGCAATAGCCAGTGTCCAGGGAACTGTACCCCAGCAATCGTCAGTGTCCGGGAAACTGTACCCCGGCAATACTCAGTGTCCGGGGAAATGTACCCCAGCAATAGTCCGTGTCCGGGGAACTGTACCCCAGCAATAGTCAGTGTCCGGGGAACGGTACCCCAGCAATAGTCAGTGTCCGGGGAACTGTACCCCAGCAATACTCATTGTCTGGGGAACTGCACCCCAGCAATAGTCAGTGTCCGGGGAACAGTACCCCAGCAATAGTCAGTGTCCAGGGAACTGAACCACGGGAATAGTCAGTGTCCAGGGAACTATACCCCGGCAACAGTCGGTGTCCGGGGCATTGTACCCCGGCAATAGTCAGTGTCCAGGGAACTATACCCCAGCAATAGTCAGTGTCCAGGGAACTGAACCACGGGAATAGTCAGTGTCCGAAGAAGTGTACCCCAGCAATGGTCAGTGTCCGGGGAACTGTACCCCGGCAATAGTCAGTGTCCGGGGAACTGTACCCCAACAATACTCAGTGTCCGGGAAACTGTACCCCGGCAATAGTCAGTGTCCGGGGAACTGTACCCCAGCAATAGTCAGTGTCCGAGGAACTGTACCACGGCAATACTCAGTGTCCGGGGAACTGTACCCCGGCAATAGTCAGTTTCCAGGGAACTATACCGCAGCAATAGTCATTGTCCGGGGAACTGTACCCCAGCAATACTCAGTGTCCGGGGACCTGTACCCTGGCAATTGTCAGTGTCCAGGGAACTATACACGGCAATAGTCAGTGTCCGGGGAACTGTACCCCGGCAATAGTCATTGTCCAGGGAACTATACCCCAGCAATACTCAGTGTCCAGGGAACTGAACCACGGCAATAGTCAGTGTCCGAAGAAGTGTACCCCAGCAATGGTCATTGTCCGGGGAACTGTACCCCGGCAATAGTCATGTCCGGGGAACTGTCCCCCAGCAATACTCATTGTCCGGGGAACTGTACCCCAGCAATATTCAGTGTCCGGGGAAATGTACACTGGCAATAATCAGTGTCCGAGGAACTGTACCCCGGCAATAGTCAGTGTCCGGGGAACTGTACGCCAGCAATAGTCAGTGTCCAGGGAACTGTACCCCGGCAATAGTCAGTGTCCAGGGAACTATACACGGCAATAGTCAGTGTCCGGGGAACTGTACCCCGGCAATAGTCATTGTCCAGGGAACTATACCCCAGCAATAGTCAGTGTCCAGGGAACTGAACCGCGGCAATAGTCAGTGTCCGAAGAAGTGTACCCCAGCAATGGTCATTGTCCGGGGAACTGTACCCCGGCAATAGTCATGTCCGGGGAACTGTCCCCCAGCAATACTCAGTGTCCGGGGAACTGTACCCCGGCAATAGTCAGTGTCTGGGGAACTGTATCCCAACAATACTCAGTGTCCGGGAAACTGTACCCCGGCAATAGTCAGTGTCCGGGGAACTGTACCCCAGCCATAGTCAGTGTCCGAGGAACTGTACCACGGCAATACTCAGTGTCCGGGGAACTGTACCCCGGCAATAGTCAGTTTCCAGGGAACTATACCGCAGCAATAGTCATTGTCCGGGGAACTGTACCCCGGCAATAGTCAGTGTCCAGGGAACTGTACGCCAGCAATAGTCAGTGTCCAGGGAACTGTACTCCGGCAATTGTCAGTGTCCAGGGAACTGTACCACAGCAATAGTCAGTGTCCGGGGAAATGTACCCCGGCAATAGTCAGTGTCCGGGGAACTGTACCCCCGCAATAGTCAGTGTCCAGGGAATTGTACCCCGGCAATAGTCAGTGTCCAGGGAATTGTACGCCAGCAATAGTGAGTGTCCAGGGAACTGTACCCCGGCAATAGTCAGTGTCCAGGGAACTATACACGGCAATAGTCAGTGTCCGGGGACCTGTACCCCAGCAATAGTCAGTGTCCGAGAAACTGTACCCCGGCAATACTCAGTGTCCGGGGAAATGTACCCCAGCAATAGTCCGTGTCCGGGGAACTGTACCCCAGCAATAGTCAATGTCCGGGGAACTGTACCCCGGCAATAGTCAGTGTCCGGGGAACTGTACCCCAGCATTACTCATTGTCCGGGGAACTGTACCCCAGCAATAGTCAGTGTCCGAGGAACTGTACCACGGCAATACTCAGTGTCCGGGGAACTGTACCCCGGCAATAGTCAGTTTCCAGTGAACTATACCGCAGCAATAGTCATTGTCCGGGGAACTGTACCCCAGCAATACTCAGTGTCCGGAGACCTGTACCCAGGCAATTGTCAGTGTCCAGGGAACTGTACCCCAGCAATAGTCAGTGTCCAGGGAACTGTACCCCGGCAATAGTCAGTGTCCAGGGAACTGTACGCCAGCAATAGTCAGTGTCCGAGGAACTGTACCACGGCAATACTCAGTGTCTGGGGAACTGTACCCCGGCAATAGTCAGTTTCCAGGGAACTATACCGCAGCAATAGTCATTGTCCGGGGAACTGTACCCCAGCAATACTCAGTGTCCGGGGAAATGTACCCCAGCAATAGTCAGTGTCCAGGGAACTGTACCCCGGCAATAGTCAGTGTCCAGGGAACTGTACCCCGGCAATAGTCAGTGTCCAGGGAACTATACACGGCAATAGTCAGTGTCCGGGGAACTGTACCCCGGCAATAGTCAGTGTCCAGGGAACTATACCCCAGCAATAGTCAGTGTCCAGGGAACTGAACCACGGCAATATTCAGTGTCCGAAGAAGTGTACCCCAGCAATGGTCATTGTCCGGGGAACTGTACCACGGCAATAGTCATGTCCGGGGAACTGTCCCCCAGCAATACTCAGTGTCCGGGGAACTGTACCCCGGCAATAGTCAGTGTCCGGGGAACTGTACCCCAACAATACTCAGTGTCCGGGAAACTGTACCCCGGCAATAATCAGTGTCCGGGGAACTGTACCCCAGCAATAGTCAGTGTCCGAGGAACTGTACCACGGCAATACTAAGTGTCCGGGGAACTGTACCCCGGCAATAGTCAGTTTCCAGGGAACTATACCGCAGCAATAGTCATTGTCCGGGTAACTGTACCCCAGCAATACTCAGTGTCCGGGGACCTGTACCCCGGCAATTGTCAGTGTCCAGGGAACTGTACCCCAGCAATAGTCAGTGTCCGTGGAAATGTACCCCGGCAATAGTCAGTTTCCAGGGAACTATACACGGCAATAGTCAGTGTCCGGGGAACTGTACCCCGGCAATAGTCAGTGTCCAGGGAACTATACCCCAGCAATAGTCAGTGTCCAGGGAACTGAACCACGGCAATAGTCAGTGTCCGAAGAAGTGTACCCCAGCAATGGTCATTGTCCGGGGAACTGTACCCCGGCAATAGTCATGTCCGGGGAACTGTCCCCCAGCAATACTCAGTGTCCGGGGAACTGTACCCCGGCAATACTCAGTGTCCGGGGAACTGTACCCCGGCAATAGTCAGTTTCCAGGGAACTATACCGCAGCAATAGTCATTGTCCGGGGAACTGTACCCCAGCAATACTCAGTGTCCGGGGACCTGTACCCCGGCAATTGTCAGTGTCCAGGGAACTGTACCCCAGCAATAGTCAGTGTCCGGGAACCTGTACCCCGGCAATTGTCAGTGTCCAGGGAACTGTACCCCAGCAATAGTCAGTGTCCGTGGAAATGTACCCCGGCAATAGTCAGTGCCCGGGGAACTGTACCCCGGCAATCGTCAGTGTCCAGGGAACTGTACCCCGGCAATAGTCAGTGTCCAGGGAACTGTACGCCAGCAATAGTCAGTGTCCAGGGAACTGTACCCCGGCAATTGTCAGTGTCCAGGGAACTGTACCCCAGCAATAGTCAGTGTCCGGGGAAATGTACCCCGGCAATAGTCAGTGTCCGGGGAACTGTACCCCGGCAATAGTCAGTGTCCAGGGAACTGTACCCCGGCAATCGTCAGTGTCCAGGGAACTGTACGCCAGCAATAGTCAGTGTCCAGAGAACTGTACCCCGGCAATAGTCAGTGTCCAGGGAACTATACACGGCAATAGTCAGTGTCCGGGGAACTGCAGCCCCGCAATAGTCAGTGTCCAGGGAATTGTACCCTGGCAACAGTCAGTGTCCAGGGAATTGTACGCCAGCATTAGATAGTGTCCAGGGAACTGTACCCCGGCAATAGTCAGTGTCCAGGGAACTATACACGGCAATAGTCAGTGTCCGGGGAACTGTACCCCAGCAATAGTCAGTGTCCGGGGAACTGTATCCCGGCAATACTCAGTGTCCGGGGAAGTGTACCCCAGCAATAGTCAGTCTCCGGGGAACTGTACCCCGGCAATAGTCAGTGTACAGGGAACTATATCCCAGCAATAGTCAGTGTATGGAGGACTGTACCCCAGCAATACTCAATTTCCGGGGAACTGTACCCCGGCAATAGTCAGTGTCCGGGGAACTGTACCCCGGCAATAGTCAGTGTCCGGGGAACTGTAGCCCAGCAATACTCAGTGTCCAGGGAACTGTACCCCAGCAATACTCAGTGTCCGTGGAAATGTACCCCGGCAATAGTCAGTGTCCGGGGAACTGTACCCCGGCAATAGTCCGTGTCCAGGGAACTGTACCCCGGCAATAGTCAGTGTCCAGGGAACTGTACGCCAGCAATAGTCAGTGTCCAGGGAACTGTACCCCGGCAATTGTCAGTGTCCAGGGAACTGTACCACAGCAATAGTCAGTGTCCGGGGAAATGTACCCCGGCAATAGTCAGTGTCCGGGGAACTGTACCACGGCAATAGTCAGTGTCCAGGGAACTGTACCCCGGCAATAGTCAGTGTCCAGGGAACTGTACGCCAGCAATAGTCAGTGTCCAGGGAACTGTACCCCGGCAATAGTCAGTGTCCAGGGAACTATACACGGCAATAGTCAGTGTCCGGGGAACTGTACCCCCGCAATAGTCAGTGTCCAGGGAATTGTACCCCGGCAATAGTCAGTGTCCAGGGAATTGTACGCCAGCAATAGTGAGTGTCCAGGGAACTGTACCCCGGCAATAGTCAGTGTCCAGGGAACTATACACGGCAATAGTCAGTGTCCGGGGACCTGTACCCCAGCAATAGTCAGTGTCCGAGAAACTGTACCCCGGCAATACTCAGTGTCCGGGGAAATGTACCCCAGCAATAGTCCGTGTCCGGGGAACTGTACCCCAGCAATAGTCAATGTCCGGGGAACTGTAACCCGGCAATAGTCAGTGTACGGGGAACTGTACCCCAGCATTACTCATTGTCCAGGGAACTGTACCCCAGCAATATTCAGTGTCCGGGGAAATGTACACTGGCAATAATCAGTGTCCGAGGAACTGTACCCCGGCAATAGTCAGTGTCCGGGGAACTGTACGCCAGCAATAGTCAGTGTCCAGGGAACTGTACCCCGGCAATAGTCAGTGTCCAGGGAACTATACACGGCAATAGTCAGTGTCCGGGGAACTGGACCCCGGCAATAGTCATTGTCCAGGGAACTATACCCCAGCAATAGTCAGTGTCCAGGGAACTGAACCACGGCAATAGTCAGTGTCCGAAGAAGTGTACCCCAGCAATGGTCATTGTCCGGGGAACTGTACCCCGGCAATAGTCATGTCCGGGGAACTGTCCCCCAGCAATACTCAGTGTCCGGGGAACTGTACCCCGGCAATAGTCAGTGTCTGGGGAACTGTATCCCAACAATACTCAGTGTCCGGGAAACTGTACCCCGGCAATAGTCAGTGTCCGGGGAACTGTACCCCAGCCATAGTCAGTGTCCGAGGAACTGTACCACGGCAATACTCAGTGTCCGGGGAACTGTACCCCGGCAATAGTCAGTTTCCAGGGAACTATACCGCAGCAATAGTCATTGTCCGGGGAACTGTACCCCAGCAATAGTCAGTGTCCGGGGACCTGTACCCCGGCAATTGTCAGTGTCCAGGGAACTGTACCCCAGCAATAGTCAGTGTCCGTGGAAATGTACCCCGGCAATAGTCAGTGTCCGGGGAACTGTACCCCGGCAATAGTCCGTGTCCAGGGAACTGTACCCCGGCAATAGTCAGTGTCCAGGGAACTGTACGCCAGCAATAGTCAGTGTCCAGGGAACTGTACTCCGGCAATTGTCAGTGTCCAGGGAACTGTACCACAGCAATAGTCAGTGTCCGGGGAAATGTACCCCGGCAATAGTCAGTGTCCGGGGAACTGTACCACGGCAATAGTCAGTGTCCAGGGAACTGTACCCCGGCAATAGTCAGTGTCCGGGGAACTGTACCCCCGCAATAGTCAGTGTCCAGGGAATTGTACCCCGGCAATAGTCAGTGTCCAGGGAATTGTACGCCAGCAATAGTGAGTGTCCAGGGAACTGTACCCCGGCAATAGTCAGTGTCCAGGGAACTATACACGGCAATAGTCAGTGTCCGGGGACCTGTACCCCAGCAATAGTCAGTGTCCGAGAAACTGTACCCCGGCAATACTCAGTGTACGGGGAAATGTACCCCAGCAATAGTCCGTGTCCGGGGAACTGTACCCCAGCAATAGTCAATGTCCGGGGAACTGTACCCCGGCAATAGTCAGTGTCCGGGGAACTGTACCCCAGCATTACTCATTGTCCGGGGAACTGTACCCCAGCAATAGTCAGTGTCCGAGGAACTGTACCACGGCAATACTCAGTGTCCGGGGAACTGTACCCCGGCAATAGTCAGTTTCCAGGGAACTATACCGCAGCAATAGTCATTGTCCGGGGAACTGTACCCCAGCAATACTCAGTGTCCGGAGACCTGTACCCAGGCAATTGTCAGTGTCCAGGGAACTGTACCCCAGCAATAGTCAGTGTCCAGGGAACTGTACCCCGGCAATAGTCAGTGTCCAGGGAACTGTACGCCAGCAATAGTCAGTGTCCGAGGAACTGTACCACGGCAATACTCAGTGTCTGGGGAACTGTACCCCGGCAATAGTCAGTTTCCAGGGAACTATACCGCAGCAATAGTCATTGTCCGGGGAACTGTACCCCAGCAATACTCAGTGTCCGGGGAAATGTACCCCAGCAATAGTCAGTGTCCAGGGAACTGTACCCCGGCAATAGTCAGTGTCCAGGGAACTGTACCCCGGCAATAGTCAGTGTCCAGGGAACTATACACGGCAATAGTCAGTGTCCGGGGAACTGTACCCCGGCAATAGTCAGTGTCCAGGGAACTATACCCCAGCAATAGTCAGTGTCCAGGGAACTGAACCACGGCAATATTCAGTGTCCGAAGAAGTGTACCCCAGCAATGGTCATTGTCCGGGGAACTGTACCACGGCAATAGTCATGTCCGGGGAACTGTCCCCCAGCAATACTCAGTGTCCGGGGAACTGTACCCCGGCAATAGTCAGTGTCCGGGGAACTGTACCCCAACAATACTCAGTGTCCGGGAAACTGTACCCCGGCAATAATCAGTGTCCGGGGAACTGTACCACGGCAATACTAAGTGTCCGGGGAACTGTACCCCGGCAATAGTCAGTTTCCAGGGAACTATACCGCAGCAATAGTCATTGTCCGGGTAACTGTACCCCAGCAATACTCAGTGTCCGGGGACCTGTACCCCGGCAATTGTCAGTGTCCAGGGAACTGTACCCCAGCAATAGTCAGTGTCCGTGGAAATGTACCCCGGCAATAGTCAGTGTCCAGGGAACTATACACGGCAATAGTCAGTGTCCGGGGAACTGTACCCCGGCAATAGTCAGTGTCCAGGGAACTATACCCCAGCAATAGTCAGTGTCCAGGGAACTGAACCACGGCAATAGTCAGTGTCCGAAGAAGTGTACCCCAGCAATGGTCATTGTCCAGGGAACTGTACCCCGGCAATAGTCATGTCCGGGGAACTGTCCCCCAGCAATACTCAGTGTCCGGGGAACTGTACCCCGGCAATACTCAGTGTCCGGGGAACTGTACCCCGGCAATAGTCAGTTTCCAGGGAACTATACCGCAGCAATAGTCATTGTCCGGGGAACTGTACCCCAGCAATACTCAGTGTCCGGGGACCTGTACCCCGGCAATTGTCAGTGTCCAGGGAACTGTACCCCAGCAATAGTCAGTGTCCGGGAACCTGTACCCCGGCAATTGTCAGTGTCCAGGGAACTGTACCCCAGCAATAGTCAGTGTCCGTGGAAATGTACCCCGGCAATAGTCAGTGCCCGGGGAACTGTACCCCGGCAATCGTCAGTGTCCAGGGAACTGTACCCCGGCAATAGTCAGTGTCCAGGGAACTGTACCCCGGCAATTGTCAGTGTCCAGGGAACTGTACCCCAGCAATAGTCAGTGTCCGGGGAAATGTACCCCGGCAATAGTCAGTGTCCGGGGAACTGTACCCCGGCAATAGTCAGTGTCCAGGGAACTGTACCCCGGCAATCGTCAGTGTCCAGGGAACTGTACGCCAGCAATAGTCAGTGTCCAGAGAACTGTACCCCGGCAATAGTCAGTGTCCAGGGAACTATACACGGCAATAGTCAGTGTCCGGGGAACTGCAGCCCCGCAATAGTCAGTGTCCAGGGAATTGTACCCTGGCAACAGTCAGTGTCCAGGGAATTGTACGCCAGCATTAGATAGTGTCCAGGGAACTGTACCCCGGCAATAGTCAGTGTCCAGGGAACTATACACGGCAATAGTCAGTGTCCGGGGAACTGTACCCCAGCAATAGTCAGTGTCCGGGGAACTGTATCCCGGCAATACTCAGTGTCCGGGGAAGTGTACCCCAGCAATAGTCAGTCTCCGGGGAACTGTACCCCGGCAATAGTCAGTGTACAGGGAACTATATCCCAGCAATAGTCAGTGTATGGGGGACTGTACCCCAGCAATACTCAATTTCCGGGGAACTGTACCCCGGCAATAGTCAGTGTCCGGGGAACTGTACCCCGGCAATAGTCAGTGTCCGGGGAACTGTAGCCCAGCAATACTCAGTGTCCAGGGAACTGTACCCCAGCAATACTCAGTGTCCGTGGAAATGTACCCCGGCAATAGTCAGTGTCCGGGGAACTGTACCCCGGCAATAGTCCGTGTCCAGGGAACTGTACCCCGGCAATAGTCAGTGTCCAGGGAACTGTACGCCAGCAATAGTCAGTGTCCAGGGAACTGTACCCCGGCAATTGTCAGTGTCCAGGGAACTGTACCACAGCAATAGTCAGTGTCCGGGGAAATGTACCCCGGCAATAGTCAGTGTCCGGGGAACTGTACCACGGCAATAGTCAGTGTCCAGGGAACTGTACCCCGGCAATAGTCAGTGTCCAGGGAACTGTACGCCTGCAATAGTCAGTGTCCAGGGAACTGTACCCCGGCAATAGTCAGTGTCCAGGGAACTATACACGGCAATAGTCAGTGTCCGGGGAACTGTACCCCCGCAATAGTCAGTGTCCAGGGAATTGTACCCCGGCAATAGTCAGTGTCCAGGGAATTGTACGCCAGCAATAGTGAGTGTCCAGGGAACTGTACCCCGGCAATAGTCAGTGTCCAGGGAACTATACACGGCAATAGTCAGTGTCCGGGGACCTGTACCCCAGCAATAGTCAGTGTCCGAGAAACTGTACCCCGGCAATACTCAGTGTCCGGGGAAATGTACCCCAGCAATAGTCCGTGTCCGGGGAACTGTACCCCAGCAATAGTCAATGTCCGGGGAACTGTAACCCGGCAATAGTCAGTGTACGGGGAACTGTACCCCAGCATTACTCATTGTCCAGGGAACTGTACCCCAGCAATAGTCAGTGTCCGAGGAACTGTACCACGGCAATACTCAGTGTCCGGGGAACTGTACCCCGGCAATAGTCAGTTTCCAGGGAACTATACCGCAGCAATAGTCATTGTCCGGGGAACTGTACCCCAGCAATACTCAGTGTCCGGAGACCTGTACCCAGGCAATTGTCAGTGTCCAGGGAACTGTACCCCAGCAATAGTCAGTGTCCAGGGAACTGTACCCCGGCAATAGTCAGTGTCCGGGGAACTGTACCACGGCAATAGTCAGTGTCCGGGGAAGTGTACCCCAGCAATAGTCAGTGTCCGGTGAACTGTACCCCAGCAATAGTCAGTGTCCGGGGAACTGTACCCCGGCAATAGTCAGTGTCCAGGGAACTATACCCCGGCAATAGTCAGTGTCCGGGGAACTGTACCCCGGCAATAGTCAGTGTCCGGGGAACTGTACCCCAGCAAAGACACTGTCCGGGGAACTGTAACCCGGCCATAATCAGTGTCCAGGGAACTATACCCCGGCAATAGTCAGTGTACAGGGAACTGTACCCCAGCAATAGTCAATGTCCGGGGAACTGTACCCCAGCAATAGACAGTACCCGTGGAACTGTACCACGGCAATAATCAGTGTCCGGGGAACTGTACCCCGGCAATAGTCAGTGTCCGGGGAACTGTACCACGGCAATAGTCAGTGTCCGGGGAAGTGTACCCCAGCAATAGTCAGTGTCCGGTGAACTGTACCCCAGCAATAGTCAGTGTCCGGGGAACTGTACCCCGGCAATAGTCAGTGTCCAGGGAACTATACCCCGGCAATAGTCAGTGTCCGGGGAACTGTACCTCAGCAATAGTCAGTGTCCGGGGAACTGTACCCCGGCAATAGTCAGTGTCCGGGGAACTGTACCCCAGCAAAGTCACTGTCCGGAGAACTGTACCCCGGCCATAGTCAGTGTCCAGGGAACTATACCCCGGCAATAGTCAGTGTCCAGGGAACTGAACCCCGGCAATAGCCAGTGTCCAGGGAACTGTACCCCAGCAATCGTCAGTGTCCGGGAAACTGTACCCCGGCAATACTCAGTGTCCGGGGAAATGTACCCCAGCAATAGTCCGTGTCCGGGGAACTGTACCCCAGCAATAGTCAGTGTCCGGGGAACGGTACCCCAGCAATAGTCAGTGTCCGGGGAACTGTACCCCAGCAATACTCATTGTCTGGGGAACTGCACCCCAGCAATAGTCAGTGTCCGGGGAACAGTACCCCAGCAATAGTCAGTGTCCAGGGAACTGAACCACGGGAATAGTCAGTGTCCAGGGAACTATACCCCGGCAACAGTCGGTGTCCGGGGCATTGTACCCCGGCAATAGTCAGTGTCCAGGGAACTATACCCCAGCAATAGTCAGTGTCCAGGGAACTGAACCACGGGAATAGTCAGTGTCCGAAGAAGTGTACCCCAGCAATGGTCAGTGTCCGGGGAACTGTACCCCGGCAATAGTCAGTGTCCGGGGAACTGTAGCCCAACAATACTCAGTGTCCGGGAAACTGTACCCCGGCAATACTCAGTGTCCGGGGAACCGTACCCCAGCAATACTCAGTGTCCGGGGACCTGTACCCCGGCAATTGTCAGTGTCCAGGGAACTGTACCCCAGCAATAGTCAGTGTCCGGGAACCTGTACCCCGGCAATTGTCAGTGTCCAGGGAACTGTACCCCAGCAATAGTCAGTGTCCGTGGAAATGTACCCCGGCAATAGTCAGTGCCCGGGGAACTGTACCCCGGCAATCGTCAGTGTCCAGGGAACTGTACCCCGGCAATAGTCAGTGTCCAGGGAACTGTACCCCGGCAATTGTCAGTGTCCAGGGAACTGTACCCCAGCAATAGTCAGTGTCCGGGGAAATGTACCCCGGCAATAGTCAGTGTCCGGGGAACTGTACCCCGGCAATAGTCAGTGTCCAGGGAACTGTACCCCGGCAATCGTCAGTGTCCAGGGAACTGTACGCCAGCAATAGTCAGTGTCCAGAGAACTGTACCCCGGCAATAGTCAGTGTCCAGGGAACTATACACGGCAATAGTCAGTGTCCGGGGAACTGCAGCCCCGCAATAGTCAGTGTCCAGGGAATTGTACCCTGGCAACAGTCAGTGTCCAGGGAATTGTACGCCAGCATTAGATAGTGTCCAGGGAACTGTACCCCGGCAATAGTCAGTGTCCAGGGAACTATACACGGCAATAGTCAGTGTCCGGGGAACTGTACCCCAGCAATAGTCAGTGTCCGGGGAACTGTATCCCGGCAATACTCAGTGTCCGGGGAAGTGTACCCCAGCAATAGTCAGTCTCCGGGGAACTGTACCCCGGCAATAGTCAGTGTACAGGGAACTATATCCCAGCAATAGTCAGTGTATGGGGGACTGTACCCCAGCAATACTCAATTTCCGGGGAACTGTACCCCGGCAATAGTCAGTGTCCGGGGAACTGTACCCCGGCAATAGTCAGTGTCCGGGGAACTGTAGCCCAGCAATACTCAGTGTCCAGGGAACTGTACCCCAGCAATACTCAGTGTCCGTGGAAATGTACCCCGGCAATAGTCAGTGTCCGGGGAACTGTACCCCGGCAATAGTCCGTGTCCAGGGAACTGTACCCCGGCAATAGTCAGTGTCCAGGGAACTGTACGCCAGCAATAGTCAGTGTCCAGGGAACTGTACCCCGGCAATTGTCAGTGTCCAGGGAACTGTACCACAGCAATAGTCAGTGTCCGGGGAAATGTACCCCGGCAATAGTCAGTGTCCGGGGAACTGTACCACGGCAATAGTCAGTGTCCAGGGAACTGTACCCCGGCAATAGTCAGTGTCCAGGGAACTGTACGCCAGCAATAGTCAGTGTCCAGGGAACTGTACCCCGGCAATAGTCAGTGTCCAGGGAACTATACACGGCAATAGTCAGTGTCCGGGGAACTGTACCCCCGCAATAGTCAGTGTCCAGGGAATTGTACCCCGGCAATAGTCAGTGTCCAGGGAATTGTACGCCAGCAATAGTGAGTGTCCAGGGAACTGTACCCCGGCAATAGTCAGTGTCCAGGGAACTATACACGGCAATAGTCAGTGTCCGGGGACCTGTACCCCAGCAATAGTCAGTGTCCGAGAAACTGTACCCCGGCAATACTCAGTGTCCGGGGAAATGTACCCCAGCAATAGTCCGTGTCCGGGGAACTGTACCCCAGCAATAGTCAATGTCCGGGGAACTGTAACCCGGCAATAGTCAGTGTACGGGGAACTGTACCCCAGCATTACTCATTGTCCAGGGAACTGTACCCCAGCAATAGTCAGTGTCCGAGGAACTGTACCACGGCAATACTCAGTGTCCGGGGAACTGTACCCCGGCAATAGTCAGTTTCCAGGGAACTATACCGCAGCAATAGTCATTGTCCGGGGAACTGTACCCCAGCAATACTCAGTGTCCGGAGACCTGTACCCAGGCAATTGTCAGTGTCCAGGGAACTGTACCCCAGCAATAGTCAGTGTCCAGGGAACTGTACCCCGGCAATAGTCAGTGTCCGGGGAACTGTACCACGGCAATAGTCAGTGTCCGGGGAAGTGTACCCCAGCAATAGTCAGTGTCCGGTGAACTGTACCCCAGCAATAGTCAGTGTCCGGGGAACTGTACCCCGGCAATAGTCAGTGTCCAGGGAACTATACCCCGGCAATAGTCAGTGTCCGGGGAACTGTACCCCGGCAATAGTCAGTGTCCGGGGAACTGTACCCCAGCAAAGACACTGTCCGGGGAACTGTAACCCGGCCATAATCAGTGTCCAGGGAACTATACCCCGGCAATAGTCAGTGTACAGGGAACTGTACCCCAGCAATAGTCAATGTCCGGGGAACTGTACCCCAGCAATAGACAGTACCCGTGGAACTGTACCACGGCAATAATCAGTGTCCGGGGAACTGTACCCCGGCAATAGTCAGTGTCCGGGGAACTGTACCCCGGCAATAGTCAGTGTCCGGGGAACTGTACCACGGCAATAGTCAGTGTCCGGGGAAGTGTACCCCAGCAATAGTCAGTGTCCGGTGAACTGTACCCCAGCAATAGTCAGTGTCCGGGGAACTGTACCCCGGCAATAGTCAGTGTCCAGGGAACTATACCCCGGCAATAGTCAGTGTCCGGGGAACTGTACCTCAGCAATAGTCAGTGTCCGGGGAACTGTACCCCGGCAATAGTCAGTGTCCGGGGAACTGTACCCCAGCAAAGTCACTGTCCGGAGAACTGTACCCCGGCCATAGTCAGTGTCCAGGGAACTATACCCCGGCAATAGTCAGTGTCCAGGGAACTGAACCCCGGCAATAGCCAGTGTCCAGGGAACTGTACCCCAGCAATCGTCAGTGTCCGGGAAACTGTACCCCGGCAATACTCAGTGTCCGGGGAAATGTACCCCAGCAATAGTCCGTGTCCGGGGAACTGTACCCCAGCAATAGTCAGTGTCCGGGGAACGGTACCCCAGCAATACTCATTGTCTGGGGAACTGCACCCCAGCAATAGTCAGTGTCCGGGGAACAGTACCCCAGCAATAGTCAGTGTCCAGGGAACTGAACCACGGGAATAGTCAGTGTCCAGGGAACTATACCCCGGCAACAGTCGGTGTCCGGGGCATTGTACCCCGGCAATAGTCAGTGTCCAGGGAACTATACCCCAGCAATAGTCAGTGTCCAGGGAACTGAACCACGGGAATAGTCAGTGTCCGAAGAAGTGTACCCCAGCAATGGTCAGTGTCCGGGGAACTGTACCCCGGCAATAGTCAGTGTCCGGGGAACTGTAGCCCAACAATACTCAGTGTCCGGGAAACTGTACCCCGGCAATACTCAGTGTCCGGGGAACTGTACCCCAGCAATAGTCAGTGTCCGAGGAACTGTACCACGGCAATACTCAGTGTCCGGGGAACTGTACCCCGGCAATAGTCAGTTTCCAGGGAACTATACCGCAGCAATAGTCATTGTCCGGGGAACTGTACCCCAGCAATACTCAGTGTCCGGGGACCTGTACCCTGGCAATTGTCAGTGTCCAGGGAACTATACACGGCAATAGTCAGTGTCCGGGGAACTGTACCCCGGCAATAGTCATTGTCCAGGGAACTATACCCCAGCAATACTCAGTGTCCAGGGAACTGAACCACGGCAATAGTCAGTGTCCGAAGAAGTGTACCCCAGCAATGGTCATTGTCCGGGGAACTGTACCCCGGCAATAGTCATGTCCGGGGAACTGTCCCCCAGCAATACTCATTGTCCGGGGAACTGTACCCCAGCAATATTCAGTGTCCGGGGAAATGTACACTGGCAATAATCAGTGTCCGAGGAACTGTACCCCGGCAATAGTCAGTGTCCGGGGAACTGTACGCCAGCAATAGTCAGTGTCCAGGGAACTGTACCCCGGCAATAGTCAGTGTCCAGGGAACTATACACGGCAATAGTCAGTGTCCGGGGAACTGTACCCCGGCAATAGTCATTGTCCAGGGAACTATACCCCAGCAATAGTCAGTGTCCAGGGAACTGAACCACGGCAATAGTCAGTGTCCGAAGAAGTGTACCCCAGCAATGGTCATTGTCCGGGGAACTGTACCCCGGCAATAGTCATGTCCGGGGAACTGTCCCCCAGCAATACTCAGTGTCCGGGGAACTGTACCCCGGCAATAGTCAGTGTCTGGGGAACTGTATCCCAACAATACTCAGTGTCCGGGAAACTGTACCCCGGCAATAGTCAGTGTCCGGGGAACTGTACCCCAGCCATAGTCAGTGTCCGAGGAACTGTACCACGGCAATACTCAGTGTCCGGGGAACTGTACCCCGGCAATAGTCAGTTTCCAGGGAACTATACCGCAGCAATAGTCATTGTCCGGGGAACTGTACCCCAGCAATAGTCAGTGTCCGGGGACCTGTACCCCGGCAATTGTCAGTGTCCAGGGAACTGTACCCCAGCAATAGTCAGTGTCCGTGGAAATGTACCCCGGCAATAGTCAGTGTCCGGGGAACTGTACCCCGGCAATAGTCCGTGTCCAGGGAACTGTACCCCGGCAATAGTCAGTGTCCAGGGAATTGTACGCCAGCAATAGTGAGTGTCCAGGGAACTGTACCCCGGCAATAGTCAGTGTCCAGGGAACTATACACGGCAATAGTCAGTGTCCGGGGACCTGTACCCCAGCAATAGTCAGTGTCCGAGAAACTGTACCCCGGCAATACTCAGTGTCCGGGGAAATGTACCCCAGCAATAGTCCGTGTCCGGGGAACTGTACCCCAGCAATAGTCAATGTCCGGGGAACTGTACCCCGGCAATAGTCAGTGTCCGGGGAACTGTACCCCAGCATTACTCATTGTCCGGGGAACTGTACCCCAGCAATAGTCAGTGTCCGAGGAACTGTACCACGGCAATACTCAGTGTCCGGGGAACTGTACCCCGGCAATAGTCAGTTTCCAGGGAACTATACCGCAGCAATAGTCATTGTCCGGGGAACTGTACCCCAGCAATACTCAGTGTCCGGAGACCTGTACCCAGGCAATTGTCAGTGTCCAGGGAACTGTACCCCAGCAATAGTCAGTGTCCAGGGAACTGTACCCCGGCAATAGTCAGTGTCCAGGGAACTGTACGCCAGCAATAGTCAGTGTCCGAGGAACTGTACCACGGCAATACTCAGTGTCTGGGGAACTGTACCCCGGCAATAGTCAGTTTCCAGGGAACTATACCGCAGCAATAGTCATTGTCCGGGGAACTGTACCCCAGCAATACTCAGTGTCCGGGGAAATGTACCCCAGCAATAGTCAGTGTCCAGGGAACTGTACCCCGGCAATAGTCAGTGTCCAGGGCACTGTACCCCGGCAATAGTCAGTGTCCAGGGAACTATACACGGCAATAGTCAGTGTCCGGGGAACTGTACCCCGGCAATAGTCAGTGTCCAGGGAACTATACCCCAGCAATAGTCAGTGTCCAGGGAACTGAACCACGGCAATATTCAGTGTCCGAAGAAGTGTACCCCAGCAATGGTCATTGTCCGGGGAACTGTACCACGGCAATAGTCATGTCCGGGGAACTGTCCCCCAGCAATACTCAGTGTCCGGGGAACTGTACCCCGGCAATAGTCAGTGTCCGGGGAACTGTACCCCAACAATACTCAGTGTCCGGGAAACTGTACCCCGGCAATAATCAGTGTCCGGGGAACTGTACCCCAGCAATAGTCAGTGTCCGAGGAACTGTACCACGGCAATACTAAGTGTCCGGGGAACTGTACCCCGGCAATAGTCAGTTTCCAGGGAACTATACCGCAGCAATAGTCATTGTCCGGGTAACTGTACCCCAGCAATACTCAGTGTCCGGGGACCTGTACCCCGGCAATTGTCAGTGTCCAGGGAACTGTACCCCAGCAATAGTCAGTGTCCGTGGAAATGTACCCCGGCAATAGTCAGTGTCCAGGGAACTATACACGGCAATAGTCAGTGTCCGGGGAACTGTACCCCGGCAATAGTCAGTGTCCAGGGAACTATACCCCAGCAATAGTCAGTGTCCAGGGAACTGAACCACGGCAATAGTCAGTGTCCGAAGAAGTGTACCCCAGCAATGGTCATTGTCCGGGGAACTGTACCCCGGCAATAGTCATGTCCGGGGAACTGTCCCCCAGCAATACTCAGTGTCCGGGGAACTGTACCCCGGCAATAGTCAGTGTCCAGGGAACTATACCCCAGCAATAGTCAGTGTCCAGGGAACTGAACCACGGCAATAGTCAGTGTCCGAAGAAGTGTACCCCAGCAATGGTCATTGTCCGGGGAACTGTACCCCGGCAATAGTCATGTCCGGGGAACTGTACCCCGGCAATACTCAGTGTCCGGGGAACTGTACCCCGGCAATAGTCAGTTTCCAGGGAACTATACCGCAGCAATAGTCATTGTCCGGGGAACTGTACCCCAGCAATACTCAGTGTCCGGGGACCTGTACCCCGGCAATTGTCAGTGTCCAGGGAACTGTACCCCAGCAATAGTCAGTGTCCGGGAACCTGTACCCCGGCAATTGTCAGTGTCCAGGGAACTGTACCCCAGCAATAGTCAGTGTCCGTGGAAATGTACCCCGGCAATAGTCAGTGCCCGGGGAACTGTACCCCGGCAATCGTCAGTGTCCAGGGAACTGTACCCCGGCAATAGTCAGTGTCCAGGGAACTGTACGCCAGCAATAGTCAGTGTCCAGGGAACTGTACCCCGGCAATTGTCAGTGTCCAGGGAACTGTACCCCAGCAATAGTCAGTGTCCGGGGAAATGTACCCCGGCAATAGTCAGTGTCCGGGGAACTGTACCCCGGCAATAGTCAGTGTCCAGGGAACTGTACCCCGGCAATCGTCAGTGTCCAGGGAACTGTACGCCAGCAATAGTCAGTGTCCAGAGAACTGTACCCCGGCAATAGTCAGTGTCCAGGGAACTATACACGGCAATAGTCAGTGTCCGGGGAACTGCAGCCCCGCAATAGTCAGTGTCCAGGGAATTGTACCCTGGCAACAGTCAGTGTCCAGGGAATTGTACGCCAGCATTAGATAGTGTCCAGGGAACTGTACCCCGGCAATAGTCAGTGTCCAGGGAACTATACACGGCAATAGTCAGTGTCCGGGGAACTGTACCCCAGCAATAGTCAGTGTCCGGGGAACTGTATCCCGGCAATACTCAGTGTCCGGGGAAGTGTACCCCAGCAATAGTCAGTCTCCGGGGAACTGTACCCCGGCAATAGTCAGTGTACAGGGAACTATATCCCAGCAATAGTCAGTGTATGGGGGACTGTACCCCAGCAATACTCAATTTCCGGGGAACTGTACCCCGGCAATAGTCAGTGTCCGGGGAACTGTACCCCGGCAATAGTCAGTGTCCGGGGAACTGTAGCCCAGCAATACTCAGTGTCCAGGGAACTGTACCCCAGCAATACTCAGTGTCCGTGGAAATGTACCCCGGCAATAGTCAGTGTCCGGGGAACTGTACCCCGGCAATAGTCCGTGTCCAGGGAACTGTACCCCGGCAATAGTCAGTGTCCAGGGAACTGTACGCCAGCAATAGTCAGTGTCCAGGGAACTGTACCCCGGCAATTGTCAGTGTCCAGGGAACTGTACCACAGCAATAGTCAGTGTCCGGGGAAATGTACCCCGGCAATAGTCAGTGTCCGGGGAACTGTACCACGGCAATAGTCAGTGTCCAGGGAACTGTACCCCGGCAATAGTCAGTGTCCAGGAAACTGTACGCCAGCAATAGTCAGTGTCCAGGGAACTGTACCCCGGCAATAGTCAGTGTCCAGGGAACTATACACGGCAATAGTCAGTGTCCGGGGAACTGTACCCCCGCAATAGTCAGTGTCCAGGGAATTGTACCCCGGCAATAGTCAGTGTCCAGGGAATTGTACGCCAGCAATAGTGAGTGTCCAGGGAACTGTACCCCGGCAATAGTCAGTGTCCAGGGAACTATACACGGCAATAGTCAGTGTCCGGGGACCTGTACCCCAGCAATAGTCAGTGTCCGAGAAACTGTACCCCGGCAATACTCAGTGTCCGGGGAAATGTACCCCAGCAATAGTCCGTGTCCGGGGAACTGTACCCCAGCAATAGTCAATGTCCGGGGAACTGTAACCCGGCAATAGTCAGTGTACGGGGAACTGTACCCCAGCATTACTCATTGTCCAGGGAACTGTACCCCAGCAATAGTCAGTGTCCGAGGAACTGTACCACGGCAATACTCAGTGTCCGGGGAACTGTACCCCGGCAATAGTCAGTTTCCAGGGAACTATACCGCAGCAATAGTCATTGTCCGGGGAACTGTACCCCAGCAATACTCAGTGTCCGGAGACCTGTACCCAGGCAATTGTCAGTGTCCAGGGAACTGTACCCCAGCAATAGTCAGTGTCCAGGGAACTGTACCCCGGCAATAGTCAGTGTCCGGGGAACTGTACCACGGCAATAGTCAGTGTCCGGGGAAGTGTACCCCAGCAATAGTCAGTGTCCGGTGAACTGTACCCCAGCAATAGTCAGTGTCCGGGGAACTGTACCCCGGCAATAGTCAGTGTCCAGGGAACTATACCCCGGCAATAGTCAGTGTCCGGGGAACTGTACCCCGGCAATAGTCAGTGTCCGGGGAACTGTACCCCAGCAAAGACACTGTCCGGGGAACTGTACCCCGGCCATAATCAGTGTCCAGGGAACTATACCCCGGCAATAGTCAGTGTACAGGGAACTGTACCCCAGCAATAGTCAATGTCCGGGGAACTGTACCCCAGCAATAGACAGTACCCGTGGAACTGTACCACGGCAATAATCAGTGTCCGGGGAACTGTACCCCGGCAATAGTCAGTGTCCGGGGAACTGTACCACGGCAATAGTCAGTGTCCGGGGAAGTGTACCCCAGCAATAGTCAGTGTCCGGTGAACTGTACCCCAGCAATAGTCAGTGTCCGGGGAACTGTACCCCGGCAATAGTCAGTGTCCAGGGAACTATACCCCGGCAATAGTCAGTGTCCGGGGAACTGTACCCCGGCAATAGTCAGTGTCCGGGGAACTGTACCCCAGCAAAGTCACTGTCCGGAGAACTGTACCCCGGCCATAGTCAGTGTCCAGGGAACTATACCCCGGCAATAGTCAGTGTCCAGGGAACTGTACCCCAGCAATAGTCAATGTCCGGGGAACTGTACCCCGGCAATAGTCAGTGACCGGGGAACTGTACCCCGGCAATAGTCAGTGTCCGGGGAACTGTACCCCGGCAATAGTCAGTGTCCAGGGAACTGTACCCCGGCAATAGTCAGTGTCCGGGGAACTATACCACGGCAATAGACAGTGTCCGTGGAACTGTACCCCAGCAATAGTCAGTGTCCGAGGAACTGTACCCCGGCAATAGTCAGTGTCCGGGGAACTGTACCCCGGCAATAGTCAGTGTCCGGGGAACTGTACCCCAGCAAAGTCACTGTCCGGGGAACTGTACCCCGGCCATAGTCAGTGTCCAGGGAACTGTACCCCAGCAATAGTCAATGTCCGGGGAAATGTACTCCAGCAATACTCAGTGTCCGGGGAACTGTACCCGGGCAATAGTCAGTGTCCAGGGAACTGTACCTCAGCAATAGTCAGTGTCCAGGGAACTGTACCTCAGCAATAGTCAGTGTCCGGGGAACTGTACCCCGGCAATAGTCAGTGTCCGGGGAACTGTACCCCGGCAATAGTCAGTGTTCAGGCAACTGTACCTCAGCAATAGTCAGTGTCCGGGGAAGTGTACCCCGGCAATAGTCAGTGTCCGTGGAACTGTACCCCGGCAATAGTCAGTGTCCAGGGAACTGTACCCCGGCAATAGTTAGTGTCCGGGGAACTGGACCCCAGCAATAGTCAGTGTCCGGGGAACTGGACACCAGCAATAGTCAGTGTCCGGGGAACTGTACCCCGGCAATAGTGAGTGTCCGGGAACTGTACCCCGGCAATAGTCAGTGTCCGAGGAACTGTACCCCGGCAACAGTCAGTGTCCGGGTAACTGTACCCCAGCAATAGTCAGTGTCCGTGGAACTGTACCCCAGCAATAGTCAGTGTCCGGGGAACTGTACCCCGGCAATAGTCAGTGTCCGGAGAACTGTACCCCGGCAATAGTCAGTGTCCGGGGAACTGTACCCCAGCAAAGTCACTGTCCGGGGAACTGTACCCCGGCCATAGTCAGTGTCCAGGGAACTGTACCCCAGCAATAGTCAATGTCCGGGGAACTGTACTCCAGCAATACTCAGTGTCCGGGGAACTGTACCCGGGCAATAGTCAGTGTCCAGGGAACTGTACCTCAGCAATAGTCAGTGTCCAGGGAACTGTACCTCAGCAATAGTCAGTGTCCGGGGAACTGTACCCCGGCAATAGTCAGTGTCCGGGGAACTGTACCCCGGCAATAGTCAGTGTCCAGGCAACTGTACCTCAGCAATAGTCAGTGTCCGGGGAAGTGTACCCCGGCAATAGTCAGTGTCCGTGGAACTGTACCCCGGCAATAGTCAGTGTCCAGGGAACTGTACCCCGGCAATAGTTAGTGTCCGTGGAACTGTACACCAGCAATAGTCAGTGTCCAGGGAACTGTACCTCAGCAACAGTCAGTGTCCGGGGAACTGTACCCCGGCAATAGTCAGTGTCCGGGGAACTGGACACCAGCAATAGTCAGTGTCCGGGGAACTGTACCCCGGCAATAGTGAGTGTCCGGGAACTGTACCCCGGCAATAGTCAGTGTCCGAGGAACTGTACCCCGGCAACAGTCAGTGTCCGGGTAACTGTACCCCAGCAATAGTCAGTGTCCGTGGAACTGTACCCCGGCAATAGTCAGTGTCCGGGGAACTGTACCCCGGCAATAGTCAGTGTCCGGAGAACTGTACCCCGGCAATAGTCAGTGTCCGTGGAACTATACCCCGGCAATAGTCAGTGTCCAGGGAACTGTACCCTGGCAATAGTCAGTGTCCAGGGAACTGTACCCTGGCAATAGTCAGTGTCCGGGGAACTATACCACGGCAATAGACAGTGTCCGTGGAACTGTACCACGGCAATAATCAGTGTCCGGGGAACTGTACCCAGGCAATAGTCAGTGTCCGGGGAACTGTACCACGGCAATAGTCAGTGTCCGGGGAACTGTACCCCAGCAATAGTCAGTGTCCGGTGAACTGTAACCCGGCAATAGTCAGTGTCCAGGGAACTGTACCCTGGCAATAGTCAGCGTCCGGGGAACTATATCACGGAAATAGACAGTGTCCGTGGAACTGTACCACGGCAATAATCAGTGTCCGGGGAACTGTACCCCGGCAATAGTCAGTGTCCGGGGAACTGTACCACGGCAATAGTCAGTGTCCGGGGAAGTGTACCCCGGCAATAGTGAGTGTCCGGGAACTGTACCCCGGCAATAGTCAGTGTCTGAGGAACTGTACCCCGACAACAGTCATTGTCCGGGTAACTGTACCCCAGCAATAGTCAGTGTCCGTGGAACTGTACCCCGGCAATAGTCAGTTTCCAGGGAACTATACCCCGGCAATAGTCAGTGTCCGGGGAACTGTACCTCAGCAATAGTCAGTGTCCGGGGAACTGTACCCCAGCAATAGTCAGTGTCCGGGGAACTGTACCCCGGCAATAGTCAGTGTCTGAGGAACTGTACCCCGGCAACAGTCAGTGTCCGGGTAACTGTACCCCAGCAATAGTCAGTGTCCGGGGAACTGTACCCCGGCAATAGTGAGTGTCCGGGAACTGTACCCCGGCAATAGTCAGTGTCTGAGGAACTGTACCCCGGCAACAGTCAGTGTCCAGGGAACTATACCCCGGCAATAGTCAGTGTCCGGGGAACTGTACCTCAGCAATAGTCAGTGTCCGGGGAACTGTACCCCAGCAATAGTCAGTGTCCGGGGAACTGTACCCCAGCAATAGTCAGTGTCCGGGGAACTGTACCTCAGCAATAGTCAGTGTCCAGGGAACTGTACCTCAGCAATAGTCAGTGTCCGGGGAACTGTACCCCGGCAATAGTCAGTGTCCGGGGAACTGTACCCCGGCAATAGTCAGTGTCCAGGCAACTGTACCTCAGCAATAGTCAGTGTCCGGGGAACTGTACCCAGGCAATAATCAGTGTCCGGAGAACTGTACCCCGGCAATAGTCAGTGTCCAGGGAACTGTACCCCGGCAATAGTTAGTGTCCGGGGAACTGGACCCCAGCAATAGTCAGTGTCCGGGGAACTGTACCCCAGCAATAGTCAATGTCCGGGGAACTGTACTCCAGCAATACTCAGTGTCCGGGGAACTGTACCCGGGCAATAGTCAGTGTCCAGGGAACTGTACCTCAGCAATAGTCAGTGTCCAGGGAACTGAACCTCAGCAATAGTCAGTGTCCGGGGAACTGTACCCCGGCAATAGTCAGTGTCCGGGGAACTGTACCCCGGCAATAGTCAGCGTCCAGGCAACTGTACCTCAGCAATATAGTCAGTGTCCGGGGAAGTGTACCCCGGCAATAGTCAGTGTCCGTGGAACTGTACCCCGGCAATAGTCAGTGTGCAGGGAACTGTACCCTGGCAATACTCAGTGTCTGGTGAACTGCACCCCGGCAATAGTCAGTGTACAGGGAATTATACCCCAGCAATAGTCAGTGTCCGGGGAACTATAGCCCAGCAATACTCAGTGTCCGTCGAACTGTACCCCATCAATACTCAGTGTCCGGGGAGCTGTACCCCGGCAATAGTCAGTGTCCAGGGAACTATACCCCAGCAATAGTCAGTGTCCGGGGAACTGTACCCCAGCAATACTCAGTGTCTGGGGAACTGTACCCCGGCAATAGTCAGTGTCCTGGGAACTGTACCCCAGAAATAGTCAGTTTCCGGGGAACTGCATCCCGGCAATAGTCAGTGTCTGGTGAACTATATACGGCAATAGTCAGTGTCCGGGGAACTGTACCCCGGCAATAGTCAGTGTCAAGGGCACAAAACCCCGGCAATAGTCAGTGTCCGGGGAACTGTACCCCATCAATAGTCAGTGTCCAGGGAACTATACCCCGGCAATAGTCAGTGTCCAGAGAACTGTACCCCGGCAATAGTCAGTGTCCAGGGAACTATACCCCGGCAATAGTCAGTGTCCGGGGAACTGTACCCCAGCAATAGTCAGTGTCCGGGGAACTGTACCCCAGCAATAGTCAGTGTCCAGGGAACTGTACCCCGGCAATAGTCAGTGTCCGGGGAACTGTACCCCAGCAATACTCGTGTCCGGGGAACTGTACCCCGGCAATAGTCAGTGTCCAGGGAACTATACCGCAGCAACAGTCATTGTCCGGGGAACTGTACCCCAGCAATACTCAGTGTCCGGGGACCTGTACCCTGGCAATTGTCAGTGTCCAGGGAGCTGTACCCCAGCAATAGTCAGTGTCCGTGGAACTGCAGGCAATAGTCAGTGTCCGGGGAACTGTACCCCGGCAATAGTCAGTGTCCACGGAATTGTACCCCGGCAATAGTCAGTGTCCAGGGAACTGTACCCCGGCAATAGTCAGTGTCCAGGGAACTGTACCCCGGCAATAGTCAGTGTCCAGGGAACTATACACGGCAATAGTCAGTGTCCGGGGACCTGTACCCCAGCAATAGTCAGTGTCCGAGAAACTGTACCCCGGCAATACTCAGTGTCCGGGGAAATGTACCCCAGCAATAGTCCGTGTCCGGGGAACTGTACCCCAGCAATAGTCAGTGTCCGTGGAACGGTACCCCAGCAATAGTCAGTGTCCGGGGAACTGTACCCCAGCAATACTCAGTGTCTGGGGAACTGCACCCCAGCAACAGTCAGTGTCCGGGGAACTGTACCCCGGCAATACTCAGTGTCCAGGGAACTGTACCATGGCAATAGTCAGCGTCCGGGGAACTATACCACGGAAATAGACAGTGTCCGTGGAACTGTACCACGGCAATAATCAGTGTCCGGGGAACTGTACCCCGGCAATAGTCAGTGTCCGGGGAACTGTACCACGGCAATAGTCAGTGTCCGGGGATGTGTACCCCGGCAATAGTGAGTGTCCGGGAACTGTACCCCGGCAATAGTCAGTGTCTGAGGAACTGTACCCCGGCAACAGTCAGTGTCCGGGTAACTGTACCCCAGCAATAGTCAGTGTCCGTGGAACTGTACCCCAGCAATAGTCAGTGTCCGGGGAACTGTACCCCAGCAATACTCAGTGTCCAGGGAACTGTACCCTGGCAATAGTCAATGTCCGGGGAACTGTACCACGGCAATAATCAGTGTCCGGGGAACTGTACCCCGGCAATAGTCAGTGTCCGGGGAACTGTACCACGGCAATAGTCAGTGTCCGGGGAAGTGAACCCCAGCAATAGTCAGTGTCCGGTGAACTGTACCCCAGCAATAGTCAGTGTCCGGGGAACTGTACCCCGGCAATAGTCAGTGTCCAGGGAACTATACCCCGGCAATAGTCAGTGTCCGGGGAACTGTACCTCAGCAATAGTCAGTGTCCGGGGAACTGTACCCCAGCAATAGTCAGTGTCCGGGGAACTGTACCCCGGCAATAGTCAGTGTCCGGGGAACTGTACCCCAGCAAAGTCACTGTCCGGGGAACTGTACCCCGGCCATAGTCAGTGTCCAGGGAACTATACCCCGGCAATAGTCAGTGTCCAGGGAACTGTACCCCAGCAATAGTCAATGTCCGGGGAACTGTACCCCGGCAATAGTCAGTGACCGGGGAACTGTACCCCGGCAATAGTCAGTGTCCGGGGAACTGTACCCCGGCAATAGTCAGTGTCCAGGGAACTGTACCCCGGAAATAGTCAGTGTCCGGCGAACTATACCACGGCAATAGACAGTGTCCGTGGAACTATACCCCAGCAATAGTCAGTGTCCGGGGAACTGTACCCCGGCAATAGTCAGTGTCCGGGGAACTATACCCCGGCAATAGTCAGTGTCCGGGGAACTGTACCCCAGCAAAGTCACTGTCCGGGGAACTGTACCCCGGCCATAGTCAGTGTCCAGGAAACTGTACCCCAGCAATAGTCAATGTCCCGGGAACTGTACTCCAGCAATACTCAGTGTCCGGGGAACTGTACCCGGGCAAAAGTCAGTGTCCAGGGAACTGTACCTCAGCAATAGTCAGTGTCCAGGGAACTGTACCTCAGCAATAGTCAGTGTCCGGGGAACTGTACCCCGGCAATAGTCAGTGTCCGGGGAACTGTACCCCGGCAATAGTCAGTGTCCAGGCAACTGTACCTCAGCAATAGTCAGTGTCCGGGGAAGTGTACCCCGGCAATAGTCAGTGTCCGTGGAACTGTACCCCGGCAATAGTCAGTGTCCAGGGAACTGTACCCCGGCAATGGTTAGTGTCCGGGGAACTGGACCCCAGCATTAGTCAGTGTCCGGGGAACTGGACACCAGCAATAGTCAGTGTCCGAGGAACTGTACACCGGCAATAGTGAGTGTCCGGGAACTGTACCCCGGCAATAGTCAGTGTCCGAGGAACATGTACCCCGGCAACAGTCAGTGTCCGGGTAACTGTACCCCAGCAATAGTCAGTGTCCGTGGAACTGTACCCCAGCAATAGTCAGTGTCCGGGGAACTGTACCCCGGCAATAGTCAGTGTCCGGAGAACTGTACCCCGGCAATAGTCAGTGTCCGGGGAACTGTACCCCAGCAAAGTCACTGTCCGGGGAACTGTACACCGGCCATAGTCAGTGTCCACGGAACTGTACCCCAGCAATAGTCAACGTCCGGGGAACTGTACTCCAGCAATACTCAGTGTCCGGGGAACTGTACCCGGGCAATAGTCAGTGTCCAGGGAACTGTACCTCAGCAATAGTCATTGTCCAGGGAACTGTACCTCAGCAATAGTCAGTGTCCGGGGAACTGTACCCCGGCAATAGTCAGTGTCCGGGGAACTGTACCCCGGCAATAGTCAGTGTCCAGGCAACTGTACCACAGCAGTAGTCAGTGTCCGGGGAAGTGTACCCCGGCAATAGTCAATGTCCAGGGAACTGTACCCCGGCAATAGTTAGTGTCCGGGGAACTGGACCCCAGCAATAGTCAGTGTCCGGGGAACTGGACACCAGCAATACTCAGTGTCCGTGGAACTGCACCGCGGCAATAGTCAGTGCACAGGGAATTATACCCCAGCAATAGTCAGTGTCTGGGGAACTGTACCCCAGCAATACTCAGTGTCCAGGGAACTGTACCCTGGCAATAGTCAGTGTCCGGGGAACTGTACCCCGGCAATAGTCAGTGTCTGGGGAACTGTACCCCAGCAATACTCAGTGTCCGAGGAACTGTACCCCAGCAATAGTCAGTGTCCGGGGAACTGTACCCGGGCAATAGTCAGTGTCCAGGGAACTGTACCTCAGCAATAGTCAGTGTCCAGGGAACTGTACCTCAGCAATAGTCAGTGTCCGGGGAACTGTACCCCGGCAATAGTCAGTGTCCGGGGAACTGTACCCCGGCAATAGTCAGTGTCCAGGCAACTGTACCTCAGCAATAGTCAGTGTCCGGGGAAGTGTACCCCGGCAATAGTCAGTGTCCGTGGAACTGTACCCCGGCAATAGTCAGTGTCCAGGGAACTGTACCCCGGCAATAGTTAGTGTCCGTGGAACTGTACACCAGCAATAGTCAGTGTCCAGGGAACTGTACCTCAGCAACAGTCAGTGTCCGGGGAACTGTACCCCGGCAATAGTCAGTGTCCGGGGAACTGGACACCAGCAATAGTCAGTGTCCGGGGAACTGTACCCCGGCAATAGTGAGTGTCCGGGAACTGTACCCCGGCAATAGTCAGTGTCCGAGGAACTGTACCCCGGCAACAGTCAGTGTCCGGGTAACTGTACCCCAGCAATAGTCAGTGTCCGTGGAACTGTACCCCGGCAATAGTCAGTGTCCGGGGAACTGTACCCCGGCAATAGTCAGTGTCCGGAGAACTGTACCCCGGCAATAGTCAGTGTCCGTGGAACTATACCCCGGCAATAGTCAGTGTCCAGGGAACTGTACCCTGGCAATAGTCAGTGTCCAGGGAACTGTACCCTGGCAATAGTCAGTGTCCGGGGAACTATACCACGGCAATAGACAGTGTCCGTGGAACTGTACCACGGCAATAATCAGTGTCCGGGGAACTGTACCCAGGCAATAGTCAGTGTCCGGGGAACTGTACCACGGCAATAGTCAGTGTCCGGGGAACTGTACCCCAGCAATAGTCAGTGTCCGGTGAACTGTAACCCGGCAATAGTCAGTGTCCAGGGAACTGTACCCTGGCAATAGTCAGCGTCCGGGGAACTATATCACGGAAATAGACAGTGTCCGTGGAACTGTACCACGGCAATAATCAGTGTCCGGGGAACTGTACCCCGGCAATAGTCAGTGTCCGGGGAACTGTACCACGGCAATAGTCAGTGTGCGGGGAAGTGTACCCCGGCAATAGTGAGTGTCCGGGAACTGTACCCCGGCAATAGTCAGTGTCTGAGGAACTGTACCCCGACAACAGTCATTGTCCGGGTAACTGTACCCCAGCAATAGTCAGTGTCCGTGGAACTGTACCCCGGCAATAGTCAGTTTCCAGGGAACTATACCCCGGCAATAGTCAGTGTCCGGGGAACTGTACCTCAGCAATAGTCAGTGTCCGGGGAACTGTACCGCAGCAATAGTCAGTGTCCAGGGAACTGTACCCCGGCAATAGTCAGTGTCTGAGGAACTGTACCCCGGCAACAGTCAGTGTCCGGGTAACTGTACCCCAGCAATAGTCAGTGTCCGGGGAACTGTACCCCGGCAATAGTGAGTGTCCGGGAACTGTACCCCGGCAATAGTCAGTGTCTGAGGAACTGTACCCCGGCAACAGTCAGTGTCCAGGGAACTATACCCCGGCAATAGTCAGTGTCCGGGGAACTGTACCTCAGCAATAGTCAGTGTCCGGGGAACTGTACCCCAGCAATAGTCAGTGTCCGGGGAACTGTACCCCGGCAATAGTCAGTGTCCGGGGAACTGTACCTCAGCAATAGTCAGTGTCCAGGGAACTGTACCTCAGCAATAGTCAGTGTCCGGGGAACTGTACCCCGGCAATAGTCAGTGTCCGGGGAACTGTACCCCGGCAATAGTCAGTGTCCAGGCAACTGTACCTCAGCAATAGTCAGTGTCCGGGGAACTGTACCCAGGCAATAATCAGTGTCCGGAGAACTGTACCCCGGCAATAGTCAGTGTCCAGGGAACTGTACCCCGGCAATAGTTAGTGTCCGGGGAACTGGACCCCAGCAATAGTCAGTGTCCGGGGAACTGTACCCCAGCAATAGTCAATGTCCGGGGAACTGTACTCCAGCAATACTCAGTGTCCGGGGAACTGTACCCGGGCAATAGTCAGTGTCCAGGGAACTGTACCTCAGCAATAGTCAGTGTCCAGGGAACTGAACCTCAGCAATAGTCAGTGTCCGGGGAACTGTACCCCGGCAATAGTCAGTGTCCGGGGAACTGTACCCCGGCAATAGTCAGCGTCCAGGCAACTGTACCTCAGCAATATAGTCAGTGTCCGGGGAAGTGTACCCCGGCAATAGTCAGTGTCCGTGGAACTGTACCCCGGCAATAGTCAGTGTGCAGGGAACTGTACCCTGGCAATAGTTAGTGTCCGGGGAACTGGACCCCAGCAATACTCAGTGTCTGGTGAACTGCACCCCGGCAATAGTCAGTGTACAGGGAATTATACCCCAGCAATAGTCAGTGTCCGGGGAACTATAGCCCAGCAATACTCAGTGTCCGTCGAACTGTACCCCATCAATACTCAGTGTCCGGGGAGCTGTACCCCGGCAATAGTCAGTGTCCAGGGAACTATACCCCAGCAATAGTCAGTGTCCGGGGAACTGTACCCCAGCAATACTCAGTGTCTGGGGAACTGTACCCCGGCAATAGTCAGTGTCCTGGGAACTGTACCCCAGAAATAGTCAGTTTCCGGGGAACTGCATCCCGGCAATAGTCAGTGTCTGGTGAACTATATACGGCAATAGTCAGTGTTCGGGGAACTGTACCCCGGCAATAGTCAGTGTCAAGGGCACAAAACCCCGGCAATAGTCAGTGTCCGGGGAACTGTACCCCATCAATAGTCAGTGTCCAGGGAACTATACCCCGGCAATAGTCAGTGTCCAGAGAACTGTACCCCGGCAATAGTCAGTGTCCAGGGAACTATACCGGGGCAATAGTCAGTGTCCGGGGAACTGTACCCCAGCAATAGTCAGTGTCCGGGGAACTGTACCCCAGCAATAGTCAGTGTCCAGGGAACTGTACCCCGGCAATAGTCAGTGTCCGGGGAACTGTACCCCAGCAATACTCGTGTCCGGGGAACTGTACCCCGGCAATAGTCAGTGTCCAGGGAACTATACCGCAGCAACAGTCATTGTCCGGGGAACTGTACCCCAGCAATACTCAGTGTCCGGGGACCTGTACCCTGGCAATTGTCAGTGTCCAGGGAGCTGTACCCCAGCAATAGTCAGTGTCCGTGGAACTGTAGGCAATAGTCAGTGTCCGGGGAACTGTACCCCGGCAATAGTCAGTGTCCACGGAATTGTACCCCGGCAATAGTCAGTGTCCAGGGAACTGTACGCCAGCAATAGTCAGTGTCCAGGGAACTGTACCCCGGCAATAGTCAGTGTCCAGGGAACTATACACGGCAATAGTCAGTGTCCGGGGACCTGTACCCCAGCAATAGTCAGTGTCCGAGAAACTGTACCCCGGCAATACTCAGTGTCCGGGGAAATGTACCCCAGCAATAGTCCGTGTCCGGGGAACTGTACCCCAGCAATAGTCAGTGTCCGTGGAACGGTACCCCAGCAATAGTCAGTGTCCGGGGAACTGTACCCCAGCAATACTCAGTGTCTGGGGAACTGCACCCCAGCAACAGTCAGTGTCCGGGGAACTGTACCCCGGCAATACTCAGTGTCCAGGGAACTGTACCATGGCAATAGTCAGCGTCCGGGGAACTATACCACGGAAATAGACAGTGTCCGTGGAACTGTACCACGGCAATAATCAGTGTCCGGGGAACTGTACCCCGGCAATAGTCAGTGTCCGGGGAACTGTACCACGGCAATAGTCAGTGTCCGGGGATGTGTACCCCGGCAATAGTGAGTGTCCGGGAACTGTACCCCGGCAATAGTCAGTGTCTGAGGAACTGTACCCCGGCAACAGTCAGTGTCCGGGTAACTGTACCCCAGCAATAGTCAGTGTCCGTGGAACTGTACCCCAGCAATAGTCAGTGTCCGGGGAACTGTACCCCAGCAATACTCAGTGTCCAGGGAACTGTACCCTGGCAATAGTCAATGTCCGGGGAACTGTACCACGGCAATAATCAGTGTCCGGGGAACTGTACCCCGGCAATAGTCAGTGTCCGGGGAACTGTACCACGGCAATAGTCAGTGTCCGGGGAAGTGAACCCCAGCAATAGTCAGTGTCCGGTGAACTGTACCCCAGCAATAGTCAGTGTCCGGGGAACTGTACCCCGGCAATAGTCAGTGTCCAGGGAACTATACCCCGGCAATAGTCAGTGTCCGGGGAACTGTACCTCAGCAATAGTCAGTGTCCGGGGAACTGTACCCCAGCAATAGTCAGTGTCCGGGGAACTGTACCCCGGCAATAGTCAGTGTCCGGGGAACTGTACCCCAGCAAAGTCACTGTCCGGGGAACTGTACCCCGGCCATAGTCAGTGTCCAGGGAACTATACCCCGGCAATAGTCAGTGTCCAGGGAACTGTACCCCAGCAATAGTCAATGTCCGGGGAACTGTACCCCGGCAATAGTCAGTGACCGGGGAACTGTACCCCGGCAATAGTCAGTGTCCGGGGAACTGTACCCCGGCAATAGTCAGTGTCCAGGGAACTGTACCCCGGAAATAGTCAGTGTCCGGCGAACTATACCACGGCAATAGACAGTGTCCGTGGAACTATACCCCAGCAATAGTCAGTGTCCGGGGAACTGTACCCCGGCAATAGTCAGTGTCCGGGGAACTATACCCCGGCAATAGTCAGTGTCCGGGGAACTGTACCCCAGCAAAGTCACTGTCCGGGGAACTGTACCCCGGCCATAGTCAGTGTCCAGGAAACTGTACCCCAGCAATAGTCAATGTCCCGGGAACTGTACTCCAGCAATACTCAGTGTCCGGGGAACTGTACCCGGGCAAAAGTCAGTGTCCAGGGAACTGTACCTCAGCAATAGTCAGTGTCCAGGGAACTGTACCTCAGCAATAGTCAGTGTCCGGGGAACTGTACCCCGGCAATAGTCAGTGTCCGGGGAACTGTACCCCGGCAATAGTCAGTGTCCAGGCAACTGTACCTCAGCAATAGTCAGTGTCCGGGGAAGTGTACCCCGGCAATAGTCAGTGTCCGTGGAACTGTACCCCGGCAATAGTCAGTGTCCAGGGAACTGTACCCCGGCAATGGTTAGTGTCCGGGGAACTGGACCCCAGCAATAGTCAGTGTCCGGGGAACTGGACACCAGCAATAGTCAGTGTCCGAGGAACTGTACACCGGCAATAGTGAGTGTCCGGGAACTGTACCCCGGCAATAGTCAGTGTCCGAGGAACATGTACCCCGGCAACAGTCAGTGTCCGGGTAACTGTACCCCAGCAATAGTCAGTGTCCGTGGAACTGTACCCCAGCAATAGTCAGTGTCCGGGGAACTGTACCCCGGCAATAGTCAGTGTCCGGAGAACTGTACCCCGGCAATAGTCAGTGTCCGGGGAACTGTACCCCAGCAAAGTCACTGTCCGGGGAACTGTACACCGGCCATAGTCAGTGTCCACGGAACTGTACCCCAGCAACAGTCAATGTCCGGGGAACTGTACTCCAGCAATACTCAGTGTCCGGGGAACTGTACCCGGGCAATAGTCAGTGTCCAGGGAACTGTACCTCAGCAATAGTCATTGTCCAGGGAACTGTACCTCAGCAATAGTCAGTGTCCGGGGAACTGTACCCTGGCAATAGTCAGTGTCCGGGGAACTGTACCACGGCAATAATCAGTGTCCGGGGAACTGTACCCCGGCAATAGTCAGTGTCCGGGGAACTGTACCACGGCAATAGTCAGTGTCCGGGGAAGTGAACCCCAGCAATAGTCAGTGTCCGGTGAACTGTACCCCAGCAATAGTCAGTGTCCGGGGAACTGTACCCCGGCAATAGTCAGTGTCCAGGGAACTATACCCCGGCAATAGTCAGTGTCCGGGGAACTGTACCTCAGCAATAGTCAGTGTCCGGGGAACTGTACCCCAGCAATAGTCAGTGTCCGGGGAACTGTACCCCGGCAATAGTCAGTGTCCGGGGAACTGTACCCCAGCAAAGTCACTGTCCGGGGAACTGTACCCCGGCCATAGTCAGTGTCCAGGGAACTATACCCCGGCAATAGTCAGTGTCCAGGGAACTGTACCCCAGCAATAGTCAATGTCCGGGGAACTGTACCCCGGCAATAGTCAGTGACCGGGGAACTGTACCCCGGCAATAGTCAGTGTCCGGGGAACTGTACCCCGGCAATAGTCAGTGTCCAGGGAACTGTACCCCGGAAATAGTCAGTGTCCAGCGAACTATACCACGGCAATAGACAGTGTCCGTGGAACTATACCCCAGCAATAGTCAGTGTCCGGGGAACTGTACCCCGGCAATAGTCAGTGTCCGGGGAACTATACCCCGGCAATAGTCAGTGTCCGGGGAACTGTACCCCAGCAAAGTCACTGTCCGGGGAACTGTACCCCGGCCATAGTCAGTGTCCAGGAAACTGTACCCCAGCAATAGTCAATGTCCCGGGAACTGTACTCCAGCAATACTCAGTGTCCGGGGAACTGTACCCGGGCAAAAGTCAGTGTCCAGGGAACTGTACCTCAGCAATAGTCAGTGTCCAGGGAACTGTACCTCAGCAATAGTCAGTGTCCGGGGAACTGTACCCCGGCAATAGTCAGTGTCCGGGGAACTGTACCCCGGCAATAGTCAGTGTCCAGGCAACTGTACCTCAGCAATAGTCAGTGTCCGGGGAAGTGTACCCCGGCAATAGTCAGTGTCCGTGGAACTGTACCCCGGCAATAGTCAGTGTCCAGGGAACTGTACCCCGGCAATGGTTAGTGTCCGGGGAACTGGACCCCAGCAATAGTCAGTGTCCGGGGAACTGGACACCAGCAATAGTCAGTGTCCGAGGAACTGTACACCGGCAATAGTGAGTGTCCGGGAACTGTACCCCGGCAATAGTCAGTGTCCGAGGAACATGTACCCCGGCAACAGTCAGTGTCCGGGTAACTGTACCCCAGCAATAGTCAGTGTCCGTGGAACTGTACCCCAGCAATAGTCAGTGTCCGGGGAACTGTACCCCGGCAATAGTCAGTGTCCGGAGAACTGTACCCCGGCAATAGTCAGTGTCCGGGGAACTGTACCCCAGCAAAGTCACTGTCCGGGGAACTGTACACCGGCCATAGTCAAAGTCCACGGAACTGTACCCCAGCAATAGTCAATGTCCGGGGAACTGTACTCCAGCAATACTCAGTGTCCGGGGAACTGTACCCGGGCAATAGTCAGTGTCCAGGGAACTGTACCTCAGCAATAGTCATTGTCCAGGGAACTGTACCTCAGCAATAGTCAGTGTCCGGGGAACTGTACCCCGGCAATAGTCAGTGTCCGGGGAACTGTACCCCGGCAATAGTCAGTGTCCAGGCAACTGTACCACAGCAGTAGTCAGTGTCCGGGGAAGTGTACCCCGGCAATAGTCAATGTCCAGGGAACTGTACCCCGGCAATAGTTAGTGTCCGGGGAACTGGACCCCAGCAATAGTCAGTGTCCGGGGAACTGGACACCAGCAATACTCAGTGTCCGTGGAACTGCACCGCGGCAATAGTCAGTGCACAGGGAATTATACCCCAGCAATAGTCAGTGTCTGGGGAACTGTACCCCAGCAATACTCAGTGTCCAGGGAACTGTACCCTGGCAATAGTCAGTGTCCGGGGAACTGTACCCCGGCAATAGTCAGTGTCTGGGGAACTGTACCCCAGCAATACTCAGTGTCCGAGGAACTGTACCCCGGCAATAGTCAGTGTCCGGGGAACTGTACCCCGGCAATAGTCAGTGTCCGGGGAACTGTACCCCAGCAAAGTCACTGTCCGGGGAACTGTAACCCGGCCATAGTCAGTGTCCCGGGAACTGTACCCCAGCAATAGTCAATGTCCGGGGAAATGTACTCCAGCAATACTCAGTGTCCGGGGAACTGTACCCGGGCAATAGTCAGTGTCCAGGGAACTGCACCTCAGCAATAGTCAGTGTCCAGGGAACTGTACCTCAGCAATAGTCAGTGTCCGGGGAACTGTACCCCGGCAATAGTCAGTGTCCGGGGAACTGTACCCCGGCAATAGTCAGTGTCCAGGCAACTGTACCTCAGCAATAGTCAGTGTCCGGGGAAGTGTACCCCGGCAATAGTCAGTGTCCGTGGAACTGTACCCCGGCAATAGTCAGTGTCCAGGGAACTGTACCCCGGCAATAGTTAGTGTCCGGGGAACTGGACCCCAGCAATAGTCAGTGTCCGGGGAACTGGACACCAGCAATAGTCAGTGTCCGGGGAACTGTACCCCGGCAATAGCGAGTGTCCGGGAACTGTACCCCGGCAATAGTCAGTGTCCGAGGAACTGTACCCCGGCAACAGTCAGTGTCCGGGTCACTGTACCCCAGCAATAGTCAGTGTCCGTGGAACTGTACCCCAGCAATAGTCAGTGTCCGGGGAACTGTACCCCGGCAATAGTCAGTGTCCGAGGAACTGTACCCCGGCAATAGTCAGTGTCCGGGGAACTGTACCCCGGCAATAGTCAGTGTCCGGGGAACTGTACCCCAGCAAAGTCACTGTCCGGGGAACTGTAACCCGGCCATAGTCAGTGTCCCGGGAACTGTACCCCAGCAATAGTCAATGTCCGGGGAAATGTACTCCAGCAATACTCAGTGTCCGGGGAACTGTACCCGGGCAATAGTCAGTGTCCAGGGAACTGCACCTCAGCAATAGTCAGTGTCCAGGGAACTGTACCTCAGCAATAGTCAGTGTCCGGGGAACTGTACCCCGGCAATAGTCAGTGTCCGGGGAACTGTACCCCGGCAATAGTCAGTGTCCAGGCAACTGTACCTCAGCAATAGTCAGTGTCCGGGGAAGTGTACCCCGGCAATAGTCAGTGTCCGTGGAACTGTACCCCGGCAATAGTCAGTGTCCAGGGAACTGTACCCCGGCAATAGTTAGTGTCCGGGGAACTGGACCCCAGCAATAGTCAGTGTCCGGGGAACTGGACACCAGCAATAGTCAGTGTCCGGGGAACTGTACCCCGGCAATAGCGAGTGTCCGGGAACTGTACCCCGGCAATAGTCAGTGTCCGAGGAACTGTACCCCGGCAACAGTCAGTGTCCGGGTCACTGTACCCCAGCAATAGTCAGTGTCCGTGGAACTGTACCCCAGCAATAGTCAGTGTCCGGGGAACTGTACCCCGGCAATAGTCAGTGTCCGGAGAACTGTACCCCGGCAATAGTCAGTGTCCGGGGAACTGTACCCCAGCAAAGTCACTGTCCGGGGAACTGTACCCCGGCCATAGTCAGTGTCCAGGGAACTGTACCCCAGCAATAGTCAATGTCCGGGGAACTGTACTCCAGCAATACTCAGTGTCCGGGGAACTGTACCCGGGCAATAGTCAGTGTCCAGGGAACTGTACCCCGGCAATAGTTAGTGTCCGTGGAACTGTACCCCAGCAATAGTCAGTGTCCAGGGAACTGTACCTCAGCAATAGTTAGTGTCCGGGGAACTGTACCCCGGCAATAGTCAGTGTCCGGGGAACTGGACACCAGCAATAGTCAGTGTCCGGGGAACTGTACCCCGGCAATAGTGAGTGTCCGGGAACTGTGCCCCGGCAATAGTCAGTGTCCGAGGAACTGTACCCCGGCAACAGTCAGTGTCCGGGTAACTGTACCCCAGCAATAGTCAGTGTCCGTGGAACTGTACCCCAGCAATAGTCAGTGTCCGGGGAACTGTACCCCGGCAATAGTCAGTGTCCGGAGAACTGTACCCCGGCAATAGTCAGTGTTTTTGGAACTGTACCCCGGCAATAGTCAGTGTCCGGGGAACTGTACCCCGGCAATAGTCAGTGTCCGGAGAACTGTACCCCGGCAATAGTCAGTGTCCGTGGAACTATACCCCGGCAATAGTCAGTGTCCAGGGAACTGTACCCTGGCAATAGTCAGTGTCCAGGGAACTGTACCCTGGCAATAGTCAGTGTCCGGGGAACTATACCACGGCAATAGACAGTGTCCGTGGAACTGTACCACGGCAATAATCAGTGTCCGGGGAACTGTACCCAGGCAATAGTCAGTGTCCGGGGAACTGTACCACGGCAATAGTCAGTGTCCAGGGAACTGTACCCTGGCAATAGTCAGCGTCCGGGGAACTATATCACGGAAATAGACAGTGTCCGTGGAACTGTACCACGGCAATAATCAGTGTCCGGGGAACTGTACCCCGGCAATAGTCAGTGTCCGGGGAACTGTACCACGGCAATAGTCAGTGTCCGGGTAAGTGTACCCCGGCAATAGTGAGTGTCCGGGAACTGTACCCCGGCAATAGTCAGTGTCTGAGGAACTGTACCCCGACAACAGTCATTGTCCGGGTAACTGTACCCCAGCAATAGTCAGTGTCCGTGGAACTGTACTCCGGCAATAGTCAGTGTCCAGGGAACTGTACCCCGTCAATAGTCAGTGTCTGAGGAACTGTACCCCGGCAACAGTCAGTGTCCGGGTAACTGTACCCCAGCAATAGTCAGTGTCCGGGGAACTGTACCCCGGCAATAGTGAGTGTCCGGGAACTGTACCCCGGCAATAGTCAGTGTCTGAGGAACTGTACCCCGGCAACAGTCAGTGTCCGGGTAACTGTCCCCCAGCAATAGTCAGTGTACGGGGAACTGTACCCCGGCAATAGTCAGTGTCCAGGGAACTGTACCTCAGCAATAGTCAGTGTCCGGGGAACTGTACCCCAGCAAAGTCACTGTCCGGGGAACTGTACCCCGGCCATAGTCAGTGTCCAGGGAACTATACCCCGGCAATAGTCAGTGTCCAGGGAACTGTACCCCAGCAATAGTCAATATCCGGGGAACTGTACCCCGGCAATAGTCAGTGACCGGGGAACTGTACCCCGGCAATAGTCAGTGTCCGGGGAACTGTACCCCGGCAATAGTCAGTGTCCAGGGAACTGTACCACGGAAATAGTCAGTGTCCGGCGAACTATACCACGGCAATAGACAGTGTCCGGGGAACTGTACCCCGGCAATAGTCAGTGTCCGGGGAACTATACCCCGGCAATAGTCAGTGTCCGGGGAACTGTACCCCGGCAATAGTCAGTGTCCGGGGAACTGTACCTCAGCAATAGTCAGTGTCCAGGGAACTGTACCTCAGCAATAGTCAGTGTCCGGGGAACTGTACCCCGGCAATAGTCAGTGTCCGGGGAACTGTACCCCGGCAATAGTCAGTGTCCAGGCAACTGTACCTCAGCAATAGTCAGTGTCCGGGGAACTGTACCCCGGCAATAGTCAGTGTCCGGAGAACTGTGCCCCGGCAATAGTCAGTGTCCAGGGAACTGTACCCCGGCAATAGTTAGTGTCCGGGGAACTGGACCCCAGCAATAGTCAGTGTCCGGGGAACTGTACCCCAGCAATAGTCAATGTCCGGGGAACTGTACTCCAGCAATACTCAGTGTCCGGGGAACTGTACCCGGGCAATAGTCAGTGTCCAGGGAACTGTACCTCAGCAATAGTCAGTGTCCAGGGAACTGTACCTCAGCAATAGTCAGTGTCCGGGGAACTGTACCCCGGCAATAGTCAGTGTCCGGGGAACTGTACCCCGGCAATAGTCAGCGTCCAGGCAACTGTACCTCAGCAATAGTCAGTGTCCGGGGAAGTGTACCCCGGCAATAGTCAGTGTCCGTGGAACTGTACCCCGGCAATAGTCAGTGTGCAGGGAACTGTACCCCGGCAATAGTTAGTGTCCGGGGAACTGGACCCCAGCAATAGTCAGTGTCCGGGGAACTGGACACCAGCAATACTCAGTGTCCGGTGAACTGCACCCCGGCAATAGTCAGTGTACAGGGAATTATACCCCAGCAATAGTCAGTGTCCGGGGAACTATAGCCCAGCAATACTCAGTGTCCGGGGAACTGTACCCCATCAATACTCAGTGTCCGGGGAACTGTACCCCGGCAATAGTCAGTGTCCAGGGAACTATACCCCAGCAATAGTCAGTGTCCGGGGAACTGTACCCCAGCAATACTCAGTGTCTGGGGAACTGTACCCCGGCAATAGTCAGTGTCCTGGGAACTGTACCCCAGAAATAGTCAGTTTCCGGGGAACTGCACCCCGGCAATAGTCAGTGTCTGGTGAACTATACACGGCAATAGTCAGTGTCCGGGGAACTGTACCCCGGCAATAGTCAGTGTCAAGGGCACAAAACCCCGGCAATAGTCAGTGTCCGGGGAACTGTACCCCATCAATAGTCAGTGTCCAGGGAACTATACCCCGGCAATAGTCAGTGTCCAGGGAACTAGACCCCGGAAACAGTCAGTGTCCGTGGAACTGTACCCCATCAATAGTCAGTGTCCAGGGAACTATACCCCGGCAATAGTCAGTGTCCAGAGAACTGTACCCCGGCAATAGTCAGTGTCCAGGGAACTATACCCCGGCAATAGTCAGTGTCTGGGGAACTGTACCCCAGCAATAGTCAGTGTCCAGGGAACTGTACCCCGGCAATAGTCAGTGTCCGGGGAACTGTACCCCAGCAATACTCGTGTCCGGGGAACTGTACCCCGGCAATAGTCAGTGTCCAGGGAACTATACCGCAGCAACAGTCATTGTCCGGGGAACTGTACCCCAGCAATACTCAGTGTCCGGGAACCTGTACCCTGGCAATTGTCAGTGTCCAGGGAGCTGTACCCCAGCAATAGTCAGTGTCCGTGGAACTGTAGGCAATAGTCAGTGTCCGGGGAACTGTACCCCGGCAATAGTCAGTGTCCACGGATATGTACCCCGGCAATAGTCAGTGTCCAGGGAACTGTACGCCAGCAATAGTCAGTGTCCAGGGAACTGTACCCCGGCAATAGTCAGTGTCCAGGGAACTATACACGGCAATAGTCAGTGTCCGGGGACCGGTACCCCGGCAATACTCAGTGTCCGGGGAAATGTACCCCAGCAATAGTCCGTGTCCGGGGAACTGTACCCCAGCAATAGTCAGTGTCCGGGGAACGGTACCCCAGCAATAGTCAGTGTCCGGGGAACTGTACCCCAGCAATACTGAGTGTCTGGGGAACTGCACCCCAGCAACAGTCAGTGTCCGGGAAACTGTACCCCGGCAATACTCAGTGTCCAGGGAACTGTACCACGGAAATAGACAGTGTCCGTGGAACTGTACCACGGCAATAATCAGTGTCCGGGGAACTGTACCCCGGCAATAGTCAGTGTCCGGGGAACTGTACCACGGCAATAGTCAGTGTCCGGGGAAGTGTACCCCGGCAATAGTGAGTGTCCGGGAACTGTACCCCGGCAATAGTCAGTGTCTGAGGAACTGTACCCCGGCAACAGTCAGTGTCCGGGTAACTGTACCCCAGCAATAGTCAGTGTCCGTGGAACTGTACCCCAGCAATAGTCAGTGTCCGGGGAACTGTACCCCGGCAATAGTCAGTGTCCGGAGAACTGTACCCCGGCAATAGTCAGTGTTTGTGGAACGGTACCCCGGCAGTATTCAGTGTCCGTGGAACTGTACCCCGGCAATAGTCAGTATCCGGGGAACTGTACCCCAGCAATACTCAGTGTCCAGGGAACTGTACCCTGGCAATAGTCAGTGTCCGGGGAACTGTACCACGGCAATAGTCAGTGTCCGTGGAACTGTACCACGGCAATAATCAGTGTCCGGGGAACTGTACCCCGGCAATAGTCAGTGTCCGGGGAACTGTACCACGGCAATAGTCAGTGTCCGGGGAAGTGAACCCCAGCAATAGTCAGTGTCCGGTGAACTGTACCCCAGCAATAGTCAGTGTCCGGGGAACTGTACCCCGGCAATAGTCAGTGTCCAGGGAACTATACCCCGGCAATAGTCAGTGTCCGGGGAACTGTACCTCAGCAATAGTCAGTGTCCGGGGAACTGTACCCCAGCAATAGTCAGTGTCCGGGGAACTGTACCCCGGCAATAGTCAGTGTCAAGGGCACAAAACCCCGGCAATAGTCAGTGTCCGGGGAACTGTACCCCATCAATAGTCAGTGTCCAGGGAACTATACACCGGCAATAGTCAGTGTCCAGGGAACTAGACCCCGGCAACAGTCAGTGTCCGTGGAACTGTACCCCATCAATAGTCAGTGTCCAGGGAACTATACCCCGGCAATAGTCAGTGTCCAGAGAACTGTACCCCGGCAATAGTCAGTGTCCAGGGAACTATACCCCGGCAATAGTCAGTGTCCGGGGAACTGTACCCCAGCAATAGTCAGTATCCGGGGAACTGTACCCCAGCAATAGTCAGTGTCCAGGGAACTGTACCCCGGCAATAGTCAGTGTCGGGGGAACTGTACCCCAGCAATACTCGTGTCCGGGGAACTGTACCCCGGCAATAGTCAGTGTCCAGGGAACTATACCGCAGCAACAGTCATTGTCCGGGGAACTGTACCCCAGCAATACTCAGTGTCCGGGGACCTGTATCCCGGCAATACTCAGTGTCCGGGGAACTGTACCCTGGCAATAGTCAGCGTCCGGGGAACTATACCACGGAAATAGACAGTGTCCGTGGAACTGTACCACGGCAATAATCAGTGTCCGGGGAACTGTACCCCGGCAATAGTCAGTGTCCGGGGAACTGTACCACGGCAATAGTCAGTGTCCGGGGAAGTGTACCCCGGCAATAGTGAGTGTCCGGGAACTGTACCCCGGCAATAGTCAGTGTCTGAGGAACTGTACCCCGGCAACAGTCAGTGTCCGGGTAACTGTACCCCAGCAATAGTCAGTGTCCGTGGAACTGTACCCCAGCAATAGTCAGTGTCCGGGGAACTGTACCCCGGCAATAGTCAGTGTCCGGAGAACTGTACCCCGGCAATAGTCAGTGTTTGTGGAACGGTACCCCGGCAGTAGTCAGTGTCCGTGGAACTGTACCCCGGCAATAGTCAGTATCCGGGGAACTGTACCCCAGCAATACTCAGTGTCCAGGGAACTGTACCCTGGCAATAGTCAGTGTCCGGGGAACTGTACCACGGCAATAGTCAGTGTCCGTGGAACTGTACCACGGCAATAATCAGTGTCCGGGGAACTGTACCCCGGCAATAGTCAGTGTCCGGGGAACTGTACCACGGCAATAGTCAGTGTCCGGGGAAGTGAACCCCAGCAATAGTCAGTGTCCGGTGAACTGTACCCCAGCAATAGTCAGTGTCCAGGGAACTGTACCCCGGCAATAGTCAGTGTCCAGGGAACTATACCCCGGCAATAGTCAGTGTCCGGGGAACTGTACCTCAGCAATAGTCAGTGTCCGGGGAACTGTACCCCAGCAATAGTCAGTGTCCGGGGAACTGTACCCCGGCAATAGTCAGTGTCCGGGGAACTGTACCCCAGCAAAGTCACTGTCCGGGGAACTGTACCCTGGCCATAGTCAGTGTCCAGGGAACTATACCCCGGCAATAGTCAGTGTCCAGGGAACTGTACCCCAGCATTAGTCAATGTCCGGGGAACTGTACCCCGGCAATAGTCAGTGACCGGGGAACTGTACCCCGGCAATAGTCAGTGTCCGGGGAACTGTACCCCGGCAATAGTCAGTGTCCAGGGAACTGTACCCCGGAAATAGTCAGTGTCCGGCGAACTATACCACGGCAATAGACAGTGTCCGTGGAACTATACCCCAGCAATAGTCAGTGTCCGGGGAACTGTACCCCGGCAATAGTCAGTGTCCGGGGAACTATACCCCGGCAATAGTCAGTGTCCGGGGAACTGTACCCCAGCAAAGTCACTGTCCGGGGAACTGTACCCCGGCCATAGTCAGTGTCCAGGAAACTGTACCCCAGCAATAGTCAATGTCCCTGGAACTGTACTCCAGCAATACTCAGTGTCCGGGGAACTGTACCCGGGCAAAAGTCAGTGTCCAGGGAACTGTACCTCAGCAATAGTCAGTGTCCAGGGAACTGTACCTCAGCAATAGTCAGTGTCTGGGGAACTGTACCCCGGCAATAGTCAGTGTCCGGGGAACTGTACCCCGGCAATAGTCAGTGTCCAGGCAACTGTACCTCAGCAATAGTCAGTGTCCGGGGAAGTGTACCCCGGCAATAGTCAGTGTCCGTGGAACTGTACCCCGGCAATAGTCAGTGTCCAGTGACCTGTACCCCGGCAATGGTTAGTGTCCGGGGAACTGGACCCCAGCAATAGTCAGTGTCCGGGGAACTGGACACCAGCAATAGTCAGTGTCCGAGGAACTGTACCCCGGCAATAGTGAGTGTCCGGGAACTGTACCCCGGCAATAGTCAGTGTCCGAGGAACATGTACCCCGGCAACAGTCAGTGTCCGGGTAACTGTACCCCAGCAATAGTCAGTGTCCGTGGAACTGTACCCCAGCAATAGTCAGTGTCCGGGGAACTGTACCCCGGCAATAGTCAGTGTCCGGAGAACTGTACCCCGGCAATAGTCAGTGTCCGGGGAACTGTACCCCAGCAAAGTCACTGTCCGGGGAACTGTACCCCGGCCATAGTCAGTGTCCACGGAACTGTACCCCAGCAATAGTCAATGTCCGGGGAACTGTACTCCAGCAATACTCAGTGTCCGGGGAACTGTACCCGGGCAATAGTCAGTGTCCAGGGAACTGTACCTCAGCAATAGTCATTGTCCAGGGAACTGTACCTCAGCAATAGTCAGTGTCCGGGGAACTGTACCCCGGCAATAGTCAGTGTCCGGGGAACTGTACCCCGGCAATAGTCAGTGTCCAGGCAACTGTACCTCAGCAATAGTCAGTGTCCGGGGAAGTGTACCCCGGCAATAGTCAGTGTCCGTGGAACTGTACCCCGGCAATAGTCATGTCCAGGGAACTGTACCCCGGCAATAGTTAGTGTCCGGGGAACTGGACCCCAGCAATAGTCAGTGTCCGGGGAACTGGACACCAGCAATACTCAGTGTCCGTGGAACTGCACCCCGGCAATAGTCAGTGTACAGGGAATTATACCCCAGCAATAGTCAGTGTCTGGGGAACTGTACCCCAGCAATACTCAATTTCCGGGATCTGTACCCCGGCAATAGTCAGTGTCCGGGGAACTTTATCCCGGCAATAGTCAGTGTCCAGGGAACTATACCCCAGCAATAGTCAGTGTCCGGGGAACTGTACCCCAGCAATACTCAGTGTCCGGGGAACTGTACCCCGGCAATAGTCAGTGTCCTGGGAACTGTATCCCAGAAATAGTCAGTTTCTGGGGAACTGTACCCCGGCAATAGTCAGTGTCTGGTGAACTATACACGGCAATAGTCAGTGTCCGGGGAACTCTACCCCGGCAATAGTCAGTGTCAAGGGCACAAAACCCCGGCAATAGTCAGTGTCCGGGGAACTGTACCCCATCAATAGTCAGTGTCCAGGGAACTATACCCCGGCAATAGTCAGTGTCCAAGGAACTAGACCCCGGCAACAGTCAGTGTCCGTGGAACTGTACCCCATCAATAGTCAGTGTCCAGGGAACTATATCCCGGCAATAGTCAGTGTCCAGGGAACTGTACCCCGGCAATAGTCAGTGTCCAGGGAACTATACCCCGGCAATAGTCAGTGTCCGGGGCACTGTACCCCAGCAATAGTCAGTGTCCGGGGAACTGTACCCCAGCAATAGTCAGTGTCCAGGGAACTGTACCCCGGCAATAGTCAGTGTCCGGGGAACTGTACCCCAGCAATACTCGTGTCCGGGGAACTGTAGGCAATAGTCAGTGTCCGGGGAACTGTACCCCGGCAATAGTCAGTATCCAGGGAATTGTACCCCGGCAATAGTCAGTGTCCAGGGAACTGTACGCCAGCAATAGTCAGTGTCTAGGGAACTGTACCCCGGCAATAGTCAGTGTCCAGGGAACTATACACGGCAATAATCAGTGTCCGGGGACCTGTACCCCAGCAATAGTCAGTGTCCGAGAAACTGTACCCCGGCAATACTCAGTGTCCGGGGAAATGTACCCCAGCAATAGTCAGTGTCCGGGGAACGATACCCCAGCAATAGTCAGTGTCCGGGGAACTGTACCCTAGCAATACTCAGTGTGCGGGGAACTGCACCCCGGCAATACTCAGTGTCCGGGGAACTGTACCCCGGCAATAGTCAGTGTCCGGGGAACTGTACCCCAGCAATACTCAGTGTCCGGGGAACTGTTCCCCGGCAATAGTCAGTGTCCAGGGAACTATACCCCAGCAATAGTCTGTGTCCGGGGAACTGTACCCCAGCAATAGTCAGTGTCCGGGGAACGGTACCCCAGCAATAGTCAGTGTCCGGGGAACTGTACCCCAGCAATACTCAGTGTCCGGGGAACTGCACCCCAGCAATAGTCAGTGTCCAGGGAACTATACCCCGGCAACAGTCAGTGTCCAGGGAACTCTACCCCAACAATAGTCAGTGTCTGGAGAATTGTACCCCGGCAATAGTCAGTGTCCGGGGAACTGTACCCCGGCAATACTCAGTGTCCGGGGAACTGTACCCCAGCAATAGTCAGTGCCCGGTGATCTGTACCACGGCAATAGTCAGTGTCCGGGGAAGTGTACCCCAGCAATAGTCAGTATCCGGGAAACTGTACCCCGGCAATAGTCAGTGTACAGGGAACTATATCCCAGCAATAGTCAGTGTCCGTGGAACTGTACCCCATCAATAGCCAGTGTCCAGGGAACTATACCCCGGCAATAGTCAGTGTCCGGGGAACTGTACCCCGGCAATAGTCAGTGTCCAGGGAACTATACCCCGGCAATAGTCAGTGTCCGGGGAATTGTACCCCAGCAATAGTCAGTGTCCGGGGAACTGTACCCCAGCAATAGTCAGTGTCCAGGGAACTGTACCCCGGCAATAGTCAGTGTCCGGGGAACTGTACCCCAGCAATACTCATATCCGGGGAACTGTACCCCGGCAATAGTCAGTGTCCAGGGAACTATACCGCAGCAACAGTCATTGTCCGGGGAACTGTACCCCAGCAATACTCAGTGTCCGGGGACCTGTACCCTGGCAATTGTCAGTGTCCAGGGAACTGTACCTCAGCAATAGTCAATGTCCGGGGAACTGTAGGCAATAGTCAGTGTCCGGGGAACTATACCCCGGCAATAGTCAGTGTCCAGGGAATTGTACGCCAGCAATAGTCAGTATCCAGGGAACTGTACCCCGGCAATAGTCAGTGTCCAGGGAACTATACACGGCAATAGTCAGTGTCCGGGGACCTGTACCCCAGCAATAGTCAGTGTCCGAGAAACTGTACCCCGGCAATACTCAGTGTCCGGGGAAATGTACCCCAGCAATAGTCCGTGTCCGGGGAACTGTACCCCAGCAATAGTCCGTGTCCGGGGAACTGTACCCCGGCTATACTCAGTGTCCGGGGAACTGTACCCCGGCAATAGTCAGTGTCCGGGGAACTGTACCCCAGCAATACTCAGTGTCCGGGGAACTGTTCCCCGGCAATAGTCAGTGTCCAGGGAACGGTACCCCAGCAATAGTCTGTGTCCGGGGAACTGTACCCCAGCAATCGTCAGTGGCCGAGGAACTGTACCGCGGCAATAGTCAGTGTCCGGGGAACTGTATTCCAGCAATCGTCAGTGTCCGGGGATCAGTACCCCAGCAATAGTCAGTGTCCGGGGAACTGTATCCCGGCAACAGTCAGTGTCCGTGGAACTGAACCCCATCAATAGTCAGTGTCCAGGGAACTATACCCCGGCAATAGTCAGTGTCCAGGGAACTATACCCCGGCAATAGTCAGTGTCCGGGGAACTGTACCCCAGCAATAGTCAGTGTCCGGGGAACTGTACCCCAGCAATAGTCAGTGTCCAGGGAACTGTACCCCGGCAATATTCAGTGTCCGGGGAACTGTACCCCAGCAATACTCGTGTCCGGGGAACTGTACCCCGGCAATAGTCAGTGTCCAGGGAACTATACCGCAGCAACAGCCATTGTCCGGGGAACTGTACCCCAGCAATACTCAGTGCCCGGGGACCTGTACCCTGGCAATTGTCAGTGTCCAGGGAACTGTACCCCAGCAATAGTCAGTGTCCGGGGAACTGTAGACAATAGTCAGTGTCCGGGGAACTGTAGCCCGGCAACAGTCAGTGTCCGTGGAACTGTACCCCATCAATAGTCAGTGTCCAGGGAACTATACCCCGGCAATAGTCAGTGTCCAGGGAACTGTACCCCGGCAATAGTCAGTGTCCAGGGAACTATACCCCGGCAATAGTCAGTGTCCGGGGAACTGTACCCCAGCAATAGTCAGTGTCCGGGGAACTGTACCCCAGCAATAGTCAGTGTCCAGGGAACTGTACCCCAGCAATAGTCAGTGTCCGGGGAACGGTACCCCAGCAATAGTCAGTTTCCGGGGAACTGTACCCCAGCAATACTCAGTGTCCGGGGAACTGCACCCCAGCAATAGTCAGTGTCCAGGGAACTATACCCCGGCAACAGTCAGTGTCCAGGGAACTCTACCCCAACAATAGTCAGTGTCTGGAGAATTGTACCCCGGCAATAGTCAGTGTCCGGGGAACTGTACCCCGGCAATACTCAGTGTCCGGGGAACTGTACCCCGGCAATAGTCAGTGTCCGGGGAACTGTACCCCAGCAATACTCAGTGTCCGGGGAACGGTTCCCCGGCAATAGTCAGTGTCCAGGGAACTATACCCCAGCAATAGTCTGTGTCCGGGGAACTGTACCCCAGCAATCGTCAGTGGCCGAGGAACTGTACCGCGGCAATAGTCAGTGTCCGGGGAACTGTATTCCAGCAATCGTCAGTGTCCGGGGAACAGTACCCCAGCTATAGTCAGTGTCCGGGGAACTGTATCCCGGCAATACTCAGTGTCCGGGGAACTGTACCCCAGCAATAGGCAGTGTCCAGGGAACTATACCCCGGCAACAGTCAGTGTCCGGGGAACTGAACCCCAGCAATAGTCAGTGTCCGGGGAACTGTAGCCCGGCAACAGTCAGTGTCCGTGGAACTGTACCCCATCAATAGTCAGTGTCCAGGGAACTATACCCCGGCAATAGTCAGTGTCCAGGGAACTGTACCCCGGCAATAGTCAGTGTCCAGGGAACTATACCCCGGCAATAGTCAGTGTCCGGGGAACTGTACCCCAGCAATAGTCAGTGTCCGGGGAACTGTACCCCAGCAATACTCAGTGTCCAGGGAACTGTACACCGGCAATAGTCTGTGTCCGGGGAACTGTACCCCAGCAATACTCGTGTCCGGGGAACTGTACCCCGGCAATAGTCAGTGTCCAGGGAACTATACCGCAGCAACAGTCATTGTCCGGGGAACTGTACCCCGGCCATAGTCAGTGTCCAGGAAACTGTACCCCAGCAATAGTCAATGTCCCGGGAACTGTACTCCAGCAATACTCAGTGTCCGGGGAACTGTACCCGGGCAAAAGTCAGTGTCCAGGGAACTGTACCTCAGCAATAGTCAGTGTCCAGGGAACTGTACCTCAGCAATAGTCAGTGTCCGGGGAACTGTACCCCGGCAATAGTCAGTGTCCGGGGAACTGTACCCCGGCAATAGTCAGTGTCCAGGCAACTGTACCTCAGCAATAGTCAGTGTCCGGGGAAGTGTACCCCGGCAATAGTCAGTGTCCGTGGAACTGTACCCCGGCAATAGTCAGTGTCCAGGGAACTGTACCCCGGCAATGGTTAGTGTCCGGGGAACTGGACCCCAGCAATAGTCAGTGTCCGGGGAACTGGACACCAGCAATAGTCAGTGTCCGAGGAACTGTACCCCGGCAATAGTGAGTGTCCGGGAACTGTACCCCGGCAATAGTCAGTGTCCGAGGAACATGTACCCCGGCAACAGTCAGTGTCCGGGTAACTGTACCCCAGCAATAGTCAGTGTCCGTGGAACTGTACCCCAGCAATAGTCAGTGTCCGGGGAACTGTACCCCGGCAATAGTCAGTGTCCGGAGAACTGTACCCCGGCAATAGTCAGTGTCCGGGGAACTGTACCCCAGCAAAGTCACTGTCCGGGGAACTGTACCCCGGCCATAGTCAGTGTCCACGGAACTGTACCCCAGCAATAGTCAATGTCCGGGGAACTGTACTCCAGCAATACTCAGTGTCCGGGGAACTGTACCCGGGCAATAGTCAGTGTCCAGGGAACTGTACCTCAGCAATAGTCATTGTCCAGGGAACTGTACCTCAGCAATAGTCAGTGTCCGGGGAACTGTACCCCGGCAATAGTCAGTGTCCGGGGAACTGTACCCCGGCAATAGTCAGTGTCCAGGCAACTGTACCTCAGCAATAGTCAGTGTCCGGGGAAGTGTACCCCGGCAATAGTCAGTGTCCGTGGAACTGTACCCCGGCAATAGTCAGTGTCCAGGGAACTGTACCCCGGCAATAGTTAGTGTCCGGGGAACTGGACCCCAGCAATAGTCAGTGTCCGGGGAACTGGACACCAGCAATACTCAGTGTCCGTGGAACTGCACCCTGGCAATAGTCAGTGTACAGGGAATTATACCCCAGCAATAGTCAGTGTCTGGGGAACTGTACCCCAGCAATACTCAATTTCCGGGATCTGTACCCCGGCAATAGTCAGTGTCCGGGGAACTTTATCCCGGCAATAGTCAGTGTCCGGGAACTGTAGCCCAGCAATACTCAGTGTCCGGGGAACTGTACCCCATCAATACTCAGTGTCCGGGGAACTGTACCCCGGCAATAGTCAGTGTCCGGGGAACTGTACCCCGGCAATAGTCAGTGTCCAGGGAACTATACCCCAGCAATAGTCAGTGTCCGGGGAACTGTACCCCAGCAATACTCAGTGTCCGGGGAACTGTACCCCGGCAATAGTCAGTGTCCTGGGAACTGTATCCCAGAAATAGTCAGTTTCCGGGGAACTGTACCCCGGCAATAGTCAGTGTCTGGTGAACTATACACGGCAATAGTCAGTGTCCGGGGAACTCTACCCCGGCAATAGTCAGTGTCAAGGGCACAAAACCCCGGCAATAGTCAGTGTCCGGGGAACTGTACCCCATCAATAGTCAGTGTCCAGGGAACTATACCCCGGCAATAGTCAGTGTCCAAGGAACTAGACCCCGGCAACAGTCAGTGTCCGTGGAACTGTACCCCATCAATAGTCAGTGTCCAGGGAACTATACCCCGGCAATAGTCAGTGTCCAGAGAACTGTACCCCGGCAATAGTCAGTGTCCAGGGAACTATACCCCGGCAATAGTCAGTGTCCGGGGCACTGTACCCCAGCAATAGTTAGTGTCCGGGGAACTGTACCCCAGCAATAGTCAGTGTCCAGGGAACTGTACCCCGGCAATAGTCAGTGTCCGGGGAACTGTACCCCAGCAATACTCGTGTCCGGGGAACTGTAGGCAATAGTCAGTGTCCGGGGAACTGTACCCCGGCAATAGTCAGTATCCAGGGAATTGTACCCCGGCAATAGTCAGTGTCCGGGGAACTGTTCCCCGGCAATAATCAGTGTCCAGGGAACTGTACCCCGGCAACAGTCAGTGTCCGGGGAACGATACCCCAGCAATAGTCAGTGTCCGGGGAACTGTACCCCAGCAATACTCAGTGTCCGGGGAACTGCACCCCAGCAATAGTCAATGTCCAGGGAACTATACCCCGGCAACAGTCAGTTTCCAGGGAACTCTACCCCAACAATAGTCAGTGTCTGGAGAATTGTACCCCGGCAATAGTCAGTGTCCGGGGAACTGTACCCCGGCAATACTCAGTGTCCAGGGAACTATACCGCAGCAACAGTAATTGTCCGGGGAACTGTACCCCGGCCATAGTCAGTGTCCAGGAAACTGTACCCCAGCAATAGTCAATGTCCCGGGAACTGTACTCCAGCAATACTCAGTGTCCGGGGAACTGTACCCGGGCAAAAGTCAGTGTCCAGGGAACTGTACCCCAGCAATAGTCAGTGTCCGGGGAACTGTACCCCGGCAATAGTCAGTGTCCGGAGAACTGTACCCCGGCAATAGTCAGTGTCCGGGGAACTGTACCCCAGCAAAGTCACTGTCCGGGGAACTGTACCCCGGCCATAGTCAGTGTCCACGGAACTGTACCCCAGCAATAGTCAATGTCCGGGGAACTGTACTCCAGCAATACTCAGTGTCCGGGGAACTGTACCCGGGCAATAGTCAGTGTCCAGGGAACTGTACCTCAGCAATAGTCATTGTCCAGGGAACTGTACCTCAGCAATAGTCAGTGTCCGGGGAACTGTACCCCGGCAATAGTCAGTGTCCGGGGAACTGTACCCCGGCAATAGTCAGTGTCCAGGCAACTGTACCTCAGCAATAGTCAGTGTCCGGGGAAGTGTACCCCGGCAATAGTCAGTGTCCGTGGAACTGTACCCCGGCAATAGTCAGTGTCCAGGGAACTGTACCCCGGCAATAGTTAGTGTCCGGGGAACTGGACCCCAGCAATAGTCAGTGTCCGGGGAACTGGACACCAGCAATACTCAGTGTCCGTGGAACTGCACCCTGGCAATAGTCAGTGTACAGGGAATTATACCCCAGCAATAGTCAGTGTCTGGGGAACTGTACCCCAGCAATACTCAATTTCCGGGATCTGTACCCCGGCAATAGTCAGTGTCCGGGGAACTTTATCCCGGCAATAGTCAGTGTCCGGGAACTGTAGCCCAGCAATACTCAGTGTCCGGGGAACTGTACCCCATCAATACTCAGTGTCCGGGGAACTGTACCCCGGCAATAGTCAGTGTCCGGGGAACTGTACCCCGGCAATAGTCAGTGTCCAGGGAACTATACCCCAGCAATAGTCAGTGTCCGGGGAACTGTACCCCAGCAATACTCAGTGTCCGGGGAACTGTACCCCGGCAATAGTCAGTGTCCTGGGAACTGTATCCCAGAAATAGTCAGTTTCCGGGGAACTGTACCCCGGCAATAGTCAGTGTCTGGTGAACTATACACGGCAATAGTCAGTGTCCGGGGAACTCTACCCCGGCAATAGTCAGTGTCAAGGGCACAAAACCCCGGCAATAGTCAGTGTCCGGGGAACTGTACCCCATCAATAGTCAGTGTCCAGGGAACTATACCCCGGCAATAGTCAGTGTCCAAGGAACTAGACCCCGGCAACAGTCAGTGTCCGTGGAACTGTACCCCATCAATAGTCAGTGTCCAGGGAACTATACCCCGGCAATAGTCAGTGTCCAGAGAACTGTACCCCGGCAATAGTCAGTGTCCAGGGAACTATACCCCGGCAATAGTCAGTGTCCGGGGCACTGTACCCCAGCAATAGTTAGTGTCCGGGGAACTGTACCCCAGCAATAGTCAGTGTCCAGGGAACTGTACCCCGGCAATAGTCAGTGTCCGGGGAACTGTACCCCAGCAATACTCGTGTCCGGGGAACTGTAGGCAATAGTCAGTGTCCGGGGAACTGTACCCCGGCAATAGTCAGTATCCAGGGAATTGTACCCCGGCAATAGTCAGTGTCCGGGGAACTGTTCCCCGGCAATAATCAGTGTCCAGGGAACTGTACCCCGGCAACAGTCAGTGTCCGGGGAACGATACCCCAGCAATAGTCAGTGTCCGGGGAACTGTACCCCAGCAATACTCAGTGTCCGGGGAACTGCACCCCAGCAATAGTCAATGTCCAGGGAACTATACCCCGGCAACAGTCAGTTTCCAGGGAACTCTACCCCAACAATAGTCAGTGTCTGGAGAATTGTACCCCGGCAATAGTCAGTGTCCGGGGAACTGTACCCCGGCAATACTCAGTGTCCAGGGAACTATACCGCAGCAACAGTAATTGTCCGGGGAACTGTACCCCGGCCATAGTCAGTGTCCAGGAAACTGTACCCCAGCAATAGTCAATGTCCCGGGAACTGTACTCCAGCAATACTCAGTGTCCGGGGAACTGTACCCGGGCAAAAGTCAGTGTCCAGGGAACTGTACCTCAGCAATAGTCAGTGTCCAGGGAACTGTACCTCAGCAATAGTCAGTGTCCGGGGAACTGTACCCCGGCAATAGTCAGTGTCCGGGGAACTGTACCCCGGCAATAGTCAGTGTCCAGGCAACTGTACCTCAGCAATAGTCAGTGTCCGGGGAAGTGTACCCCGGCAATAGTCAGTGTCCGTGGAACTGTACCCCGGCAATAGTCAGTGTCCAGGGAACTGTACCCCGGCAATGGTTAGTGTCCGGGGAACTGGACCCCAGCAATAGTCAGTGTCCGGGGAACTGGACACCAGCAATAGTCAGTGTCCGAGGAACTGTACCCCGGCAATAGTGAGTGTCCGGGAACTGTACCCCGGCAATAGTCAGTGTCCGAGGAACATGTACCCCGGCAACAGTCAGTGTCCGGGTAACTGTACGCCAGCAATAGTCAGTGTCCGTGGAACTGTACCCCAGCAATAGTCAGTGTCCGGGGAACTGTACCCCGGCAATAGTCAGTGTCCGGAGAACTGTACCCCGGCAATAGTCAGTGTCCGGGGAACTGTACCCCAGCAAAGTCACTGTCCGGGGAACTGTACCCCGGCCATAGTCAGTGTCCACGGAACTGTACCCCAGCAATAGTCAATGTCCGGGGAACTGTACTCCAGCAATACTCAGTGTCCGGGGAACTGTACCCGGGCAATAGTCAGTGTCCAGGGAACTGTACCTCAGCAATAGTCATTGTCCAGGGAACTGTACCTCAGCAATAGTCAGTGTCCGGGGAACTGTACCCCGGCAATAGTCAGTGTCCGGGGAACTGTACCCCGGCAATAGTCAGTGTCCAGGCAACTGTACCTCAGCAATAGTCAGTGTCCGGGGAAGTGTACCCCGGCAATAGTCAGTGTCCGTGGAACTGTACCCCGGCAATAGTCAGTGTCCAGGGAACTGTACCCCGGCAATAGTTAGTGTCCGGGGAACTGGACCCCAGCAATAGTCAGTGTCCGGGGAACTGGACACCAGCAATACTCAGTGTCCGTGGAACTGCACCCTGGCAATAGTCAGTGTACAGGGAATTATACCCCAGCAATAGTCAGTGTCTGGGGAAATGTACCCCAGCAATACTCAATTTCCGGGATCTGTACCCCGGCAATAGTCAGTGTCCGGGGAACTTTATCCCGGCAATAGTCAGTGTCCGGGAACTGTAGCCCAGCAATACTCAGTGTCCGGGGAACTGTACCCCATCAATACTCAGTGTCCGGGGAACTGTACCCCGGCAATAGTCAGTGTCCGGGGAACTGTACCCCGGCAATAGTCAGTGTCCAGGGAACTATACCCCAGCAATAGTCAGTGTCCGGGGAACTGTACCCCAGCAATACTCAGTGTCCGGGGAACTGTACCCCGGCAATAGTCAGTGTCCTGGGAACTGTATCCCAGAAATAGTCAGTTTCCGGGGAACTGTACCCCGGCAATAGTCAGTGTCTGGTGAACTATACACGGCAATAGTCAGTGTCCGGGGAACTCTACCCCGGCAATAGTCAGTGTCAAGGGCACAAAGCCCCGGCAATAGTCAGTGTCCGGGGAACTGTACCCCATCAATAGTCAGTGTCCAGGGAACTATACCCCGGCAATAGTCAGTGTCCAAGGAACTAGACCCCGGCAACAGTCAGTGTCCGTGGAACTGTACCCCATCAATAGTCAGTGTCCAGGGAACTATACCCCGGCAATAGTCAGTGTCCAGAGAACTGTACCCCGGCAATAGTCAGTGTCCAGGGAACTATACCCCGGCAATAGTCAGTGTCCGGGGCACTGTACCCCAGCAATAGTTAGTGTCCGGGGAACTGTACCCCAGCAATAGTCAGTGTCCAGGGAACTGTACCCCGGCAATAGTCACTGTCCGGGGAACTGTACCCCAGCAATACTCGTGTCCGGGGAACTGTAGGCAATAGTCAGTGTCCGGGGAACTGTACCCCGGCAATAGTCAGTATCCAGGGAATTGTACCCCGGCAATAGTCAGTGTCCGGGGAACTGTTCCCCGGCAATAATCAGTGTCCAGGGAACTGTACCCCGGCAACAGTCAGTGTCCGGGGAACGATACCCCAGCAATAGTCAGTGTCCGGGGAACTGTACCCCAGCAATACTCAGTGTCCGGGGAACTGCACCCCAGCAATAGTCAATGTCCAGGGAACTATACCCCGGCAACAGTCAGTTTCCAGGGAACTCTACCCCAACAATAGTCAGTGTCTGGAGAATTGTACCCCGGCAATAGTCAGTGTCCGGGGAACTGTACCCCGGCAATACTCAGTGTCCGGGGAACTGTACCCCGGCAATAGTCAGTGTCCGGGGAACTGTACCCCAGCAATACTCAGTGTCCGGGGAACTGTTCCCCGGCAATAGTCAGTGTCCAGGGAACTATACCCCAGCAATAGTCTGTGTCCGGGGAACTGTACCCCAGCAATAGTCAGTGTCCGGGGAACGGTACCCCAGCAATGGTCAGTGTCCGGGGAACTGTACCCCAACAATACTCAGTGTCCGGGGAACTGCACCACAGCAATAGTCAGTGTCCAGGGAACTATACCCCGGCAACAGTCAGTGTCCAGGGAACTCTACCCCAACAATAGTCAGTGTCTGGAGAATTGTACCCCGGCAATAGTCAGTGTCCGGGAAACTGTACCCCGGCAATACTCAGTGTCCGGGGAACTGTACCCCGGCAATAGTCAGTGTCCGGTGATCTGTACCACGGCAATAGTCAGTGTCCGGGGAAGTGTACCCCAGCAATAGTCAGTATCCGGGAAACTGTACCCCGGCAATAGTCAGTGTACAGGGAACTATATCCCAGCAATAGTCAGTGTCCGTGGAACTGTACCCCATCAATAGCCAGTGTCCAGGGAACTATACCCCGGCAATAGTCAGTGTCCGGGGAACTGTACCCCGGCAATAGTCAGTGTCCAGGGAACTATACCCCGGCAATAGTCAGTGTCCGGGGAATTGTACCCCAGCAATAGTCAGTGTCCGGGGAACTGTACCCCAGCAATAGTCAGTGTCCAGGGAACTGTACCCCGGCAATAGTCAGTGTCCGGGGAACTGTACCCCAGCAATACCCGTATCCGGGGAACTGTACCCCGGCAATAGTCGGTGTCCAGGGAACTATACCGCAGCAACAGTCATTGTCCGGGGAACTGTACCCCAGCAATACTCAGTGTCCGGGGACCTGTACCCTGGCAATTGTCAGTGTCCAGGGAACTGTACCTCAGCAATAGTCAGAGTCCGGGGAACTGTAGGCAATAGTCAGTGTCCGGGGAACTATACCTCAGCAATAGTCAGTGTCCAGGGAATTGTACCCCGGCAATAGTCAGTGTCCAAGGAACTGTACGCCAGCAATAGTCAGTGTCCAGGGAACTATACACGGCAATAGTCAGTGTCCGGGGACCTGTACCCCAGCAATAGTCAGTGTCCGAGAAACTGTACCCCAGCAATACTCAGTGTCCGGGGAAATGTACCCCAGCAATAGTCCGTGTCCGGGGAACTGTACCCCAGCAATAGTCAGTGTCCGGGGAACGGTACCCCAGCAATAGTCAGTGTCCGGGGAACTGTACCCCAGCAATACTCAGTGTCCGGGGAACTGCACCCCAGCAATGGTCAGTGTCCAGGGAACTATACCCCGGCAACAGTCAGTGTCCAGGGAACTCTACCCCAACAATAGTCAGTGTCTGGAGAATTGTACCCCGGCAATAGTCAGTGTCCGGGGAACTGTACCCCGGCTATACTCAGTGTCCGGGGAACTGTACCCCGGCAATAGTCAGTGTCCGGGGAACTGTACCCCAGCAATACTCAGTGTCCGGGGAACTGTTCCCCGGCAATAGTCAGTGTCCAGGGAACGATACCCCAGCAATAGTCTGTGTCCGGGGAACTGTACCCCAGCAATCGTCAGTGGCCGAGGAACTGTACCGCGGCAATAGTCAGTGTCCGGGGAACTGTATTCCAGCAATCGTCAGTGTCCGGGGAACAGTACCCCAGCAATAGTCAGTGTCCGGGGAACTGTATCCCGGCAATACTCAGTGTCCGGGGAACTGTACCCCAGCAATAGGCAGTGTCCAGGGAACTATACACCGGCAACAGTCAGTGTCCGGGGAACTGTACCCCAGCAATAGTCAGTGTCCGGTGATCTGTACCACGGCAATAGTCAGTGTCCGGGGAAGTGTACCCCAGCAGTAGTCAGTATCCGGGGAACTGTACCCCGGCAATAGTCAGTGTACAGGGAACTATATCCCAGCAATAGTCAGTGTCTGGGGAACTATACCCCGGCAATAGTCAGTGTCCAGGGAACTGTACCCCGGCAATAGTCAGTGTCCAGGGAACTATACCCCGGCAATAGTCAGTGTCCGGGGAACTGTACCCCAGCAATAGTCAGTGTCCGGGGAACTGTACCCCAGCAATAGTCAGTGTCCAGGGAACTGTACCCCGGCAATATTCAGTGTCCGGGGAACTGTACCCCAGCAATACTCGTGTCCGGGGAACTGTACCCCGGCAATAGTCAGTGTCCAGGGAACTGTACCGCAGCAACAGCCATTGTCCGGGGAACTATACCCCAGCAATACTCAGTGCCCGGGGACCTGTACCCTGGCAATTGTCAGTGTCCAGGGAACTGTACCCCAGCAATCGTCAGTGTCCGGGGAACTGTAGGCAATAGTCAGTGTCCGGGGAACTGTAGCCCGGCAACAGTCAGTGTCCGTGGAACTGTACCCCATCAATAGTCAGTGTCCAGGGAACTATACCCCGGCAATAGTCAGTGTCCAGGGAACTGTACCCCGGCAATAGTCAGTGTCCAGGGAACTATACCCCGGCAATAGTCAGTGTCCTGGGAACTGTACCCCAGCAATAGTCAGTGTCCGGGGAACGGTACCCCAGCAATAGTCAGTTTCCTGGGAACTGTACCCCAGCAATACTCAGTGTCCGGGGAACTGCACCCCAGCAATAGTCAGTGTCCAGGGAACTATACCCCGGCAACAGTCAGTGTCCAGGAACTCTACCCCAACAATAGTCAGTGTCTGGAGAATTGTACCCCGGCAATAGTCAGTGTCCGGGGAACTGTACCCCGGCAATACTCAGTGTCCGGGGAACTGTACCCCGGCAATAGTCAGTGTCCGGGGAACTGTACCCCAGCAATACTCAGTGTCCGGGGAACTGTTCCCCGGCAATAGTCAGTGTCCAGGGAACTATACCCCAGCAATAGTCTGTGTCCGGGGAACTGTACCCCAGCAATACTCAGTGTCCGGGGAACTGAACCCCAGCAATAGTCAGTATCCGGTGATCTGTACCACGGCAATAGTCAGTGTCCGGGGAACTATATCCCAGCAATAGTCAGTGTCTGGGGGACTGTACCCCAGCAATACTCAATTTCCGGGGAACTGTACCCCGGCAATAGTCAGTGTCCGGGGACCTGTACCCCAGCAATAGTCAGTGTCCGAGAAACTGTACCCCGGCAATACTCAGTGTCCGGGGAAATGTACCCCAGCAATAGTCCGTGTCCGGGGAACTGTACCCCAGCAATAGTCAGTGTCCGGGGAACGGTACCCCAGCAATAGTCAGTGTCCGGGGAACTGTACCCCAGCAATACTCAGTGTCCGGGGAACTGCACCCCAGCAATGGTCAGTGTCCAGGGAACTATACCCCGGCAACAGTCAGTGTCCAGGGAACTCTACCCCAACAATAGTCAGTGTCTGGAGAATTGTACCCCGGCAATAGTCAGTGTCCGGGGAACTGTACCCCGGCTATACTCAGTGTCCGGGGAACTGTACCCCGGCAATAGTCAGTGTCCGGGGAACTGTACCCCAGCAATACTCAGTGTCCGGGGAACTGTTCCCCGGCAATAGTCAGTGTCCAGGGAACGTTACCCCAGCAATAGTCTGTGTCCGGGGAACTGTACCCCAGCAATCGTCAGTGGCCGAGGAACTGTACCGCGGCAATAGTCAGTGTCCGGGGAACTGTATTCCAGCAATCGTCAGTGTCCGGGGAACAGTACCCCAGCAATAGTCAGTGTCCGGGGAACTGTATCCCGGCAATACTCAGTGTCCGGGGAACTGTACCCCAGCAATAGGCAGTGTCCAGGGAACTATACACCGGCAACAGTCAGTGTCCGGGGAACTGTACCCCAGCAATAGTCAGTGTCCGGTGATCTGTACCACGGCAATAGTCAGTGTCCGGGGAAGTGTACCCCAGCAGTAGTCAGTATCCGGGGAACTGTACCCCGGCAATAGTCAGTGTACAGGGAACTATATCCCAGCAATAGTCAGTGTCTGGGGAACTATACCCCGGCAATAGTCAGTGTCCAGGGAACTGTACCCCGGCAATAGTCAGTGTCCAGGGAACTATACCCCGGCAATAGTCAGTGTCCGGGGAACTGTACCCCAGCAATAGTCAGTGTCCGGGGAACTGTACCCCAGCAATAGTCAGTGTCCAGGGAACTGTACCCCGGCAATATTCAGTGTCCGGGGAACTGTACCCCAGCAATACTCGTGTCCGGGGAACTGTACCCCGGCAATAGTCAGTGTCCAGGGAACTGTACCGCAGCAACAGCCATTGTCCGGGGAACTATACCCCAGCAATACTCAGTGCCCGGGGACCTGTACCCTGGCAATTGTCAGTGTCCAGGGAACTGTACCCCAGCAATCGTCAGTGTCCGGGGAACTGTAGGCAATAGTCAGTGTCCGGGGAACTGTAGCCCGGCAACAGTCAGTGTCCGTGGAACTGTACCCCATCAATAGTCAGTGTCCAGGGAACTATACCCCGGCAATAGTCAGTGTCCAGGGAACTGTACCCCGGCAATAGTCAGTGTCCAGGGAACTATACCCCGGCAATAGTCAGTGTCCGGGGAACTGTACCCCGGCAATAGTCAGTGTCCGGGGAACTGTACCCCAGCAATAGTCAGTGTCAGGGGAACTGTACCCCAGCAATAGTCAGTGTCCTGGGAACTGTACCCCAGCAATAGTCAGTGTCCGGGGAACGGTACCCCAGCAATAGTCAGTTTCCTGGGAACTGTACCCCAGCAATACTCAGTGTCCGGGGAACTGCACCCCAGCAATAGTCAGTGTCCAGGGAACTATACCCCGGCAACAGTCAGTGTCCAGGAACTCTACCCCAACAATAGTCAGTGTCTGGAGAATTGTACCCCGGCAATAGTCAGTGTCCGGGGAACTGTACCCCGGCAATACTCAGTGTCCGGGGAACTGTACCCCGGCAATAGTCAGTGTCCGGGGAACTGTACCCCAGCAATACTCAGTGTCCGGGGAACTGTTCCCCGGCAATAGTCAGTGTCCAGGGAACTATACCCCAGCAATAGTCTGTGTCCGGGGAACTGTACCCCAGCAATCGTCAGTGGCCGAGGAACTGTACCGCGGCAATAGTCAGTGTCCGGGGAACTGTATTCCAGCAATCGTCAGTGTCCGGGGAACAGTACCCCAGCAATAGTCAGTGTCCGGGGAACTGTATCCCGGCAATACTCAGTGTCCGGGGAACTGTACCCCAGCAATAGGCAGTGTCCAGGGAACTATACCCCGGCAACAGTCAGTGTCCGGGGAACTGAACCCCAGCAATAGTCAGTATCCGGTGATCTGTACCACGGCAATAGTCAGTGTCCGGGGAACTATATCCCAGCAATAGTCAGTGTCTGGGGGACTGTACCCCAGCAATACTCAATTTCCGGGGAACTGTACCCCGGCAATAGTCAGTGTCCGGGGAACTGTAGCCCGGCAACAGTCAGTGTCCGTGGAACTGTACCCCATCAATAGTCAGTGTCCAGGGAACTATACCCCGGCAATAGTCAGTGTCCAGGGAACTGTACCCCGGCAATAGTCAGTGTCCGGGGAACTGTACCCCGGCAATAGTCGGTGTCCAGGGAACTATACCGCAGCAACAGTCATTGTCCGGGGAACTGTACCCCAGCAATACTCAGTGTCCGGGGACCTGTACCCTGGCAATTGTCAGTGTCCAGGGAACTGTACCTCAGCAATAGTCAGAGTCCGGGGAACTGTAGGCAATAGTCAGTGTCCGGGGAACTATACCCCAGCAATAGTCAGTGTCCAGGGAATTGTACCCCGGCAATAGTCAGTGTCCAAGGAACTGTACGCCAGCAATAGTCAGTGTCCAGGGAACTATACACGGCAATAGTCAGTGTCCGGGGACCTGTACCCCAGCAATAGTCAGTGTCCGAGAAACTGTACCCCGGCAATACTCAGTGTCCGGGGAAATGTACCCCAGCAATAGTCCGTGTCCGGGGAACTGTACCCCAGCAATAGTCAGTGTCCGGGGAACGGTACCCCAGCAATAGTCAGTGTCCGGGGAACTGTACCCCAGCAATACTCAGTGTCCGGGGAACTGCACCCCAGCAATGGTCAGTGTCCAGGGAACTATACCCCGGCAACAGTCAGTGTCCAGGGAACTCTACCCCAACAATAGTCAGTGTCTGGAGAATTGTACCCCGGCAATAGTCAGTGTCCGGGGAACTGTACCCCGGCTATACTCAGTGTCCGGGGAACTGTACCCCGGCAATAGTCAGTGTCCGGGGAACTGTACCCCAGCAATACTCAGTGTCCGGGGAACTGTTCCCCGGCAATAGTCAGTGTCCAGGGAACGATACCCCAGCAATAGTCTGTGTCCGGGGAACTGTACCCCAGCAATCGTCAGTGGCCGAGGAACTGTACCGCGGCAATAGTCAGTGTCCGGGGAACTGTATTCCAGCAATCGTCAGTGTCCGGGGAACAGTACCCCAGCAATAGTCAGTGTCCGGGGAACTGTATCCCGGCAATACTCAGTGTCCGGGGAACTGTACCCCAGCAATAGGCAGTGTCCAGGGAACTATACACCGGCAACAGTCAGTGTCCGGGGAACTGTACCCCAGCAATAGTCAGTGTCCGGGGAACTGTACCCCAGCAATAGTCAGTGTCCAGGGAACTGTACCCCGGCAATATTCAGTGTCCGGGGAACTGTACCCCAGCAATACTCGTGTCCGGGGAACTGTACCCCGGCAATAGTCAGTGTCCAGGGAACTGTACCGCAGCAACAGCCATTGTCCGGGGAACTATACCCCAGCAATACTCAGTGCCCGGGGACCTGTTCCCTGGCAATTGTCAGTGTCCAGGGAACTGTACCCCAGCAATCGTCAGTGTCCGGGGAACTGTAGGCAATAGTCAGTGTCCGGGGAACTGTAGCCCGGCAACAGTCAGTGTCCGTGGAACTGTACCCCATCAATAGTCAGTGTCCAGGGAACTATACCCCGGCAATAGTCAGTGTCCAGGGAACTGTACCCCGGCAATAGTCAGTGTCCAGGGAACTATACCCCGGCAATAGTCAGTGTCCGGGGAACTGTACCCCAGCAATAGTCAGTGTCAGCGGAACTGTACCCCAGCAATAGTCAGTGTCCTGGGAACTGTACCCCAGCAATAGTCAGTGTCCGGGGAACGGTACCCCAGCAATAGTCAGTTTCCGGGGAACTGTACCCCAGCAATACTCAGTGTCCGGGGAACTGCACCCCAGCAATAGTCAGTGTCCAGGGAACTATACCCCGGCAACAGTCAGTGTCCAGGAACTCTACCCCAACAATAGTCAGTGTCTGGAGAATTGTACCCCGGCAATAGTCAGTGTCCGGGGAACTGTACCCCGGCAATACTCAGTGTCCGGGGAACTGTACCCCGGCAATAGTCAGTGTCCGGGGAACTGTACCCCAGCAATACTCAGTGTCCGGGGAACTGTTCCCCGGCAATAGTCAGTGTCCAGGGAACTATACCCCAGCAATAGTCTGTGTCCGGGGAACTGTACCCCAGCAATCGTCAGTGGCCGAGGAACTGTACCGCGGCAATAGTCAGTGTCCGGGGAACTGTATTCCAGCAATCGTCAGTGTCCGGGGAACAGTACCCCAGCAATAGTCAGTGTCCGGGGAACTGTATCCCGGCAATACTCAGTGTCCGGGGAACTGTACCCCAGCAATAGGCAGTGTCCAGGGAACTATACCCCGGCAACAGTCAGTGTCCGGGGAACTGAACCCCAGCAATAGTCAGTATCCGGTGATCTGTACCACGGCAATAGTCAGTGTCCGGGGAACTATATCCCAGCAATAGTCAGTGTCTGGGGGACTGTACCCCAGCAATACTCAATTTCCGGGGAACTGTACCCCGGCAATAGTCAGTGTCCGGGGAACTGTAGCCCGGCAACAGTCAGTGTCCGTGGAACTGTACCCCATCAATAGTCAGTGTCCAGGGAACTATACCCCGGCAATAGTCAGTGTCCAGGGAACTGTACCCCGGCAATAGTCAGTGTCCAGGGAACTATACCCCGGCAATAGTCAGTGTCCGGGGAACTGTACCCCAGCAATAGTCAGTGTCCGGGGAACTGTACCCCAGCAATACTCAGTGTCCAGGGAACTGTACACCGGCAATAGTCAGTGTCCGGGGAACTGTACCCCAGCAATACTCGTGTCCGGGGAACTGTACCCCGGCAATAGTCAGTGTCCAGGGAACTATACCGCAGCAACAGTCATTGTCCGGGGAACTGTACCCCAGCAATACTCAGTGTCCGGGGACCTGTACCCTGGCAATTGTCAGTGTCCAGGGAACTGTACCTCAGCAATAGTCAGTGTCCGGGGAACTGTAGGCAATAGTCAGTGTCCGGGGAACTGTACCCCGGCAATAGTCAGTGTCCAGGGAATTGTACCCCGGCAATAGTCAGTGTCCAGGGAACTGTACGCCAGCAATAGTCAGAGTCCAGGGAACTGTACCCCGGCAATAGTCAGTGTCCAGGGAACTATACACGGCAATAGTCAGTGTCCGGGGACCTGTTCCCCAGCAATAGTCAGTGTCCGAGAAACTGTACCCCGGCAATAGTCAGTGTCCAGGGAACTACACCCCGGCAATTGTCAGTGTCCGGGGAATTGTACCCCAGCAATAGTCAGTGTCCGGGGAACTGTACCCCAGCAATAGTCAGTGTCCAGGGAACTGTACCCCGGCAATAGTCAGTGTCCGGGGAACTGTACCCCAGCAATACCCGTGTCCGGGGAACTGTACCCCGGCAATAGTCAGTGTCCAGGGAACTATACCGCAGCAACAGTCATTGTCCGGGGAACTGTACCCCAGCAATACTCAGTGTCCGGGGACCTGTACCCTGGCAATTGTCAGTGTCCAGGGAACTGTACCCCAGCAATAGTCAGAGTCCGGGGAACTGTAGGCAATAGTCAGTGTCCGGGGAACTATACCCCGGCAATAGTCAGTGTCCAGGGAATTGTACCCCGGCAATAGTCAGTGTCCAAGGAACTGTACGCCAGCAATAGTCAGTGTCCAGGGAACTGTACCCCGGCAATAGTCAGTGTCCAGGGAACTATACACGGCAATAGTCAGTGTCCGGGGACCTGTACCCCAGCAATAGTCAGTGTCCGAGAAACTGTACCCCGGCAATACTCAGTGTCCGGGGAAATGTACCCCAGCAATTGTCCGTGTCCGGGGAACTGTACCCCAGCAATACTCAGTGTCCGGGGAACTGCACCCCAGCAATAGTCAGTGTCCAGGGAACTATACCCCGGCAACAGTCAGTGTCCAGGGAACTCTACCCCAACAATAGTCAGTGTCTGAAGAATTGTACCCCGGCAATAGTCAGTGTCCGGGGAACTGTACCCCGGCTATACTCAGTGTCCGGGGAACTGTACCCCGGCAATAGTCAGTGTCCGGGGAACTGTACCCCAGCAATACTCAGTGTCCGGGGAACTGTACCCCAGCAATCGTCAGTGGCCGAGGAACTGTACCGCGGCAATAGTCAGTGTCCGGGGAACTGTATTCCAGCAATCGTCAGTGTCCGGGGAACAGTACCCCAGCAATAGTCAGTGTCCGGGGAACTGTATCCCGGCAATACTCAGTGTCCGGGGAACTGTACCCCAGCAATAGGCAGTGTCCACGGAACTATACCCCGGCAACAGTCAGAGTCCGGGGAACTGTACCCCAGCAATAGTCAGTGTCCGGTGATCTGTACCACGGCAATAGTCAGTGTCCGGGGAAGTGTACCCCAGCAATAGTCAGTATCCGGGGAACTGTACCCCGGCAATAGTCAGTGTACAGGGAACTATATCCCAGCAATAGTCAGTGTCTGGGGGACTGTACCCCAGCAATACTCAATTTCCGGGGAACTGTACCCCGGCAATAGTCAGTGTCCGGGGAACTGTACCCCGGCAATAGTCAGTGTCCGGGGAACTGTAGACCGGCAACAGTCAGTGTCCGTGGAACTGAACCCCATCAATAGTCAGTGTCCAGGGAACTATACCCCGACAATAGTCAGTGTCCAGGGAACTGTACCCGGCAATAGTCAGTGTCCAGGGAACTATACCCGGGGAATAGTCAGTGTCCGGGGAACTGTACCCCAGCAATAGTCAGTGTCCGGGGAACTGTACCCCAGCAATAGTCAGTGTCCAGGGAACTGTACCCCAGCAATACTCGTGTCCGGGGAACTGTACCCCGGCAATAGTCAGTGTCCAGGGAACTATACCGCAGCAACAGCCATTGTTCGGGGAACTGTAGGCAATAGTCAGTGTCCGGGGAACTGTAGCCCGGCAACAGTCAGTGTCCGTGGAACTGTACCCCATCAATAGTCAGTGTCCAGGGAACTATACCCCGGCAATAGTCAGTGTCCAGGGAACTGTACCCCGGCAATAGTCAGTGTCCAGGGAACTATACCCCGGCAATAGACAGTGTCCGGGGAACTGTACCCCAGCAATAGTCAGTGTCCGGGGAACTGTACCCCAGCAATAGTTAGTGTCCAGGGAACTGTACCCCAGCAATAGTCAGTGTCCGGGGAACGGTACCCCAGCAATAGTCAGTTTCCGGGGAGCTGTACCCCAGCAACACTCAGTTTCCGGGGAACTGCACCCCAGCAATAGTCAGTGTCCAGGGAACTATACCCCGGCAACAGTCAGTGTCCAAGGAACCCTACCCCAACAATAGTCAGTGTCTGGAGAATTGTACCCCGGCAATAGTCAGTGTCCGGGGAACTGTACCCCGGCAATACTCAGTGTCCGGGGAACTGTACCCCGGCAATAGTCAGTGTCCGGGGAACTGTACCCCAGCAATACTCAGTGTCCGGGGAACTGTTCCCCGGCAATAGTCAGTGTCCAGGGAACTATACCCAAGCAATAGTCTGTGTCCGGGGAACTGTACCCCAGCAATCGTCAGTGGCCGAGGAACTGTACCGCGGCAAAAGTCAGTGTCCGGGGAACTGTATTCCAGCAATCGTCAGTGTCCGGGGAACAGTACCCCAGCAATAGTCAGTGTCCGGGGAACTGTATCCCGGCAATACTCAGTGTCCGGGGAACTGTACCCCAGCAATAGGCAGTGTCCAGGGAACTATACCCCGGCAACAGTCAGTGTCCGGGGAACTGAACCCCAGCAATAGTCAGTGTCCGGTGATCTGTACCACGGCAATAGTCAGTGTCCGGGGAACTATATCCCAGCAATAGTCAGTGTCTGGGAGACTGTACCCCAGCAATACTCAATTTCCGGGGAACTGTACCCCGGCAATAGTCAGTGTCCGGGGAATTGTACCCCGGCAATAGTCAGTGTCCGGGGAACTGTAGCCCGGCAACAGTCAGTGTCCGTGGAACTGTACCCCATCAATAGTCAGTGTCCGGGGAACTGTACCCCAGCAATAGTCAGTGTCCGGGGAACTGTACCCCAGCAATACTCAGTGTCCAGGGAACTGTACACCGGCAATAGTAAGTGTCCGGGGAACTGTACCCCAGCAATACTCGTGTCCGGGGAACTGTACCCCGGCAATAGTCAGTGTCCAGGGAACTATACCGCAGCAACAGTCATTGTCCGGGGAACTGTACCCCAGCAATACTCAGTGTCCGGGGACCTGTACCCTGGCAATTGTCAGTGTCCAGGTAACTGTACCCCAGCAATAGTCAGTGTCCAGGGAACTGTAGGCAATAGTCAGTGTCCGGGGAACTGTACCCCGGCAATAGTCAGTGTCCAGGGAATTGTACCCCGGCAATAGTCAGTGTCCAGGGAACTGTACGCCAGCAATAGTCAGTGTCCAGGGAACTGTACCCCGGCAATAGTCAGTGTCCAGGGAACTATACACGGCAAGAGTCAGTGTCCGGGGACCTGTACCCCAGCAATAGTCAGTGTCCGAGAAACTGTACCCCGGCAATACTCAGTGTCCGGGGAAATGTACCCCAGCAATAGTCCGTGTCCGGGGAACTGTACCCCAGCAATAGTCAGTGTCCGGGGAACGGTACCCCGGCAACAGTCAGTGTCCAGGGAACTCTACCCCAACAATAGTCAGTGTCTGGAGAATTGTACCCCGGCAATAGTCAGTGTCCGGGGAACTGTACCCCGGCAATACTCAGTGTCCGGGGAACTGTACCCCGGCAATAGTCAGTGTCCGGGGAACTGTACCCCAGCAATACTCAGTGTCCGGGGAACTGTTCCCCGGCAATAGTCAGTGTCCAGGGAACGATACCCCAGCAATAGTCTGTGTCCGGGGAACTGTACCCCAGCAATCGTCAGTGGCCGAGGAACTGTACCGCGGCAATAGTCAGTGTCCGGGGAACTGTATTCCAGCAATCGTCAGTGTCCGGGGAACAGTACCCCAGCAATAGTCAGTGTCCGGGGAACTGTATCCCGGCAATACTCAGTGTCCGGGGAGCTGTACCCGAGCAATAGGCAGTGTCCAGGGAACTATACCCCGGCAACAGTCAGTGTCCGGGGAACTGAACCCCAGCAATAGTCAGTGTCCGGTGATCTGTACCACGGCAATAGTCAGTGTCCGGGGAACTATATCCCAGCAATAGTCAGTGTCTGGGGGACTGTACCCCAGCAATACTCAATTTCCGGGGAACTGTACCCCGGCAATAGTCAGTGTCCGGGGAATTGTACCCCGGCAATAGTCAGTGTCCGGGGAACTGTAGCCCGGCAACAGTCAGTGTCCGTGGAACTGTACCCCGGCAATAGTCAGTGTCCAGGGAATTGTACCCCGGCAATAGTCAGTGTCCAGGGAACTGTACGCCAGCAATAGTCAGTGTCCAGGGAACTGTACCCCGGCAAGAGTCAGTGTCCAGGGAACTATACACGGCAAGAGTCAGTGTCCGGGGACCTGTACCCCAGCAATAGTCAGTGTCCGAGAAACTGTACCCCGGCAATACTCAGTGTCCGGGGAAATGTACCCCAGCAATAGTCCGTGTCCGGGGAACTGTACCCCAGCAATAGTCAGTGTCCGGGGAACGGTACCCCAGCAATAGTCAGTGTCCGGGGAACTGTACCCCAGCAATACTCAGTGTCCGGGGAACTGCACCCCAGCAATAGTCAGTGTCCAGGGAACTATACCCCGGCAACAGTCAGTGTCCAGGGAACTCTACCCCAACAATAGTCAGTGTCTGGAGAATTGTACCCCGGCAATAGTCAGTGTCCGGGGAACTGTACCCCGGCAATACTCAGTGTCCGGGGAACTGTACCCCGGCAATAGTCAGTGTCCGGGGAACTGTACCCCAGCAATACTCAGTGTCCGGGGAACTGTTCCCCGGCAATAGTCAGTGTCCAGGGAACTATACCCCAGCAATAGTCTGTGTCCGGGGAACTGTACCCCAGCAATCGTCAGTGGCCGAGGAACTGTACCGCGGCAATAGTCAGTGTCCGGGGAACTGTATTCCAGCAATCGTCAGTGTCCGGGGAACAGTACCCCAGCAATAGTCAGTGTCCGGGGAACTGTATCCCGGCAATACTCAGTGTCCGGGGAACTGTACCCCAGCAATAGGCAGTGTCCAGGGAACTATACCCCGGCAACAGTCAGTGTCCGGGGAACTGAACCCCAGCAATAGTCAGTGTCCGGTGATCTGTACCACGGCAATAGTCAGTGTCCAGGGAACTATATCCCAGCAATAGTCAGTGTCTGGGGGACTGTACCCCAGCAATACTCAATTTCCGGGGAACTGTACCCCGGCAATAGTCAGTGTCCGGGGAATTGTACCCCGGCAATAGTCAGTGTCCGGGGAACTGTAGCCCGGCAACAGTCAGTGTCCGTGGAACTGTACCCCATCAATAGTCAGTGTCCAGGGAACTATACCCCGGCAATAGTCAGTGTCCAGGGAACTGTACCCCGGCAATAGTCAGTGTCCAGGGAACTATACCCCGGCAATAGTCAGTGTCCGGGGAACTGTACCCCAGCAATAGTCAGTGTCCGGGGAACTGTACCCCAGCAATACTCAGTGTCCAGGGAACTGTACACCGGCAATAGTCAGTGTCCGGGGAACTGTACCCCAGCAATACTCGTGTCCGGGGAACTGTACCCCGGCAATAGTCAGTGTCCAGGGAACTATACCGCAGCAACAGTCATTGTCCGGGGAACTGTACCCCAGCAATACTCAGTGTCCGGGGACCTGTACCCTGGCAATTGTCAGTGTCCAGGGAACTGTACCTCAGCAATAGTCAGTGTCCGGGGAACTGTAGGCAATAGTCAGTGTCCGGGGAACTGTACCCCGGCAATAGTCAGTGTCCAGGGAATTGTACCCCGGCAATAGTCAGTGTCCAGGGAACTGTACGCCAGCAATAATCAGTGTCCAGGGAACTGTACCCCGGCAATAGTCAGTGTCCAGGGAACTATACACGGCAATAGTCAGTGTCCGGGGACCTGTACCCCAGCAATAGTCAGTGTCCGAGAAACTGTACCCCGGCAATAGTCAGTGTCCAGGGAACTATACCCCGGCAATAGTCAGTGTCCGGGGAATTGTACCCCAGCAATAGTCAGTGTCCGGGGAACTGTACCCCAGCAATAGTCAGTGTCCAGGGAACTGTACCCCGGCAATAGTCAGTGTCCGGGGAACTGTACCCCAGCAATACTCGTGTCCGGGGAACTGTACCCCGGCAATAGTCAGTGTCCAGGGAACTATACCGCAGCAACAGTCATTGTCCGGGGAACTGTACCCCAGCAATACTCAGTGTCCGGGGACCTGTACCCTGGCAATAGTCTGTGTCCGGGGAACTGTACCCCAGCAATCGTCAGTGGCCGAGGAACTGTACCGCGGCAATAGTCAGTGTCCGGGGAACTGTATTCCAGCAAACGTCAGTGTCCGGGGAACAGTACCCCAGCAATAGTCAGTGTCCGGGGAACTGTATCCCGGCAATACTCAGTGTCCGGGGAACTGTACCCCAGCAATAGGCAGTGTCCAGGGAACTATACCCCGGCAACAGTCAGTGTCCGGGGAACTGAACCCCAGCAATAGTCAGTGTCCGGTGATCTGTACCACGGCAATAGTCAGTGTCCGGGGAACTATATCCCAGCAATAGTCAGTGTCTGGGGGACTGTACCCCAGCAATACTCAATTTCCGGGGAACTGTACCCCGGCAATAGTCAGTGTCCGGGGAATTGTACCCCGGCAATAGTCAGTGTCCGGGGAACTGTAGCCCGGCAACAGTCAGTGTCCGTGGAACTGTACCCCGGCAATAGTCAGTGTCCAGGGAATTGTACCCCGGCAATAGTCAGTGTCCAGGGAACTGTACGCCAGCAATAGTCAGTGTCCAGGGAACTGTACCCCGGCAAGAGTCAGTGTCCAGGGAACTATACACGGCAAGAGTCAGTGTCCGGGGACCTGTACCCCAGCAATAGTCAGTGTCCGAGAAACTGTACCCCGGCAATACTCAGTGTCCGGGGAAATGTACCCCAGCAATAGTCCGTGTCCGGGGAACTGTACCCCAGCAATAGTCAGTGTCCGGGGAACGGTACCCCAGCAATAGTCAGTGTCCGGGGAACTGTATCCCGGCAATACTCAGTGTCCGGGGAACTGTACCCCAGCAATAGGCAGTGTCCAGGGAACTATACCCCGGCAACAGTCAGTGTCCGGGGAACTGAACCCCAGCAATAGTCAGTGTCCAGGGAACTATACCCCAGCAATAGTCTGTGTCCGGGGAACTGTACCCCAGCAATCGTCAGTGTCCGAGGAACTGTACCGCGGCAATAGTCAGTGTCCGGGGAACTGTATTCCAGCAATAGTCAGTGTCCGGGGAACAGTACCCCAGCAATAGTCAGTGTCCGGCAACTGTATCCCGGCAATAGTCAGTGTCCGGCGAACTGTCCCCCAGCAATACTCAATGTCCGGGGAACTGTACCGCGGCAATAGTCAATGTCCAGGGAACTGAACCACGGCAATAGTCAGTGTCCGGGGAACTGTACCCCAGCAATGGTCAGTGTCCGGGGAACTGTACCCCGGCAATAGTCTGTGTTCGGGGAACTGTACCGCAACAATACTCAGTGTCCAGGAAACTGTACCCCGGCAATAGTCAGTGTCCAGGGAACTGTACCCCAGCAATAGTCAGTGTCCTGTGAACTGTACCCCAGCAATAGTCAGTGTCCGAGGATCTGTACCACGGCAATACTCAGTGTCCGTGGACCTGTACCCCTTCAATTGTCAGTGTCCAGTGAACTGTACCCCAGCAATAGTCAGTGTCCGGGGAACTGTACCCCGGCAATCGTCAGTGTCCAGGGAACTGTACCCCGGCAATAGTCAGTGTCCAGGGAACTGTACCCCGGCAATAGTCAGTGTACAGGGAACTGTACGCCAGCAATAGTCAGTGTCCAGGGAACTGAACCCCGGCAATAGTCAGTGTCCAGGGAACTGTACCCCAGCAATCGTCAGTGTCCGGGAAACTGTACCCCGGCAATACTCAGTGTCCGGGGAAATGTACCCCAGCAATAGTCCGTGTCCGGGGAACTGTACCCCGGCAATAGTCAGTGTCCGGGGAACGGTACCCCAGCAATAGTCAGTGTCCGGGGAACTGTACCCCAGCAATACTCATTGTCTGGGGAACTGCACCCCAGCAATAGTCAGTGTCCGGGGAACTGTACCCCGGCAATAGTCAGTGTCCGGGGAACTGTACCCCAGCAATACTCAGTGTCCGGGGAACTGTTCCCCGGCAATAGTCAGTGTCCAGGGAACTATACCCCAGCAATAGTCTGTGTCCGGGGAACTGTACCCCAGCAATCGTCAGTGGCCGAGGAACTGTACCGCGGCAAAAGTCAGTGTCCGGGGAACTGTATTCCAGCAATCGTCAGTGTCCGGGGAACAGTACCCCAGCAATAGTCAGTGTCCGGGGAACTGTATCCCGGCAATACTCAGTGTCCGGGGAACTGTACCCCAGCAATAGGCAGTGTCCAGGGAACTATACCCCGGCAACAGTCAGTGTCCGGGGAACTGAACCCCAGCAATAGTCAGTGTCCGGTGATATGTACCACGGCAATAGTCAGTGTCCGGGGAACTATATCCCAGCAATAGTCAGTGTCTGGGAGACTGTACCCCAGCAATACTCAATTTCCGGGGAACTGTACCCCGGCAATAGTCAGTGTCCGGGGAATTGTACCCCGGCAATAGTCAGTGTCCGGGGACCTGTAGCCCGGCAACAGTCAGTGTCCGTGGAACTGTACCCCATCAATAGTCAGTGTCCGGGGAACTGTACCCCAGCAATAGTCAGTGTCCGGGGAACTGTACCCCAGCAATACTCAGTGTCCAGGGAACTGTACACCGGCAATAGTAAGTGTCCGGGCAACTGTACCCCAGCAATACTCGTGTCCGGGGAACTGTACCCCGGCAATAGTCAGTGTCCAGGGAACTATACCGCAGCAACAGTCATTGTCCGGGGAACTGTACCCCAGCAATACTCAGTGTCCGGGGACCTGTACCCTGGCAATTGTCAGTGTCCAGGTAACTGTACCCCAGCAATAGTCAGTGTCCAGGGAACTGTAGGCAATAGTCAGTGTCCGGGGAACTGTACCCCGGCAATAGTCAGTGTCCAGGGAATTGTACCCCGGCAATAGTCAGTGTCCAGGGAACTGTACGCCAGCAATAGTCAGTGTCCAGGGAACTGTACCCCGGCAATAGTCAGTGTCCAGGGAACTATACACGGCAAGAGTCAGTGTCCGGGGACCTGTACCCCAGCAATAGTCAGTGTCCGAGAAACTGTACCCCGGCAATACTCAGTGTCCGGGGAAATGTACCCCAGCAATAGTCCGTGTCCGGGGAACTGTACCCCAGCAATAGTCAGTGTCCGGGGAACGGTACCCCAGCAATAGTCAGTGTCCGGGGAACTGTACCCCAGCAATACTCAGTGTCCGGGGAACTGCACCCCAGCAATAGTCAGTGTCCAGGGAACTATACCCCGGCAACAGTCAGTGTCCAGGGAACTCTACCCCAACAATAGTCAGTGTCTGGAGAATTGTACCCCGGCAATAGTCAGTGTCCGGGGAACTGTACCCCGGCAATACTCAGTGTCCGGGGAACTGTACCCCGGCAATAGTCAGTGTCCGGGGAACTGTACCCCAGCAATACTCAGTGTCCGGGGAACTGTTCCCCGGCAATAGTCAGTGTCCAGGGAACGATACCCCAGCAATAGTCTGTGTCCGGGGAACTGTACCCCAGCAATCGTCAGTGGCCGAGGAACTGTACCGCGGCAATAGTCAGTGTCCGGGGAACTGTATTCCAGCAATCGTCAGTGTCCGGGGAACAGTACCCCAGCAATAGTCAGTGTCCGGGGAACTGTATCCCGGCAATACTCAGTGTCCGGGGAGCTGTACCCGAGCAATAGGCAGTGTCCAGGGAACTATACCCCGGCAACAGTCAGTGTCCGGGGAACTGAACCCCAGCAATAGTCAGTGTCCGGTGATCTGTACCACGGCAATAGTCAGTGTCCGGGGAACTATATCCCAGCAATAGTCAGTGTCTGGGGGACTGTACCCCAGCAATACTCAATTTCCGGGGAACTGTACCCCGGCAATAGTCAGTGTCCGGGGAATTGTACCCCGGCAATAGTCAGTGTCCGGGGAACTGTAGCCCGGCAACAGTCAGTGTCCGTGGAACTGTACCCCGGCAATAGTCAGTGTCCAGGGAATTGTACCCCGGCAATAGTCAGTGTCCAGGGAACTGTACGCCAGCAATAGTCAGTGTCCAGGGAACTGTACCCCGGCAAGAGTCAGTGTCCAGGGAACTATACACGGCAAGAGTCAGTGTCCGGGGACCTGTACCCCAGCAATAGTCAGTGTCCGAGAAACTGTACCCCGGCAATACTCAGTGTCCGGGGAAATGTACCCCAGCAATAGTCCGTGTCCGGGGAACTGTACCCCAGCAATAGTCAGTGTCCGGGGAACGGTACCCCAGCAATAGTCAGTGTCCGGGGAACTGTACCCCAGCAATACTCAGTGTCCGGGGAACTGCACCCCAGCAATAGTCAGTGTCCAGGGAACTATACCCCGGCAACAGTCAGTGTCCAGGGAACTCTACCCCAACAATAGTCAGTGTCTGGAGAATTGTACCCCGGCAATAGTCAGTGTCCGGGGAACTGTACCCCGGCAATACTCAGTGTCCGGGGAACTGTACCCCGGCAATAGTCAGTGTCCGGGGAACTGTACCCCAGCAATACTCAGTGTCCGGGGAACTGTTCCCCGGCAATAGTCAGTGTCCAGGGAACTATACCCCAGCAATAGTCTGTGTCCGGGGAACTGTACCCCAGCAATCGTCAGTGGCCGAGGAACTGTACCGCGGCAATAGTCAGTGTCCGGGGAACTGTATTCCAGCAATCGTCAGTGTCCGGGGAACAGTACCCCAGCAATAGTCAGTGTCCGGGGAACTGTATCCCGGCAATACTCAGTGTCCGGGGAACTGTACCCCAGCAATAGGCAGTGTCCAGGGAACTATACCCCGGCAACAGTCAGTGTCCGGGGAACTGAACCCCAGCAATAGTCAGTGTCCGGTGATCTGTACCACGGCAATAGTCAGTGTCCAGGGAACTATATCCCAGCAATAGTCAGTGTCTGGGGGACTGTACCCCAGCAATACTCAATTTCCGGGGAACTGTACCCCGGCAATAGTCAGTGTCCGGGGAATTGTACCCCGGCAATAGTCAGTGTCCGGGGAACTGTAGCCCGGCAACAGTCAGTGTCCGTGGAACTGTACCCCATCAATAGTCAGTGTCCAGGGAACTATACCCCGGCAATAGTCAGTGTCCAGGGAACTGTACCCCGGCAATAGTCAGTGTCCAGGGAACTATACCCCGGCAATAGTCAGTGTCCGGGGAACTGTACCCCAGCAATAGTCAGTGTCCGGGGAACTGTACCCCAGCAATACTCAGTGTCCAGGGAACTGTACACCGGCAATAGTCAGTGTCCGGGGAACTGTACCCCAGCAATACTCGTGTCCGGGGAACTGTACCCCGGCAATAGTCAGTGTCCAGGGAACTATACCGCAGCAACAGTCATTGTCCGGGGAACTGTACCCCAGCAATACTCAGTGTCCGGGGACCTGTACCCTGGCAATTGTCAGTGTCCAGGGAACTGTACCTCAGCAATAGTCAGTGTCCGGGGAACTGTAGGCAATAGTCAGTGTCCGGGGAACTGTACCCCGGCAATAGTCAGTGTCCAGGGAATTGTACCCCGGCAATAGTCAGTGTCCAGGGAACTGTACGCCAGCAATAATCAGTGTCCAGGGAACTGTACCCCGGCAATAGTCAGTGTCCAGGGAACTATACACGGCAATAGTCAGTGTCCGGGGACCTGTACCCCAGCAATAGTCAGTGTCCGAGAAACTGTACCCCGGCAATAGTCAGTGTCCAGGGAACTATACCCCGGCAATAGTCAGTGTCCGGGGAATTGTACCCCAGCAATAGTCAGTGTCCGGGGAACTGTACCCCAGCAATAGTCAGTGTCCAGGGAACTGTACCCCGGCAATAGTCAGTGTCCGGGGAACTGTACCCCAGCAATACTCGTGTCCGGGGAACTGTACCCCGGCAATAGTCAGTGTCCAGGGAACTATACCGCAGCAACAGTCATTGTCCGGGGAACTGTACCCCAGCAATACTCAGTGTCCGGGGACCTGTACCCTGGCAATAGTCTGTGTCCGGGGAACTGTACCCCAGCAATCGTCAGTGGCCGAGGAACTGTACCGCGGCAATAGTCAGTGTCCGGGGAACTGTATTCCAGCAATCGTCAGTGTCCGGGGAACAGTACCCCAGCAATAGTCAGTGTCCGGGGAACTGTATCCCGGCAATACTCAGTGTCCGGGGAACTGTTCCCCGGCAATAGTCAGTGTCCAGGGAACTATACCCCAGCAATAGTCTGTGTCCGGGGAACTGTACCCCAGCAATCGTCAGTGGCCGAGGAACTGTACCGCGGCAAAAGTCAGTGTCCGGGGAACTGTATTCCAGCAATCGTCAGTGTCCGGGGAACAGTACCCCAGCAATAGTCAGTGTCCGGGGAACTGTATCCCGGCAATACTCAGTGTCCGGGGAACTGTACCCCAGCAATAGGCAGTGTCCAGGGAACTATACCCCGGCAACAGTCAGTGTCCGGGGAACTGAACCCCAGCAATAGTCAGTGTCCGGTGATCTGTACCACGGCAATAGTCAGTGTCCGGGGAACTATATCCCAGCAATAGTCAGTGTCTGGGAGACTGTACCCCAGCAATACTCAATTTCCGGGGAACTGTACCCCGGCAATAGTCAGTGTCCGGGGAATTGTACCCCGGCAATAGTCAGTGTCCGGGGACCTGTAGCCCGGCAACAGTCAGTGTCCGTGGAACTGTACCCCATCAATAGTCAGTGTCCGGGGAACTGTACACCGGCAATAGTAAGTGTCCGGGGAACTGTACCCCGGCAATAGTCAGTGTCCGGGGAATTGTACCCCGGCAATAGTCAGTGTCCGGGGACCTGTAGCCCGGCAACAGTCAGTGTCCGTGGAACTGTACCCCATCAATAGTCAGTGTCCGGGGAACTGTACCCCAGCAATAGTCAGTGTCCGGGGAACTGTACCCCAGCAATACTCAGTGTCCAGGGAACTGTACACCGGCAATAGTAAGTGTCCGGGGAACTGTACCCCAGCAATACTCGTGTCCGGGGAACTGTACCCCGGCAATAGTCAGTGTCCAGGGAACTATACCGCAGCAACAGTCATTGTCCGGGGAACTGTACCCCAGCAATACTCAGTGTCCGGGGACCTGTACCCTGGCAATTGTCAGTGTCCAGGTAACTGTACCCCAGCAATAGTCAGTGTCCAGGGAACTGTAGGCAATAGTCAGTGTCCGGGGAACTGTACCCCGGCAATAGTCAGTGTCCAGGGAATTGTACCCCGGCAATAGTCAGTGTCCAGGGAACTGTACGCCAGAAATAGTCAGTGTCCAGGGAACTGTACCCCGGCAATAGTCAGTGTCCAGGGAACTATACACGGCAAGAGTCAGTGTCCGGGGACCTGTACCCCAGCAATAGTCAGTGTCCGAGAAACTGTACCCCGGCAATACTCAGTGTCCGGGGAAATGTACCCCAGCAATAGTCCGTGTCCGGGGAACTGTACCCCAGCAATAGTCAGTGTCCGGGGAACGGTACCCCAGCAATAGTCAGTGTCCGGGGAACTGTACCCCAGCAATACTCAGTGTCCGGGGAACTGCACCCCAGCAATAGTCAGTGTCCAGGGAACTATACCCCGGCAACAGTCAGTGTCCAGGGAACTCTACCCCAACAATAGTCAGTGTCTGGAGAATTGTACCCCGGCAATAGTCAGTGTCCGGGGAACTGTACCCCGGCAATACTCAGTGTCCGGGGAACTGTACCCCGGCAATAGTCAGTGTCCGGGGAACTGTACCCCAGCAATACTCAGTGTCCGGGGAACTGTTCCCCGGCAATAGTCAGTGTCCAGGGAACGATACCCCAGCAATAGTCTGTGTCCGGGGAACTGTACCCCAGCAATCGTCAGTGGCCGAGGAACTGTACCGCGGCAATAGTCAGTGTCCGGGGAACTGTATTCCAGCAATCGTCAGTGTCCGGGGAACAGTACCCCAGCAATAGTCAGTGTCCGGGGAACTGTATCCCGGCAATACTCAGTGTCCGGGGAGCTGTACCCGAGCAATAGGCAGTGTCCAGGGAACTATACCCCGGCAACAGTCAGTGTCCGGGGAACTGAACCCCAGCAATAGTCAGTGTCCGGTGATCTGTACCACGGCAATAGTCAGTGTCCGGGGAACTATATCCCAGCAATAGTCAGTGTCTGGGGGACTGTACCCCAGCAATACTCAATTTCCGGGGAACTGTACCCCGGCAATAGTCAGTGTCCGGGGAATTGTACCCCGGCAATAGTCAGTGTCCGGGGAACTGTAGCCCGGCAACAGTCAGTGTCCGTGGAACTGTACCCCGGCAATAGTCAGTGTCCAGGGAATTGTACCCCGGCAATAGTCAGTGTCCAGGGAACTGTACGCCAGCAATAGTCAGTGTCCAGGGAACTGTACCCCGGCAAGAGTCAGTGTCCAGGGAACTATACACGGCAAGAGTCAGTGTCCGGGGACCTGTACCCCAGCAATAGTCAGTGTCCGAGAAACTGTACCCCGGCAATACTCAGTGTCCGGGGAAATGTACCCCAGCAATAGTCCGTGTCCGGGGAACTGTACCCCAGCAATAGTCAGTGTCCGGGGAACGGTACCCCAGCAATAGTCAGTGTCCGGGGAACTGTACCCCAGCAATACTCAGTGTCCGGGGAACTGCACCCCAGCAATAGTCAGTGTCCAGGGAACTATACCCCGGCAACAGTCAGTGTCCAGGGAACTCTACCCCAACAATAGTCAGTGTCTGGAGAATTGTACCCCGGCAATAGTCAGTGTCCGGGGAACTGTACCCCGGCAATACTCAGTGTCCGGGGAACTGTACCCCGGCAATAGTCAGTGTCCGGGGAACTGTACCCCAGCAATACTCAGTGTCCGGGGAACTGTTCCCCGGCAATAGTCAGTGTCCAGGGAACTATACCCCAGCAATAGTCTGTGTCCGGGGAACTGTACCCCAGCAATCGTCAGTGGCCGAGGAACTGTACCGCGGCAATAGTCAGTGTCCGGGGAACTGTATTCCAGCAATCGTCAGTGTCCGGGGAACAGTACCCCAGCAATAGTCAGTGTCCGGGGAACTGTATCCCGGCAATACTCAGTGTCCGGGGAACTGTACCCCAGCAATAGGCAGTGTCCAGGGAACTATACCCCGGCAACAGTCAGTGTCCGGGGAACTGAACCCCAGCAATAGTCAGTGTCCGGTGATCTGTACCACGGCAATAGTCAGTGTCCAGGGAACTATATCCCAGCAATAGTCAGTGTCTGGGGGACTGTACCCCAGCAATACTCAATTTCCGGGGAACTGTACCCCGGCAATAGTCAGTGTCCGGGGAATTGTACCCCGGCAATAGTCAGTGTCCGGGGAACTGTAGCCCGGCAACAGTCAGTGTCCGTGGAACTGTACCCCATCAATAGTCAGTGTCCAGGGAACTATACCCCGGCAATAGTCAGTGTCCAGGGAACTGTACCCCGGCAATAGTCAGTGTCCAGGGAACTATACCCCGGCAATAGTCAGTGTCCGGGGAACTGTACCCCAGCAATAGTCAGTGTCCGGGGAACTGTACCCCAGCAATACTCAGTGTCCAGGGAACTGTACACCGGCAATAGTCAGTGTCCGGGGAACTGTACCCCAGCAATACTCGTGTCCGGGGAACTGTACCCCGGCAATAGTCAGTGTCCAGGGAACTATACCGCAGCAACAGTCATTGTCCGGGGAACTGTACCCCAGCAATACTCAGTGTCCGGGGACCTGTACCCTGGCAATTGTCAGTGTCCAGGGAACTGTACCTCAGCAATAGTCAGTGTCCGGGGAACTGTAGGCAATAGTCAGTGTCCGGGGAACTGTACCCCGGCAATAGTCAGTGTCCAGGGAATTGTACCCCGGCAATAGTCAGTGTCCAGGGAACTGTACGCCAGCAATAATCAGTGTCCAGGGAACTGTACCCCGGCAATAGTCAGTGTCCAGGGAACTATACACGGCAATAGTCAGTGTCCGGGGACCTGTACCCCAGCAATAGTCAGTGTCCGAGAAACTGTACCCCGGCAATAGTCAGTGTCCAGGGAACTATACCCCGGCAATAGTCAGTGTCCGGGGAATTGTACCCCAGCAATAGTCAGTGTCCGGGGAACTGTACCCCAGCAATAGTCAGTGTCCAGGGAACTGTACCCCGGCAATAGTCAGTGTCCGGGGAACTGTACCCCAGCAATACTCGTGTCCGGGGAACTGTACCCCGGCAATAGTCAGTGTCCAGGGAACTATACCGCAGCAACAGTCATTGTCCGGGGAACTGTACCCCAGCAATACTCAGTGTCCGGGGACCTGTACCCTGGCAATAGTCTGTGTCCGGGGAACTGTACCCCAGCAATCGTCAGTGGCCGAGGAACTGTACCGCGGCAATAGTCAGTGTCCGGGGAACTGTATTCCAGCAATCGTCAGTGTCCGAGGAACAGTACCCCAGCAATAGTCAGTGTCCGGGGAACTGTATCCCGGCAATACTCAGTGTCCGGGGAACTGTATCCCAGCAATAGGCAGTGTCCAGGGAACGACACCCTGGCAACAGTCAGTGTCCGGGGAACTGTACGCCAGCAATAGTCAGTGTCCGGTGATCTGTACCACGGCAATAGTCAGTGTCCGGAGAAGTGTACCCCAGCAATAGTCAGTATCCGGGGAACTGTACCCCGGCAATAGTCAGTGTACAGGGAACTATATCCCAGCAATAGTCGGTGTCTGGGGGACTGTACCCCAGCAATACTCAATTTCCGGGGAACTATACCCCGGCAATAGTCTGTGTGGGGAACTATACCCCGGCAATAGTCAGTGTCCGGGGAACTGTAGCCCAGCAATACTCAGTGTCCGGGGAACTGTACCCCAGCAATACTCAGTGTCCGGGGAACTGTACCCCGGCAATAGTCAGTGTACGGGAAACTGTACCCCAGCAATACTCAGTGTCCGGGGAACTGTTCCCCGGCAATAGTCAGTGTCCAGGGAACTATACCCCAGCAATAGTCTGTGTCTGGGGGACTGTACCCCAGCAATACTCAATTTCCGGGGAACTGTACCCCGGCAATAGTCAGTGTCCGGGGAATTGTACCCCGGCAATAGTCAGTGTCCGGGGAACTGTAGCCCGGCAACAGTCAGTGTCCGTGGAACTGTACCCCATCAATAGTCAGTGTCCAGGGAACTATACCCCGGCAATAGTCAGTGTCAAGGGAACTGTACCCCGGCAATAGGCAGTGTCCAGGGAACTCTACCCCGGCAATAGTCAGTGTCCGGGGAACTGTACCCCAGCAATAGTCAGTGTCCGGGGAACTGTACCCCAGCAATACTCGTGTCCCGGGAAATGTACCCCGGCAATAGTCAGTGTCCAGGGAACTATACCGCAGCAACAGTCATTGTCCGGGGAACTGTACCCCAGCAATACTCAGTGTCCGGGGACCTGTACCCTGGCAATTGTCAGTGTCCAGGTAACTGTACCCCAGCAATAGTCAGTGTCCAGGGAACTGTAGGCAACAGTCAGTGTCCGGGGAACTGTACCCCGGCAATAGTCAGTGTCCAGGGAATTGTACCCCGGCAATAGACAGTGTCCAGGGAACTGTACGCCAGCAATAGTCAGTGTCCAGGGAACTGTACCCCGGCAATAGTCAGTGTCCAGGGAACTATACACGGCAAGAGTCAGTGTCCAGGGAACTGTACCCCGGCAATACTCAGTGTCCGGGGAAATGTACCCCAGCAATAGTCAGTGTCCGGGGAACTGTACCCCAGCAATATTCAGTGTCCGGGGAACGGTACCCCAGCAATAGTCAGTGTCCGGGGAACTGTACCCCAGCAATACTCAGTGTCCGGGGAACTGCACCCCAGCAATAGTCAGTGTCCAGGGAACTATACCCCGGCAACAGTCAGTGTCCAGGGAACTCTACCCCAACAATAGTCAGTGTCTGGAGAATTGTACCCCGGCAATAGTCAGTGTCCGGGGAACTGTACCCCGGCAATACTCAGTGTCCGGGGAACTGTACCCCGGCAATAGTCAGTGTCCGGGGAACTGTACCCCAGCAATACTCAGTGTCCGGGGAACTGTTCCCCGGCAATAGTCAGTGTCCAGGGAACTATACCCCAGCAATAGTCTGTGTCCGGGGAACTGTACCCCAGCAATCGTCAGTGGCCGAGGAACTGTACAGCGGCAATAGTCAGTGTCCGGGGAACTGTATTCCAGCAATCGTCAGTGTCCGGGGAACAGTACCCCAGCAATAGTCAGTTTCCGGGGAACTGTATCCCAGCAATAGGCAGTGTCCAGGGAACGACACCCCGGCAACAGTCAGTGTCCGGGGAACTGTACGCCAGCAATAGTCAGTGTCCGGTGATCTGTACCACGGCAATAGTCAGTGTCCGGAGAAGTGTACCCCAGCAATAGTCAGTATCCGGGGAACTGTACCCCGGCAATAGTCAGTGTACAGGGAACTATATCCCAGCAATAGTCGGTGTCTGGGGGACTGTACCCCAGCAATACTCAATTTCCGGTGAACTATACCCCGGCAATAGTCAGTGTCCGGGGAACTGTACCCCGGCAATAGTCAGTGTCCGGGGAACTGTAGCCCAGCAATACTCAGTGTCCGGGAAACTGTACCCCAGCAATACTCAGTGTCCGGGGAACTGTACCCCAGCAATAGTCAGTGTACGGGAAACTGTACCCCAGCAATACTCAGTGTCCAGGGAACTGTTCCCCGGCAATAGTCAGTGTCCAGGGAACTATACCCCAGCAATAGTCTGTGTCCGGGGAACTGTACCCCAGCAATCGTCAGTGTCCGAGGAACTGTACCGCGGCAATAGTCAGTGTCCGGGGAACTGTATTCCAGCAATAGTCAGTGTCCGGGGAACAGTACCCCAGCAATAGTCAGTGTCCGGCAACTGTATCCCGGCAATACTCAGTGTCCAGGGAACTATACCCCGGCAATTGTCAGTGTCCGGGGCACTGTACCCCAGCAATAGTCAGTGTCCAGTGATCTGTACCACGTCAATAGTCAGTGTCCAGGGAAGTGTACCCCAGCAATAGTCAGTGTCCGGGGAACTGTAACCCGGCAATAGTCAGTGTCCAGGGAACTATACCCCAGCAATAGTCAGTGTCCGGCGAACTGTCCCCCAGCAATACTCAATGTCCGGGGAACTGTACCGCGGCAATAGTCAATGTCCAGGGAACTGAACCACGGCAATAGTCAGTGTCCGGGGAACTGTACCCCAGCAATGGTCAGTGTCCGGGGAACTGTACCCCGGCAATAGTCTGTGTTCGGGGAACTGTACCGCAACAATACTCAGTGTCCAGGAAACTGTACCCCGGCAATAGTCAGTGTCCAGGGAACTGTACCCCAGCAATAGTCAGTGTCCTGTGAACTGTACCCCAGCAATAGTCAGTGTCCGAGGATCTGTACCACGGCAATACTCAGTGTCCGGGGACCTGTACCCCTTCAATTGTCAGTGTCCAGTGAACTGTACCCCAGCAATAGTCAGTGTCCGGGGAACTGTACCCCGGCAATCGTCAGTGTCCAGGGAACTGTACCCCGGCAATAGTCAGTGTCCAGGGAACTGTACCCCGGCAATAGTCAGTGTACAGGGAACTGTACGCCAGCAATAGTCAGTGTCCAGGGAACTGAACCCCGGCAATAGTCAGTGTCCAGGGAACTGTACCCCAGCAATCGTCAGTGTCCGGGAAACTGTACCCCGGCAATACTCAGTGTCCGGGGAAATGTACCCCAGCAATAGTCCGTGTCCGGGGAACTGTACCCCGGCAATAGTCAGTGTCCGGGGAACGGTACCCCAGCAATAGTCAGTGTCCGGGGAAATGTACCCCAGCAATACTCATTGTCTGGGGAACTGCACCCCAGCAATAGTCAGTGTCCGGGGAACAGTACCCCAGCAATAGTCAGTTTCCGCGGAACTGTATCCCGACAATAGTCAGTGTCCGGGGAACTGTACCACAGCAATAGTCAGTGTCCAGGGAACTATACCCCGGCAACAGACGGTGTCCGGGGCACTGTAACCCGGCAATAGTCAGTGTCCAGGGAACTATACCCCAGCAATAGTCAGTGTCCAGGGAACTGAACCACGGGAATAGTCAGTGTCCGAAGAAGTGTACCCCAGCAATGGTCAGTGTCCGGGGAACTGTATCCCGGCAATAGTCATGTCCGGGGAACTGTCCCCCAGCAATACTCAGTGTCCGGGGAACTGTACCCCGGCAATAGTCAGTGTCCGGGGAACTGTACCCCAACAATACTCAGTGTCCGGGAAACTGTACCCCGGCAATAGTTAGTGTCCGGGGAACTGTACCCCAGCAATAGTCAGTGTCCGAGGAACTGTACCACGGCAATACTCAGTGTCCGGGGAACTGTACCCCGGCAATAGTCAGTTTCCAGGGAACTATACCGCAGCAATAGTCATTGTCCGGGGAACTGTACCCCAGCAATACTCAGTGTCCGGGGACCTGTACCCCGGCAATTGTCAGTGTCCAGGGAACTGTACCCCAGCAATAGTCAGTGTCCAGGGAACTGAACCCCGGCAATAGTCAGTGTCCAGGGAACTGTACGCCAGCAATAGTCAGTGTCCAGGGAACTGTACCCCGGCAATAGTCAGTGTCCAGGGAACTGTACGCCAGCAATAGTCAGTGTCCAGGGAACTGAACCCCGGCAATAGTCAGTGTCCAGGGAACTGTACCCCAGCAATCGTCAGTGTCCGGGAAACTGTACCCCGGCAATACTCAGTGTCCGGGGAAATGTACCCCAGCAATAGTCCGTGTCCGGGGAACTGTACCCCAGCAATAGTCAGTGTCCGGGGAACGGTACCCCAGCAATAGTCAGTGTCCGGGGAACTGTACCCCAGCAATACTCATTGTCTGGGGAACTGCACCCCAGCAATAGTCAGTGTCCGGGGAACAGTACCCCAGCAATAGTCAGTGTCCGCGGAACTGTATCCCGGCAATAGTCAGTGTCCGGGGAACTGTACCACAGCAATAGTCAGTGTCCAGGGAACTATACCCCGGCAACAGTCGGTGTCCGGGGCACTGTACCCCGGCAATAGTCAGTGTCCAGGGAACTATACCCCAGCAATAGTCAGTGTCCAGGGAACTATACACGGCAATAGTCAGTGTCCGGGGAACTGTACCCCGGCAATAGTCATTGTCCAGGGAACTATACCCCAGCAATACTCAGTGTCCAGGGAACTGAACCACGGCAATAGTCAGTGTCCGAAGAAGTGTACCCCAGCAATGGTCATTGTCCGGGGAACTGCACCCCGGCAATAGTCATGTCCGGGGAACTGTCCCCCAGCAATACTCATTGTGCGGGGAACTGTACCCCAGCAATATTCAGTGTCCGGGGAAATGTACACTGGCAATAGTCAGTGTCCGAGGAACTGTACCCCGGCAATAGTCAGTGTCCAGGCAACTGTACCTCAGCAATAGTCAGTGTCCGGGGAAGTGTACCCCGGCAATAGTCAGTGTCCGTGGAGCTGTACCCCTGCAATAGTCAGTGTCCAGGGAACTGTACCCCGGCAATAGTTAGTGTCCGGGGAACTGGACCCCAGCAATAGTCAGTGTCCGGGGAACTGGACACCAGCAATACTCAGTGTCCGTGGAACTGCACCCCGGCAATAGTCAGTGTACAGGGAATTATACCCCAGCAATAGTCAGTGTCTGGGGAACTGTACCCCAGCAATACTCAATTTCCGGGATCTGTACCCCGGCAATAGTCAGTGTCCGGGGAACTTTATCCCGGCAATAGTCAGTGTCCGGGGAACTGTAGCCCAGCAATACTCAGTGTCCGGGGAACTGTACCCCATCAATACTCAGTGTCCGGGGAACTGTACCCCGGCAATAGTCAGTGTCCGGGGAACTGTACCCCAACAATACTCAGTATCCGGGAAACTGTACCCCGGCAATAGTTAGTGTCCGGGGAACTGTACCCCAGCAATAGTCAGTGTCCGAGGAACTGTACCACGGCAATACTCAGTGTCCGGGGAACTGTACCCCGGCAATAGTCAGTTTCCAGGGAACTATACCGCAGCAATAGTCATTGTCCGGGGAACTGTACCCCAGCAATACTCAGTGTCCGGGGACCTGTACCCCGGCAATTGTCAGTGTCCAGGGAACTGTACCCCAGCAATAGTCAGTGTCCAGGGAACTGTACCCCGGCAATAGTCAGTGTCCAGGGAACTGTACGCCAGCAATAGTCAGTGTCCAGGGAACTGTACCCCGGCAATAGTCAGTGTCCAGGGAACTATACACGGCAATAGTCAGTGTCCGGGGAACTGTACCCCGGCAATAGTCATTGTCCAGGGAACTATACCCCAGCAATACTCAGTGTCCAGGGAACTGAACCACGGCAATAGTCAGTGTCCGAAGAAGTGTACCCCAGCAATGGTCATTGTCCGGGGAACTGTACCCCGGCAATAGTCATGTCCGGGGAACTGTCCCCCAGCAATACTCATTGTCCGGGGAACTGTACCCCAGCAATATTCAGTGTCCGGGGAAATGTACACTGGCAATAGTCAGTGTCCGAGGAACTGTACCCCGGTAATAGTCAGTGTCCAGGCAACTGTACCTCAGCAATAGTCAGTGTCCGGGGAAGTGTACCCCGGCAATAGTCAGTGTCCGTGGAACTGTACCCCGGCAATAGTCAGTGTCCAGGGAACTGTACCCCGGCAATAGTTAGTGTCCGGGGAACTGGACCCCAACAATAGTCAGTGTCCGGGGAACTGGACACCAGCAATACTCAGTGTCCGTGGAACTGCACCCCGGCAATAGTCAGTGTACAGGGAATTATACCCCAGCAATACTCAGTGTCCGGGGAACTGTACCCCATCAATACTCAGTGTCCGGGGAACTGTACCCCGGCAATAGTCAGTGTCCGGGGAACAGTACCCCGGCAATAGTCAGTGTCCAGGGAACTATGCCCCAGCAATAGTCAGTGTCCGGGGAACTGTACCCCGGCAATACTCAGTGTCCGGGGAACTGTACCCCGGCAATAGTCAGTGTCCTGGGAACTGTATCCCAGAAATAGTCAGTTTCCGGGGAACTGTACCCCGGCAATAGTCAGTGTCTGGTGAACTATACACGGCAATAGTCAGTGTCCGGGGAACTCTACCCCGGCAATAGTCAGTGTCAAGGGCACAAAACCCCGGCAATAGTCAGTGTCCGGGGAACTGTACCCCATCAATAGTCAGTGTCCAGGGAACTATACCCCGGCAATAGTCAGTGTCCAAGGAACTAGACCCCGGCAACAGTCAGTGTCCGTGGAACTGTACCCCATCAATAGTCAGTGTCCAGGGAACTATACCCCGGCAATAGTCAGTGTCCAGGGAACTGTACCCCGGCAATAGTCAGTGTCCAGGGAACTATACCCCGGCAATAGTCAGTGTCCGGGGCACTGTACCCCAGCAATAGTCAGTGTCCGGGGAACTGTACCCCGGCAATAGTCAGTGTCCGGGGAACTGTACCCCAGCAATACTCGTGTCCGGGGAACTGTAGGCAATAGTCAGTGTCCGGGGAACTGTACCCCGGCAATAGTCAGTATCCAGGGAATTGTACCCCGGCAATAGTCAGTGTCCAGGGAACTGTACGCCAGCAATAGTCAGTGTCTAGGGAACTGTACCCCGGCAATAGTCAGTGTCCAGGGAACTATACACGGCAATAGTCAGTGTCCGGGGACCTGTACCCCAGCAATAGTCAGTGTCCGAGAAACTGTACCCCGGCAATACTCAGTGTCCGGGGAAATGTACCCCAGCAATAGTCCGTGTCCGGGGAACTGTACCCCAGCAATAGTCAGTGTCCGGGGAACGATACCCCAGCAATCGACAGTGTCCGGGGAACTGTACCCCAGCAATACTCAGTGTCCGGGGAACTGCACCCCAGCAATAGTCAGTGTCCAGGGAACTATACCCCGGCAACAGTCAATGTCCAGGGAACTCTACCCCAACAATAGTCAGTGTCTGGAGAATTGTACCCCGGCAATAGTCAGTGTCCGGGGAACTGTACCCCGGCAATACTCAGTGTCCGGGGAACTGAACCCCGGCAATAGTCAGTGTCCGGGGAACTGTACCACAGCAATACTCAGTGTCCGGGGAACTGTTCCCCGGCAATAGTCAGTGTCCAGGGAACTATACCCCAGCAATAGTCTGTGTCCGGGGAACTGTACCCCAGCAATAGTCAGTGTCCGGGGAACGGTACCCCAGCAATAGTCAGTGTGCGGGGAACTGTACCCCAGCAATACTCAGTGTCCGGGGAACTGCAACCCAGCAATAGTCAGTGTCCAGGGAACTATACCCCGGCAACAGTCAGTGTCCAGGGAACTCTACCCCAACAATAGTCAGTGTCTGGAGAATTGTACCCCGGCAATAGTCAGTGTCCGGGGAACTGTACCCCGGCAATACTCAGTGTCCGGGGAACTGTACCCCAGCAATAGTCAGTGTCCGGTGATCTGTACCACGGCAATAGTCAGTGTCCGGGGAAGTGTACCCCAGCAATAGTCAGTATCCGGGAAACTGTACCCCGGCAATAGTCAGTGTACAGGGAACTATATCCCAGCAATAGTCAGTGTCCGTGGAACTGTACCCCATCAATAGCCAGTGTCCATGGAACTATACCCCGGCAATAGTCAGTGTCCGGGGAACTGTACCCCGGCAATAGTCAGTGTCAAGGGAACTATACCCCGGCAATAGTCAGTGTCCGGGGAATTGTACCCCAGCAATAGTCAGTGTCCGGGGAACTGTACCCCAGCAATAGTCAGTGTCCAGGGAACTGTACCCCGGCAATAGTCAGTGTCCGGGGAACTGTACCCCAGCAATACTCGTATCCGGGGAACTGTACCCCGGCAATAGTCAGTGTCCAGGGAACTATACCGCAGCAACAGTCATTGTCCGGGGAACTGTACCCCAGCAATACTCAGTATCCGGGGACCTGTACCCTGGCAATTGTCAGTGTCCAGGGAACTGTACCTCAGCAATAGTCAGAGTCCGGGGAACTGTAGGCAATAGTCAGTGTCCGGGGAACTATACCCCGGCAATAGTCAGTGTCCAGGGAATTGTACCCCGGCAATAGTCAGTGTCCAAGGAACTGTACGCCAGCAATAGTCAGTGTCCAGGGAACTGTACCCCGGCAATAGTCAGTGTCCAGGGAACTATACACGGCAATAGTCAGTGTCCGGGGACCTGTACCCCAGCAATAGTCAGTGTCCGAGAAACTGTACCCCGGCAATACTCAGTGTCCGGGGAAATGTACCCCAGCAATAGTCCGTGTCCGGGGAACTGTACCCCAGCAATAGTCAGTGTCCGGGGAACGGTACCCCAGCAATAGTCAGTGTCCGGGGAACTGTACCCCAGCAATACTCAGTGTCCGGGGAACTGCACCCCAGCAATAGTCAGTGTCCAGGGAACTATACTGCAGCAACAGTCAGTGTCCAGGGAACTCTACCCCAACAATAGTCAGTGTCTGGAGAATTGTACCCCGGCAATAGTCAGTGTCCGGGGAACTGTACCCCAGCAATACTCAGTGTCCGGGGAACTGTTCCCCGGCAATAGTCAGTGTCCAGGGAACGATACCCCAGCAATAGTCTGTGTCCGGGGAACTGTACCCCAGCAATCGTCAGTGGCCGAGGAACTGTACCGCGGCAATAGTCAGTGTCCGGGGAACTGTATTCCAGCAGTACCCCAGCACAAGTCAGTGTCCGGGGAACTGTATCCCGGCAATACTCAGTGTCCGGGGAACTGTACCCCAGCAATAGGCAGTGTCCAGGGAACTATACCCCGGCAACAGTCAGTGTCCGGGGAACTGTACCCCAGCAATAGTCAGTGTCCGGTGATCTGTACCACGGCAATAGTCAGTGTCCGGGGAAGTGTACCCCAGCAATAGTCAGTATCCGGGGAACTGTACCCCGGCAATAGTCAGTGTACAGGGAACTATATCCCAGCAATAGTCAGTGTCTGGGGGACTGTACCCCAGCAATACTCAATTTCCGGGGAACTGTACCCCGGCAATAGTCAGTGTCCGGGGAACTGTACCCCGGCAATAGTCAGTGTCCGGGGAACTGTACCCCAGCAATACTCGTGTCCGGGGAACTGTACCCCGGCAATCGTCAGTGTCCAGGGAACTATACCGCAGCAACAGCCATTGTCCGGGGAACTGTACCCCAGCAATACTCAGTGCCCGGGGACCTGTACCCTGGCAATTGTCAGTGTCCAGGGAACTGTACCCCAGCAATAGTCAGTGTCCGGGGAACTGTAGGCAATAGTCAGTGTCCGGGGAACTGTACCCCGGCAATAGTCAGTGTCCGGGGAACTGTAGCCCGGCAACAGTCAGTGTCCGTGGAACTGAACCCCATCAATAGTCAGTGTCCAGGGAACTATACCCCGGCAATAGTCAGTGTCCAGGGAACTGTACCCCGGCAATAGTCAGTGTCCAGGGAACTATACCCCGGCAATAGTCAGTGTCCGGGGAACTGTACCCCAGCAATAGTCAGTGTCCGGGGAACTGTACCCCAGCAATAGTCAGTGTCCAGGGAACTGTACCCCGGCAATATTCAGTGTCCGGGGAACTGTACCCCAGCAATACTCGTGTCCGGGGAACTGTACCCCGGCAATCGTCAGTGTCCAGGGAACTATACCGCAGCAACAGCCATTGTCCGGGGAACTGTACCCCAGCAATACTCAGTGCCCGGGGACCTGTACCCTGGCAATTGTCAGTGTCCAGGGAACTGTACCCCAGCAATAGTCAGTGTCCGTGGAACTGTACCCCATCAATAGTCAGTGTCCAGGGAACAATACACCGGCAATAGTCAGTGTCCAGGGAACTGTACCCCGGCAATAGTCAGTGTCCAGGGAACTATACCCCGGCAATAGTTAGTGTCCGGGGAACTGTACCCCAGCAATAGTCAGTGTCCGGGGAACTGTACCCCAGCAATAGTCAGTGTCCAGGGAACTGTACCCCAGCAATAGTCAGTGTCCGGGGAACGGTACCCCAGCAATAGTCAGTTTCCGGGGAACTGTACCCCAGCAATACTCAGTGTCCGGGGAACTGCACCCCAGCAATAGTCAGTGTCCAGGGAACTATACCCCGGCAACAGTCAGTGTCCAGGGAACTCTACCCCAACAATAGTCAGTGTCTGGAGAATTGTACCCCGGCAATAGTCATTGTCCAGGGAACTATACCCCAGCAATACTCAGTGTCCAGGGAACTGAACCACGGCAATAGTCAGTGTCCGAAGAAGTGTACCCCAGCAATGGTCATTGTCCGGGGAACTGTACCCCGGCAATAGTCATGTCCGGGGAACTGTCCCCCAGCAATACTCATTGTCCGGGGAACTGTACCCCAGCAATATTCAGTGTCCGGGGAAATGTACACTGGCAATAGTCAGTGTCCGAGGAACTGTACCCCGGTAATAGTCAGTGTCCAGGCAACTGTACCTCAGCAATAGTCAGTGTCCGGGGAAGTGTACCCCGGCAATAGTCAGTGTCCGTGGAACTGTACCCCGGCAATAGTCAGTGTCCAGGGAACTGTACCCCGGCAATAGTTAGTGTCCGGGGAACTGGACCCCAGCAATAGTCAGTGTCCGGGGAACTGGACACCAGCAATACTCAGTGTCCGTGGAACTGCACCCCGGCAATAGTCAGTGTACAGGGCACTGTACCCCAGCAATAGTCAGTGTCCGGGGAACTGTACCCCGGGAATAGTCAGTGTCCGGGGAACTGTACCCCAGCAATACTCGTGTCCGGGGAACTGTAGGCAATAGTCAGTGTCCGGGGAACTGTACCCCGGCAATAGTCAGTATCCAGGGAATTGTACCCCGGCAATAGTCAGTGTCCAGGGAACTGTACGCCAGCAATAGTCAGTGTCTAGGGAACTGTACCCCGGCAATAGTCAGTAGTCCAGGGAACTATACACGGCAATAGTCAGTGTCCGGGGACCTGTACCCCAGCAATAGTCAGTGTCCAAGAAACTGTACCCCGGCAATACTCAGTGTCCGGGGAAATGTACCCCAGCAATAGTCCGTGTCCGGGGAACTGTACCCCAGCAATAGTGAGTGTCCGGGGAACGATACCCCAGCAATCGACAGTGTCCGGGGAACTGTACCCCAGCAATACTCAGTGTCCGGGGAACTGCACCCCAGCAATAGTCAGTGTCCAGGGAACTATACCCCGGCAACAGTCAGTGTCCAGGGAACTCTACCCCAACAATAGTCAGTGTCTGGAGAATTGTACCCCGGCAATAGTCAGTGTCCGGGGAACTGTACCCCGGCAATACTCAGTGTCCGGGGAACTGTACCCCGGCAATAGTCAGTGTCCGGGGAACTGTACCACAGCAATACTCAGTGTCCGGGGAACTGTTCCCCGGCAATAGTCAGTGTCCAGGGAACTATACCCCAGCAATAGTCTGTGTCCGGGGAACTGTACCCCAGCAATAGTCAGTGTCCGGGGAACGGTACCCCAGCAATAGTCAGTGTGCGGGGAACTGTACCCCAGCAATACTCAGTGTCCGGGGAACTGCAACCCAGCAATAGTCAGTGTCCAGGGAACTATACCCCGGCAACAGTCAGTGTACAGGGAACTATATCCCAGCAATAGTCAGTGTCTGGAGAATTGTACCCCGGCAATAGTCAGTGTCCGGGGAACTGTACCCCGGCAATACTCAGTGTCCGGGGAACTGTACCCCAGCAATAGTCAGTGTCCGGTGATCTGTACCACGGCAATAGTCAGTGTCCGGGGAAGTGTACCCCAGCAATAGTCAGTGTCCGGGGAACTGTACCCCAGCAATAGTCAGTGTCCAGGGAACTGTACCCCGGCAATAGTCAGTGTCCGGGGAACTGTACCCCAGCAATACTCGTATCCGGGGAACTGTACCCCGGCAATAGTCAGTGTCCAGTGAACTATACCGCAGCAACAGTCATTGTCCGGGGAACTGTACCCCAGCAATACTCAGTGTCCGGGGACCTGTACCCTGGCAATTGTCAGTGTCCAGGGAACTGTACCTCAGCAATAGTCAGAGTCCGGGGAACTGTAGGCAATAGTCAGTGTCCGGGGAACTATACCCCGGCAATAGTCAGTGTCCAGGGAATTGTACCCCGGCAATAGTCAGTGTCCAAGGAACTGTACGCCAGCAATAGTCAGTGTCCAGGGAACTGTACCCCGGCAATAGTCAGTGTCCAGGGAACTATACACGGCAATAGTCAGTGTCCGGGGACCTGTACCCCAGCAATAGTCAGTGTCCGAGAAACTGTACCCCGGCAATACTCAGTGTCCGGGGAAATGTACCCCAGCAATAGTCCGTGTCCGGGGAACTGTACCCCAGCAATAGTCAGTGTCCGGGGAACGGTACCCCAGCAATAGTCAGTGTCCGGGGAACTGTACCCCAGCAATACTCAGTGTCCGGGGAACTGCACCCCAGCAATAGTCAGTGTCCAGGGAACTATACTGCAGCAACAGTCAGTGTCCAGGGAACTCTACCCCAACAATAGTCAGTGTCTGGAGAATTGTACCCCGGCAATAGTCAGTGTCCGGGGAACTGTACCCCAGCAATACTCAGTGTCCGGGGAACTGTTCCCCGGCAATAGTCAGTGTCCAGGGAACGATACCCCAGCAATAGTCTGTGTCCGGGGAACTGTACCCCAGCAATCGTCAGTGGCCGAGGAACTGTACCGCGGCAATAGTCAGTGTCCGGGGAACTGTATTCCAGCAATCGTCAGTGTCCGGGGAACAGTACCCCAGCACAAGTCAGTGTCCGGGGAACTGTATCCCGGCAATACTCAGTGTCCGGGGAACTGTACCCCAGCAATAGGCAGTGTCCAGGGAACTATACCCCGGCAACAGTCAGTGTCCGGGGAACTGTACCCCAGCAATAGTCAGTGTCCGGTGATCTGTACCACGGCAATAGTCAGTGTCCGGGGAAGTGTACCCCAGCAATAGTCAGTATCCGGGGAACTGTACCCCGGCAATAGTCAGTGTACAGGGAACTATATCCCAGCAATAGTCAGTGTCTGGGGGACTGTACCCCAGCAATACTCAATTTCCGGGGAACTGTACCCCGGCAATAGTCAGTGTCCGGGGAACTGTACCCCGGCAATAGTCAGTGTCCGGGGAACTGTACCCCAGCAATACTCGTGTCCGGGGAACTGTACCCCGGCAATCGTCAGTGTCCAGGGAACTATACCGCAGCAACAGCCATTGTCCGGGGAACTGTACCCCAGCAATACTCAGTGCCCGGGGACCTGTACCCTGGCAATTGTCAGTGTCCAGGGAACTGTACCCCAGCAATAGTCAGTGTCCGGGGAACTGTAGGCAATAGTCAGTGTCCGGGGAACTGTACCCCGGCAATAGTCAGTGTCCGGGGAACTGTAGCCCGGCAACAGTCAGTGTCCGTGGAACTGAACCCCATCAATAGTCAGTGTCCAGGGAACTATACCCCGGCAATAGTCAGTGTCCAGGGAACTGTACCCCGGCAATAGTCAGTGTCCAGGGAACTATACCCCGGCAATAGTCAGTGTCCGGGGAACTGTACCCCAGCAATAGTCAGTGTCCGGGGAACTGTACCCCAGCAATAGTCAGTGTCCAGGGAACTGTACCCCGGCAATATTCAGTGTCCGGGGAACTGTACCCCAGCAATACTCGTGTCCGGGGAACTGTACCCCGGCAATCGTCAGTGTCCAGGGAACTATACCGCAGCAACAGCCATTGTCCGGGGAACTGTACCCCAGCAATACTCAGTGCCCGGGGACCTGTACCCTGGCAATTGTCAGTGTCCAGGGAACTGTACCCCAGCAATAGTCAGTGTCCGTGGAACTGTACCCCATCAATAGTCAGTGTCCAGGGAACAATACACCGGCAATAGTCAGTGTCCAGGGAACTGTACCCCGGCAATAGTCAGTGTCCAGGGAACTATACCCCGGCAATAGTTAGTGTCCGGGGAACTGTACCCCAGCAATAGTCAGTGTCCGGGGAACTGTACCCCAGCAATAGTCAGTGTCCAGGGAACTGTACCCCAGCAATAGTCAGTGTCCGGGGAACGGTACCCCAGCAATAGTCAGTTTCCGGGGAACTGTACCCCAGCAATACTCAGTGTCCGGGGAACTGCACCCCAGCAATAGTCAGTGTCCAGGGAACTATACCCCGGCAACAGTCAGTGTCCAGGGAACTCTACCCCAACAATAGTCAGTGTCTGGAGAATTGTACCCCGGCAATAGTCATTGTCCAGGGAACTATACCCCAGCAATACTCAGTGTCCAGGGAACTGAACCACGGCAATAGTCAGTGTCCGAAGAAGTGTACCCCAGCAATGGTCATTGTCCGGGGAACTGTACCCCGGCAATAGTCATGTCCGGGGAACTGTCCCCCAGCAATACTCATTGTCCGGGGAACTGTACCCCAGCAATATTCAGTGTCCGGGGAAATGTACACTGGCAATAGTCAGTGTCCGAGGAACTGTACCCCGGTAATAGTCAGTGTCCAGGCAACTGTACCTCAGCAATAGTCAGTGTCCGGGGAAGTGTACCCCGGCAATAGTCAGTGTCCGTGGAACTGTACCCCGGCAATAGTCAGTGTCCAGGGAACTGTACCCCGGCAATAGTTAGTGTCCGGGGAACTGGACCCCAGCAATAGTCAGTGTCCGGGGAACTGGACACCAGCAATACTCAGTGTCCGTGGAACTGCACCCCGGCAATAGTCAGTGTACAGGGCACTGTACCCCAGCAATAGTCAGTGTCCGGGGAACTGTACCCCGGGAATAGTCAGTGTCCGGGGAACTGTACCCCAGCAATACTCGTGTCCGGGGAACTGTAGGCAATAGTCAGTGTCCGGGGAACTGTACCCCGGCAATAGTCAGTATCCAGGGAATTGTACCCCGGCAATAGTCAGTGTCCAGGGAACTGTACGCCAGCAATAGTCAGTGTCTAGGGAACTGTACCCCGGCAATAGTCAGTAGTCCAGGGAACTATACACGGCAATAGTCAGTGTCCGGGGACCTGTACCCCAGCAATAGTCAGTGTCCAAGAAACTGTACCCCGGCAATACTCAGTGTCCGGGGAAATGTACCCCAGCAATAGTCCGTGTCCGGGGAACTGTACCCCAGCAATAGTGAGTGTCCGGGGAACGATACCCCAGCAATCGACAGTGTCCGGGGAACTGTACCCCAGCAATACTCAGTGTCCGGGGAACTGCACCCCAGCAATAGTCAGTGTCCAGGGAACTATACCCCGGCAACAGTCAGTGTCCAGGGAACTCTACCCCAACAATAGTCAGTGTCTGGAGAATTGTACCCCGGCAATAGTCAGTGTCCGGGGAACTGTACCCCGGCAATACTCAGTGTCCGGGGAACTGTACCCCGGCAATAGTCAGTGTCCGGGGAACTGTACCACAGCAATACTCAGTGTCCGGGGAACTGTTCCCCGGCAATAGTCAGTGTCCAGGGAACTATACCCCAGCAATAGTCTGTGTCCGGGGAACTGTACCCCAGCAATAGTCAGTGTCCGGGGAACGGTACCCCAGCAATAGTCAGTGTGCGGGGAACTGTACCCCAGCAATACTCAGTGTCCGGGGAACTGCAACCCAGCAATAGTCAGTGTCCAGGGAACTATACCCCGGCAACAGTCAGTGTACAGGGAACTATATCCCAGCAATAGTCAGTGTCTGGAGAATTGTACCCCGGCAATAGTCAGTGTCCGGGGAACTGTACCCCGGCAATACTCAGTGTCCGGGGAACTGTACCCCAGCAATAGTCAGTGTCCGGTGATCTGTACCACGGCAATAGTCAGTGTCCGGGGAAGTGTACCCCAGCAATAGTCAGTGTCCGGGGAACTGTACCCCAGCAATAGTCAGTGTCCAGGGAACTGTACCCCGGCAATAGTCAGTGTCCGGGGAACTGTACCCCAGCAATACTCGTATCCGGGGAACTGTACCCCGGCAATAGTCAGTGTCCAGGGAACTATACCGCAGCAACAGTCATTGTCCGGGGAACTGTACCCCAGCAATACTCAGTGTCCGGGGACCTGTACCCTGGCAATTGTCAGTGTCCAGGGAACTGTACCTCAGCAATAGTCAGAGTCCGGGGAACTGTAGGCAATAGTCAGTGTCCGGGGAACTATACCCCGGCAATAGTCAGTGTCCAGGGAATTGTACCCCGGCAATAGTCAGTGTCCAAGGAACTGTACGCCAGCAATAGTCAGTGTCCAGGGAACTGTACCCCGGCAATAGTCAGTGTCCAGGGAACTATACACGGCAATAGTCAGTGTCCGGGGACCTGTACCCCAGCAATAGTCAGTGTCCGAGAAACTGTACCCCGGCAATACTCAGTGTCCGGGGAAATGTACCCCAGCAATAGTCCGTGTCCGGGGAACTGTACCCCAGCAATAGTCAGTGTCCGGGGAACGGTACCCCAGCAATAGTCAGTGTCCGGGGAACTGTACCCCAGCAATACTCAGTGTCCGGGGAACTGCACCCCAGCAATAGTCAGTGTCCAGGGAACTATACTGCAGCAACAGTCAGTGTCCAGGGAACTCTACCCCAACAATAGTCAGTGTCTGGAGAATTGTACCCCGGCAATAGTCAGTGTCCGGGGAACTGTACCCCAGCAATACTCAGTGTCCGGGGAACTGTTCCCCGGCAATAGTCAGTGTCCAGGGAACGATACCCCAGCAATAGTCTGTGTCCGGGGAACTGTACCCCAGCAATCGTCAGTGGCCGAGGAACTGTACCGCGGCAATAGTCAGTGTCCGGGGAACTGTATTCCAGCAATCGTCAGTGTCCGGGGAACAGTACCCCAGCACAAGTCAGTGTCCGGGGAACTGTATCCCGGCAATACTCAGTGTCCGGGGAACTGTACCCCAGCAATAGGCAGTGTCCAGGGAACTATACCCCGGCAACAGTCAGTGTCCGGGGAACTGTACCCCAGCAATAGTCAGTGTCCGGTGATCTGTACCACGGCAATAGTCAGTGTCCGGGGAAGTGTACCCCAGCAATAGTCAGTATCCGGGGAACTGTACCCCGGCAATAGTCAGTGTACAGGGAACTATATCCCAGCAATAGTCAGTGTCTGGGGGACTGTACCCCAGCAATACTCAATTTCCGGGGAACTGTACCCCGGCAATAGTCAGTGTCCGGGGAACTGTACCCCGGCAATAGTCAGTGTCCGGGGAACTGTACCCCAGCAATACTCGTGTCCGGGGAACTGTACCCCGGCAATCGTCAGTGTCCAGGGAACTATACCGCAGCAACAGCCATTGTCCGGGGAACTGTACCCCAGCAATACTCAGTGCCCGGGGACCTGTACCCTGGCAATTGTCAGTGTCCAGGGAACTGTACCCCAGCAATAGTCAGTGTCCGGGGAACTGTAGGCAATAGTCAGTGTCCGGGGAACTGTAGCCCGGCAACAGTCAGTGTCCGTGGAACTGTACCCCATCAATAGTCAGTGTCCAGGGAACAATACACCGGCAATAGTCAGTGTCCAGGGAACTGTACCCCGGCAATAGTCAGTGTCCAGGGAACTATACCCCGGCAATAGTCAGTGTCCGGGGAACTGTACCCCAGCAATAGTCAGTGTCCGGGGAACTGTACCCCAGCAATAGTCAGTGTCCAGGGAACTGTACCCCAGCAATAGTCAGTGTCCGGGGAACGGTACCCCAGCAATAGTCAGTTTCCGGGGAACTGTACCCCAGCAATACTCAGTGTCCGGGGAACTGCACCCCAGCAATAGTCAGTGTCCAGGGAACTATACCCCGGCAACAGTCAGTGTCCAGGGAACTCTACCCCAACAATAGTCAGTGTCTGGAGAATTGTACCCCGGCAATAGTCAGTGTCCGGGGAACTGTACCCCGGCAATACTCAGTGTCCGGGGAACTGTACCCCGGCAATAGTCAGTGTCCGGGGAACTGTACCCCAGCAATACTCAGTGTCCGGGGAACTGTTCCCCGGCAATAGTCAGTGTCCAGGGAACTATACCCCAGCAATAGTCTGTGTCCGGGGAACTGTACCCCAGCAATCGTCAGTGGCCGAGGAACTGTACCGCGGCAATAGTCAGTGTCCGGGGAACTGTATTCCAGCAATCATCAGTCTCCGGGGAACAGTACCCCAGCAATAGTCAGTGTCCGGGGAACTGTACCCCAGCAATACTCAGTGTCCGGGGAACTATATCCCAGCAATAGTCAGTGTCTGGGGGACTGTACCCCAGCAATACTCAATTTCCGGGGAACTGTACCCCGGCAATAGTCAGTGTCCGGGGAATTGTACCCCGGCAATAGTCAGTGTCCGGGGAACTGTAGCCCGGCAACAGTCAGTGTCCGTGGAACTGTACCCCATCAATAGTCAGTGTCCAGGGAACTATACCCCGGCAATAGTCAGTGTCCGGGGAACTGTACCCCAGCAATACTCAGTGTCCAGGGAACTGTACACCGGCAATAGTCAGTGTCCGGGGAACTGTACCCCAGCAATACTCGTGTCCGGGGAACTGTACCCCGGCAATAGTCAGTGTCCAGGGAACTATACCGCAGCAACAGTCATTGTCCGGGGAACTGTACCCCAGCAATACTCAGTGTCCGGGGACCTGTACCCTGGCAATTGTCAGTGTCCAGGGAACTGTACCCCAGCAATAGTCAGTGTCCGGGGAACTGTAGGCAATAGTCAGTGTCCGGGGAACTGTACCCCGGCAATAGTCAGTGTCCAGGGAATTGTACCCCGGCAATAGTCAGTGTCCAGGGAACTGTACGCCAGCAATAGTCAGTGTCCAGGGAACTGTACCCCGGCAATAGTCAGTGTCCAGGGAACTATACACGGCAATAGTCAGTGTCCGGGAACCTGTACCCCAGCAATAGTCAGTGTCCGAGAAACTGTACCCCGGCAATAGTCAGTGTCCAGGGAACTATACCCCGGCAATAGTCAGTGTCCGGGGAATTGTACCCCAGCAATAGTCAGTGTCCGGGGAACTGTACCCCAGCAATAGTCAGTGTCCAGGGAACTGTACCCCAGCAATACTCGTGTCCGGGGAACTGTACCCCGGCAATAGTCAGTGTCCAGGGAACTATACCGCAGCAACAGTCATTGTCCGGGGAACTGTACCCCAGCGATACTCAGTGTCCGGGGACCTGTACCCTGGCAATTGTCAGTGTCCAGGGAACTGTACCCCAGCAATAGTCAGAGTCCGGGGAACTGTAGGCAATAGTCAGTGTCCGGGGAACTATACCCCGGCAACAGTCAGTGTCCAGGGAATTGTACCCCGGCAATAGTCAGTGTCCAAGGAACTGTACGCCAGCAATAGTCAGTGTCCAGGGAACTGTACCCCGGCAATAGTCAGTGTCCAGGGAACTATACACGGCAATAGTCAGTGTCCGGGGACCTGTACCCCAGCAATAGTCAGTGTCCGAGAAACTGTACCCCGGCAATACTCAGTGTCCGGGGAAATGTACCCCAGCAATAGTCCGTGTCCGGGGAACTGTACCCCAGCAATAGTCAGTGTCCGGGGAACGGTACCCCAGCAATAGTCAGTGTCCGGGGAACTGTACCCCAGCAATACTCAGTGTCCGGGGAACTGCACCCCAGCAATAGTCAGTGTCCAGGGAACTACACCCCGGCAACAGTCAGTGTCCAGGGAACTCTACCCCAACAATAGTCAGTGTCTGAAGAATTGTACCCCGGCAATAGTCAGTGTCCGGGGAACTGTACTCCGGCTGTACTCAGTGTCCGGGGAACTGTACCCCGGCAATAGTCAGTGTCCGGGGAACTGTACCCCAGCAATACTCAGTGTCCGGGGAACTGTTCCCCGGCAATAGTCAGTGTCCAGGGAACTATACCCCAGCAATAGTTTGTGTCCGGGGAACTGTACCCCAGCAATCGTCAGTGGCCGAGGAACTGTACCGCGGCAATAGTCAGTGTCCGGGGAACTGTATTCCAGCAATCGTCAGTGTCCGGGGAACAGTACCCCAGCAATAGTCAGTGTCCGGGGAACTGTATCCCGGCAATACTCAGTGTCCGGGGAACTGTACCCCAGCAATAGGCAGTGTCCACGGAACTATACCCCGGCAACAGTCAGAGTCCGGGGATCTGTACCCCAGCAATAGTCAGTGTCCGGTGATCTGTACCACGGCAATAGTCAGTGTCCGGGGAAGTGTACCCCAGCAATAGTCAGTATCCGGGGAACTGTACCCCGGCAATAGTCAGTGTACAGGGAACTATATCCCAGCAATAGTCAGTGTCTGGGGGACTGTACCCCAGCAATACTCAATTTACGGCGAACTGTACCCCGGCAATAGTCAGTGTCCGGGGAACTGTACCCCGGCAATAGTCAGTGTCCGGGGAACTGTAGCCCGGCAACAGTCAGAGTCCGTGGAACTGTACCCCATCAATAGTCAGTGTCCAGGGAACTATACCCCGGCAATAGTCAGTGTCCAGGGAACTGTACCCCGGCAATAGTCAGTGTCCAGGGAACTATACCCCGGCAATAGTCAGTGTCCGGGGAACTGTACCCCAGCAATAGTCAGTGTCCGGGGAACTGTACCCCAGCAATAGTCAGTGTCCAGGGAACTGTACCCCGGCAATATTCAGTGTCCGGGGAACTGTACCCCAGCAATACTCGTGTCCGGGGAACTGTACCCCGGCAAAGGTCAGTGTCCAGGGAACTATACCGCAGCAACAGCCATTGTTCGGGGAACTGTACCCCAGCAATACTCAGTGCCCGGGGACCTGTACCCTGGCAATTGTCAGTGTCCAGGGAACTGTACCCCAGCAATAGTCAGTGTCCGGGGAACTGTAGGCAATAGTCAGTGTCCGGGGAACTGTAGCCCGGCAACAGTCAGTGTCCGTGGAACTGTACCCCATCAATAGTCAGTGTCCAGGGAACTATACCCCGGCAATAGTCAGTGTCCAGGGAACTGTACCCCGGCAATAGTCAGTGTCCAGGGAACTATACCCCGGCAATCGTCAGTGTCCGGGGAACTGTACCCCAGCAATAGTCAGTGTCCGGGGAACTGTACCCCAGCAATAGTCAGTGTCCAGGGAACTGTACCCCAGCAATAGTCAGTGTCCGGGGAACGGTACCCCAGCAATAGTCAGTTTCCGGGGAACTGTACCCCAGCAATACTCAGTGTCCGGGGAACTGCACCCCAGCAATAGTCAGTGTCCAGGGAACTATACCCCGGCAACAGTCAGTGTCCAGGGAACTCTACCCCAACAATAGTCAGTGTCTGGAGAATTGTACCCCGGCAATAGTCAGTGTCCGGGGAACTGTACCCCGGCAATACTCAGTGTCCGGGGAACTGTACCCCGGCAATAGTCAGTGTCCGGGGAACTGTACCCCAGCAATACTCAGTGTCCGGGGAACTGTTCCCCGGCAATAGTCAGTGTCCAGGGAACTATACCCCAGCAATAGTTTGTGTCCGGGGAACTGTACCCCAGCAATCGTCAGTGGCCGAGGAACTGTACCGCGGCAATAGTCAGTGTCCGGGGAACTGTATTCCAGCAATCGTCAGTGTCCGGGGAACAGTACCCCAGCAATAGTCAGTGTCCGGGGAACTGTATCCCGGCAATACTCAGTGTCCGGGGAACTGTATCCCAGCAATAGGCAGTGTCCAGGGAACGACACCCCGGCAACAGTCAGTGTCCGGGGAACTGTACGCCAGCAATAGTCAGTGTCCGGTGATCTGTACCACGGCAATAGTCAGTGTCCGGAGAAGTGTACCCCAGCAATAGTCAGTATCTGGGGAACTGTACCCCGGCAATAGTCAGTGTACAGGGAACTATATCCCAGCAATAGTCGGTGTCTGGGGGACTGTACCCCAGCAATACTCAATTTCCGGGGAACTATACCCCGGCAATAGTCAGTGTCCGGGGAACTGTACCCCGGCAATAGTCAGTGTCCGGGTAACTGTAGCCCAGCAATACTCAGTGTCCGGGGAACTGTACCCCAGCAATACTCAGTGTCCGGGGAACTGTACCCCAGCAATAGTCAGTGTACGGGAAACTGTACCCCAGCAATACTCAGTGTCCGGGCAACTGTTCCCCGGCAATAGTCAGTGTCCAGGGAACTATACCCCAGCAATAGTCTGTGTCCGGGGAACTGTACCCCAGCAATCGTCAGTGTCCAAGCAACTGTACCGCGGCAATAGTCAGTGTCCGGGGAACTGTATTCCAGCAATAGTCAGTGTCCGGGGAACAGTACCCCAGCAATAGTCAGTGTCCGGGGAACTGTATCCCGGCAATACTCAGTGTCCGGGGAACTGTACCACAGCAATAGGCAGTGTCCAGGGAACGATACCCCGGCAACAGTCAGTGTCCGGGGCACTGTACCCCAGCAATAGTCAGTGTCCGGTGATCTGTACCACGTCAATAGTCAGTGTCCAGGGAAGTGTACCCCAGCAATAGTCAGTGTCCAGGGAACTATACCCCAGCAAAAGTCAGTGTCCGGCGAACTGTCCCCCAGCAATACTCAATGTCCGGGGAACTGTACCGCGGCAATAGTCAGTGTCCAGGGAACTGAACCACGGCAATAGTCAGTGTCCGGGGAACTGTACCCCAGCAATGGTCAGTGTCCGGGGAACTGTACCCCGGCAATAGTCTGTGTTCGGGGAACTGTACCGCAACAATACTCAGTGTCCAGGAAACTGTACCCCGGCAATAGTCAGTGTCCAGGGAACTGTACCCCAGCAATAGTCAGTGTCCTGTGAACTGTACCCCAGCAATAGTCAGTGTCCGAGGATCTGTACCACGGCAATACTCAGTGTCCGGGGACCTGTACCCCTTCAATTGTCAGTGTCCAGTGAACTGTACCCCAGCAATAGTCAGTGTCCGGGGAACTGTACCCCGGCAATCGTCAGTGTCCAGGGAACTGTACCCTGGCAATAGTCAGTGTCCAGGGAACTGTACCCCGGCAATAGTCAGTGTCCAGGGAACTGTACCCCAGCAATAGTCAGTGTCCGGGGAACGGTACCCCAGCAATAGTCAGTGTCCGGGGAACTGTACCCCAGCAATACTCAGTGTCCGGGGAACTGTACCCCAGCAATAGTCAGTGTCCAGGGAACTGTACCCCGGCAATAGTCAGTGTCCAGGGAACTGAACGCCGGCAATAGTCAGTGTCCGGGAAACTGTACCCCGGCAATACTCAGTGTCCGGGGAAATGTACCCCAGCAATAGTCCGTGTCCGGGGAACTGTACCCCAGCAATAGTCAGTGTCCGGGGAACGGTACCCCAGCAATAGTCAGTGTCCGGGGAACTGTACCCCAGCAATACTCATTGTCTGGGGAACTGCACCCCAGCAATAGTCAGTGTCCGAGGAACAGTACCCCAGCAATAGTCAGTGTCCGCGGAACTGTATCCCGGCAATAGTCAGTGTCCGGGGAACTGTACCACAGCAATAGTCAGTGTCCAGGGAACTATACCCCGGCAACAGTCGGTGTCCGGGGCACTGTACCCCGGCAATAGTCAGTGTCCAGGGAACTATACCCCAGCAATAGCCAGTGTCCAGGGAACTGAACCACGGGAATAGTCAGTGTCCGAAGAAGTGTACCCCAGCAATGGTCAGTGTCCGGGGAACTGTATCCCGGCAATAGTCATGTCCGGGGAACTGTCCCCCAGCAATACTCAGTGTCCGGGGAACTGTACCCCGGCAATAGTCAGTGTCCGGGGAACTGTACCCCAACAATACTCAGTGTCCGGGAAACTGTACCCCGGCAATAGTTAGTGTCCGGGGAACTGTACCCCAGCAATAGTCAGTGTCCGAGGAACTGTACCACGGCAATACTCAGTGTCCGGGGAACTGTACCCTGGCAATAGTCAGTTTCCAGGGAACTATACCGCAGCAATAGTCATTGTCCGGGGAACTGTACCCCAGCAATACTCAGTGTCCGGGGACCTGTACCCCGGCAATTGTCAGTGTCCAGGGAACTGTACCCCAGCAATAGTCAGTGTCCAGGGAACTGTACCCCGGCAATAGTCAGTGTCCAGGGAACTGTACGCCAGCAATAGTCAGTGTCCAGGGAACTGTACCCCGGCAATAGTCTGTGTCCAGGGAACTGTACCCCAGCAATCGTCAGTATCCGAGGAACTGTACCGCGGCAATAGTCAGTGTCCGGGGAAGTGTACCCCAACAATAGTCAGTGTCCGGGGAACTGTACCCCGGCAATAGTCAGTGTCCAGGGAACTGTACCCCGGCAATAGTCAGTGTCCAGGGAACTATACCCCAGCAATACTCAGTGTCCAGGGAACTGTACCCCAGCAATACTCAGTGTCCGGGGAACTGTACCCCGGCAGTAGTCAGTGTCCGGGGAACTGTAACCTGGCAATAGTCAGTGTCTGGGGAACTGTACCCCAGCAATACTCAGTGTCCGGGGAACTGTACCCCAGTAATACTCAGTGTCCGGGGAACTGTACCCCGGCAATAGTCAGTGTCCGGGGAACTGTACCCCAGCATTACTCAGTGTCTGGGGAACTGTACCCCGGCACTAGTCAGTGGCCAGTGAACTATACCCCAGCAATAGTCAGTGTCCAGGGAACTGTACCCCAGCAATAGTCAGTGTCCGGGGAACTGTACCCCGGCAATAGTCAGTGTCCGGGGAACTGTACCCCGGCAATAGTCAGTGTCCAGTGAACTATACACGGCAATAGTCAGTGTCCGGGGAACTGTACCACGGCAATAGTCAGTGTCCGATGAAGTGTACCCCAGCAATGGTCAGTGTCCGGGGAACTGTACCCCGGCAATACTCAGTGTCCGGGAAACTGTACCCCGGCAATAGCCAGTGTCCAGGGAACTGTGCCCCAGCAATAGTGAGTGTCCGGGGAACAGTGTCCTAGCAATAGTCAGTGTCCGGGTAACTGTACCCAGGCAATAGTCAGTGTCCGGGGAACTGCACCTCAGTAATAGGCTGTGTCCAGGGAACTATACCCCGGTAACAGTCAGTGTGCGTGGAACTGTACCCCGGCAATAGTCAGTGTCCAGGGAATTATACACGGCAATAGTCAGTGTCCGGGGACCTGTACCCCAGCAATAGTCAGTGTCCGACAAACTGTACCCCGGCAATACTCAGTGTCCGGGGAAATGTACCCCAGCAATAGTCCGTGTTTGGGGAACTGTACCCCAGCAATAGTCAGTGTCCGGGGAACGGTACCCCAGCAATAGTCAGTGTCCGGGGAACTGTACCCCGGCAATAGTCAGTGTACAGGGCATTATACCCCAGCAATAGTCAGTGTCTGGGGAACTGTACCCCAGCAATACTCAATTTCCGGGATCTGTACCCCGGCAATAGTCAGTGTCCGGGGAACTTTACCCCGGCAATAATCAGTGTCCGTGGTACTGTAGCCCAGCAATACTCAGTGTCTGGGGAACTGTACCCCATCAATACTCAGTGCCCGGGGAACTGTACCCCGGCAATAGTCAGTGTACGGGGAACTGTACCCCAGCATTACTCAGTGTCCGGGGAACTGTAACCCGGCAATAGTCAGTGTCCAGGGAACTATACCCCAGCAATAGTCAGTGTCCGGGGAACTGTACCCCAGCAATACCCAGTGTCCGGGGAACTGTACCCCGGCAATAGTCAGTGTCCTGGGAACTGTACCCCGGCAATAGCCAGTGTCCAGGGAACTGTGCCCCAGCAATAGTGAGTGTCCGGGGAACAGTGTCCTAGCAATAGTCAGTGTCCGGGTAACTGTACCCAGGCAATAGTCAGTGTCCGGGGAACTGCACCTCAGTAATAGGCTGTGTCCAGGGAACTATACCCCGGTAACAGTCAGTGTGCGTGGAACTGTACCCCGGCAATAGTCAGTGTCCAGGGAATTATACACGGCAATAGTCAGTGTCCGGGGACCTGTACCCCAGCAATAGTCAGTGTCCGACAAACTGTACCCCGGCAATACTCAGTGTCCGGGGAAATGTACCCCAGCAATAGTCCGTGTTTGGGGAACTGTACCCCAGCAATAGTCAGTGTCCGGGGAACGGTACCCCAGCAATAGTCAGTGTCCGGGGAACTGTACCCCGGCAATAGTCAGTGTACAGGGCATTATACCCCAGCAATAGTCAGTGTCTGGGGAACTGTACCCCAGCAATACTCAATTTCCGGGATCTGTACCCCGGCAATAGTCAGTGTCCGGGGAACTTTACCCCGGCAATAGTCAGTGTCCGTGGTACTGTAGCCCAGCAATACTCAGTGTCTGGGGAACTGTACCCCATCAATACTCAGTGCCCGGGGAACTGTACCCCGGCAATAGTCAGTGTACGGGGAACTGTACCCCAGCATTACTCAGTGTCCGGGGAACTGTAACCCGGCAATAGTCAGTGTCCAGGGAACTATACCCCAGCAATAGTCAGTGTCCGGGGAACTGTACCCCAGCAATACTCAGTGTCCGGGGAACTGTACCCCGGCAATAGTCAGTGTCCTGGGAACTGTACCCCAGCAATAGTCAGTTTCCGGGAACTGTACCCCGGCAATAGTCAGTGTCTGGTGAACTATACACGGCAATAGTCAGTGTCCGGGGAACTGTACCCCGGCAACAGTCAGTGTCTAGTGCACAAAACCCCGGCAATAGTCAGTGTCTGGGGAACTGTACCCCGGCAATACTCAGTGTCCGGGAAACTGTACCCCGGCAATAGCCAGTGTCCAGGGAACTGTGCCCCAGCAATAGTGAGTGTCCGGGGAACAGTGTCCTAGCAATAGTCAGTGTCCGGGTAACTGTACCCAGGCAATAGTCAGTGTCCGGGGAACTGCACCTCAGTAATAGGCTGTGTCCAGGGAACTATACCCCGGTAACAGTCAGTGTGCGTGGAACTGTACCCCGGCAATAGTCAGTGTCCAGGGAATTATACACGGCAATAGTCAGTGTCCGGGGACCTGTACCCCAGTAATAGTCAGTGTCCGACAAACTGTACCCCGGCAATACTCAGTGTCCGGGGAAATGTACCCCAGCAATAGTCCGTGTTTGGGGAACTGTACCCCAGCAATAGTCAGTGTCCGGGGAACGGTACCCCAGCAATAGTCAGTGTCCGGGGAACTGTACCCCGGCAATAGTCAGTGTACAGGGCATTATACCCCAGCAATAGTCAGTGTCTGGGGAACTGTACCCCAGCAATACTCAATTTCCGGGATCTGTACCCCGGCAATAGTCAGTGTCCGGGGAACTTTACCCCGGCAATAGTCAGTGTCCGTGGTACTGTAGACCAGCAATACTCAGTGTCTGGGGAACTGTACCCCATCAATACTCAGGGCCCGGGGAACTGTACCCCGGCAATAGTCAGTGTACGGGGAACTGTACCCCAGCATTACTCAGTGTCCGGGGAACTGTAACCCGGCAATAGTCAGTGTCCAGGGAACTATACCCCAGCAATAGTCAGTGTCCGGGGAACTGTACCCCAGCAATACTCAGTGTCCGGGGAACTGTATCCCGGCAATAGTCAGTGTCCTGGGAACTGTACCCCAGCAATAGTCAGTTTCCGGGAACTGTACCCCGGCAATAGTCAGTGTCTGGTGAACTATACACGGCAATAGTCAGTGTCCGGGGAACTGTACCCCGGCAACAGTCAGTGTCTAGTGCACAAAACCCCGGCAATAGTCAGTGTCTGGGGAACTGTACCCCAGCAATACTCAGTATCCGGGGAACTGTACCCTGGCAATAGTCAGCGTCCAGGGAACTGTACCACGGCAATAGTCAGTGTCCGATGAAGTTTACCCCAGCAATGGTCAGTGTCCGGGGAACTGTACCCCGGCAATAGTCAGTATCCGGGGAACTGTACCCCAACAATACTCAGTGTCCGGGGAACTGTACCCCAGCAATACTCAGTGTCCGGGGAACTGTACCCCGGCAATAGTCAGTGTCCAGGGAACTATACCCCGGCAACAGTCAGTGTCCGGGGAACTGTACCCCAACAATAGTCAGTGTCCGGGGAACTGTAACACGGCAATAGTCAGTGTCCGGGGAACTGTACCCCATCAATACTCAGTGTCCGGGGAACTGTACCCCGGCAATAGTCAGTGTACGGGGAACTGTACCCCAGCATTACTCAGTGTCCGGGGAACTGTACCCCGGCAATAGTCAGTGTCCAGGGAACTGTACCCCAGCAATACTCAGTGTCCGGGGAACTGTACCCCGGCAACAGTCAGTGTCCGGGGAACTGTACCCCAGCAATAGTCAGTGTCTGGGAACTGTAACACGGCAATAGTCAGTGTCCGGGGAAGTGTACCCCAGCAATAATCAGTGTCCGGGGAACTGTACCCCGGCAATAGTTAGTGTCCGGGGAACTGTACCCCAGCAATACTCAGTATCCGGGGAACTGTACCCTGGCAATAGTCAGTGTCCAGAGAACTGAACCACGGCAATAGTCAGTGTCCGATGAAGTGTACCCCAGCAATACTCAGTATCCGGGGAACTGTACCCCGGCAATCGTCAGTATCCGGGGAACTGTACCCCAACAATACTCAGTGTCCGGGAAACTGTAGCCCGGCAATAGTCAGTGCCAAGGGAACTGTGCCCCAGCAATAGTGAGTGTCCGGGGAACAGTATCTCAGCAATAGTCAGTGTCTGGAGAATTGTACCCTGGCAATTGTCAGTGTCCGGGGAACTGTACCCCGGCAATACTCAGTGTGCGGGGAACTGTACCCAGGCAATACTCAGTGTGCGGGGAACTGTACCCCGGCAATAGTCAGTGTCCGGGGAACTGTACCCCAGCAATAGTCTGTGTCCGGGGAACTGTACCCCAGCAATCGTCAATATCCGAGGAACTGTACCGCGGCAATAGTCAGTGTCCGGGGAACTGTATTCCAGCAATAGTCAGTGTCCGGGGAACAGTACCCCAGCAATAGTCAGTGTCCGGGGAACTGTATCCCGGCAATACTCGGTATCCGGGGAACTGTACCCCAGCAATAGTCAGTGTCCAAGGAACTATACCCCGGCAACAGTCAGTGTCCGGGGAACTGTACCCCAACAATAGTCAGTGTCTGGAGAATTGTACCCTGGCAATAGTCAGAATCCGGGGAACTGTACCCCGGCAATATTCAGTGTGGGGGGGACTGTACCCCGGCAATTGTCAGTGTCCGGGGAACTGTACCCCAAAAATACTCAGTGTCCGGGGAACTGTACCCCGGCAATAGTCAGTGTCCAGGGAACTATACCCCAGCAATACTCAGTGTCCGGGGAACTGTACCCCAGCAATACTCAGTGTCCGGGGAAATGTACCCCGGCAGTAGTCAGTGTCCGGGGAACTGTAACCTGGCAATAGTCAGTGTCCGGGGAACTGTACCCCAGCAATACTCAGTGTCCGGGGAACTGTACCCCAGTAATACTCAGTGTCCGGGGAACTGTACCCCAGCATTACTCAGTGTCTGGGGAACTGTACCCCGGCAATAGTCAGTGGCCAGTGAACGATACCCCAGCAATAGTCAGTGTCCAGGGAACTGTACCCCAGCAATAGTCAGTGTCCGGGGAACTGTACCCCGGCAATAGTCAGTGTCCGGGGAACTGTACCCCGGCAATAGTCAGTGTCCAGTGAACTATACACGGCAATAGTCAGTGTCCGGGGAACTGTACCCCGGCAATAGTCAGTGTTCGGGGAACTGTACCCCAGCAATAATCAGTGTCCGGGGAACTGCACCTCAGTAATAGGCTGTGTCCAGGGAACTATACCCCGGTAACAGTCAGTGTGCGTGGAACTGTACCCCATCAATAGTCAGTGTCCAGGGAACTATACCCTGGCAATGGTCAGTGTCCGGGGAACTGTACCCCAGCAATAGTCAGTGTCCGGGGAACTGCACCTCAGTAATAGGCTGTGTCCAGGGAACTATACCCCGGTAACAGTCAGTGTGCGTGGAACTGTACCCCATCAATAGTCAGTGTCCAGGGAACTATACCCTGGCAATAGTCAGTGCCCGGGTAACTGTACCCAGGCAATAGTCAGTGTCCGGGGAACTGCACCTCAGTAATAGGCTGTGTCCAGGGAACTATACCCCGGTAACAGTCAGTGTGCGTGGAACTGTACCCCATCAATAGTCAGTGTCCAGGGAACTATACCCTGGCAATGGTCAGTGTCCGGGGAACTGTACCCCAGCAATAGTCAGTGTCCGGGGAACTGTACCCCAGCAATAGTCAGTGTCCAGGGAACTGTACCCCGGCAATAGTCAGTGTGCGGGGAACTGTACCCCAGCAGTACTCAGTGTCCGGGGAACTGTACCCCGGCAATAGTCAGTGTCCAGGGAACTATACCGCAGCAACAGTCATTGTCCGGGGAACTGTACCCCAGCAATACTCAGTTAACAGGGACCTGTACCCCGGCAATTGTCAGTGTCCAGGGAACTGTACCTTAGCAGTAGTCAGTGTCTGGGGAACTGTAGGCAATAGTCAGTGTCCGGGGAACTGTACCCCGGCTATAGTCAGTGTCCAGGGAACTGTACCCCGGCAATAGTCAGTGTCCAGGGAACTGTACGCCAGCAATAGTCAGTGTCCAGGGAACTGTACCCCGGCAATAGTCAGTGTCCAGGGAACTATACACGGCAATAGTCAGTGTCCGGGGACCTGTACCCCAGCAATAGTCAGTGTCCGACAAACTGTACCCCGGCAATACTCAGTGTCCGGGGAAATGTACCCCAGCAATAGTCCGTGTTTGGGGAATTGTACCCCAGCAATAGTCAGTGTCCGGGGAACGGTACCCCAGCAATAGTCAGTGTCCGGGGAACTGTACCCCGGCAACAGTCAGTGTACAGGGCATTATACCCCAGCAATAGTCAGTGTCTGGGAAACTGTACCCCAGCAATACTCAATTTCGGAGATCTGTACCCCGGCAATAGTCAGTGTCCGGGGAACTTTACCGCGGCAATAGTCAGTGTCCGTGGTACTGTAGCCCAGCAATACTCACTGTCTGGGGACCTGTACCCCATCAATACTCAGTGTCCGGGGAACAGTACCCCGGCAATAGTCAGTGTACGGGGAACTGTACCCCAGCATTACTCAATGTCCGGGGAACTGTAACCCGGCAATAGTCAGTGTCCAGGGAACTATACCCCAGCAATAGTCAGTGTCCGGGGAACTGTACCCCAGCAATACTCAGTGTCCGGGGAACAGTACCCCGGCAATAGTCAGTGGCCAGTGAACTATACCACAGCAATAGTCAGTGTCCAGGGAACTGTACCCCAGCAATAGTCAGTGTCCGGGGAACTGTACCCCGGCAATAGTCAGTGTCCAGTGAACTATACACGGCAATAGTCAGTGTCCGGGGAACTGTACCCCGGCAATAGTCAGTGTTCGGGGAACTGTACCCCAGCAATAATCAGTGTCTGCGGAACTGTACCCCGGCAAAACTCAGTGTCCAGGGAACTGTACCACGGCAATAGTCAGTGTCCGATGAAGTGTACCCCAGCAATGGTCAGTGTCCGGGGAACTGTACCCCGGCAATACTCAGTGTCCGGGAAACTGTACCCCGGCAATAGTCAGTGTACAGGGAACTGTGCCCCAGCAATAGTGAGTGTCCGGGGAACAGTGTCCCAGCAATAGTCAGTGCCCGGGTAACTGTACCCAGGCAATAGTCAGTGTCCGGGGAACTGCACCTCAGTAATAGGCTGTGTCCAGGGAACTATACCCCGGTAACAGTCAGTGTGCGTGGAACTGTACCCCATCAATAGTCAGTGTCCAGTGAACTATACCCCGGCAATGGTCAGTGTCCGGGGAACTGTACCCCAGCAATAGTCAGTGTCCGGGGAACTGTACCCCAGCAATAGTCAGTGTCCAGGGAACTGTACCCCGGCAATAGTCAGTGTGCGGGGAACTGTACCCCAGCAGTACTCAGTGTCCGGGGAACTGTACCCCGGCAATAGTCAGTGTCCAGGGAACTATACCGCAGCAACAGTCATTGTCCGGGGAACTGTACCCCAGCAATACTCAGTTAACGGGGACCTGTACCCCGGCAATTGTCAGTGTCCAGGGAACTGTACCTTAGCAGTAGTCAGTGTCCGGGGAACTGTAGGCAATAGTCAGTGTCCGGGGAACTGTACCCCGGCTATAGTCAGTGTCCAGGGAACTGTACCCCGGCAATAGTCAGTGTCCAGGGAACTGTACGCCAGCAATAGTCAGTGTCCAGGGAACTGTACCCCGGCAATAGTCAGTGTCCGACAAACTGTACCCCGGCAATACTCAGTGTCCGGGGAAATGTACCCCAGCAATAGTCCGTGTTTGGGGAACTGTACCCCAGCAATAGTCAGTGTCCGGGGAACGGTACCCCAGCAATAGTCAGTGTCCGGGGAACTGTACCCCGGCAACAGTCAGTGTACAGGGCATTATACCCCAGCAGTAGTCAGTGTCTGGGAAACTGTACCCCAGCAATACTCAATTTCCGGGATCTGTACCCCGGCAATAGTCAGTGTCCGGGGAACTTTACCCCGGCAATAGTCAGTGTCCGTGGTACTGTAGCCCAGCAATACTCACTGTCTGGGGACCTGTACCCCATCAATACTCAGTGTCCGGGGAACTGTACCCCGGCAATAGTCAGTGTACGGGGAACTGTACCCCAGCATTACTCAGTGTCCGGGGAACTGTAACCCGGCAATAGTCAGTGTCCAGGGAACTATACCCCAGCAATAGTCAGTGTCCGGGGAACTGTACCCCAGCAATACTCAGTGTCCGGGGAACTGTACCCCGGCAATAGTCAGTGTCTGGTGAACTATACACGGCAATAGTCAGTGTCCGGGGAACTGTACCCCGGCAATAGTCAGTGTCCAGGGCACAAAACCCCGGCAATAGTCAGTATCCGGGGAACTGTACCCCGGCAATAGTCAGTGTCCAGGGAACTGTACCACGGCAATAGTCAGTGTCCGATGAAGTCTACCCCAGCAATGGTCAGTGTCCGGGGAACTGTACCCCGGCAATAGTCAGTATCCGGGGAACTGTACCCCAACAATACTCAGTGTCCGGGAAACTGTACCCCGGAAATACTCAGTGTGCGGGGAACTGTACCCCGGCAACAGTCAGTGTCCGGGGAACTGTACCCAAACAATAGTCAGTGTCTGGAGAATTGTACCCTGGCAATTGTCAGTGTCCGGGGAACTGTACCCCGGCAATACTCAGTGTGCGGGGAACTGTACCCAGCAATACTCAGTGTGCGGGGAACTGTACCCCGGCAATAGTCAGTGTCCGGGGAACTGTACCCCAAAAATACTCAGTGTCCGGGGAACTGTTGCCCGGCAATAGTTAGTGTCCAGGGAACTATACCCCAGCAATAGTCTGTGTCCGGGGAACTGTACCCCAGCAATCGTCAGTATCCGAGGAACTGTACCGCGGCAATAGTCAGTGTCCGGGAAACTGTATTCCAGCAATAGTCAGTGTCCGGGGAACAGTACCCCAGCAATAGTCAGTGTCTGGGGAACTGTATCCCGGCTATAGTCAGTGTCCAGGGAACTATACCGCAGCAACAGTTATTGTCCGGGGAACTGTACCCCAGCAATACTCAGTTAACGGTGACCTGTACCCCGGCAATTGTCAGTGTCCAGGGAACTGTACCTTAGCAGTAGTCAGTGTCCGGGGAACTGTAGGCAATAGTCAGTGTCCGGGGAACTGTACCCCGGCTATAGTCAGTGTCCAGGGAACTGTACCCCGGCAATAGTCAGTGTCCAGGGAACTGTACGCCAGCAATAGTCAGTGTCCAGGGAACTGTACCCCGGCAATAGTCAGTGTCCAGGGAACTATACACGGCAATAGTCAGTGTCCGGGGACCTGTACCCCAGCAATAGTCAGTGTCCGACAAACTGTACCCCGGCAATACTCAGTGTCCGGGGAAATGTACCCCAGCAATAGTCCGTGTTTGGGGAACTGTACCCCAGCAATAGTCAGTGTCCGGGGAACGGTACCCCAGCAATAGTCAGTGTCCGGGGAACTGTACCCCGGCAATAGTCAGTGTACAGGGCATTATACCCCAGCAATAGTCAGTGTCTGGGGAACTGTACCCCAGCAATACTCAATTTCCGGGATCTGTACCCCGGCAATAGTCAGTGTCCGGGGAACTATACCGCAGCAACAGTCATTGTCCGGGGAACTGTACCCCAGCAATACTCAGTTAACGGGGACCTGTACCCCGGCAATTGTCAGTGTCCAGGGAACTGTACCTTAGCAGTAGTCAGTGTCCGGGGAACTGTAGGCAATAGTCAGTGTCCGGGGAACTGTACCCCGGCTATAGTCAGTGTCCAGGGAACTGTACCCCGGCAATAGTCAGTGTCCAGGGAACTGTACGCCAGCAATAGTCAGTGTCCAGGGAACTGTACCCCGGCAATAGTCAGTGTCCGACAAACTGTACCCCGGCAATACTCAGTGTCCGGGGAAATGTACCCCAGCAATAGTCCGTGTTTGAGGAACTGTACCCCAGCAATAGTCAGTGTCCGGGGAACGGTACCCCAGCAATAGTCAGTGTCCGGGGAACTGTACCCCGGCAACAGTCAGTGTACAGGGCATTATACCCCAGCAGTAGTCAGTGTCTGGGAAACTGTACCCCAGCAATACTCAATTTCCGGGATCTGTACCCCGGCAATAGTCAGTGTCCGGGGAACTTTACCCCGGCAATAGTCAGTGTCCGTGGTACTGTAGCCCAGCAATACTCACTGTCTGGGGACCTGTACCCCATCAATACTCAGTGTCCGGGGAACAGTACCCCGGCAATAGTCAGTGTACGGGGAACTGTACCCCAGCATTACTCAGTGTCCGGAGAACTGTAACCCGGCAATAGTCAGTGTCCAGGGAACTATACCCCAGCAATAGTCAGTGTCCGGGGAACTGTACCCCAGCAATAATCAGTGTCCGGGGAACTGTACCCCGGCAATAGTCAGTGTCTGGTGAACTATACACGGCAATAGTCAGTGTCCGGGGAACTGTACCCCGGCAATAGTCAGTGTCCAGGGCACAAAACCCCGGCAATAGTCAGTGTCTGGGGAACTGTACCCCAGCAATACTCAGTATCCGGGGAACTGTACCCCGGCAATAGTCAGTGTCCAGGGAACTGTACCACGGCAATAGTCAGTGTCCGATGAAGTCTACCCCAGCAATGGTCAGTGTCCGGGGAACTGTACCCCGGCAATAGTCAGTATCCGGGGAACTGTACCCCAACAATACTCAGTGTCCGGGAAACTGTACCCCGGAAATACTCAGTGTGCGGGGAACTGTACCCCGGCAACAGTCAGTGTCCGGGGAACTGTACCCAAACAATAGTCAGTGTCTGGAGAATTGTACCCTGGCAATTGTCAGTGTCCGGGGAACTGTACCCCGGCAATACTCAGTGTGCGGGGAACTGTACCCAGCAATATTCAGTGTGCGGGGAACTGTACCCCGGCAATAGTCAGTGTCCGGGGAACTGTACCCCAAAAATACTCAGTGTCCGGGGAACTGTTGCCCGGCAATAGTTAGTGTCCAGGGAACTATACCCCAGCAATAGTCTGTGTCCGGGGAACTGTACCCCAGCAATCGTCAGTATCCGAGGAACTGTACCGCGGCAACAGTCAGTGTCCGGGGAACTGTATTCCAGCAATAGTCAGTGTCCGGGGAACAGTACCCCAGCAATAGTCAGTGTCTGGGGAACTGTATCCCGGCTATAGTCAGTGTCCAGGGAACTATACCGCAGCAACAGTCATTGTCCGGGGAACTGTACCCCAGCAATACTCAGTTAACGGTGACCTGTACCCCGGCAATTGTCAGTGTCCAGGGAACTGTACCTTAGCAGTAGTCAGTGTCCGGGGAACTGTAGGCAATAGTCAGTGTCCGGGGAACTGTACCCCGGCTATAGTCAGTGTCCAGGGAACTGTACGCCAGCAATAGTCAGTGTCCAGGGAACTGTACCCCGGCAATAGTCAGTGTCCAGGGAACTATACACGGCAATAGTCAGTGTCCGGGGACCTGTACCCCAGCAATAGTCAGTGTCTGACAAACTGTACCCCGGCAATACTCAGTGTCCGGGGAAATGTACCCCAGCAATAGTCCGTGTTTGGGGAATTGTACCCCAGCAATAGTCAGTGTCCGGGGAACGGTACCCCAGCAATAGTCAGTGTCCGGGGAACTGTACCCCGGCAATAGTCAGTGTACAGGGCATTATACCCCAGCAATAGTCAGTGTCTGGGGAACTGTACCCCAGCAATACTCAATTTCCGGGATCTGTACCCCGGCAATAGTCAGTGTCCGGGGAACTTTACCCCGGCAATAGTCAGTGTCCGTGGTACTGTAGCCCAGCAATACTCAGTGTCTGGGGAACTGTACCCCATCAATACTCAGTGTCCGGGGAACTGTACCCCGGCAATAGTCAGTGTACGGGGAACTGTACCCCAGCATTACTCAGTGTCCGGGGAACTGTAACCCGGCAATAGTCAGTGTCCAGGGAACTATACCCCAGCAATAGTCAGTGTCCGGGGAACTGTACCCCAGCAATACTCAGTGTCCGGGGAACTGTACCCCGGCAATAGTCAGTGTCCTGGGAACTGTACCCCAGCAATAGTCAATTTCCGGGGAACTGTACCCCGGCAATAGTCAGTGTCTGGTGAACTATACACGGCAATAGTCAGTGTCCGGGGAACTGTACCCCGGCAATAGTCAGTGTCCAGGGCACAAAACCCCGGCAATAGTCAGTGTCTGGGGAACTGTACCCCAGCAATACTCAGTATCCGGGGAACTGTACCCCGGCAATAGTAAGTGTCCAGGGAACTGTACCACGGCAATAGTCAGTGTCCGATGAAGTTTACCCCAGCAATGGTCAGTGTCCGGGGAACTGTACCCCGGCAATAGTCAGTATCCGGGGAACTGTACCCCAACAATACTCAGTGTCCGGGAAACTGTACCCCGGCAATAGTCAGTGTCCAGGGAACTGTGCCCCAGCAATAGTGAGTGTCCGGGGAACAGTATCCCAGCAATAGTCAGTGTCCAGGGAACTATACCCCGGCAACAGTCAGTGTGCGGGGAACTGTACCCCAACAATAGTCAGTGTCTGGAGAATTGTACCCTGGCAATTGTCAGTGTCCGGGGAACTGTACCCCGGCAATACTCAGTGTGCGGGGAACTGTACCCAGGCAATACTCAGTGTGCGGGGAACTGTACCCCGGCAATAGTCAGCGTCCGGGGAACTGTACCCCAAAAATACTCAGTGTCCGGGGAACTGTTGCCCGGCAATAGTCAGTGTCCAGGGAACTATACCCCAGCAATCGTCTGTGTCCGGGGAACTGTACCCCAGCAATCGTCAGTATCCGAGGAACTGTACCGCGGCAATAGTCAGTGTCCGGGGAACTGTATTCCAGCAATAGTCAGTGTCCGGGGAACAGTACCCCAGCAATAGTCTGTGTCCGGGGAACTGTATCCTGGCAATACTCAGTGTCCGGGGAACTGTACCCCAGCAATAGCAGTGTCCAGGGAACTATACCCCGGCAACAGTCGTGTCCGGGAACTGTACCCCAACAATAGTCAGTGTCTGGAGAATTGTACCCTGGCAATAGTCAGTGTCCGGGGAACTGTACCCCGGCAATATTCAGTGTGGGGGGAACTGTACCCCGGCAATTGTCAGTGTCCGGAGAACTGTACCCCAAAAATACTCAGTGTCCGGGGAACTGTTGCCCGGCAATAGTCAGTGTCCAGGGAACTATACCCCAACAATAGTCTGTGTCCAGGGAACTGTACCCCAGCAATCGTCAGTATCCGAGGAACTGTACCGCGGCAATAGTCAGTGTCCGGGGAAGTGTACCCCAACAATAGTCAGTGTCCGGGGAACTGTACCCCGGCAATAGTCAGTGTCCAGGGAACTGTACCCCGGCAATAGTCAGTGTCCAGGGAACCATACCCCAGCAATACTCAGTGTCCGGGGAACTGTACCCCTGCAATACTCAGTGTCCGGGGAACTGTACCCTGGCCATAGTCAGTGTCCGGGTAACTGTACCCCGGCAATAGTCAGTGTCCGATGAAGTGTACCCCAGCAATGGTCAGTGTCCGGGGACCTGTACCCCGGCAATATTCAGTGTCCGGGAAACTGTACCCAGGAAATAGTCAGTGTCCGGGGAACTGCACCTCAGTAATAGGCTGTGTCCAGGGAACTATACCCCGGTAACAGTCAGTGTGCGTGGAACTGTACCCCATCAATAGTCAGTGTCCAGGGAACTCTACCCCAGCAATGGTCAGTGTCCGGGGAACTGTACCCCAGCAATAGTCAGTGTCCGGGGAACTGTACCCCAGCAATAGTCAGTGTCCAGGGAACTGTACCCCGGCAATAGTCAGTGTGCGGGGAACTGTACCCCAGCAATGGTCAGTGTCCGGGTAACTGTACCCAGGAAATAGTCAGTGTCCGGGGAACTGCACCTCAGTAATAGGCTGTGTCCAGGGAACTGTACCCCGGCAATAGTCAGTGTCCAGGGAACTATACCGCAGCAACAGTCATTGTCCGGGGAACTGTACCCCAGCAATACTCAGTTAACGGGGACCTGTACCCCGGCAATTGTCAGTGTCCAGGGAACTGTACCTTAGCAGTAGTCAGTGTCCGGGGAACTGTAGGCAATAGTCAGTGTCCGGGGAACTGTACCCCGGCTATAGTCAGTGTCCAGGGAACTGTACCCCGGCAATAGTCAGTGTCCAGGGAACTGTACGCCAGCAATAGTCAGTGTCCAGGGAACTGTACCCCGGCAATAGTCAGTGTCCAGGGAACTATACACGGCAATAGTCAGTGTCCGGGGACCTGTACCCCTGCAATAGTCAGTGTCCGACAAACTGTACCCCGGCAATACTCAGTGTCCGGGGAAATGTACCCCAGCAATAGTCCGTGTTTGGGGAACTGTACCCCAGCAATAGTCAGTGTCCGGGGAACGGTACCCCAGCAATAGTCAGTGTCTGGGGAACTGTACCCCAGCAATACTCAATTTCCGGGATCTGTACCCCGGCAATAGTCAGTGTCCGGGGAACTTTACCCCGGCAATAGTCAGTGTCCGTGGTACTGTAGCCCAGCAATACTCAGTGTCTGGGGAATTGTACCCCATCAATACTCAGTGTCCGGGGAACTGTACCCCGGCAATAGTCAGTGTACGGGGAACTGTACCCCAGCATTACTCAGTGTCCGGGGAACTGTAACCCGGCAATACTCAGTGTCCGGGGAACTGTACCCCGGCAATAGTCAGTGTCCTGGGAACTGTACCCCAGCTATAGTCAGTTTCCGGGGAACTGTACCCCGGCAATAGTCAGTGTCTGGTGAACTATACACGGCAATAGTCAGTGTCCGGGGAACTGTACCCCGGCAATAGTCAGTGTCCAGGGCACAAAACACCGGCAACAGTCAGTGTCCGGGGAACTGTACCCCAGCAATAGTCAGTGTCTGGGAACTGTAACACGGCAACAGTCAGTGTCCGGGGAAGTGTACCCCAGCAATAATCAGTGTCCGGGGAACTGTACCCCGGCAATAGTCAGTGTCCGGGGAACTGTACCCCAGCAATACTCAGTATCCGGGGAACTGTACCCCGGCAATAGTCAGTGTCCAGGGAACTGTACCCCGGCAATAGTCAGTGTCCTGGGAACTATACCCCTGCAATACTCAGTGTCCGGGGAACTGTACCCCAGCAATACTCAGTGTCCGGGGAACTGTACCCCGGCAGTAGTCAGTGTCCGGGGAACTGTAACCTGGCAATAGTCAGTGTCCGGGGAACTGTACCCCAGCAATACTCAGTGTCCGGGGAACTGTACCCCAGTAATACTCAGTGTCCGGGGAACTGTACCCCGGCAATAGTCAGTGTCCGGGGAACTGTACCCCAGCATTACTCAGTGTCTGGGGAACTGTACCCCGGCAATAGTCAGTGGTCAGTGAACTGTACCCCAGCAATAGTCAGTGTCCGATGAAGTGTACCCCAGCAATGGTCAGTGTCCGGGGAACTGTACCCCGGCAATACTCAGTGTCCGGGAAACTGTACCCCGGCAATAGCCAGTGTCCAGGGAACTGTGCCCCAGCAATAGTGAGTGTCCGGGGAACAGTATCCCAGCAATAGTCAGTGTCCAGGGAACTGTACCCCGGCAATAGTCAGTGTCCAGGGAACCATACCCCAGCAATACTCAGTGTCCGGGGAACTGTACCCCTGCAATACTCAGTGTCCGGGGAACTGTACCCTGGCAGTAGTCAGTGTCCGGGGAACTGTACCCCGGCAATAGTCAGTGTCCGATGAAGTGTACCCCAGCAATGGTCAGTGTCCGGGGACCTGTACCCAGGCAATAGTCAGTGTCCGGGGAACTGCACCTCAGTAATAGGCTGTGTCCAGGGAACTATACCCCGGTAACATTCAGTGTGCGTGGAACTGTACCCCATCAATAGTCAGTGTCCGGGGAACTGTACCCCGGCAATAGTCAGTGTCCAGGGAACTATACCGCAGCAACAGTCATTGTCCGGGGAACTGTACCCCAGCAATACTCAGTTAACGGGGACCTGTACCCCGGCAATTGTCAGTGTCCAGGGAACTGTACCTTAGCAGTAGTCAGTGTCCGGGGAACTGTAGGCAATAGTCAGTGTCCGGGGAACTGTACCCCGGCTTGTGAGTGTCCAGGGAACTGTACCCCGGCAATAGTCAGTGTCCAGGGAACTGTACGCCAGCAATAGTCAGTGTCCAGGGAACTGTACCCCAGCAATAGTCAGTGTCCGACAAACTGTACCCCGGCAATACTCAGTGTCCGGGGAAATGTACCCCAGCAATAGTCCGTGTTTGGGGAACTGTACCCCAGCAATAGTCAGTGTCCGGGGAACGGTACCCCAGCAATAGTCAGTGTCCGGGGAACTGTACCCCGGCAATAGTCAGTGTACAGGGCATTATACCCCAGCAATAGTCAGTGTCTGGGGAACTGTACCCCAGCAATACTCAATTTCCGGGATCTGTACCCCGGCAATAGTCAGTGTCCGGGGAACTTTACCCCGGCAATAGTCAGTGTCCGTGGTACTGTAGCCCAGCAATACTCAGTGTCCGGGGAACTGTACCCCATCAATACTCAGTGTCCGGGGAACTGTACCCCGGCAATAGTCAGTGTACGGGGAACTGTACCCCGGCAATAGTCAGTGTCCTGGGAACTGTACCCCAGCGATAGTCAGTTTCCGGGGAACTGTACCCCGGCAATAGTCAGTATCTGGTGAACTATACACGGCAATAGTCAGTGTCCGGGGAACTGTACCCCGGCAATAGTCAGTGTCCAGGGCACAAAACCCCGGCAATAGTCAGTGTCTGGGGAACTGTACCCCAGCAATACTCAGTATCCGGGGAACTGTACCCCGGCAATAGTCAGTGTCCAGGGAACTGTACCACGGCAATAGTCAGTGTCCGATGAAGTGTACCCCAGCAATGGTCAGTGTCCGGGGAACTGTACCCCGGCAATAGTCAGTATCCGGGGAACTGTACCCCAACAATACTCAGTGTCCGGGAAACTGTACCCCGGCAATAGTCAGTGTCCAGGGAACTGTGCCCCAGCAATAGTGAGTGTCCGGGGAACAGTATCCCAGCAATACTCAGTGTGCGGGGAACTGTACCCAGGCAATACTCAGTGTGCGGGGAACTGTACCCCGGCAATAGTCAGTGTCCGGGGAACTGTACCCCAAAAATACTCAGTGTCCGGGGAACTGTTGCCCGGCAATAGTCAGTGTCCAGGGAACTATACCCCAGCAATAGTCTGTGTCCGGGGAACTGTACCCCAGCAATCGTCAGTATCCGAGGAACTGTACCGCGGCAATAGTCAGTGTCCGGGGAACTGTATTCCAGCAATAGTCAGTGTCCGGGGAACAGTACCCCAGCAATAGTCAGTGTCCGGGGAACTGTATCCTGGCAATACTCAGTGTCCGGGGAACTGTACCCCAGCAATAGTCAGTGTCCGGGGAACTATACCCCGGCAACAGTCAGTGTCCGGGGAACTATACCCCAACAATAGTCAGTGTCTGGAGAATTGTACCCTGGCAATAGTCAGTGTCCGGGGAACTGTACCCCGGCAATACTCAGTGTGGGGGGAACTGTACCCCGGCAATTGTCAGTGTCCGGAGAACTGTACCCCAAAAATACTCAGTGTCCGGGGAACTGTTGCCCGGCAATAGTCTGTGTCCAGGGAACTGTACCCCAGCAATCGTCAGTATCCGAGGAACTGTACCGCGGCAATAGTCAGTGTCTGGGGAAGTGTACCCCAGCAATAGTCAGTGTCTGACAAACTGTACCCCGGCAATACTCAGTGTCCGGGGAAATGTACCCCAGCAATAGTCCGTGTTTGGGGAATTGTACCCCAGCAATAGTCAGTGTCCGGGGAACGGTACCCCAGCAATAGTCAGTGTCCGGGGAACTGTACCCCGGCAATAGTCAGTGTACAGGGCATTATACCCCAGCAATAGTCAGTGTCTGGGGAACTGTACCCCAGCAATACTCAATTTCCGGGATCTGTACCCCGGCAATAGTCAGTGTCCGGGGAGCTTTACCCCGGCAATAGTCAGTGTCCGTGGTACTGTAGCCCAGCAATACTCAGTGTCTGGGGAACTGTACCCCATCAATACTCAGTGTCCGGGGAACTGTACCCCGGCAATAGTCAGTGTACGGGGAACTGTACCCCAGCATTACTCAGTGTCCGGGGAACTGTAACCCGGCAATAGTCAGTGTCCAGGGAACTATACCCCAGCAATAGTCAGTGTCCGGGGAACTGTACCCCAGCAATACTCAGTGTCCGGGGAACTGTACCCCGGCAATAGTCAGTGTCCTGGGAACTGTACCCCAGCAATAGTCAATTTCCGGGGAACTGTACCCCGGCAATGGTCAGTGTCTGGTGAACTATACACGGCAATAGTCAGTGTCCGGGGAACTGTACCCCGGCAATAGTCAGTGTCCAGGGCACAAAACCCCGTCAATAGTCAGTGTCTGGGGAACTGTACCCCAGCAATACTCAGTATCCGGGGAACTGTATCCCGGCAATAGTAAGTGTCCAGGGAACTGTACCACGGCAATAGTCAGTGTCCGATGAAGTTTACCCCAGCAATGGTCAGTGTCCGGGGAACTGTACCCCGGCAATAGTCAGTATCCGGGGAACTGTACCCCAACAATACTCAGTGTCCGGGAAACTGTACCCCGGCAATAGTCAGTGTCCAGGGAACTGTGCCCCAGCAATAGTGAGTGTCCGGGGAACAGTATCCCAGCAATAGTCAGTGTCCAGGGAACTATACCCCGGCAACAGTCAGTGTGCGGGGAACTGTACCCCAACAATAGTCAGTGTCTGGAGAATTGTACCCTGGCAATTGTCAGTGTCCGGGGAACTGTACCCCGGCAATACTCAGTGTGCGGGGAACTGTACCCAGGCAATACTCAGTGTGCGGGGAACTGTACCCCGGCAATAGTCAGCGTCCGGGGAACTGTACCCCAAAAATACTCAGTGTCCGGGGAACTGTTGCCCGGCAATAGTCAGTGTCCAGGGAACTATACCCCAGCAATCGTCTGTGTCCGGGGAACTGTACCCCAGCAATCGTCAGTATCCGAGGAACTGTACCGCGGCAATAGTCAGTGTCCGGGGAACTGTATTCCAGCAATAGTCAGTGTCCGGGGAACAGTACCCCAGCAATAGTCTGTGTCCGGGGAACTGTATCCTGGCAATACTCAGTGTCCGGGGAACTGTACCCCAGCAATAGCAGTGTCCAGGGAACTATACCCCGGCAACAGTCGTGTCCGGGAACTGTACCCCAACAATAGTCAGTGTCTGGAGAATTGTACCCTGGCAATAGTCAGTGTCCGGGGAACTGTACCCCGGCAATATTCAGTGTGGGGGGAACTGTACCCCGGCAATTGTCAGTGTCCGGAGAACTGTACCCCAAAAATACTCAGTGTCCGGGGAACTGTTGCCCGGCAATAGTCAGTGTCCAGGGAACTATACCCCAACAATAGTCTGTGTCCAGGGAACTGTACCCCAGCAATCGTCAGTATCCGAGGAACTGTACCCCGGCAATAGTCAGTGTCCAGGGAACTGTACCCCGGCAATAGTCAGTGTCCAGGGAACCATACCCCAGCAATACTCAGTGTCCGGGGAACTGTACCCCTGCAATACTCAGTGTCCGGGGAACTGTACCCTGGCAGTAGTCAGTGTCCGGGGAACTGTACCCCAGCAATAGTCAGTGTCCAGGGAACTGTACCCCGGCAATAGTCAGTATGCGGGGAACTGTACCCCAGCAATGGTCAGTGTCCGGGTAACTGTACCCAGGAAATAGTCAGTGTCCGGGGAACTGCACCTCAGTAATAGGCTGTGTCCAGGGAACTGTACCCCGGCAATAGTCAGTGTCCAGGGAACTATACCGCAGCAACAGTCATTGTCCGGGGAACTGTACCCCAGCAATACTCAGTTAACGGGGACCTGTACCCCGGCAATTGTCAGTGTCCAGGGAACTGTACCTTAGCAGTAGTCAGTGTCCGGGGAACTGTAGGCAATAGTCAGTGTCCGGGGAACTGTACCCCGGCTATAGTCAGTGTCCAGGGAACTGTACCCCGGCAATAGTCAGTGTCCAGGGAACTGTACGCCAGCAATAGTCAGTGTCCAGGGAACTGTACCCCGGCAATAGTCAGTGTCCAGGGAACTATACACGGCAATAGTCAGTGTCCGGGGACCTGTACCCCTGCAATAGTCAGTGTCCGACAAACTGTACCCCGGCAATACTCAGTGTCCGGGGAAATGTACCCCAGCAATAGTCCGTGTTTGGGGAACTGTACCCCAGCAATAGTCAGTGTCCGGGGAACGGTACCCCAGCAATAGTCAGTGTCTGGGGAACTGTACCCCAGCAATACTCAATTTCCGGGATCTGTACCACGGCAATAGTCAGTGTCCGGGGAACTTTACCCCGGCAATAGTCAGTGTCCGTGGTACTGTAGCCCAGCAATACTCAGTGTCTGGGGAATTGTACCCCATCAATACTCAGTGTCCGGGGAACTGTACCCCGGCAATATTCAGTGTACGGGGAACTGTACCCCAGCATTACTCAGTGTCCGGGGAACTGTAACCCGGCAATACTCAGTGTCCGGGGAACTGTACCCCGGCAATAGTCAGTGTCCAGGGCACAAAACACCGGCAACAGTCAGTGTCCGGGGAACTGTACCCCAGCAATAGTCAGTGTCTGGGAACTGTAACACGGCAACAGTCAGTGTCCGGGGAAGTGTACCCCAGCAATAATCAGTGTCCGGGGAACTGTACCCCGGCAATAGTCAGTGTCCGGGGAACTGTACCCCAGCAATACTCAGTATCCGGGGAACTGTACCCCGGCAATAGTCAGTGTCCAGGGAACTGTACCCCGGCAATAGTCAGTGTCCTGGGAACTATACCCCAGCAATACTCAGTGTCCGGGGAACTGTACCCCAGCAATACTCAGTGTCCGGGGAACTGTACCCCGGCAGTAGTCAGTGTCCGGGGAACTGTAACCTGGCAATAGTCAGTGTCCGGGGAACTGTACCCCAGCAATACTCAGTGTCCGGGGAACTGTACCCCAGTAATACTCAGTGTCCGGGGAACTGTACCCCGGCAATAGTCAGTGTCCGGGGAACTGTACCCCAGCATTACTCAGTGTCTGGGGAACTGTACCCCGGCAATAGTCAGTGGTCAGTGAACTGTACCCCAGCAATAGTCAGTGTCCGATGAAGTGTACCCCAGCAATGGTCAGTGTCCGGGGAACTGTACCCCGGCAATACTCAGTGTCCGGGAAACTGTACCCCGGCAATAGCCAGTGTCCAGGGAACTGTGCCCCAGCAATAGTGAGTGTCCGGGGAACAGTATCCCAGCAATAGTCAGTGTCCAGGGAACTGTACCCCGGCAATAGTCAGTGTCCAGGGAACCATACCCCAGCAATACTCAGTGTCCGGGGAACTGTACCCCTGCAATACTCAGTGTCCGGGGAACTGTACCCTGGCAGTAGTCAGTGTCCGGGGAACTGTACCCCGGCAATAGTCAGTGTCCGATGAAGTGTACCCCAGCAATGGTCAGTGTCCGGGGACCTGTACCCAGGCAATAGTCAGTGTCCGGGGAACTGCACCTCAGTAATAGGCTGTGTCCAGGGAACTATACCCCGGTAACATTCAGTGTGCGTGGAACTGTACCCCATCAATAGTCAGTGTCCGGGGAACTGTACCCCGGCAATAGTCAGTGTCCAGGGAACTATACCGCAGCAACAGTCATTGTCCGGGGAACTGTACCCCAGCAATACTCAGTTAACGGGGACCTGTACCCCGGCAATTGTCAGTGTCCAGGGAACTGTACCTTAGCAGTAGTCAGTGTCCGGGGAACTGTAGGCAATAGTCAGTGTCCGGGGAACTGTACCCCGGCTTGTGAGTGTCCAGGGAACTGTACCCCGGCAATAGTCAGTGTCCAGGGAACTGTACGCCAGCAATAGTCAGTGTCCAGGGAACTGTACCCCGGCAATAGTCAGTGTCCAGGGAACTATACACGGCAATAGTCAGTGTCCGGGGACCTGTACCCCAGCAATAGTCAGTGTCCGACAAACTGTACCCCGGCAATACGCAGTGTCCGGGGAAATGTACCCCAGCAATAGTCCGTGTTTGGGGAACTGTACCCCAGCAATAGTCAGTGTCCGGGGAACGGTACCCCAGCAATAGTCAGTGTCCGGGGAACTGTACCCCGGCAATAGTCAGTGTACAGGGCATTATACCCCAGCAATAGTCAGTGTCTGGGGAACTGTACCCCAGCAATACTCAATTTCCGGGATCTGTACCCCGGCAATAGTCAGTGTCCGGGGAACTTTACCCCGGCAATAGTCAGTGTCCGTGGTACTGTAGCCCAGCAATACTCAGTGTCCGGGGAACTGTACCCCATCAATACTCAGTGTCCGGGGAACTGTACCCCGGCAATAGTCAGTGTACGGGGAACTGTACCCCGGCAATAGTCAGTGTCCTGGGAACTGTACCCCAGCGATAGTCAGTTTCCGGGGAACTGTACCCCGGCAATAGTCAGTATCTGGTGAACTATACACGGCAATAGTCAGTGTCCGGGGAACTGTACCCCGGCAATAGTCAGTGTCCAGGGCACAAAACCCCGGCAATAGTCAGTGTCTGGGGAACTGTACCCCAGCAATACTCAGTATCCGGGGAACTGTACCCCGGCAATAGTCAGTGTCCAGGGAACTGTACCACGGCAATAGTCAGTGTCCGATGAAGTGTACCCCAGCAATGGTCAGTGTCCGGGGAACTGTACCCCGGCAATAGTCAGTATCCGGGGAACTGTACCCCAACAATACTCAGTGTCCGGGAAACTGTACCCCGGCAATAGTCAGTGTCCAGGGAACTGTGCCCCAGCAATAGTGAGTGTCCGGGGAACAGTATCCCAGCAATACTCAGTGTGCGGGGAACTGTACCCAGGCAATACTCAGTGTGCGGGGAACTGTACCCCGGCAATAGTCAGTGTCCGGGGAACTGTACCCCAAAAATACTCAGTGTCCGGGGAACTGTTGCCCGGCAATAGTCAGTGTCCAGGGAACTATACCCCAGCAATAGTCTGTGTCCGGGGAACTGTACCCCAGCAATCGTCAGTATCCGAGGAACTGTACCGCGGCAATAGTCAGTGTCCGGGGAACTGTATTCCAGCAATAGTCAGTGTCCGGGGAACAGTACCCCAGCAATAGTCAGTGTCCGGGGAACTGTATCCTGGCAATACTCAGTGTCCGGGGAACTGTACCCCAGCAATAGTCAGTGTCCGGGGAACTATACCCCGGCAACAGTCAGTGTCCGGGGAACTATACCCCAACAATAGTCAGTGTCTGGAGAATTGTACCCTGGCAATAGTCAGTGTCCGGGGAACTGTACCCCGGCAATACTCAGTGTGGGGGGAACTGTACCCCGGCAATTGTCAGTGTCCGGAGAACTGTACCCCAAAAATACTCAGTGTCCGGGGAACTGTTGCCCGGCAATAGTCTGTGTCCAGGGAACTGTACCCCAGCAATCGTCAGTATCCGAGGAACTGTACCGCGGCAATAGTCAGTGTCTGGGGAAGTGTACCCCAACAATAGTCAGTGTCCGGGGAACTGTACCCCGGCAATAGTCAGTGTCCAGGGAACTGTACCCCGGCAATAGTCAGTGTCCAGGGAACCATACCCCAGCAATACTCAGTGTCCGGGGAACTGTACCCCAGCAATACTCAGTGCCCGGGGAACTGTACCCTGGCAGTAGTCAGTGTCCGGGGAACTGTACCCCGGCAATAGTCAGTGTCCGACGAAGTGTACCCCAGCAATGGTCAGTGTCCGGGGAACTGTACCCCGGCAATACTCAGTGTCCGGGAAACTGTACCCCGGCAATAGCCAATGTCCAGTGAACTGTGCCCCAGCAATAGTGAGTGTCCGGGGAACAGTATCCCAGCAATAGTCAGTGTCCGGGTAACTGTACCCAGGCAATAGTCAGTGTCCGGGGAACTGCACCTCAGTAATAGGCTGTGTCCAGGGAACTATACCCCGGTAACAGTCAGTGTGCGTGGAACTGTACCCCATCAATAGTCAGTGTCCAGGGAACTATACCCCAGCAATGGTCAGTGTCCGGGGAACTGTACCCCAGCAATAGTCTGTGTCCGGGGAACTGTACCCCAGCAATAGTCAGTGTCCAGGGAACTGTACTCCGGCAATAGTCAGTGTGCGGGGAACTGTACCCCAGCAGTACTCAATGTCCGGGTAACTGTACCCCGGCAATAGTCAGTGTCCAGGGAACTATACCGCAGCAACAGTCATTGTCCGGGGAACTGTACCCCAGCAATACTCAGTTAACGGGGACCTGTACCCCGGCAATTGTCAGTGTCCAGGGAACTGTACCTTAGCAGTAGTCAGTGTCCGGGGAACTGTAGGCAATAGTCAGTGTCCGGGGAACTGTTCCCCGGCTATAGTCAGTGTCCAGGGAACTGTACCCCGGCAATAGTCAGTGTCCAGGGAACTGTACGCCAGCAATAGTCTGTGTCCAGGGAACTGTACCCCAGCAATTGTCAGTATCCGAGGAACTGAACCGCGGCAATAGTCAGTGTCCGGGGAAGTGTTTCCCAACAATAGTCAGTGTCCGGGGAACTGTACCCCAGCAATAGTCAGTGTCCAGGGAACTGTACCCCGGCAATAGTCAGTGTCCAGGGAACCATACCCCAGCAATACTCAGTGTCCGGGGAACTGTACCCCTGCAATACTCAGTGTCCGGGGAACTGTACCCTGGCAGTAGTCAGTGTTCGGGGAACTGTACCCCGGCAATAGTCAGTGTCCGATGAAGTGTACCCCAGCAATGGTCAGTGTCTGGGGAACTGTACCCCGGCAATACTCAGTGTCCGGGAAACTGTACCCCGGCAATAGCCAGTGTCCAGTGAACTGTGCCCCAGCAATAGTGAGTGTCCGGGGAACAGTATCCCAGCAATAGTCAGTGTCCGGGTAACTGTACCCAGGCAATAGTCAGTGTCCGGGGAACTGCACCTCAGTAATAGGCTGTGTCCAGGGAACTATACCCCGGTAACAGTCAGTGTGCGTGGAACTGTACCCCATCAATAGTCAGTGTCCAGGGAACTATACCCCAGCAATGTTCAGTGTCCGGGTAACTGTACCCCAGCAATAGTCAGTGTCCGGGGAACTGTACCCCAGCAATAGTCAGTGTCCAGGGAACTGTACCCCGGCAATAGTCAGTGTGCGGGGAACTGTACCCCAGCAGTACTCAGTGTCCGGGGAACTGTACCCCGGCAATACTCAGTGTCCGGTGAAATGTACCCCAGCAATAGTCCGTGTTTGGGGAACTATACCGCAGCAACAGTCATTGTCCGGGGAACTGTACCCCAGCAATACTGAGTTAACGGGGACCTGTACCCCGGCAATTGTCAGTGTCCAGGGAACTGTACCTTCGCAGTAGTCAGTGTCCGGGGAACTGTACCCCGGCTATAGTCAGTGTCCAGGGAACTGTACCCCGGCAATAGTCAGTGTCCAGGGAACTGTACGCCAGCAATAGTCAGTGTCCAGGGAACTGTACCCCGGCAACAGTCAGTGTCCAGGGAACTATACACGGCAATAGTCAGTGTCCGGGGACCTGTACCCCAGCAATAGTCAGTGTCCGACAAACTGTACCCCGGCAATACTCAGTGTCCGGGGAAATGTACCCCAGCAATAGTCCGTGTTTGGGGAACTGTACCCCAGCAATAGTCAGTGTCCGGGGAACGGTACCCCAGCAATAGTCAGTGTCCGGGGAACTGTACCCCGGCAATAGTCAGTGTACAGGGCATTATACCCCAGCAATAGTCAGTGTCTGGGGAACTGTACCCCAGCAATACTCAATTTCCGGGATCTGTACCCCGGCAATAGTCAGTGTCCGGGGAACTTTACCCCGGCAATAGTCAGTGTCCGTGGTACTGTAGCCCAGCAATACTCAGTGTCTGGGGAACTGTACCCCATCAATACTCAGTGTCCGGGGAACTGTACCCCGGCAATAGTCAGTGTACGGGGAACTGTACCCCAGCATTACTCAGTGTCCGGGGAACTGTAACCCGGCAATAGTCAGTGTCCAGGGAACTATACCCCAGCAATAGTCAGTGTCCGGGGAACTGTACCCCAGCAATACTCAGTGTCCGGGGAACTGTACCCCGGCAATAGTCAGTGTCCTGGGAACTGTACCCCAGCAATAGTCAGTTTCCGGGGAACTGTACCCCGGCAATAGTCAGTGTCTGGTGAACTATACACGGCAATAGTCAGTGTCCGGGGAACTGTACCCCGGCAATAGTCAGTGTCCAGGGCACAAAACCCCGGCAACAGTCAGTGTCCGGGGAACTGTACCCCAGCAATAGTCAGTGTCTGGGAACTGTAACACGGCAATAGTCAGTGTCCGGGGAAGTGTACCCCAGCAATAATCAGTGTCCGGGGAACTGTACCCCGACAATAGTCAGTGTCCGGGGAACTGTACACCAGCAATACTCAGTATCCGTTGAAGTGTACCCCAGCAATGGTCAGTGTCCGGGGAACTGTACCCCGGCAATAGTCAGTATCCGGGGAACTGTACCCCGGCAATAGTCAGTGTCCGGGGAACTGTACCCCGGCAATAGTCAGTGTCCAGGGAACTGTACCCCGGTAATAGTCAGTGTCCAGGGAACTATACCCCAGCAATACTCAGTGTCCGGGGAACTGTACCCCAGCAATACTCAGTGTCCGGGGAACTATACCCCGGCAGTAGTCAGTGTCCGGGGAACTGTAACCTGGCAATAGTCAGTGTCCGGGGAACTGTACCCCAGCAATACTCAGTGTCCGGGGAACTGTACCCCAGTAATACTCAGTGTCCGGGGAACTGTACCCCGGCAATAGTCAGTGTCCGGGGAACTGTACCCCAGAATTACTCAGTGTCTGGGGAACTGTACCCCGGCAATAGTCAGTGGTCAGTGAACTATACCCCAGCAATAGTCAGTGACCAGGGAACTGTACCCCAGCAATAGTCAGTGTCCGGGGAACTGTACCCCGGCAATAGTCAGTGTCCAGTGAACCATACACGGCAATAGTCAGTGTCCGGGGAACTGTACCCCGGCAATAGTCAGTGTTCGGGGAACTGTACCCCAGCAATAATCAGTGTCTGCGGAACTGTACCCCGGCAATACTCAGTGTCCGGGAAACTGTACCCCGGCAATAGCCAGTGTCCAGGGAACTGTGCCCCAGCAATAGTGAGTATCCAGGGAACAGTATCCCAGCAATAGTCAGTGTCCGGGTAACTTTACCCAGGCAATAGTCAGTGTCCGGGGAACTGCACCTCAGTAATAGGCTGTGTCCAGCGAACTATACCCCGTAAACAGTCAGTGTGCGTGGAACTGTACCCCATCAATAGTCAGTGTCCGGGGAACTGTACCCCGGCAATAGTCAGTGTCCAGGGAACTATACCGCAGCAACAGTCATTGTCCGGGGAACTGTACCCCAGCAATACTCAGTTAACGGGGACCTGTACCCCGGCAATTGTCAGTGTCCAGGGAACTGTACCTTCGCAGTAGTCAGTGTCCGGGGAACTGTAGGCAATAGTCAGTGTCCGGGGAACTGTACCCCGGCTATAGTCAGTGTCCAGGGAACTGTACCCCGGCAATAGTCAGTGTCCAGGGAACTGTACGCCAGCAATAGTCAGTGTCCAGGGAACTGTACCCCGGCAATAGTCAGTGTCCAGGGAACTATACACGGCAATAGTCAGTGTCCGGGGACCTGTACCCCAGCAATAGTCAGTGTCCGACAATCTGTACCCCGGCAATACTCAGTGTCCGGGGAAATGTACCCCAGCAATAGTCCGTGTTTGGGGAACTGTACCCCAGCAATAGTCAGTGTCCGGGGAACGGTACCCCAGCAATAGTCAGTGTCCGGGGAACTGTACCCCGGCAATAGTCAGTGTACAGGGCATTATACCCCAGCAATAGTCAGTGTCTGGGGAACTGTACCCCAGCAATACTCAATTTCCGGGATCTGTACCCCGGCAATAGTCAGTGTCCGGGGAACTTTACCCCGGCAATAGTCAGTGTCCGTGGTACTGTAGCCCAGCAATACTCAGTGTCTGGGGAACTGTACCCCATCAATACTCAGTGTCCGGGGAACTGTACCCCGGCAATAGTCAGTGTACGGGGAACTGTACCCCAGCATTACTCAGTGTCCGGGGAACTGTAACCCGGCAATAGTCAGTGTCCAGGGAACTATACCCCAGCAATAGTCAGTGTCCGGGGAACTGTACCCCAGCAATACTCAGTGTCCGGGGAACTGTACCCCGGCAATAGTCAGTGTCCTGGGAACTGTACCCCAGCAATAGTCAGTTTCCGGGGAACTGTACCCCGGCAATAGTCAGTGTCTGGTGAACTATACACGGCAATAGTCAGTGTCCGGGGAACTGTACCCCGGCAATAGTCAGTGTCCAGGGCACAAAACCCCGGCAACAGTCAGTGTCCGGGGAACTGTACCCCAGCAATAGTCAGTGTCTGGGAACTGTAACACGGCAATAGTCAGTGTCCGGGGAAGTGTAGCCCAGCAATAATCAGTGTGCGGGGAACTGTACCCCGGCAATAGTCAGTGTCCGGGGAACTGTACCCCGGCAATAGTCAGTGTCCAGGGCACTATACCCTGGCAACAGTCAGTATCCGGGGAACTGTACCCCAGCAATAGTCAGTGTCCGGGGAACTGTACCCCGGCAACAGTCAGTGTCCAGGGAACTGTACTCCAGCAATAGTCAGTGTCCGGGGAACTGTACCCCAGCAATAGTCAGTGTCTGGGAACTGTAACACGGCAATAGTCAGTGTCCGGGGAAGTGTACCCCAGCAATAATCAGTGTCCGGGGAACTGTACCCCGGCAATAGTCAGTGTCCGGGGAACTGTACCCCAGCAATACTCAGTATCCGGGGAACTGTACCCCGGCAATAGTCAGTGTCCAGGGAACTGTACCACGGCAATAGTCAGTGTCCGATGAAGTGTACCCCAGCAATGGTCAGTGTCCGGGGAACTGTACCCCGGCAATATTCAGTATCCGGGGAACTGTACCCCAACAATACTCAGTGTCCGGGAAACTGTACCCCGGCAATAGTCAGTGTGCAGGGAACTGTGCCCCAGCAATAGTGAGTGTCCGGGGAACAGTATCCCAGCAATAGTCAGTGTCTGGAGAATTGTACCCTGGCAATTGTCAGTGTCCGGGGAACTGTACCCCGGCAATACTCAGTGTGCGGGGAACTGTACCCAGGCAATACTCAGTGTGCGGGGAACTGTAATCCCGGCAATAGGCAGTGTCTGGGGAACTGTACCCCAAAAATACTCAGTGTCCGGGGAACTGTTGCCCGGCAATAGTCAGTGTCCGGGGAACTGTACCCCGGCAATACTCAGTGTGGGGGGAACTGTACCCCGGCAATTGTCAGTGTCCGGAGAACTGTACCCCAAAAATACTCAGTGTCCGGGGAACTGTTGCCCGGCAATAGTCAGTGTCCAGGGAACTATACCCCAACAATAGTCAGTGTCCGATGAAGTGTACCCCAGCAATGGTCAGTGTCCGGGGAACTGTACCCCGGCAATATTCAGTATCCGGGGAACTGTACCCCAGCAATAGTCTGTGTCCGTGGAACTGTACCCCAGCAATCGTCAGTATCCAGGGAACTGTACCGCGGCAATAGTCAGTGTCCGGGGAACTGTATCCCAGCAATAGTCAGTGTCCGGGGAACAGTACCCCAGCAATAGTCAGTGTCCGGGGAACTGTATCCTGGCAATACTCAGTGTCCGGGGAACTGTACCCCAGCAATAGTCAGTGTCCAGGGAACTATACCCCGGCAACAGTCAGTGTCCGGGGAACTGTACCCCAACAATAGTCAGTGTCTGGAGAATTGTACCCTGGCAATAGTCAGTGTCCGGGGAACTGTACCCCGGCAATACTCAGTGTGGGGGGAACTGTACCCCGGCAATTGTCAGTGTCCGGAGAACTGTACCCCAAAAATACTCAGTGTCCGGGGAACTGTTGCCCGGCAATAGTCAGTGTCCAGGGAACTATACCCCAACAATAGTCTGTGTCCAGGGAACTGTACCCCAGCAATCGTCAGTATCCGAGGAACTGTACCGCGGCAATAGTCAGTGTACGGGGAAGTGTACCCCAACAATAGTCAGTGTCCGGGGAACTGTACCCCGGCAATAGTCAGTGTCCAGGGAACTGTACCCCGGCAATAGTCAGTGTCCAGGGAACCATACCCCAGCAATACTCAGTGTCCGGGGAACTGTACCCCAGCAATACTCAGTGTCCGGGGAACTGTACCCCGGCAGTAGTCAGTGTCCGGGGAACTGTACCCCGGCAATAGTCAGTGTCTGGGGAACTGTACCCCAGCAATACTCAGTGTCCGGGGAACTGTACCCCAGCAATACTCAGTGTCCGGGGAACTGTACCCCGGCAATAGTCAGTGTCCGGGGAACTGTACCCCAGCATTACTCAGTATCTGGGGAACTGTACCCCGGCAGTAGTCAGTGGCCAGTGACCTATACCCCAGCAATAGTCAGTGTCCAGGGAACTGTACCCCAGCAATAGTCAGTGTCCGGGGAACTGTACCTCGGCAATAGTCAGTGTCCAGTGAACTATACACGGCAATAGTCAGTGTCCGGGGAACTGTACCCAGGCAATAGTCAGTGTTCGGGGAACTGTACCCCAGCAATAATCAGTGTCTGCGGAACTGTACCCCGGCAATACTCAGTGTCCAGGGAACTATACCCCAGCAATAGTCAGTGTCCGGGGAACTGTACCCCAGCAATACTCAGTGTCCGGGGAACTGTACCCCGGCAATAGTCAGTGTCCAGTGAACTGTACCCCGGCAATAGTCAGTGTCCAGGGCACTATACCCTGGCAACAGTCAGTATCCGGGGAACTGTACCCCAGCAATAGTCAGTGTCCGGGGAACTGTACCCCGGCAACAGTCAGTGTCCAGGGAACTGTACTCCAGCAATAGTCAGTGTCCGGGGAACTGTACCCCAGCAATAGTCAGTGTCTGGGAACTGTAACACGGCAATAGTCAGTGTCCGGGGAAGTGTACCCCAGCAATAATCAGTGTCCGGGGAACTGTACCCCGGCAATAGTCAGTGTCCGGGGAACTGTACCCCAGCAATACTCAGTATCCGGGGAACTGTACCCCGGCAATAGTCAGTGTCCAGGGAACTGTACCACGGCAATAGTCAGTGTCCGATGAAGTGTACCCCAGCAATGGTCAGTGTCCGGGGAACTGTACCCCGGCAATATTCAGTATCCGGGGAACTGTACCCCAACAATACTCAGTGTCCGGGAAACTGTACCCCGGCAATAGTCAGTGTGCAGGGAACTGTGCCCCAGCAATAGTGAGTGTCCGGGGAACAGTATCCCAGCAATAGTCAGTGTCCAGGGAACTATACCCCGGCAACAGTCAGTGTCCGGGGAACTGTACCCCAACAATAGTCAGTGTCTGGAGAATTGTACCCTGGCAATTGTCAGTGTCCGGGGAACTGTACCCCGGCAATACTCAGTGTGCGGGGAACTGTACCCAGGCAATACTCAGTGTGCGGGGAACTGTAATCCCGGCAATAGGCAGTGTCCGGGGAACTGTACCCCAAAAATACTCAGTGTCCGGGGAACTGTTGCCCGGCAATAGTCAGTGTCCAGGGAACTATACCCCAGCAATAGTCTGTGTCCGGGGAACTGTACCCCAGCAATCGTCAGTATCCGAGGAACTGTACCGCGGCAATAGTCAGTGTCCGGGGAACTGTATTCCAGCAATAGTCAGTGTCCGGGGAACAGTACCCCAGCAATAGTCAGTGTCCGGGGAACTGTATCCTGGCAATACTCAGTGTCCGGGGAACTGTACCCCAGCAATAGTCAGTGTCCAGGGAACTATACCCCGGCAACAGTCAGTGTCCGGGGAACTGTACCCCAACAATAGTCAGTGTCTGGAGAATTGTACCCTGGCAATAGTCAGTGTCCGGGGAACTGTACCCCGGCAATACTCAGTGTGGGGGGAACTGTACCCCGGCAATTGTCAGTGTCCGGAGAACTGTACCCCAAAAATACTCAGTGTCCGGGGAACTGTTGCCCGGCAATAGTCAGTGTCCAGGGAACTATACCCCAACAATAGTCTGTGTCCAGGGAACTGTACCCCAGCAATCGTCAGTATCCGAGGAACTGTACCGCGGCAATAGTCAGTGTACGGGGAAGTGTACCCCAACAATAGTCAGTGTCCGGGGAACTGTACCCCGGCAATAGTCAGTGTCCAGGGAACTGTACCCCGGCAATAGTCAGTGTCCAGGGAACCATACCCCAGCAATACTCAGTGTCCGGGGAACTGTACCCCAGCAATACTCAGTGTCCGGGGAACTGTACCCCGGCAGTAGTCAGTGTCCGGGGAACTGTACCCCGGCAATAGTCAGTGTCCGGGGAACTGTACCCCAGCAATACTCAGTGTCCGGGGAACTGTACCCCAGCAATACTCAGTGTCCGGGGAACTGTACCCCGGCAATAGTCAGTGTCCGGGGAACTGTACCCCAGCATTACTCAGTATCTGGGGAACTGTACCCCGGCAGTAGTCAGTGGCCAGTGACCTATACCCCAGCAATAGTCAGTGTCCAGGGAACTGTACCCCAGCAATAGTCAGTGTCCGGGGAACTGTACCTCGGCAATAGTCAGTGTCCAGTGAACTATACACGGCAATAGTCAGTGTCCGGGGAACTGTACCTAGGCAATAGTCAGTGTCCTGGGAACTGTACCCCAGCAATAATCAGTGTCTGCGGAACTGTACCCCGGCAATACTCAGTGTCCAGGGAACTATACCCCAGCAATAGTCAGTGTCCGGGGAACTGTACCCCAGCAATACTCAGTGTCCGGGGAACTGTACCCCGGCAATAGTCAGTGTCCAGTGAACTGTACCCCGGCAATAGTCAGTGTCCAGGGCACTATACCCTGGCAACAGTCAGTATCCGGGGAACTGTACCCCAGCAATAGTCAGTGTCCGGGGAACTGTACCCCGGCAACAGTCAGTGTCCAGGGAACTGTACTCCAGCAATAGTCAGTGTCCGGGGAACTGTACCCCAGCAATAGTTAGTGTCCGAGCAACTGTACCGCGGCAATAGTCAGTGTCCGGGTTACTGTACCCCAGCAATAGTCAGCATCCGGGGAACTGTACCCCAGCAATAGTCAGTGTCCGGGGAACAGTACCCCAGCAATAGTCAGTGTCCGGGGAACTGTATCCCGACAATACTCCGTGTCCGGGGAACTGTACCCCAGCAATAGGCAGTGTCCAGGGAAATATACCCCGGCAACATTCAGTGTCCGGGGAACTGTACCCCAGCAATAGTCAGTGTCCGGGGATCTGTACCACGGCAATAGTCAGTGTCCGGGGAAGTGTACCCCAGCAACAGTCAGTGTCCGGGGAACTGTACCCCGGCAATACTCAGTGTCCGGGGAGCTGTACCCCAGCAATACCCTGTGTCCGGGGAACTGTACCCCGGCAATAGTCAGTGTCCGGGGAACTGTACCCCAGCATTACTCATGTCCGGGGAATTGTACCCCGGCAATAGACAGTGTGCAGGGAACTGTACCCCAGCAATATTCAGTGTCCGAGGAACTCTACCCCAGCAATACTTAGTGTCCGGGGAACTGTACCCCGGCAATAGTCAGTGTCCAGGGAACTGTACCCCAGCAATAGTCAGTGTCCGGGGAACTGTACCCCGGCAATAGTTAGTGTCCAGTGAGCTATACACGGCAATAGTCAGTGTCCGGGGAACTGTATCCCGGCAATAGTCAGTGTCCAGGGCACTATACCCCGGCAACAGTCAGTATCCGGGGAACTGTACCCCAGCAATAGTCAGTGTCCGGGGAACTGTAACACGGCAATAGTCAGTGTCCGGGGAAGTGTACAAAAGAACATAAGAACATAAGAATTAGGAACAGGAGTCGGCCATCTAGCCCCTCGAGCCTGCTCCGCCATTCGATAAGATCATGGCTGATCTGGTCGTGGACTCAGCTCCACTTACCCGCCCGCTCCCCGTAACCCTTAATTCCCTTATTGCTTAAAAATCTATCTATCTTTGACTTGAAAACATTCAATGAGCCAGCCTCAACTGCTTCCTTGAGCAGAGAATTCCACAGATTCACAACCCTCTGGGAGAAGAAATTCTTTCTCAACTCGGTTTTAAATTGGCTCCTCCGTATTTTGAGGCTGTGCCCCCTAGTTCTAGTCTCCCCCACCAGTGGAAACAACCTCTCTGCCTCTATCTTGTCTATCCCTTTCATGATTTTAAATGTTTCTATAAGATCACCCCTCATCCTTCTGAACTCCGAGTAAAGACCCAGTCTACTCAATCTATCATCATAAGGTAACCCCCTCATTTCTGGAATCAGCCTGGTGAATCGTCTCTGTACCCCTCCAAAGCTAGTATATCCTTCCTTAAGTAAGGTGACCAAAACTGCACGCAGTACTCCAGGTGCGGCCTTACCAATACCTTATACAGTTGCAGCAACACCTCCCTGCTTTTGTACTCCATCCCTCTCGCAATGAAGGCCAACATTCCATTCGCCTTCCTGATTACCTGCTGCACCTGCAAACTAACCTTTTGGGATTCATGCACAAGGACCCCCAGGTCCCTCTGCACCACAGCATGTTGTAATTTCTCCCCATTCAAATAATATTCCCTTTTACTGTTTTTTTTCCCAAGGTGGATGACCTCACACTTTCCGACATTGTATTCCATCTGCCAAACCTTAGCCCATTCGCTTAACCTATCCAAATCTCCTTGCAGCCTCTCTGAGTCCTCTACACAACCCGCTTTCCCACTAATCTTAGTGTGATCTGCAAATTTTGTTGCACTACACTCTGTCCCCTCCTCTAGGTCATCTATGTATATTGTAAACAGTTGTGGTCCCAGCACTGATCCCTGTGGCACACCACTAACCACTGATTTCCAACCGGAAAAGGACCCATTTATCCTGACTCTCTACTTTCTGTTCGCCAGCCAATTCTCTATCCATGCTAATACATTTCCTCTGACTCCGCGTACCTTTATCTTCTGCAGTAACCTTTTGTGTGGCACCTTATCGAATGCCTTTTGGAAATCTAAATACACCACATCCATCGGTACACCTCTATCCACCATGCTCGTTATATCCTCAAAGAATTCCAGTAAGTTAGTTAAACATGATTTCCCCTTCATGAATCCATGCTGCGTCTGCTTGATTGCACTATTCCTATCCAGATGTCCCGCTATTTCTTCCTTAATGATAGTTTCAAGCATTTTCCCCACTACAGATGTTAAACTAACCGGCCTATAGTTACCTGCCTTTTGCCTGCCCCTTTTTTAAACAGAGGCATTACATTAGCTGCTCTCCAATCCGCTGGTACCTCCCCAGAGTCCAGAGAATTTTGGTAGATTATAACAAATGCATCTGCGTTCACTTCCGCCATCTCTTTTAATACCCTGGGATGCATTTCATCAGGACCAGGGGACTTGTCTACCTTCAGTCCCATTAGTCTGTCCAGCACTACCTCCCTAGTGATAGCGATTGTCTCAAGGTCCTCCCTTCCCACATTCCTATGACCAGCAATTTTTGGCATGGTTTTTGTGTCTTCCACTGTGAAGACCGAAGCAAAATAATTGTTTAAGGTCTCAGCCATTTCCACATTTCCCATTATTAAATCCCCCTTTTCTTCTAAGGGACCAACATTTACTTTAGTCACTCTTTTCCGTTTTATATATCTGTAAAAGCTTTTACTATCTGTTTTTATGTTTTGCGCAAGTTTACCTTCGTAATCTATCTTCCCTTTCTTTATTGCTTTTTTAGTCATTCTTTGCTGTTGCTTAAAATCTTCCCAATCCTCTAGTTTCCCACTAACCTTGGCCACCTTATACGCATTGGTCTTTGATTTGATACTTTCCTTTATTTCCTTGGTTATCCACGGCTGGTTATCCCTTCTCTTGCCGCCCTTCTTTTTCACTGGAATATATTTTTGTTGTGCATTATGAAAGAGCTCCTTAAAAGTCCTCCACTGTTCCTCAATTGTGCCACCGTTTAGTCCTTGTTTCCAGTCTACTTTAGCCAACTCTGCCCTAATCCCACTGTAGTCCCCTTTGTTTAAGCATAGTACGCTCGTTTCTGACACAACTTCCTCATCCTCAATCTGTATTACAAATTCAACTATATTGTGATCACTCATTCCGAGAGGATCTTTTACGAGGAGATCGTTTATTTTTCCTGTCTCGTTACACAGGACCAGATGCAAAATGGCTTGCTCCCTTGTAGGCTCTGTTACATACTGTTTAAGAAACAATCCCGTATGCATTCTATGAATTCCTCCTCCAGGCTACCCCCTGCGATTTGATTTGACCAATCGATATGTAGGTTAAAATCCCCCATAACTACTGCCGTTCCTTTTTCACATGCCTCCATTATTCCCTTGATTATTGCCCGCCCCACCATGAAGTTATTATTTGGGGGCCTACAAACTACGCCGACCAGTGACTTTTTCCCCTTACTATCTCTAATCTCCACCCACAATGATTCAACATTTTGTTCATTGGAGCCAATATCATCCCTCACAACTGCCCTGATATCATCCCTTCTTAACAGAGCTACCCCACCTCCCTTCCCTTCCTGCCTATCTTTCCGAATCGTCAGATACCCCTGTACGTTTAATTCCCAGTCCTGGCCACCTTGCAACCATGTCTCTGTAATGGCCACCAAATCATACCCATTTGTAATGATTTGTGCCGTCAACTCATTTACTTTATTTCTAATGCTGCTTGCATTTAGGTCGAGTGTTTTCATCCTAGTTTTTAAACCATGATTTTTAGTTTTTACCCCTCCTGCAGCCATTTTATATTCAGTGGCCCTTTTTGTTTCTTGCCTTTGGTTTCTCTGCCCTCCACTTTTACTCATCTCTTTTCTGTCTTTTGTTTTTGTCTCCTTTTTGTTTCCCTCTGTCTCGCTGTATTGGTTCCCATCCCCCTGCCATATTAGTTTAACTCCTCACCAACAGCACGAGCAAACACTCCCCCTAGGACATTGGTTCCGTTCCTGCCCAAGTGCAGACCGTCCGGTTTGTACTGGTCCCACCTCCCCCAGAACCTGTTCCAATGCCCCACGAATTTGAATCTCTCCCTGCTGTACCACTGCTCAAGCCACGTATACATCTGTGCTATCCTGCGATTCCTACTCTGACTAGCACGTAGCACTGGTAACAATCCTGAGATTACCACTTTTGAGGTCCTACTTTTTAATTTAACTCCTAGCTCCTTAAATTCGTCTCGTAGGACCTTATCCCTTTTTTTACCTATGTCGTTGGTACCAATGTGCACCACGACAACTGGCTGTTCTCCCTCCCTTTTCAGAATGTCCTGCACTCGCTCGGAGACATCCTTGACCCTTGCACCAGGGAGGCAACAAACCATCCTGGAGTCTCGATTGCGGCCGCAGAAAAGCCTATCTATTCCCCTTATGATTGAATCCCCTATCACTATCGCTCTCCCACTCTTTTTTAAGCCTTCCTGTACAACAGAGCCAGCCACGGTGCCATGAACTTGGCTGCTGTTGCTCTCCCCTAATGAGTCATCTCCCTCAACAGCACTCAAAACAGTGTATCTGTTTTGCAGGGGGATGACCAGATGGGACCCCTGCACTACCTTCTTTGTACTACTCTTCCTGCTGGTCTTCCATTCCCTAGCTGGCTGTGGATCCTTCTCATGCGGTAAGACCAACTCACTACACGTGCCACTTATGTCATTCTCAGCATCGTGGATGCTCCAGAGTGAATCCACCCTCAGCTCCAATTCCGCAACGCGGTCCATCAGGAGATGGAGGCGGATACACTTCTTACACACGTAGTCGTCAGGGACACCGGAAGCGTCCCTGAGTTCCCACATGGTACAGGAGGAGCATATCACGTGACCGAGCTCTCCTGCCATGCCTTAACCCTTAGATACCCTTAAATTGGTAATAACAATGTTACAGTTTACTGACTGATATAAAAATAAAAGAAAAGCTACTCACCAATCACCAGCCAATCACTTACCCCATTGGCTGTGACGTCACCTTTTGATTCCTTTCTACTTCTTTTTTGCTTTCTCTCCCGCTGTGGCTGCACCGGTCGCCTTTTATAGGCCGCTCCGACGCTGCTCCCACCTCTCGCCAACTGCCGCTGACTCTCGAGCTCCCGCTGGGCCTTTTATAGGCCGCTCCGACGCTGCTCCCACTCTTGCCAACTGCCGCTGACTCTCGAGCTCCCGCTGGGCCTTTATAGGCCGCTCCGACACTGCTCCCGCCTCTCGCCAACTGCCGCTGACACTCGAGCTCCCGCTGGGCCTAGTGTACCCCAGCAATAGTCAGTGTCCGGGGAACTGTACCCCGGCAATAGTCAGTGTCCGGGGAACTGTACCCCGGCAATAGTCAGTGTCCGGGGAACTGTACCCCAGCAATACTCAGTGTGCGGGGAACTGTGCGCCGGCAATAGTCAGTGTCCGGGGAACTTTACCCAGCAATAGTCAGTGTCCGAGGAACTGTAGCCCGGCAATAGTCAGTGTCCGGGGAACTGTACCCCAGCAATAGTCAGTGTCCGAGGAATTGTACCCCGGCAATAGTCAGTGTCCGGGGAACTGTACCCCGGCAATAGTCAGTGTCCGGGGAACTGTACCCCAGCAATACTCAGTGTCCGGGGAACTGTACCCCAGCAATAGGCAGCGGCCAGGGAACTATACCCCGGCAACAGTCAGTGTCCGGGGAACGGTACCCCAGCAATAGTCAGTGTCCGTGGAACTGTACCACGGCAATAGTCAGTGTCCGGGGAAGTGTACCCCAACAATAGTCAGTGTCCGGGGAACTGTACCCCGGCAATAGTCAGTGTCCAGGGAACTGTACCCCGGCAATAGTCAGTGTCCAGGGAACTATACCCCAGCAATACTCAGTGTCCGGGGAACTGTACCCCAGCAATACTCAGTGTCCGGGGAACTGTACCCCGGCAGTAGTCAGTGTCCGGGGAACTGTACCCCGGCAATAGTCAGTGTCCGGGGAACTGTACCCCAGCAATACTCAGTGTCCGGGGAACTGTACCCCAGCAATACTCAGTGTCCGTGGAACTGTACCCCGGCAATAGTCAGTGTCCGGGGAACTGTACCCCAGCATTACTCAGTGTCCGGGGAACTGTACCCCGGCAATAGTCAGTGGCCAGTGAACTATACCCCAGCAATAGTCAGTGTCCAGGGAACTGTACCCCAGCAATAGTCAGTGTCCGGGGAACTGTACCCCAGCAATAGTCAATGTCCAGTGAACTATACACGGCAATAGTCAGTGTCCGGGGAACTGTACCCCGGCAATAGTCAGTGTCCAGGGAACTATACCCCGGCAACAGTCAGTGTCCGGGGAACTGTACCCCAGCAATAGTCAGTGTCCGGGGAACTGTACCCCGGCAATAGTCAGTGTCCGGGGAACTGTACCCCGGCAATAGTCAGTGTCCGGGGAACTGTACCCCAGCAATACTCAGTGTCCGGGGAACTGTACCCCAACAATAATCAGTGTCCGGAGAACTGTACCCCAGCAATACTCAGTGTCCGGGGAACTGTACCCCGGCAATAGTCAGTGTCCGGGGAACTGTACCCCGGCAATAGTCAGTGTCCGGGGAACTGTACCCCGGCAATAGTCAGTGTTCGGGGAACTGTACCCCAGCAATAGTCAGTGTCCGGGGAACTGTACCCCAGAAATAGTCAGTGTCCGGGAAACTGTACCCCGGCAATAGTCAGTGTCCAGGGAACTATACACGGCAATAGTCAGTGTCCGGGGAACTGTACCCCGGCAATAGTCAGTGTCCGGGGAACTGTACCCCGGCAATAGTCAGTGTCCGGGGAACTGTACCCCGGCAATAGTCAGTGTTCGGGGAACTGTACCCCAGCAATAGTCAGTGTCCGGGGAACTGTACCCCAGAAATAGTCAGTGTCCGGGGAACTGTACCCCGGCAATAATCAGTGTCCAGGGAACTATACCCCGGCAACAGTCAGTGTACGGGGAACTGTACCCCAGCAATAGTCAGTGTCCGAGGAACTGTACCACGGCAATAGTCAGTGTCCGGGGAAGTGTACCCCAGCAATAGTCAGTGTCCAGGGAACTGTACCCCAGCAATAGTCAGTGTCCAGGGAACTGTACCCCGGCAATAGTCAGTGTCTGAGGAATTGTACCCCGTCAATAGTCAGTGTCCGGCGAACTGTAGCCCGGCAATACTCAGTGTCCGGGGAACTGTACTCCGGCAATAGTCAGTGTCCGGGGAACTGTACACCAGCAATACTCAGTGTCCGGGGAACTGTCCCCTGGCAATACTCAGTGTCCGGTAAACTGCAATTAAAAGAAAGACTTGCATTTATATAGCACCTTTCAGGACCACCGGAAATCTCAAAGCACTTTACAGGTAATGAAGTACTTTTGGAGTGTAGTCACTGCTGTAATGGGTGAAACACGGCAACCAATGTGCACACAGCAAGCTCCCACAAAGAGCAATGTGATGATGATCAGATAATCTGTTTTTTGTTATTTTGATTGAGGGATAAATATTGGCCAGGTCACCGGGGATAAGTCCCCTGCTCTTCTTCGAAATAGTGCCATGGGATCTGTTACGTCTGCCTGAGAGAGCAAAAAGGGCCTCGGTTTAACATCTCATCCGAAAGACAGCACCTCCGACAGTGCAGCACTCCCTCAGTACTGGACTGTCAGCCTGTATTTTTTTGTGGTCAGGTTCCTGGAGAAGGACTTGAACCCACAACCTTCTGACCCCAGCACGAGTCAGTGTTTGGGGAACTGTACCCCAGCAACAGTTGCCCCTCCCCCCAGGTCAAGTTGCCCCCTCCCCCCGGGTCAAGTCTCCCCTCCTCCGTACCATCAGTAATGGGGAGTGGCTCCAGCAAATGTAATGGGGCCATGACTCCAGGACAGCCTGACTGCGACCAGGAGCCACCCGATTCTGGGACCCTTTCTATCATAAACATATATTTTTATAGTAACATCAAATTCTATAGAATATACGCTGGAGGCCTGCCAGACTGCCCTTCCCCTTTAATCCTAATGGCTAGGACTCGAAGCTCCCAGCCTGTGGCAGGCACCAGCCTGCATTACTTACCCACTGCTTCCTCCCACTCGTAATGCTCCATATACGACCCCACTATTTGCTTTTAACTAATTATTGGTAATTCACCATGAAGTAATTGATCCGCTGATTACGTAATGTTTTCTCTATATTACATTAATCCTGTAATTATCGGCCTGTGTTTCATTGATTATATTGTTTGTTCTTGTTGCAGAAGTTGGACGGGCTCCTGAATCCATGCAATTGGATTCTGAAATCCTTCACTGCTTTTTGCGGTTTGAAGTAAAAGCTTTGACTGTCCGCCTGGTGCAGCATCATCATCATCATCATAGGCAGTCCCTCGAACGAGGATAACTTGCTTCCACAAGAGTTCACAGATGTTTCAATGAAGGACCCGATGTTCCAGTCCAGAACTCCAGCTGAGGGGGTGGAAGATGCCTGTGCGTGGATTTTTTAACGTGTGGTGACCATTGCACACCAGCCACCACACAGGCTCGACAGAGCTCGGCCTTTATCCAGTGGCAAGGGTTGAACCAGGACGATTGGAGACCTGCTCTGCTGCACAGACCTAGTGCGCACACACATCGCAGTGTGGGCTGGCCCGTGCTGCCTCTGGGCCCTCAGCTCTTCCGTATCCTCATTTGCTGCACCTTCGCCCATGATGTTCCAGGGCTCTATTTATAGCCCCGACCTGCGGTGGTGTATTCACACAGGTCGGGGCGGCCCATAGTATGAATAAGCACCAGTGCAGCAGGAGCCTGCTGTAAGGAGCTGATGACCTTGTCCTGTCGTCCTCGGCAGGAAAGGGGAACAAACATGGTGGAGGGCATCGGGCACTGCCCACCTAAGCCCCTGGCAGATCAACAACAACAACAAGTATTTATATAGCGCCAAGGCCCTTCACAGGAGTATTATGAGATAAAAATTTGACACTGAGCCGCATAAGGAGAAATTAGCGCAGATGACCAAAAGCTTGGTCAAAGAGGTAGGTTTTAAGGAGCGTCTTGAAGGAGGAAAGAGAGGTAGAGAGGTTTAGGCAGGGAGTTCCAGAGCTTGGGGCCCAGGCAACAGAAGGCACGGCCACCAATGGTTGAGTGATTAAAAACAGGGATGCTCAGGAGGACAGAATTAGAGGAGCACAGACATCTTGTGGGGGGGAGGGGGGCGCTGTTGTGGGCCTGGAGGAGATTACAGAGATAGGGAGGGGTGAGGCCATGAGGGACTTGAAAACAAGAATGAGAATTTTGCAACTGAGGCATTGCTTAACCGGAAGCCAATGTAGGTCAGCGAGCACAGGGGTGATGGGTGAGTGGAACTTGGTGCAAGTTAGGACGCGGGCAGCCGAGTTTTAGATCACCTCAAGTTTACGTAGGGTAGAATGTAGGAGGCCAGCCAGGAGCGTGTTGGAATAGTCAAGTCTAGAGGTAACAAAGGCATGGATGAGGGCACAAACCCAACTGGTTCACTAATGTCCTTTAGGGAAGAAAACCTGCCGTCCATACCCAGTCTGGGTCCATATATGACTCCAGTCACACACCAACTTGGTTGACTCTTAACTACCATCTGAAGTGACCTCGCAAACCACTCAGTCTTATCAAACCTCCAGCATTGGTTCAAGAAGGTGGTTCATCATCACCTTCTCAGGGCAACAGTTTAGCGTCACCCCAACATGGGCTGCGTGTTTGCAGTTAGACCAACAGTTTCTGTACGCAGAGTCCCTCATGAACTGAAACCTATGTCTTTACACACAGCTGTGTCCAGGTTAGCGTGCCCGGGTTATTTACAGGTTACTTACAGTCAGATCATATACAGATGCGGTTGAGGGAGAAACTGCCAACATTCAAGATCAGATTGGAGAGGTGGAGCGGTGGATGCATTGATACTGAAATAAGGTAGGTTTGCAGGGCTCCGGGGAAAGGGCAGGGCAGTGGGACTAGCTGAGCTGCTCTTACAGGGAGCCGGCACGGTCTCGACGGGCTCAATAACCTCCTTCTATGCTGTAACCATTCTATGATTCTAGACAGATATGATTAGGACTATTTTCTCTCGAGGAGGGTAAATGCCAACATGGACTGGTTGGGCCAAGTGGCCTGTTTCAGTGTTGTAACCTCAATGTATTTCTATGTAGAAGCAAAGAGACAAAGTTTAATACTAGTTCATACAATAACCAAACTTACACAGTATACAAACTGGGCAGGCTGTTTAAACAGACAGAATCTGAACAACCTCCAGCTCCTGACGGACCGCGTTGCGGAGTTGGAACTGAGGGTGGATTCACTCTGGAGCATCCACGATGCTGAGAATGACGTGAGTATCACGTGTAGCGAGTTGGTCGTACCGCAGGTAAAGGGTCCACAGCCAGATAGGGAATGGAAGACCAGCAGGAAGAGCAGTGCAAGGAAGGTAGTGCAGGGGTCCCCTGTGGTCATCCCCCTGCAAAACAGATACACTGCTTTGAGCACTGTTGAGGGGGATGACTCATCAGGGGAGGGCAGCAGCAGCCAAGTTCATGGCACCGTGGCTGGCTCTGTTGCACAGGAGGGCAGGAAAAAGAGTGGGAGAGCAATAGTGATAGGGGATTCAATTGTAAGGGGAATAGATAGGCGTTTCTGCGGCCGCAACCGAGACTCCAGGATGGTATGTTGCCTCCCTGGTGCAAGGGTCAAGGATGTCTCGGAGCGGGTGCAGGACATTCTAAAAAGGGAGGGAGAATAGCCAGTTATCGTGGTGCACATTGGTACCAACGGCATAGGTAAAAAAAAGGGATGAGGTCCTACGAAACGAATTTAAGGAGCTAGGAGCTAAATTAAAAAGTAGGACCTCAAAAGTAGTAATCTCGGGATTGCTACCAGTGCCACGTGCTAGTCAGAGTAGGAATCGCAGGATAGCACAGATGAATACGTGGCTTGAGCAATGGTGCTCAATAGGGAGGGATTCAAATTCCTGGGGCATTGGAACCGGTTCTGGGGGAGGTGGGACCAGTACAAACCGGACGGTCTGCACCTGGGCAGGACCGGAACCAATGTCCTAGGGGGAGTGTTTGCTAGTGCTATTGGGGAGGAGTTAAACTAATATGGCAGGGGGATGGGAACCAATGCAGGGAGACAGAGGGAAACAAAAAGGAGACAAAAGCAAAAGACAGAAAGGAGATGAGTAAAAGTGGAGGGCAGAGAAACCCAAGGCAAAGAACAAAAAGGGCCACTGTACAGCAAAATTCTAAAAGGACAAAGGGTGTTAAAAAAACAAGCCTGAAGGCTTTGTGTCTTAATGCAAGGAGTATCCGTAATTAAGTGGATGAATTAACTATGCAAATAGATGTTAACAAATATGATGTGATTGGGGTTACAGAGACGTGGCTCCAAGATGATCAGGGCTGGGAACTCAACATCCAGGGGTATTCAACATTCAGGAAGGATAGAATAAAAGGAAAAGGAGGTGGGGTAGCATTGCTGGTTAAGGAGGAGATTAATGCAATAGTTAGGAAGGACATTAGCTTGGATGATGTGGAATCTATATGGGTAGAGCTGCAGAACACCAAAGGGCAAAAAATGTTCGTGGGAGTTGTGTACAGACCTCCAAACAGTAGTAGTGATGTTGGGGAGGGCATCAAACAGGAAATTAGGGGTGCATGCAATAAGGGTGCAGCAGTTATAATGGATGACTTTAATATGCACATAGATTGGGCTAACCAAATTGGAAGCAATACGGTGGAGGAGGATTTCCTGGCGTGCATAAGGGATGGTTTTCTAGACCAATATGTCAAGGAACCAACTAGGGGGGAGGCCATCTTAGACTGGGTGTTGTGTAATGAGAGAGGATTAATTAGCAATCTCGTTGTGCGAGGCCCCTTGGGGAAGAGTGACCATAATATGGTGGAATTCTGCATTAGGATGGAGACTGAAACAGTTAATTCAGAGACCATGGTCCAGAACTTAAAGAAGGGTAACTTTGAAGGTATGAGGCGTGAATTGGCTAGGATAGATTGGCGAATGATACTTAAGGGGTTGACTGTGGATGGGCAATGGCAGACATTTAGAAACCGCATGGATGAACTGCAACAATTGTACATTCCTGTCTGGCGTAAAAATAAAAAGGGGAAGGTGGCTCAACCGTGGCTATCAAGGGAAATCAGGGATAGTATTAAAGCCAAGGAAGTGGCATACAAATTGGCCAGAAATAGCAGCGAACCCAGAGACTGGGAGCAATTTAGAACTCAGCAGAGGAGGACAAAGGGTTTGTTTAGGGCAGGGAAAATGGAGTACGAGAAGAAGCTTGCAGGGAACATTAAGACGGATTGCAAAAGTTTCTATAGATATGTAAAGAGAAAAAGGTTAGTAAAGACAAAAGTAGGTCCCCTGCAGTCAGAATCAGGGGAAGTCATAACGGGGAACAAAGAAATGGCGGACCAATTGAACAAGTACTTTGGTTCGGTATTCACTAAGGAGGACACAAACAACCTTCCAGATATAAAAGGGGTCAGAGGGTCTAGTAAGGAGGAGGAGCTGAGGGAAATCCTTATTAGTCGGGAAATTGTGTTGGGGAAATTGATGGGATTGAAGGCTGATAAATCCCCAGGGCCTGATGGACTGCATCCCAGAGTACTTAACGAGGTGGCCTTGGAAATAGCGGATGCATTGACAGTCATTTTCCAACATTCCATTGACTCTGGATCAGTTCCTATCGAGTGGAGGGTAGCCAATGTAACCCCACTTTTTAAAAAAGGAGGGAGAGAGAAAACAGGGAATTATAGACCGGTCAGCCTGACATCGGTAGTGGGTAAAATGATGGAATCAATTATTAAGGATGTCATAGCAGCGCATTTGGAAAGAAGTGACATGATAGGTCCAAGTCAGCATGGATTTGTGAAAGGGAAATCATGCTTGACAAATCTTCTGGAATTTTTTGAGGATGTTTCCAGTAGAGTGGACAAGGGAGAACCAGTTGATGTGGTATATTTGGACTTTCAGAAGGCTTTCGACAAGGTCCCACACAAGAGATTAATGTGCAAAGTTAAAGCACATGGGACTGGGGGTAGTGTGCTGACATGGATTGAGAACTGGTTGTCAGACAGGAAGCAAAGAGTAGGAGTAAATGGGGACTTTTCAGAATGGCAGGCAGTGACTAGTGGGGTACCGCAAGGTTCTGTGCTGGGGCCCCAGCTGTTTACATTGTACATTAATGATTTGGACGAGGGGATTAAATGTAGTATCTCCAAATTTGCGGATGACACTAAATTGGGTGACAGTGTGAGCTGCGAGGAGGATGCTATGAGGCTGCAGAGTGACTTGGATAGGTTAGGTGAGTGGGCAACTGCATGGCAGATGAAGTATAATGTGGATAAATGTGAGGTTATCCACTTTGGTGGTAAAAACAGAGAGACAGACTATTATCTGAATGGTGACAGACTAGGGAAAGGGAAGGTGCAACGAGACCTGGGTGTCATGGTACATCAGTCATTGAAGGTTGGCATGTAGGTACAGCAGGCGGTTAAGAAAGCAAATGGCATGTTGGCCTTCATAGCGAGGGGATTTGAGTACAGGGGCAGGGAGGTGTTGCTACAGTTGTACAGGGCCTTGGTGAAGCCACACCTGCAGTATTGTGTACAGTTTTGGTCTCCTAACCTGAGGAAGGACATTCTTGCTATTGAGGGAGTGCAGCGAAAGTTCACCAGACTGATTCCCGGGATGGCGGGACTGACCTATCAAGAAAGACTGGATCAAGTGGGCTTGTATTCACTGGAGTTCAGAAGAATGAGAGAGGACCTCATAGAAACGTTTAAAATTCTGATGGGTTTAGACAGGTTAGATGCAGGAAGAATGTTCCCAATGTTGGGGATGTCCAGAACCAGGGGTCACAGTCTAAGGATAAGGGGTAAGCCATTTAGGACCGAGATGAGGAGAAACTTCTTCACCCAGAGAGTGGTGAACCTGTGGAATTCTCTACCACAGAAAGTTGTTGAGGCCAATTCACTAAATATATTCAAAAAGGAGTTAGATATAGTCCTTACTACTAGGGGGATCAAGGGGTATGGCGAGAAAGCAGGAATTGGGTACTGAAGTTGCATGTTCAGCCATGAACTCATTGAATGGCGGTGCAGGCTAGAAGGGCCGAATGGCCTACTCCTGCACCTATTTTCTATGTTTTTATGTTTCTATGTAACCTCTGTTTATCTCAGCAAATTCATCGTAACACAGTCTCTGCCATTGCTTTACTTGAGATCCTACAAATCCCCTGGGATTTGCACCATCAGCATCCTCGTCCAGGCCAACATCCCCAGCACTGACCACACTTGATCAGCTCCGCTGGGCAGGCCACATCATTCGCATACCAGACACGAGACTCCCAAAGCAAGCGCTCTACTCGGAACTCCTTCACGGCAAACGAGCCATAGGTGGGCAGAGGAAATGTTACAAGGACACCCTCAAAGCCTCCCTGATAAAGTGCGACACCCCCACTAACACCTGGGAGTCCCTGGCCAAAGACCGCCCTAAGTGGAGGAAGTGCATCCGGGAGGTCGCTGAGCTCCTCGAGTCTCGTTGCCGAGAGCATGCAGAAATCAAGCGCAGGCAGCGGAAGGAGCGTGTGGCAAACCAGTCCCACTCTCCCTTACCTTCAACGACTATTTGTCCCACTTGTGACAGGGACTGTGGATCTCGTATTGGACTGTTCAGTCACCTAAGGACTCATGTTAAGAGTGGAAGCAAGTCCTCCTCGATTCCGAGGGACTGCCTATGATGATGATAATGATTGTTATATATGCAGACTATAGATATGCTCTCTGTGTATTCACTGTACAGTTGCATAAGATGGAGACTTCTACTATCAATAAGATTTACACTGTATATATACTATGCTGGCACCACTAGAGGGTGCAACTGGTGGATATCAGAGTTTCCTGCCCCTATGGCAGAGGCTGTCCACCAGACAGTCAACCTTATTGATAGTACATCAGGTAACAAGTCTCCATCTTATGCAACTATACAGTGAATACACAGAGAGTATATCAATAGTCTGCATATATAACAATCATTATCATCATCATAGGCAGTCCCTCGGAATCGAGGAGGACTTGCTTCCACTCTTAACATGAGTTCTCAGGTGACTGAACAGTCCACAGTCTCTGTCACAGGTGGGACAAATAGTCGTTGAAGGTAAGGGAGAGTGGGACTGGTTTGCCACACGTTCTTCCCGCTGCCTGCGCTTGATTTCTGCATGCTCTCAGCGACGAGACTCGAGGAGCTCAGTGACCTCCCGGATGCACTTCCTCCACTTAGGGCGGTCTTTGGCCAGGGACTCCCAGGTGTCAGTGGGGATGTCGCACTGCAGTGGGAGACCTGAGGGTCACCTGTATAGGTGTGCAGGGCCCAGTATAAAAGGCTGCTCACCATGCTTGTGCTTCACTCTGGAGTTACGAATAAAGGACCAAGGTCACTACAGCTTGACTACAACACATTGCCTCGTGGAGTCATTCATAGGTACATTACAGACATAACAATGATGACTTGAGATGACAGACCCCAGAGTTCCTGGTCCACACTCCTTGTAAAAGACAGATGAATGGAAGCCTTAAGGCCACAACGGAGTTGCTTTGAAGATGAACAACACAAACTTGTATTTATATAGCGCCTTTAACTTAGTAAAACGTCCCAAGGCACTTCACAGGAGTATTATCAGACAAACCTGATACCGAGCCACATAGGGCAGATGACCAAAAGTTTGGTCAAAGAGATAAGTTTGAAGGGGCGTCTTAAAGGAGGAAAGAGAGGGAGAGAGGCGGATAGGTATAGGGAGGGAGTTCCAGAGCTTGGGGCCTTGGCAGCTGAACACATGGCCACCGATGGTTCAGTGATTATAATCAGGGTGCTCAAGAGGCCAGAATTAGAGGAGTGCAGATATCTGGGGGGAGGGGGGGGGCGCGGGAGGAGGTTACAGAGATAGGGAGGGACGAGGCCATGGAAGGATTTGAAAACAAGGAGAATTTTTAAATCGAGGCGTTGTTTAACTGGGAGCCAAGAAATTTCTTTGCAGCAAATTTTTTTAAGTTAAAGAAGCAACGGCTATAAATTGCTGGCTTCCTTGGCACCGATTGCACATCTGATCTTGACAAGCAATCGCAAGATCATCTGCCAAACCTAGAATTAGCATATAAAGTACTCCTTGTCCCACGCAGTGTCAGCCAGTGGCTCAGTGGGCAGCACCCTTGCCTCTGGGTCAAAGGGTTGTGGGTTCAAGTCCCACTCCAGGGACATGAGCACATAAAACATCCAGGCTGACACTCCAGTGCAGTGCTGAGGGAGTGCTGCACTGTCAGAGGTGCTGTCTTTCGGATGAGACGTTAAACCGAGGCACCGTCTGCTCTCTCAGGTGGATGTAAAAGATTCCATGGCACTATTTCGAAGAAGAGCAGGGAAGTTATCCCTGATGTCCTGGCCAATATTTATCCCTCAACCAACAGAACAAAAAAAACAGATTATGTGGGAGCTTGCTGTGCGCAAATTGGCTGCTGCATTTCTCACATTACAACAGTGACTGTACTTCATTGGCTGTAAAGTGTTTGAGACGTCCGGTGGTGGTGAAAGGTGCTATATAAATGCAATTCTTTCTTTCAAATAATCTGTAATTTGTCTAATTCTAGACCAAAACTTCCTGGAGCTTGATTGCTGTGCGTGGACTCACTGACCTTGCCAGATAACCAGAGGTTAATGTGCTTTCCTGATTCACTGGTATGCCAGGTGTGTCTCTCGCTAATCCGTAAGTGCCAGGGCTGCATTATGAAGTGCCAACTGATGGTGAAGGGCCCCCTGGCTGTCCATTGAGTACAGAACAGCCCTCCAGCAGAGAGGAGAGGGGAACTGGAGCCCTGGGGCACAGGGCTGTGGGCACTGGCGGGGGAGGTGGTGGTGGCATCAAAAGGGCAGGGGCGTTTGAATTTATTTTAAATGAATGGCAACCTTCCCAATAGCTATAATCCCAAATGCCGTGTTGCAATTCTGCTCTCCAGCCGCATCATAGGGTGACCACCTTGTTTACGCAGAACTCGGGGGCGGGGTTCTGTTGTGTATGCAATAACTGTTAGACTGAGTGCTGTTTAACTCCAAGAGGTATAACCTTGGCTCTGCTTTATTAAGGCCCAAAGTGACTAACGTACAAAATGGCTGGCCTTTTATACTTGGGCTGCACACACGTGCGTGTGCTGCCCAATGGCCTCCAACAGTGATGCCATCTAGTGGCTAGTGATCCCAAAAGTACATACATGACAGGCTCAATGTGTCTCGTGGGTAGAATGGACACAGTCTCTGAGCATCTTGCGCCCACAATGGGGGCAGACTGAACATCCTTGGGCCTGTTGCACGACTCCCAGCCTCCCCGCCCGATGTTCCGTTATATCATCCGCACGGGTTTGGCTTGGATTCCACCGAGAGCTTTCATTCCCACAATTTTAAAATGATATTGATAAGGCTGAACACTCATTTTCACAAGGACATCAGTGCAGTAATAGCTTAGAGATACATCATATTAGGGCAAAATTCATTTGCTAGATTTAAGACCATGTCAGCAGTTTACACATTTCTTGCACTTATCATCCAGTTTCCCATAAACAGTGGATTGAATCTATAGTTGACCATCAGTTAAAAGGCCAAAATGTCGGAAACTGTTCTCGCTGACAAACCGTGACCTTGTAGAATTAAAATAATACTTGTGCAGTGAGAATGTCTCTGGTTTCAGTTTTTCTGTTTATTTTTAATCACACTGACCTGATCATCTCCGGTTAGCACAGACCTAAAGAAAAGACAATTGCAGCCTGATCGGCGCACAATACACAGTGTCCTGATCACATCAATGTCACAGACTGCACAGTGTTCAACAGAACCATCATAGGCAGACCCTCGAAACGAGGATGACTTGTTTCCACATCAAAAAAGGATGAGTTCACAGGTGTTTCAATGAAGGACCCGATATTCCAGGCCCTGAACTAGATAGTGTAGGGTGGAAGATGCCTGTGCGTGGATTTTTTTAATGTGTGATGGCCGTTGCACACCAGCCACCACACGGGCTTGACAGAGCGAGGTCTTGGTCCAGTGGCAAGGATTAACCAAGACGACTGGAGACCAGCTCTGCTGCTAAAAGGACAGAACCATAGCCGTGTGCTAAATAGACGTTTGGCCCATTTCATGCTGCCTCTGCCTGGCTTTGTTATCATAGAATCAGGAGGCAAGGCTCTGAGGTCAGTGAGTCGGGAGGTCAACAAGTCGGTAAGGCCCTGAGGTCCGCAAGTTGGTAAGGCCCTGAGGTCAGCGAGTCGGTAAGGCCTTGAGGTCAGCGAGTTAGTAAGGCCCTGAGGTCGGCGAGTCAGTAAGGCCCTGAGGTCAGCGAGTTAGTAAGGCCCTGAGGTCAGCGAGTTAGTAAGGCCCTGAGGTCAGCGAGTTAGTAAGGCCCTGAGGTCAGCGAGTTAGTAAGGCCCTGAGGTCAGCGAGTCAGTAAGGCCCTGAGGTCAGCGAGTTAGTAAGGCCCTGAGGTCAGCGAGTTAGTAAGGCCCTGAGGTCGGTGAGTCAGTAAGGCCCTGAGGTCAGCGAGTTAGTAAGGCCCTGAGGTCGGAGAGTCAGTAAGGCCCTGAGGTCAGCGAGTCGGTAAGGCCTTGAGGTCAGCGAGTTAGTAAGGCCCTGAGGTCGGCGAGTCAGTAAGGCCCTGAGGTCGGTGAGTCAGTAAGGCCCTGAGGTCAGCGAGTTAGTAAGGCCCTGAGGTCAGCGAGTTAGTAAGGCCCTGAGGTCAGCGAGTTAGTAAGGCCCTGAGGTCAGCGAGTCAGTAAGGCCCTGAGGTCAGCGAGTTAGTAAGGCCCTGAGGTCAGCGAGTTAGTAAGGCCCTGAGGTCGGTGAGTCAGTAAGGCCCTGAGGTCAGCGAGTTAGTAAGGCCCTGAGGTCGGAGAGTCAGTAAGGCCCTGAGGTCAGCGAGTCGGTAAGGCCTTGAGGTCAGCGAGTTAGTAAGGCCCTGAGGTCGGCGAGTCAGTAAGGCCCTGAGGTCGGTGAGTCAGTAAGGCCCTGAGGTCAGCGAGTTAGTAAGGCTCTGAGGTCGGCGAGTCAGTAAGGCCCTGAGGTCAGCGAGTCAGTAAGGCCCTGAGGTCAGCGAGTTAGTAAGGCCCTGAGGTCGGTGAGTCAGTAAGGCCCTGAGGTCAGCGAGTTAGTAAGGCCCTGAGGTCGGCGAGTCAGTAAGGCCCTGAGGTCGGCGAGTCAGTAAGGCCCTGAGGTCAGCGAGTTAGTAAGGCCCTGAGGTCGGCGAGTCAGTAAGGCCCTGAGGTCAGCGAGTCAGTAAGGCCCTGAGGTCGGCGAGTTAGTAAGGCCCTGAGGTCAGCGAGTCAGTAAGGCCCTGAGGTCAGCGAGTTAGTAAGGCCCTGAGGTCGGTGAGTCAGTAAGGCCCTGAGGTCAGCGAGTCAGTAAGGCCCTGAGGTCGGCGAGTCAGTAAGGCCCTGAGGTCAGCGACTTAGTAAGGCCCTGAGGTCAGCGAGTCAGTAAGGCCCTGAGGTCAGCGAGTCGGTAAGGCCCTGAGGTCAGCGAGTTAGTAAGGCCCTGAGGTCAGCGAGTTAGTAAGGCCCTGAGGTCAGCGAGTCGGTAAGGCCCTGAGGTCAGCGAGTTAGTAAGGCCCTGAGGTCAGCGAGTCAGTAAGGCCCTGAGGTCAGTGAGTCAGTAAAGCCCTGAGGTCAGCGAGTTAGTAAGGCCTTGAGGTCAGCGAGTTAGTAAGGTCTTGAGGTCAGCGAGTTAGTAAGGCCTTGAGGTCAGCGAGTCGGTAAGGCCCTGAGGTCAGCGAGTTAGTAAGGCCCTGAGGTCAGCGAGTTAGTAAGGCCCTGAGGTCGGCGAGTCAGTAAGGCCCTGAGGTCGGCGAGTCAGTAAGGCCCTGAGGTCAGCGAGTCGGTAAGGCCTTGAGGTCAGCAAGTCAGTAAGGCCCTGAGGTCAGCGAGTCAGTAAGGCCCTGAGGTCAGCGAGTCAGTAAGGCCCTGAGGTCGGCGAGTCAGTAAGACCCTGAGGTCGGAGAGTCAGTAAGGCCCTGAGGTCGGCGAGTCAGTAAGACCCTGAGGTCGGAGAGTCAGTAAGGCCCTGAGGTCAGCGAGTCAGTAAGGCCCTGAGGTCAGTGAGTCAGTAAGGCCCTGAGGTCAGCGAGTCAGTAAGGCCCTGAGGTCAGTGAGTCAGTAAGGCCCTGAGGTCGGAGAGTCAGTAAGGCCCTGAGGTCAGCGAGTTAGTAAGGCCCTGAGGTCGGCGAGTCAGTAAGGCCTTGAGGTCAGCGAGTTAGTAAGGCCCTGAGGTCGGCGAGTCAGTAAGGCCCTGAGGTCAGCGAGTCAGTAAGGCCCTGAGGTCAGCGAGTCAGTAAGACCCTGAGGTCGCCGAGTCAGTAAGGCCCTGAGGTCAGCGAGTCAGTAAGGCCCTGAGGTCGGCGAGTCAGTAAGGCCCTGAGGTCAGCGAGTTAGTAAGGCCCTGAGGTCAGCGAGTTAGTAAGGCCCTGAGGTCGGCGAGTCAGTAAGGCCCTGAGGTCAGCGAGTCAGTAAGGCCCTGAGGTCAGCGAGTCAGTAAGGCCCTGAGGTCAGTGAGTCAGTAAGGCCCTGAGGTCAGTGAGTCAGTAAGGCCTTGAGGTCAGCGAGTCTGTAAGGCCCTGAGGTCAGTGAGTCAGTAAGGCCTTGAGGTCAGCGAGTCAGTAAGGCCCTGAGGTCAGTGAGTCAGTAAGGCCCTGAGGTCAGTGAGTTCGTAAGGCCCTGAGGTCGGCGAGTTAGTAAGGCCCTGAGTTCAGCGAGTCAGTAAGGCCCTGAGGTCGGCGAGTTAGTAAGGCCCTGAGTTCAGCGAGTCAGTAAGGCCCTGAGGTCGGCGAGTTAGTAAGGCCCTGAGGTCAGCGAGTTAGTAAGGCCCTGAGGTCGGCGAGTCAGTAAGGCCCTGAGGTCAGCGAGTTAGTAAGGCCCTGAGGTCGGCGAGTTAGTAAGGCCCTGAGGTCGGCGAGTTAGTAAGGCCCTGTGGTCGGCGAGTCAATAAGGCCTTGAGGTCAGCGAGTCAGTAAGGCCCTGAGGTCAGCGAGTTAGTAAGGCCCTGAGGTCAGTGAGTCAGTAAGGCCCTGAGGTCAGCGAGTCAGTAAGGCCCTGAGGTCAGTGAGTCAGTAAGGCCCTGAGGTCAGCGAGTTAGTAAGGCCCTGAGGTCGGTGAGTCAGTAAGGCCCTGAGGTCAGCGAGTCAGTAAGGCCCTGAGGTCAGCGAGTCAGTAAGGCCCTGAGGTCAGTGAGTCAGTAAGGCCCTGAGGTCAGTGAGTCAGTAAGGCCTTGAGGTCAGCGAGTCAGTAAGGCCCTGAGGTCAGTGAGTCAGTAAGGCCTTGAGGTCAGCGAGTCAGTAAGGCCCTGAGGTCAGTGAGTCAGTAAGGCCCTGAGGTCAGTGAGTTAGTAAGGCCCTGAGGTCGGCGAGTTAGTAAGGCCCTGAGTTCAGCGAGTCAGTAAGGCCCTGAGGTCGGCGAGTTAGTAAGGCCCTGAGTTCAGCGAGTCAGTAAGGCCCTGAGGTCGGCGAGTTAGTAAGGCCCTGAGGTCAGCGAGTTAGTAAGGCCCTGAGGTCGGCGAGTCAGTAAGGCCCTGAGGTCAGCGAGTTAGTAAGGCCCTGAGGTCGGCGAGTTAGTAAGGCCCTGAGGTCGGCGAGTTAGTAAGGCCCTGTGGTCGGCGAGTCAATAAGGCCTTGAGGTCAGCGAGTCAGTAAGGCCCTGAGGTCAGCGAGTTAGTAAGGCCCTGAGGTCAGTGAGTCAGTAAGGCCCTGAGGTCAGCGAGTCAGTAAGGCCCTGAGGTCAGTGAGTCAGTAAGGCCCTGAGGTCAGCGAGTCAGTAAGGCCCTGAGGTCAGCGAGTCAGTAAGGCCTTGAGGTCAGCGAGTCAGTAAGGCCCTGAGGTCAGTGAGTCAGTAAGGCCTTGAGGTCAGCGAGTCAGTAAGGCCCTGAGGTCAGTGAGTCAGTAAGGCCCTGAGGTCAGTGAGTTAGTAAGGCCCTGAGGTCGGCGAGTTAGTAAGGCCCTGAGTTCAGCGAGTCAGTAAGGCCCTGAGGTCGGCGAGTTAGTAAGGCCCTGAGTTCAGCGAGTCAGTAAGGCCCTGAGGTCGGCGAGTTAGTACGGCCCTGAGGTCAGCGAGTCAGTAAGGCCCTGAGGTCGGCGAGTTAGTAAGGCCCTGAGGTCGGCGAGTTAGTAAGGCCCTGTGATCGGCGAGTCAATAAGGCCTTGAAGTCAGTGAGTTAGTAAGGCCCTGAGTTCAGCGAGTCAGTAAGGCCCTGAGGTCAGCGAGTTAGTAAGGCCCTGAGGTCGGCGAGTTAGTAAGGCCCTGTGGTCGGCGAGTCAGTAAGGCCCTGAGGTCAGCGAGTCAGTAAGGCCCTGAGGTCAGCGAGTCAGTAAGGCCCTGAGGTCGCCGAGTCAGTAAGGCCCTGAGGTCAGCGAGTCAGTAAGGCCCTGAGGTCGGCGAGTCAGTAAGGCCCTGAGGTCAGCGAGTTAGTAAGGCCCTGAGGTCAGCGAGTTAGTAAGGCCCTGAGGTCAGTGAGTCAGTAAGGCCCTGAGGTCAGCGAGTCAGTAAGGCCCTGAGGTCAGCGAGTCAGTAAGGCCCTGAGGTCAGTGAGTCAGTAAGGCCCTGAGGTCAGTGAGTCAGTAAGGCCTTGAGGTCAGCGAGTCAGTAAGGCCCTGAGGTCAGTGAGTCAGTAAGGCCTTGAGGTCAGCGAGTCAGTAAGGCCCTGAGGTCAGTGAGTCAGTAAGGCCCTGAGGTCAGTGAGTTAGTAAGGCCCTGAGGTCGGCGAGTTAGTAAGGCCCTGAGTTCAGCGAGTCAGTAAGGCCCTGAGGTCGGCGAGTTAGTAAGGCCCTGAGTTCAGCGAGTCAGTAAGGCCCTGAGGTCGGCGAGTTAGTAAGGCCCTGAGGTCAGCGAGTTAGTAAGGCCCTGAGGTCGGCGAGTCAGTAAGGCCCTGAGGTCAGCGAGTTAGTAAGGCCCTGAGGTCGGCGAGTCAGTAAGGCCCTGAGGTCAGCGAGTTAGTAAGGCCCTGAGGTCGGCGAGTTAGTAAGGCCCTGAGGTCGGCGAGTTAGTAAGGCCCTGTGGTCGGCGAGTCAATAAGGCCTTGAGGTCAGCGAGTCAGTAAGGCCCTGAGGTCAGCGAGTTAGTAAGGCCCTGAGGTCAGTGAGTCAGTAAGGCCCTGAGGTCAGCGAGTCAGTAAGGCCTTGAGGTCAGCGAGTCAGTAAGGCCCTGAGGTCAGTGAGTCAGTAAGGCCTTGAGGTCAGCGAGTCAGTAAGGCCCTGAGGTCAGTGAGTCAGTAAGGCCCTGAGGTCAGTGAGTTAGTAAGGCCCTGAGGTCGGCGAGTTAGTAAGGCCCTGAGTTCAGCGAGTCAGTAAGGCCCTGAGGTCGGCGAGTTAGTAAGGCCCTGAGTTCAGCGAGTCAGTAAGGCCCTGAGGTCGGCGAGTTAGTACGGCCCTGAGGTCAGCGAGTCAGTAAGGCCCTGAGGTCGGCGAGTTAGTAAGGCCCTGAGGTCGGCGAGTTAGTAAGGCCCTGTGGTCGGCGAGTCAATAAGGCCTTGAAGTCAGTGAGTTAGTAAGGCCCTGAGTTCAGCGAGTCAGTAAGGCCCTGAGGTCGGCGAGTTAGTAAGGCCCTGAGGTCAGCGAGTTAGTAAGGCCCTGAGGTCGGCGAGTTAGTAACGCCCTGTGGTCGGCGAGTCAGTAAGGCCCTGAGGTCAGCGAGTCAGTAAGGCCTTGAGGTCAGCGAGTCAGTAAGGCCCTGAGGTCGCCGAGTCAGTAAGGCCCTGAGGTCAGCGAGTCAGTAAGGCCCTGAGGTCGGCGAGTTAGTACGGCCCTGAGGTCAGCGAGTCAGTAAGGCCCTGAGGTCGGCGAGTTAGTAAGGCCCTGAGGTCGGCGAGTTAGTAAGGCCCTGTGGTCGGCGAGTCAATAAGGCCTTGAAGTCAGTGAGTTAGTAAGGCCCTGAGTTCAGCGAGTCAGTAAGGCCCTGAGGTCGGCGAGTTAGTAAGGCCCTGAGGTCAGCGAGTTAGTAAGGCCCTGAGGTCGGCGAGTTAGTAAGGCCCTGTGGTCGGCGAGTCAATAAGGCCTTGAAGTCAGTGAGTTAGTAAGGCCCTGAGGTCAGCGAGTCGGTAAGGCCTTGAGGTCAGCGAGTCAGGAGGTCAGTGAGTTGGGAGGTCGGCGAATAGGTAGGCCCTGTGAGGTCGGCGAGTCGGGAGTTTGGAGACCGGGAGTTAGGGAGGCCTCAGAGGTTGGTGAGGTGAGTTGGTAAGTAGCTCTCTTTTCTCTATTTCTTTTTAAGTAGATTTTAAACTAGATAAGGCTAACTAGAGGGATGGCAGTGCAGCTCAGTCCTGTGGAGTGCACATCCTGTGGTATGTGGGAAGTCCTGGATGCTTTGCGCAGCCTAGACAACCATGTGTGCAGGAGGTGTCTCCAACTTCAACTGCTCGAGCTCCGAGGCTGAGAACTACGTGGATAGCACGTTTCAGGAGGTGGCCACCCCGCAACTTAAAAGCGAGCAGGTGGAGGGAAAGTGGGTGACATAGTAAGTGTGTTAGGCAGGTAGCGCAGGAGTCCCCCCACGAGTCCATCTCGCTTTCAAACCAATATTCACTTCTGAGTATCGTTAAGGACGATGGTGCCTCTGGGAATGCAGCCAGAGCCAATTCCAAGGCACCGCGGGTGGCTCAGCTACACAGGGCGAGGGACGAAGAACAAAAGAGCTCTAGTGATAGGGGATTCTATAGTTAGGGGAACAGACAGGCATTTCTGCGGCCGTAGACGTGACTCCTGAATGGTTTTGTGCCTCCCTGGTGCCAGGGTCAAGGATGTCACAGAGCGGACGCAGGGCATCCTGGTGGTGGAGCGGTAAACAGCTAGATGTCGTGGTCCATATCGAGACCAACGACATAGGTAAAATGAGGGATGAGGAGCTACAGGAAGAATTCAGGGAGCTAGGAAGAAAATTAACGGGTAAGACCTCAAAGGTAGTAATCTCTGGGTTACTACTGGTGCCACGTGCTCATGAGTATAAGAATAAAAGGATAGCGAGGATGAACACGTGGCTGGAAAGTTGGTGTAGGAGGGACGGCTTTAAATTCTTGAGGCATTGGGACTGCTTCTGGGGGAGATGGGACCTGCACAAACCGGACGTTGGTGCACCTGTCCTCCCAGGGGATTTGCAGGATCTTGCGGAGCCATCATTGGTGATATATCTCCAGCGACTTGAGGTGTCTTCTGTACTTCGTCCATGACTCTGATCCATACAAGTGAGCGAGTATTACCACAGCCCTGTAGACCATGAGCTTGGTGATGGTTTGAGAGCCTGTCTTCGAACACTCTTTTCCACAAGCGGCCAAAGGCTGGGAGGACAGGCGCACCAACATCAGTGTCCTCATCCAGGCTAACATCCCCAGCACTGAAGCACTGACCACACTCGATCAGCTTCGCTGGGCAGGCCACATAGTTCACATGAGACTCCCTAAGCAATTGCTCTATGCGGAGCTCCTTCATGGCAAACGAGCCAAAGGTGGGCAGTGGAAACGTTACAAGGACACCCTCAAAGCCTCCCTGGTAAAGTGCGACATCACCACTGACACCTGGGAGTCCCTGGCCAGAGACCACCCTAGGTGGAGAAAGTGCATCTGGGAGGCGTTGAGCTTTTCGAATCTCAACGCCACGAGCGTGAAGAGGTCAGGCGCAGGCAGCGGAAGGAGCGTGTGGTAAATCAGTCCCACCACCCCTCCCCCCTTCCCCCGACGAATATCTGTCCCATCTGTGACAGGGTCTGTGGTTCTCATATTGGAATGCCCAGCCACCAAAGGACTCACTTTGGGAGTGGAAGCAAGTCTTCCTCGATTCCGAAGGATTGCCTATGATGATGATGATGGTGATGACAAATCGGAACGGGTTGCACCTCAACAGCACCGGGACCAATATCCTCACGGGGAGTTTTGCTGGTGCTGTTGGGGAGAGTTTAAATGAGCTTGGCAGGGGGATGGAAACCTGAGAACGAATTCAAAAGGGAAGGAAGTAAAGCAGAAATTGGATAGCAAGAATCTAGAAAGCGAATCTGTAAGACAGAGGAAACAGGGCTTAGTATGTAGTAAGCAAGGAGGTCTTCCTGTGCTGAATGGTATATACTTTAATGCAAGGAGTATAGTGAATAAGGCAAATGAGCTAAGAGCGAGGTAGACACTTGGGAGTATGACATTATAGCCATTACAGAAACATGGCTGAAAGAGAGGCAGGTTTGGCAGATCAATATTTCTGGCTACAGGATTTTTAGACAGGATAGAGAGGGGGTTAAAAAGGGGGGGGGGGGGGTTGTGGTACTGATTAAAGAAACTATTACAGCGGTGAGGAGGGATGATATGTTAGAGGGATCATCAAATGAGGCCATATGGATCGAATTGAAAAATAAAAAAGAGGCGATCACACTGCTGGGCGTGTATTATAGACCGCCAAACAGTGGGAGGGAGATAGAGGAGCAAATATGTAGGCAAATTGCTGTGAAGTCTAAAAACCATAGGGTAATAATAGTAGGGGATTTTAACTGTCCAAATATTGATTGGGATAAATTTAGTGTGAAGGGTATAGAGGGTGCAGAATTCTTGAAATGCATTCAAGAGAACTTTTTTAGTCAGTATGTAGCAAGCCCAACACGAGAGGGGGAAATCTTGGATTTAGTTTTGGGGAATGAAGCTGGGCAGGTTGAAGGGGTATTAGTGGGAGAGCACTTGGGTGTCAGTGACCATAATTCAGTCAGATTCAAGTTGGTTATGGATAAGGACAAGAATAGGCCTGGAATAAAAGTTCCAAATTGGGGAAAAGCTAATTTTGCTAAGTTAAGGAGTGATTTGGCCATAGTGGACTGGAAATAGCTATTTGTGGGTAAATCAGTGTCGGAATAGTGGGAAGCATTTAAGGAGGAGATCGGGAAGGCTCAGGCCAAACATGTGCCCTTAAAGAAAAAGGCTGGGAAAAATAATTCTACAGCCTCCTGGATGTCTAGGGACTTATAGGGGAGGATTAAGAAAAAAAGGGACGCTTATGACATATATCAACGGCTAAATACTATAGAATCTTTAGAGGAATATAGAAAGTTAAGATGCAAAATTAAAAAGGATATTAGGAATGCTAAGAGAGAGCACGAGAAATTCTTGGCCAGTAAAATTAAGGAAAACCCTAAGATGCTCTATAAATATATTAAGAGTAAGAGGGTAACTAAAGAAAGGGTAGGGCCTATTAGAGACCATGAGGCTAATCTTTGTGTGGAGACGGAAGATGTTGGAAGGGTTCTTAACGAATACTTTGTATCTGTTTTCACAAAGAAAAGGGGCAATGCAGATACTGCTATCGAGGAGGAGTGGGATATTCTGGATGAAATAAATATAGTGAGAGAGGAGGTATTAAGGGGTTGAGCAGCTTTGAAAGTAGATAAGTCCCCAGGCCCAGATGAAATGCATCCCAGGCTGTTGAGCGAAGTAAAAAAGGAAATAACAGAGGCCTTGACCATCATTTTCCTCTTTGGATCTGGGTATGCTGCCGGAGGATTGGAGGACTGCCCTTGTTTAAGAAGAGAGAAAGGGATAGGCTGAGTAATTACAGATCTGTCAGCTTAACCTCTGGTGGGAAAATTATTAGAAAAAATCCTGAAAGACAGGATAAATCTGCATTTTGAAAGGCAAGGATTGATTAGGGACAGTCAGCATGGATTTGTTAAGGGAAGATCGTGTCTGACTAACCTGATTGAATTTTTTGAGGAGGTAACCAAGAGGGTGGATGAGGGTAGTGCGTACAATGTAGTATATATGGACTTTAGCAAGGTCCCACATGGTAGACTGGTCACGAAGGTTAAAGCCCATGGGATACAGGGCAAAGTGGCAAATTGGATCCAAAATTGGCTTGGAGGTAGGAAGCAAAGGGTAATGGTTGATCGATGTTTTTGTGACTGGAAGGATGTTTCCAGTGGGGTTCCGCAGGGCTTAGTACTGGGACCCTTACTTTTTGTGCTATATATCAACAATTTAGATTTGAATATAGGGAGTATGATTAAGAAGTTTGCAGATGACACTAAAATTGGCTGTGTGGTTGATAATGAAGAGGAAAGTCATGAGCTGCAAGAGGATATCAATCTACTGGTCAGGTGGGCAGAGCAGTAGCAAATGGAATTTAATTCAGAGAAGTGTGAGATGCACTTTGGGAGGGCTAATAAGGAAAGGGTATACACATTAAGCGGTAGGCCACTTAATAGTGTAAATGAACAAAGGGACCTTGGAGTGCTTGTCCACAGATCCCTGAAAGTAGCAGGCCAGGTGGATAAGGTGGTTAAGAAGGCATGCGGAATGCTTGCCTTCATTGGCCGAGGCATAGAATAGAAGAGCAAGGAGGTTATGCTTAAATTGTATAATACTTTGATTGGGCCACAGCTGGAGTATTGCATACAGTTCTGGTTCCCGTATTATAGGATGGAACTGATGCACTAGAGGGTGCAGAGGAGATTTACTAGGATTCTGCCTGGAATGGAGAATCTTAGTTATGAGGACAGATTGGATAGGCTGGGCTTGTTCTCATTGGAACAGAGGAGGTTGAAAGGAGACCTAATTGAGGTGTACAAAATATTGAGGGGCCTGGACATAGTGGATAGTAAGGGTCTATTTCCATTGGTGGAGGTGTCTATTACGAGGGGGCATAGTTTTAAGGTGGTTTGTGGAAGATTTAGAGGGGATTTGAGGGGGGGCTTCTTTACGCAGAGGGTTGTGGGGATCTGGAACTCGCTGCCTGGAAGAGTGGTGGATGCAGAAACCCTCACCACTTTTAAGAGATGGTTGGATGGGCACTTAAAGTGCAACAACCTGCAGGGTTACGGACCTAGAGCTGGTAATTGGGATTAAACTGGATGACCTTTTGTTGGACGGAGCAGATATAATGGTAAATACTGCAGGGAATAGGATACGGCCAGGGTGATCTCCTGGGATAGTTTCGATCGCCTGGATGGGTCGGAGAGGAATTTTCCTAGATTTTTTCTCCTTAAATTGGCCTGGGTTTTTATCTGTTTTTTGCCTCTTGCAGGATTTCGCATGGCTCCGGTTGGGGTGGAGTGTAGAATGCTTTAGTATAAGGGGTGTCGTAGTTATGGTGAGGCGGATTGGTTGGGCTGGGTGCTCTTTGCCTTTCCATCATTGTTCATAGGTTTATATGTAACCTGTAGGACTGCTGATCAAGGGCTGTGCGGCTCTTTGTCGGCCAGCGCGGACACGATGGGCCGAAATGGCCTCCTCCTGCACTGTAAATTTCTATGTTTCTATGTTACAGCACAGAGGGAGGTTATTCAGCACGTAGAGCCTATGCCGGCTCTCGGCCAGTCCCGCTCCCCCGCCCTTTCCCTGTAGCCCTGCAAATATTTTTTCCCTCGGGTACTTATCCAACTCCCTTTTGAAAGCCATGATTGAGTCTGCCTCCACCACCCTTTCAGGCAGTGCATTCCAGATCCTAACCACTCGCTTCGTAAAAAATTTTTTTCCTCATGTCGCCTTTGGTTCTTCTGCCAATCACCTTAAATCTGTGTCCTCTGGTTCTCGACACTTCCGCCAATGGGAACATCTACTCTATCTACTCTGTCTAGACCCCTCATGATTTTGAACACCTCTATCAAAATCTCCTCTCAACCTTCTCTGCTCTAAGGAGAACAAGCCCAGCTTCTCCAGTCTATCCACGTAACTGAAGTCCCTCATCCCTGGACCCATTCTTGTAAAATTTTTCTGCACCCTCTCTAAGGCCTTCACATCCTAATGTGTGGTGCCCAGAATTGGACACAATACTCCAGTTGAGGCCGAACCAGTGTTTTATAAAGGTTCATCATAATTTCCTTGCTTTTGTACTCTATGCCTCTATTTATGAAGCCCAGGATCCTCTAAGCCTTTTTAACCATTTTCTCAACCTGTCCTGCCACCTTCAACGATTTGTGCACAAATATCCCCAGGTCTCTCTATGTTCATGCATCCCCTTTAGGATTGTACCCTTTAGTTTATATTGCTTCTCCTCATTCTTCCTACTAAAATGTATCACTTTGTACTTTGCTGCAGTAAATTTCATCTGCCACGTGTCTGCCCATTTCACCAGCCTGAATATGTTCTCTTGAAGTCTTTCCCTAGTCTCCTCACTGTTCACTATACTTACACATTTTGTGTCATCAGCAAATTTTGAAATTGTGCCCAGTACACCCACGTCTAAGTCATTAATATACATCAATAAAGGCAGTGGTCCAAGAACCTAACCCTGGGGAACACCACTGTATACTTTCCTCCAGTCTGAAAATCAATCGTCCACCACTACTCTCTGTTTCCTGTCACTTAGCCAATTCCGTATCCATGCTGCCACTGTCCTTTTTATTCTAAAGCTTCAACTTTGCTGTCAAGCCTATTATCTGACACTTTATCAAATACCTTTTTGGAAATCCATGTACACCACATCAACTACATTGCCCTCATCAACCCTCTCTGTTACTTCATCAAAAAACTCGATTGAGTTATACTTATGGCTGGCCAGTTATCTATAATCTATAAATTTATCAACCTTTTCTGAGTACCTGACATTTATAGGTAATAGGGGACCTGATAACCACCGAGAGAGTGTTTATCTTTGATTTGTATTAAACATGCCACAGACGATCCTCTCTATTTTATTCCACCGTTCGGGCCTGTGAGTATGCAGTGAGCTGATCAGCATGTGAGTAACAAGGTCCGAGGTCAGTTTGGGGCTTGTACATACAGGAAAGAGACACAAGGTGGCGCACAAAGCCCAAACCACAGGGTCTGGACACTGGTATTTACAAGCTGGGTTCTGGCTGCTTTGCACCTGGTCCCGGCGAGCTTTGTACTGGGATGCGTACCTTCCATTATTTGAAGAGGCTGCTCCACAATTTCTGGCAGTACTTCAGTTCCACGCTCCTAATCTTTGGGCACCCGGCGTGGAGGGGAGCGGGAAAGCCGGAGGATCTCCTCGTAGGACTGCCCCTGTGCATGGCTATTAACCGGTCCAGGCAGCGGGCAGTCGAGGGTGTCATTCAGCCTGACTGCCTGCCTCTCTTACGCGGTTACAGGGTGTCCCTGGAGATGGAGCACGTGGTGTCCACCGGTACGCTCGCAACCTTCCGCGAGAGATGTGCGCTGGAGGGACTGGAGTGCATCATCACCCCCGGCAGCCAAATTTTAATTTGAACCACTTGTCTAAAGGTTAATTTGTCTATGTTTGCCAGTTTTAATGCCCCCCCCCCCCCACCCACCCCACCATCCCTTTTAGTCAGGGGCACTTGTATAATTTGTGATTTGGTACCCTCAGAAAAAAAAAAGGGGTCACCTGAAAAGGTTTTGGAGTGTGACCCCCCCTTTAATTTTAAAGTAAACAATAAAATAGTTGTAGAGCAGCAATGGGAAACATTTAAAACTGTGTTCAACAGAGTGCAGGAACAATATATTCTGCTAAAAGGAAAGAACAAACTAAACACTAATGAGACTCCAGGGACGAATAAAGCCATAAGGGAACAATAGAGGGTAAGGAAAGAGTCATACATTAAGTACATAGACAGCAGCGGAGTGTATGATGAGGGAGAATACAAAAGGATTAGGAGAGAAGTCAAAAAAACAATTAGGAAGGCAAAGAGGAACTATGAAATGTAATTATCAAGGAACATGAAACAAAACAGTAAAATATTTCACAAGCACATCAATAAAAAAGGAAGGTTGGGATGGGAATAGGGCCATTAAGGGATAGATGGGATACTTCAAGTAATGATAGAGAGATGGCAGAAATATTAAATCATTGTTTTGTTTCAGTATTTACCAGGTGAGATAGAACGGTGGACATAACATTGGATGCTGAGATTAGTAATGAGAGAAGTACATTTAAAACAAAAAGAGGGGATATATTAAATAAATTAATCAAACTCAAAGAGGATAAAACTCCTGGTCCGGTTGGATTGCAGCCACGCATTTTAAAAGGGAAGAGATAACAGAGGCCTTACTGCACATATTTAATAATTCGTTAGAAAAAGGTGTAGTGCCAGAGGACTGGCGGATAGCTAACGTAATACCTATATTTAAGAAGGGGGATAGAACATGTCCAGGGAATATAGACCAGTCAGTCTAACATCGGTGGTAGGAAAAATAATGGAATCCCTACTAAAGGAGAAAATAGAAGAACATCTAGAAACCAAAAATATAACAACAAATAGTCAGCATGGATTTCAAAAGGGAAAGTCTTTCTTGACCAACCTTATTCAATTTTTTGAAAAGGTAACAGAGAGAGTAGACAATGGTGATGCAGTAGATGTAATTTATCTAGATTTTTGAAAGGCCTTTGATAAGGTATCCCATAATAGACTGATGAACAAGGTCAGAGAATGCGGAGTCAGGGGACAAGTACAGAATGGATAGCTAGCTGGCTTTAAGACAGAAAGCAGAGAGTAGGGGTAAAGGGTAGCTATTCACAGTGGCAGAAGGTGGGTAGTGGTGTTCCACAAGGACCAGTGCTGGGACCACTGTTCACAATTTATATTAACGCTTTAGACTTTGGAATCAAAAACACAATTTCTAAATTTGCGGATGACACCAAATTGGGGGGATAGTCAATACTGAGGAGGACTGCAACAAATTACAGGAGGACATTAATAAATTTGCAGAATGGGCAAATAATTGGCAAATGGAGTTGCGACACAAGTTAGCAAGGCCATAAAAAAAGCAAACCAAGCACTAGGGTTTATTTCTAGAGGTATAGAATTGAAAAGTAGTGCAGTTATGAATCAAACCTTGGTTAGACCATACTTGGAGCACTGCGTACAGTTTTGGTCGCCAAAATATAAAAAGGATATAGAGGCACTGGGGAGGGTACAGAGAAGATTTACAAGAATGTTACCAGAAATGCGAGGGTATACATATCAGGAAAGGATGAACAGGCTGGATCGCTTTTCTCTTGAAAAACGAAGGCTGAGGGGTGACCTAATAGAGATCTTTAAAATTATGAAAGGTTTTGATAGAGTGGATACAGACAGAATGTATCCACTTGTGGGGAAGAGCATAACTAGAGGCCATCAATATAAGATAGTCACCAAGAGATCCAAAAGGGAATTCAGATGAAAATTCTTACCCAAAGAATGGTGAGAATGTGGAACTCGCTACCACAGGGAGTGGTTGAAGCGAATAGTATCGATGTATTTAAGGGGAGGCTAGACAAGCAAATGAGGGAGAAGGGAATAGAGCGTTATGCTGATAGATTTAGATGAGGAAAGATGGGAGGAGGCTCGAGTGGAGCATAAACGCCAGTATGGACTGGTTGGGCTGAATGGCCTGTTTCTGTGTCGTATATCCGATGTAATCCTATGTAATTCCACGTGGCTTGCTCTTTAAAAGCTTCATTAACCAAAATCCTTCTCTGTAATTAATTGTCAGCTAACAACATCGTATTCTCAGAAATTGATTGCTTCAAAGCTAAATAATTACATAACATTATGATTTTGTTTGCAGGTCATTTAATTATGGAGAATAACAACCCCTCCCCAACAGATGAAAGTTGAACCTATCCCATACAATACAATACTGCGTGCAGTTTTGGTTTCCATATTTACGAAAGGATATATTTGCTTTGGAGGCAGTTCAAAGAAGGTTCACTGGGTTGATTCCAGGGATGAGGGGGTTGACTTATGAGGAAAGGTTGAGTAGGTTGGGCCTCTACTCATTGGAATTCAGAAGAATGAGAGGTGATCTTATCGAAACGTATAAGATTATGAGGGGGCTTGACAAGGTGATGCAGAGAAGATGTTTCCATTGATGGGGAGACTAGAACTAGAGGGCATGATCTTAGAATAAGGGGCTGCCCATTTAAAACAGAGATGAGGAGAAATTTCTTCTTTCAGAGGGTTGTAAATCTGTGGAATTCGCTGCTTCAGAGAGCTGTAGAAGCTGGGACATTGAATACATTTAAGATAGAAATGGACAGTTTCTTAAACGATAAGGGGATAAAGGGTTATGGAGAGCGGGCAGGGAAGTGGAGCTGAGTCCATGATCGGATCAACCATGATCTTATTGAATGGCAGAGCAGGCTCGAGGGGCTGTATGGCTTACTCCTGCTCCTATTTCTTATGTTCTTATGTAAGATGAACATTGAATATGCCCCTTGAGTTTGTCATTCATTTGTCCTATAAAGATGCTCTCAAGTGTTCACTACTGATGTTTGAGTTTTTGGTGTGAAATTTCCTAATTCACAATTGTCTCCCTTTCTGTTTCAGTCCAGTTCAGGTTGTGTTCAGAACTCTGTGGCATGTTTAAGTTGGGCCGCAGGATTGTAAACCAGATTAACTGTAGCGTGGAATAGATTCTAATTTGAAGACTTGCCTGAAGCGCCAAGACCCAGTAGCATGAATAAGATCAACTCCCAGGCTAGCAATGCCTAAACCCCACAGGTAAAGTGGTCCAACTGTGGCTAACAAGAGAAGTTAAAGATAGTATTAGATCAAAGGAGGAGGCTTTTAATGTTGCCAAAAAGAGCAATAAGCCTGAGGATTGGGAGGATTTTAGAATTCAGCAAAGAAGGACCAATAAATTGATAAAGAAAGGGAAAATAAAATGAGAGTAAACTAGCGAGAGACATAAAAACAGACGGTAAAAGCTTCAATAGGTAAGTAAAAAGGAAATGATTAGCGAAAGTAAATGTGGGTCCCTTATAGGCTGAGATAGGAGAAATTATAATGGAGAATAAGGAAATAGCAGTGAAATTAAACAAATAATTTGTGTCTGTCTTCATGGAAGAAGACACAAAAAACCTCCTGGAAATAGTGGAGAATCAAAGGACCAGTGAGAATGAGGAACTGAAAGAAATTAGTTTTAGTAAAAAAATAGTAGCGGAGAAATTAATGGGACTGAAATTTGATAAATCCCCTGGACCTGATGGCCTACATCCTAGGGTTTTTAAAGAGGTGGCTATAGAAATAGTGGATGCATTGGTTGTCATCTTCCAAAATTCCATAGATTCTAGAATGGTTCCAGCAAATTGGTAGGTAGCTAATGTAACTTCGCTATTTAAGAAAGGAGGGAGAAAGAAAATGGGGAACTACAGACCAGTTATCCTGATATCAGTCATAGGAAAAATGCTAGAATTTATTATTAAGGACGTGGTAACAGGGCACTTAGAAAATAATAATCGGATTGAACAGAGTTAACACAGATATATGAAAGGGTAATCATGTTTGACAAATCTGATAGAATATTTTGAGGTTGTAACTAGTAGAATATATAGGAGGGAACCAGTGGATGTGGTGTATTTAGATTTTCAGAAGACATTCGATAAGGTGCCACACAAGAGGTTATTAAACAAAATTAGGGCTCATGGGATTGGGGGTAATACTAGCATGGATTGAGGATTGGTTAACCGACAGAAAACAGAGAGTAGGAATAAATGGGTCATTTCGGGTTGGCAGGCTGTAGCTAGTGGGATGCTGCAAGGATCGGTGCTTGGGCCCCAGCTTTCATAATCTATATCAATGATTTGGATGAGGGGACCAAATGTAATATATCCAAGTTTGCTGATGATACAAAGCTAGGTGGGAATGTAAATTGTGAGGAGGTTGCAAAGAGGCTTCAAGGGGATCTAGACAGGCTAAGTGAATGGGCAAGAACATGGTAAATGGAATTTAATGTGAAGAAATGTGAAGTTATCCACTTTGGTAGGAAAAATAGAAAAGCAGTGTATTTTTTAAATGGTGAGAGATTGGGAAATGTTGGTGTTCAGAGGGACCTGGGTGTCCTTGTACACCAATCACTGAAAGTTAACATATAGGTACAGCAAGCAATTAAGAAAGCAATAGTATATTGGCCTTTATTACAAGAGGATTTGAGTATAAAAGTAAAGATGCCTCACTGCAATTATATCGGGCCCTGGTGAGACCATAGCTGGAGTATTGTGTACAGTTTTGGTCTCCTTACCTATTGAAGGATATACTTGCCATAGAGGGAGTGCGACGAAGGTTCACCAGACTGATTCCTGGCTGGGGGAATTGTCCTATGAGGAGAGATCGAGTAGACTAGACATCTATTTTCTAGAGTTTAGAAGAATGAGAGGTGATCTCATTGAAACATACAACATTCTTACAGGGCTTGACAGGGGGGTAGATGAAGGGAGGATGTTTCCTCTGGCCATGAAGTCTAGAACCAGGGTTCACAGTCTCAGAATAAGGGATTGGCCATTTAGGACTGAGATAAGGAGAAATGTCTTCACTCAGAAGGTGGTGAATCTTTGGAATTCTCTGCCCCAGAGGGCTGTGGAGATTCAGTCGTTGAGTATATTCAAGATAGAGATCGATAGATTTTGGACATTAAGGGAATCAAGGGATATGGGGTTAGGGTGAGAAGGTGAAGTTGAGGTTGAAGATCAGCCATGATCCCATTGAATGGCAGAGCAGGCTCGAGGGGCCGAATGGACTACTCCTGCTCCTAATTCTTATTACATGAGCTCCAAGATTCAGTGATATGAATCAAGACAAGTTCAAGGGACTAGAAGTGTGACACTGAGAAAAAGATAAGGCAGCTTCAAGGTCATTAAAAAAGGTATTCCAGCTCATCGTCCATTCCTTCCACACAATTAACTCTCTACTCTATCAGAGACTGTTCCTATTCATTAAATCTCCTGCTGAAAGGTTCCACTCCCGGAAGGGACAAAATATAAAAATGGGCAGAATAGTAGCAGATAAAATTTAATACAGATAACAACAACAACTTGTAATTATATAGCACCTTCAACAGAGTAAAAACGTCCCAAGGCTTCACAGGAGCAATTATCAAACAAAATGTGACTCCGAGGCACATAAGGAGATATTAGGATAGGGGTCCAAAAACTTGATCAAAGAGGTAGCAGTGCCTTAAAGGAGGTTTAGGAAGGGAATGCCAGAGCTTAGGGCCTAGGCAGCTGAAGGCATGGCCACCAATGGTAGGGTGATAAAAATTGGGGATGTGCAAGAGGCCAGAATTGAAGGAGCGCACAGATCTTGGGGGCAAGGGGGGGGGTTGTAGGGCTGGAGGAGGTATCAGATAAGGAGGGGCGAAGCAATGGAGGGGTTTGATAACAGGAATGAAAATGTTAAAACTGAGGTGTTGCTGTAGGTCAGCGAGATCAAGGGTGAACGGGACTTGGTGCGAATTAGGACATGGGCATCAGAGTTTTGGACAACTGTAAAGTGTTGGACATAGGAAGGGTAAAAATGACATGAATGATGTTGAACTAGCTAAGGGTGAAGCTAAAATGGCATTGATGATCCAGGGTACAGAGCCCATACAGATTGGGTTCAGTAACATGGTGCTGTATAGAAGATACTTTCTAGGACAAAGCAATGTGAATTAGGTGGGAACTTAATGGTTTATATCAAGTGGGCTCTAGGACCCAGAAGTGTGGATAGGGTTGCCAATCCTTCAGGATTGGCCTGGAGTCTCCAGGAATTAAAGGCACATTCCCAGGACACTGCTGCGAGCAACACAGAAGAAAACTCGTTGGAGCAATAAAAACATGGTGTGTTTTTCTTTATTTTCTTCGAGTACTTTCGTTTCTTACTCATAAAAGTATCGGAGGTGGGATCAAGACAGTTTGACTTGATGAGGTGGACGGTCATGTGATGAAACATCCAGGAATATATCCAACCAGAGTTGGCAACCGTGAGTGTGGAGGAGCTGGGGATTGTGCCTAGAATGGGATGGGCTTTAGGACCCAGCAGTGTGGGGATTGTGTGTTGAATGGGATGAGCTCGAGGACCCAGCAGTGTGGAGATTGTGTTTTGAATGGGATGAGCTCTAGGACCCAGCAGTGTGGGGACTATGCTATGAATGGAATCGGCTCTAGGACCCGGCAGTGTGGAGATTGAGCTATGAATGGGATGGGCTCTGGGAGCCGGCGAGGGGCGGAGCCGCTTTGAGCGCGATGTGAGTGAATGAGCCCAGGACACAGCGAGGGAGAGAGATAGAGAGGAGAGAGAGCGCGGTGTGGCCGCAGTGGCAGGAACAGCATCAGGGGCTGTATCAGTCCTGCAGGGGAGGAAGAGTCTGAACTTTATCCCAGCACAGAGAGAGACATTCAGGAGGAAAAGTGAAGTGGAGCAGCCCTGAACACTGGAGAGGGAGGGAGAGAGGAATCAGTAACAGGACCGCGGCTGAGATGTGAGGCTCGGTGACCAGAAGCTGGTGAATCGGGAGAGGGGGGCTGCAACCATCCCACACCCCACCCCAAGAGAAGGAGACTCCCAAATTCCAACTGGGCAACAGACAGGAAAGGCTGGACGGGCCGAGGGAGAGGGAGCATGTGGAAGAGGCTCAGGTGTCCAGGACCTGCAGGTGAGTCTGAGCCCCGGAGAGTGGGCAATGAGAGATGGTGGGGACCACAGCCTGACCCACACAGGGCAATGTACCGTGCTCTGCCCCCGCCCGAGCTGAGCCACTGCAGCCACTCCGCTCTCTCTCCCCTCACGCTGCAGGTACTCGGGAGCGAGCACTCGGGGCTTTAGATTACATTTAGCCAATACAAGAATGGCTGGGGCTCTGAAGGGTTCCTCGCGGGTCCTTTCCGTGGGATCAAGGCTTGAAATCGTTCCAGTGCGTCTACTACCTGCCAGAGTTGTGACATTCATTTTAGGAGATGTTTTTATTCAGTTTGAAGTCACTGTCTCCGTTGGCACAGATGACTTCGAACAATCAACAATTCTGGATGTGATTTCCTGAGGCTGTAGCAGGTTTCTGTGTATTTATAGTATATCACAGGGTGCCTAGAGTTTGAGCTGTTCGTTGTCAGAGACTGCCAGTTTTCAGCCCTTCCCCCTTGCTGCCTTGGCTCTCTCTCCTGAATGTTTATCCCCTCTGTTTTCTTGCTTCTTATGACGGTGCTGATTCCTCACTGGGGTCCTGTTCCACAGACACTCTGGCACTGCACCCTCTGGGCTAGGCTTCACGTTTGAACATGTTTCCACACAAGCCAGCAATGAAACCTGCGACCTCCTTGCCCAATGGGTTGACAATCAGCGTTTACAAAGTACAGCCACTGTATGTAAATTGGGAATCTGTTGATCTGATCACCCCCCAACACAAAAGTACAGTTCTTATAGATGGATTTTGGTCAAAGAGAGTCTGCTATCCCTGCATCTCAATATATCCCCAGTGAAACTGCCATGTAACCAATAAGCTGCCAAGGCCCGAAGCTCTGGAATTCCCTGCCTAAACCTCTCTGCCTCTCTACCTCTCCACCTTTTAAGACGCTGCTTAAAACCTACCTCTTTGACCAAGCTTTTGGTCATCTGCCCCAATCTCCTTATGTGGCTCGGTGTCAAATTTTGTTTGATAACACTCCTGTGAAGCGACGTGGGACATTTTACTGTGTTAAAGGAGCTATATAAAGCAGAGGAAACGTTACAAGGACACCCTCAAAACCTTCCTGATAAAGTGCAACATCCCCACCGACACCTGGGAGTCTCTGGCCAAAGACAGTCCTAAGTGGAGGAAGTGCATCCAGGAGGGCCCTGAGCAACTCGAGTCTCATTGCCGAGAGCATGCAGAAATCAAGCGCAGGCAGCGGAAAGAGCGTGTGGCAAACCAATCCCACCCACCCCTTCCCTCAACGACTATTTGTCCTACCTGAGACAGAGTCTGTGTCTCTCGTATTGGACTGTTCAGCCACCTAAGGATTCATTTTTCGAGTGGAAGCAAGTCTTCCTCGATTTTGAGGGACTGCCTATGATGATGATGATGATATATATACAAGTTATTGTTTCAATATTCACTTTAACTGGACTTAAAGATAAGTGTAATGCCAAGTGTCAGACTAGATTGTGTACTGGTGAATATATACTGAGTGCGGAGTGGGAATGTGTAAGTCGTGTGTAGTGTCTCACTATTGAGGAAGAGCTTAACTTACTTTAAAGTGTCAGTCGTGGCTTAGTAGGTAGCCCACTTTTTCGTCTGCTCTCATGGATGTGGAAGAGGAGGGGCATTCAGCCCATCCGAGTTAATCCATCACCTTCTCAAGGGCAACGAGTGAAGGGCAATAGATGCTCGCCTCACCAGTGACCCCGAATCCCAGGAATAATCCATTGAGGGAGACCTTTACAGTTCCATCCGCCCCACCCCCACACCCCCCCACCCCCGCATCATGCCATTCAGCTGTTTCTTAAATCATTCCAGATTATTTTGCCTCCATTCCCCAGAAGACCATTGAATGTTTTCATCACTTTTTTATGTGAAGAGGTTGTTCAAACCTAAATGTACCTTTCAGTGGTTTGAACCCAAGTCCCCTTGTCCTAGTGCCGTGGTTGTGAGCGCTGGGGTTTGGAAGGGTTTAGTTACCTGACTGTGGTTGTGTCTGTGCCGTGCTGTGCACAAAGTCCCAGCAGCAGGAATAGAATCAGAGAATCATAGAAATTTACAGAACAGAAGAACATAAGAACTAGGAGCAGGAGTAGGCCATTTGGCCCCTTGAGCCTACTCCACCATTTAATAAGATCATGGCTGATCTGATCATGGACTCGGCTCCACTTCCCTGCCAGCTCCCCATAACCCTTTATTCCCTTATCACTCAAAAATCTGTCTATTTCCGCCTTAAATATATTCAATGACCCAGTCTCTACAGCTCTCTGGGGCAGAGAATTCCATAGATTTATAACCCTCAGAGAAGAAATTCCTACTCATCTCAGTTTTAAATGGGTGACCCCTTATTCTGAGACTATGTCCCCTAGTTTTAGTTTCTCCTATGAGTAGAAATATCCTCTCTGCATCCACCTTGTTGAGCCCCCTCATTATCTTATATGTTTCGATAAGATCACCTCTCATTCTTCTGAACTCCAATGTGCATAGGCCCAACCTACTCAACCTATCTTTATAAGTCAAACCCCTTCATCAAGAAGGAGGCCATTTCGGCACATTGTGTCCGCACCGGCCGAAAAAGAGCTACCCAGCCTAATCCCACTTTCCATATCTTGGACCATAGCCCTGTACATTACAGCACTTCAAGTGCACATCCAAGTACTTTTTAAATGTGGTGAGGGTTTCTGCCTCTACCACCCTTTCAGGCAGTGAGTTCCAGACCCCCACCACCCTCTGGGTGAAGAAATTCCCCCTCAAATCCCCTCTAAACCTCCTACCAATTACTTTAAATCTATGCCCCCTTGTTGTTGACCCCTCTGCCGAGGGAAATAGGGAGGACACGGTCGAAGAAGCTGTGAGCAGAGTGGGAGGAATGGGATTGGTATCGGTGCCTCGCAGGAGGGGGAGGGGAGCACTGGGTGTTCAAACTTCAAAGGCTCTGGAACAGCACAGTTTTACGCCGGCATGGTTTGACCTGTACTCGCAGCAAGCAGTGGCCTTTTGCGACGAGTCAATTACTGCCCGTGAGTTCAATCACATTTCAAGGCGATGGTGTCAAACTCATTTGCAGCTGGTGAAATTTACAAAGGTGTCGGATTACTGAAAGTAACCTGATGGCTTGCACTTTGCTGGCTTTGTCAGCCCAGGAGAGGCGAGGGCCCAGGGGCAGCACGGGCCAGCCCACACTGAATAGTAGGAGCATGTGTGCGCACCGGGTCCGTGCAGCAGAGCAGGTCTCCAGTCGTCTTGGTTAACCCTTGCCACTGGACCAAGACCTAGCTCTGTCAAGCCCATGTTAAAAAAATCCACGCACAGGCATCTTCCACCCTTCAATATGTAGTTCAGGACCTGGAACGTCCGGTCCCTCATTGAAACTCCTGTGAACTCATCCCTTTTTGGTGTGGAAGTGGGTCATCCTCGATACGAGGGACTGCCTAATACTATACTCTTTTTTTTTAATTGTCCTGTTTGACGTGACTGAGGTCTTGCTGGCCTTTTGCTGCCCAGGTTGTGGCAGTTTCCTTGTTTCCCCTCGTATCCTTTGGTTACACAAGCTTCCTTTCCCCCTCTCTCTCTGTCTCCCTGTATCGCACTTCTCTGCCACTCCAAGGGTGGACAGGGGCCTATTTCGTAGACTTTGCTTGAGGTGGCTGCCTGGCAGTTTGTGAGAACAGGTACTTCATCTCCTGCAATCCATCTGGCCCTGTCCTCCTGCCCCACCTCTCCAGCACCCCCAGTGCCTCTCAAACAGAGGAACAAATCAATGAAAAAGAGTGCAGTCCGTCTAGTTCACCTTCTCCCATCCTGGTACTCGCATGATAATGGAGTTGGTGACTAATCACGGCAATCAATCTCTATCAATTAGTTCCAAGCAAACCCAGACATGAGGCAAGGACATTCCCAGTGATGGAGAGCCTTGGAAACCGAAGGTCCAAAGCCACCTGTTCCTCCCAAGTATGCTGCACTCGCCACACATCATGTCTCAAATTACTCACTGTATCGCAAAATGTTATTTTACATAGAATCTACTTTGCTGTAGACTCTATGTTAACATTGAAAGACTTGGAAAAAGAGAAGACTTGTACTTGTATAGCGCCTTTCATGACCACCGGACGTCTCAAAGCGCTTTACAGCCGATGAAGAACTTTTGAAATGTCACTGTTGTAATGTGGAAAACATAGCAGCCAATTTGCGCACAGCAAGCTCCCACAAACAGCAATGTGATAATGACCAGATAATCTGTTTTTGTTATGTTGATTGAAGGATAAATATTGGCCAGGACACCGGGGATAACTCCCCTGCTCTTCTTCGAAATAGTGCCATAGAATCTTTTGCATTCACTTGAGACAGCAGACGGGGCCTCAGTTTAACATCTCATCCAAAAGACGGCACCTCTGACAGTGCAGAGCTCCCTCAGCACTGCACTGGAGTGTCAACCTAGATTTATGTGCTCAAGTCCCTGGAGTGGGACTTGAATGCACAACCTTCTGATTCCGAGGTGAGTATCCTACTGAGGCACAACTGACACAAGTAAAATGGTCTGTGACGACATTTATGCTCCACACGAACCTCCTCCCACCCCTCTTCATCTCACCCTATCAGCATAACCCTCTATTCCCTTCTCTCTCATGAGCTTATCCAGCTTCCCCTTAAATGTATCTATACTATTCACCTCAACCACCCCCTGTGGTAGCGAGTTCCACATTCTCACTACTGATCCGTTGGGCGGGCCACATTGTTCGCATGCCAGACACGAGACTCCCAAAGCAAGCGCTCTACTCTGAACTCCTTCACGACAAACGAGCCAAAGGTGGGCAGAGGAAATGTTACAAGGCGACTCCCTGATAAAGTGCAATATCCCCACTGACACCTGGGAGTCCCTGGCCAAAGACCGCCCTAAGTGGAGGAAGTGCATCCGGGAGGGCGCTGAGCACCTCGAGTCTCATCGGCGAGAGCATGCAGAAATCAAGCGCAGGCAGCAGAAACAGCGTGCGGCAAATCTGTCCCACCCCCAGCTTTCCCTCAACCACTGTCTGTCCCACCTGTGACAGGTACTGTGTCTCTCGTATTGGACTATTCAGCCACTTAAGGACTCATTTTTAGAGTGGAAGCACGTCTTCCTCGATTCCGAGGGACTGCCTATAATGATGATGACTCTTTGGGTAAAGAAGTTTTTCTTGAATTCCCTATATGATTTATTAGTGACTACCTTATATTTATGACCTCTAGTGTTGGTCTTTCCCGGCAAGTGGAAATATCTTCTCTCCGTCTACCCTATCAAGCCCTTTCATAATCTTAAAGAGCTCTATCAGGTCACCCCTCAGCCTTCTCGTTTCTAGAGAAAAGAGCCCCGGCCTGTTCATCCTCTCCTTGCCTCTCCGTTCTGGTATCATTTTTCTGAAAGCAATCTATCAAATTTGAATTTGAATGAGACAGCGGGTGTCCCAGCGGTGCTCAGAGCCTGTAGCCGAACATGAACCTGGGTGAACTTTGCCGTAGCACAGCATGCACAAGTTGCAATGATGTGCAAGCAGGAAACTAGCAGGAGTGCAGTGAGGCCAGTGAATGCAGGGGCGTGTAGTGTGGAACTGCGAGTGGCGTTGAATCTAAACAGGGGATCCATGGCTCAGCCTGTGTAACATAAGAAGAAAAAGAAAGACTTGCATTTATATAGCGCCTTTCACGACCACCGGACATCTCAAAGCGCTTTATAGCCAATTAAGTACTTTTGGAGTATAGTCACTGTTGTAATGTGGGAAACGCAGCAGCCAACTTATAGTGCCATGGGATCTTTTACGTCCACCTGAGCGGGCAGAAGGGGCCTCGTCTTAACGTCTTATCCGAAAGACGACACCTCGGACAGTGCAGCGCCCCCTCAGCACTGCACTGGAGTGTGAGCCTAGATTTTTGTGCTCGCGTCCCTGGAGTAAGAGGAATTCTGAAAGAAAATGCTCCAAGTGTCCTGTTATCAAAGGGCGGTAAGAGCTTTCCTGATAGATAATGGCACCATCCCGTATAACACTGAGCCATGCAGATCAGGAGGTTCCAGGTGTGCTCTGAGTTAGCTGGGGTTGAGCTCTACAACCGCCCTTGGTGCTTTTGGGCTTGAGGGGGTGGGGAAACAGGCCAGGGTTCCCATTCCCGATTGTTAGACTGAGCTCCCTGCTTGTGTCTGCATGTGAGTGTGTCTGTGTGTGTGCCTGCGTGTGTGTGCGTGTGTGTGTGCGCGTGTGTGTATGTGCCTATGTGTGTGTGTGTCTGTGTGTGCCTACGTGTGTGTATGTCTGTGTGTGTGTCTGTGTGTGCCTGCGTGTGTGTATGAGTATGTGTGTGTGTGTGTCTGTGTCTGTGTGCATGTGCAAAGTGGGTGAGTACAGTCTCGGGCTTGGCTGTGACTCCTCCCGTGGTCGAATGTCCTGTTGACTTGCACTAGCCCAAGTTAACGCCTGATCATCGGCCGTTGGGCGAGGTGCTGGAGAGCGGCCAGCATCCACAGGGCCCGCACCCACAACGTACCAAGTCGGTGCTTTCAGGAGGGGTGGGCGCAAAAACCGGGATGAGGGAAAGCGCTGTTAAAATAAATAAATGAAAAGCTCCTGAGAGGCTGAGAGGGTTAATGGAGCTGATTATATCGGTCGCTGGTTGATGGATGTGCTGAATTTCAAATCCTCTCGAAGAACCTGGCTGACGCAAAGAATAGAATTATGTCACGTCCTCCGAGATTGTAAGTGAAGTGGAGAGAAAGAGACAGAGGGAGGGAATCCAGCTTCGCAACCCGGCTGCCCACCTGACTGTCTCTTTTTTGGTGGTAATTCATTAATATGAAGTTGCTGTACCTTTCTGTGACCGAGATAGAATCTGTTTGTGTTGTGTGCAAACGATCTAAGCTGCAGCCCTCTCTCTCTCTCTCTCCCAGAGCTGTACTTTTCTTGTGGTGCCATGTTGTGTGGGTACTATTGTTCCCTGCTCGGCGGACAAAGGAGATTTCCCGGCATCCGAGCTCCGTGTGGGCTGCGGTGGAACACACAGTCATTTGGTGTCGGGAAGCTCGCTGCACAATGCGTGGAATGGACTTCCAGGAAGAGGGGAAACTCTTGGACATAATTCAAGAAACAATTGGATACTGAAACCTCCTCCCCACACATGGCCGAGTGGTGTTGGGACTTGATCCGGACTTGTCCGGACAGGCTGCGGAGTGTTGGCTCCCAGTCTGGGCTGTGCCAAGTCGAGAGGTGCTGAGACTGAAGTGTCCCCCTGTGTGGCTGAGCTCCATCATTGCATGTTGTTCTCTGAGGGCGGAGGGCTGCAGGGGAGGGCGGGGGCAGGATGGACGGTGAGGCTTGGAGTACAGCAGGCAGTGCCACCTCCTCGGAGCCAGTTACAGGAGGCACCCAACAGCGGCTGGGCAAAGGAAAAAAAGCATTTGTCTTTATGTAGCGCCGTGCACATCCTCGGGGTATCCCAAAGTGCTTCACAGCAAAGGAAGTTTCTCTCTCCACAGATGCTGCCTGACCCACTGAGATTGCTAACATTTATTGTTAAGTTTGAACCCCCATCCTTGCATGTCTGCCGTGGGCAACACTCTCGCCCCTGAGTCAGAAGGCCGTGGATTCAAGCCCTAGGCTGACACTCCAGTGCAGTGTTGAGGGAGTGCTGCACTGTCGGAGGTGCCTTCCTTCAGAGGAGATGTTAATCCGAGGCCCCGGGTCTGCCTGTTCAGGTGGACATAAAAGATTCCATTACAATGGATAGGATCAGACATGATCGTATTGAAGGGCCGAATGGCCTACTACTGATTCTATTTTCTATGTGACTGCACTTCAATAATAATTCATTGGGTGTGTAAGACTTTGGGTGTGATAGGCGTGTTCCAGGTATAGTTCCTTTCTTCAGTCTGGCTGCGACCATTGGCTGCCACCCTGAGGATTGTAATTCACCTGCTTTCAAATAATGTGATTGTGGGTTGGTTGATAACCCACAATCTCACTCCATTACCATCCGACACCAAGGGGTTAACTGTAACTCGGGGCACTGCTGTAAAATGGTTGATATCAAATCCACCATGCCTGATTTTCCGTTCCGGGCGTAATGCTTAATGGACGGCTGATTCGATACCGCCCAAAGTTAAACTGACCCACCTGGAAACTTCAGCGCTTTCCCCCCGAATGAAGTTGTTCTTGTGGTTAAAGGAAGAAGTTTGGATCGAACGAGGGAGGGTTGAGATCTGCGTCGACATTACGGGGTTTATAATCTGTAGACAGTTCCTACGCTGCTTATTCTCGCTGTTGGGTACTCTGGTAACCCCTTGTTGTTTTTGGGGCTTGTTTTCAGTGCTAGGATGAATGTCTGTGGGACTGAGCAGGAGCAGACCCGACCTTCGTGCAGCATGGTGGGCGTCACCGAGGACATGCCGGCGATGGCGGTGCGAAGCCTGTCTGCCTCCGACATCCACAAACACTACGACTTCATCCGAGAGCTGGGAAAGGGAACGTACGGCAAAGTGGAGCTGGTCGTTCACAAAGTGGCAGGTAACTCCAGGCAACCGTGTGACGGCGCACAGTGCGCGCTGCCCTCCAACTCAACAACAACAACTTATATTTATATCGTGCCTTTAATGTAATAAACCATCCCCAGGCCTTCACAGCAGTATTATAAGACAAAACAAATACATTTAACACCGAGCCACATGAGACATTACGGCAGATGACCAAAAGCTTGGTCAAAGAGGTAGGTTTTAAGGAGCGTCTTAAAGGAGGAAAGAGAGGTGGAGAGGTTTAGGGAGGGAGTTCCAGAGCTTGGGGCCCAGGCAACAGAAGGCACGACCACCAATTATTGAGCGATTGCAATCAGGGATGCTCAAGAGGGCAGAATTAGAGGAGTGCAGACATCTCGGGGAGTTGTGAGGCTGGAGGAGATTACAGAGATAGGGAGGGGGAGGCCATGGAGGGATTTGTAAACAAGGATGAGAATTTTGAAATCGAGTTGTTGCTTAACCGGGAGCCAATGTAGGTCAGCGAGCACAGGGGTGATGGGTGAGCAGGACTTGGTGCGAGTTAGGACACGGTTTGGAAATTCAGTTTGGAAACACCGCTGAATCTGCACATAACACACAGGCCTCTGGCCACCAGCCAGATCTGCAGCTGTGGGTAAATACCATGCCTGTCCAGCCAGCTCTCCATTTCAGCTGTGCCTCTCCCGCAGGGTTGAACCTTGAGGGAACCACAAGGTTGGGTCAGAGCCTGCCTTCTGGAGCACAAGCTGTACTCTGCCTCATCTGGGAAGTGAGTGAGAGTGGAAAGGAGTCACTGAAGATGCAAATAAGCCAGCGGCCTGGAGGGAGGATAGAAGGGAGGGGGAAAAAGAGGGTCTGCGAGCTGGTGCAGGGAAAGGGGGAGTGGATGGGTTGGAAATTGTTCCGGGACAAGGGAACACCAGTGGGACTATTACAGAATATTCCACTGAGCAGAGTAGAAGGATGCACAGATTTATTCCCTGTTTAAGTCACACATAAAGTGCAGCTCATTTGGTTTGAGCGCAAACACCGGGCCAGAAACCCCTGGGTTGGAACCTTGGTAGTTTTAGGATGGGGAATAAATGAAACTAACTGCAGGGATTAGGCAGTGCTGGCTGCAGTGTTGTAGAATCTGTCCTCATTGTTCAGGGAGCGGTAGTAACTGCCTTCCGTGGGTTCTGTGCGTGCATGTATCTCTCTCTCTTTCTTGCTCTATCGCACTCTTTGTCACTGTCTGTATATCGGCCTTGTATCCACTAGCTTGGAACACACAGCTTCACAATAGGGGCTTTGTGCTGGCTGTGCTTGGTGCTGTGGTGTTTTGCAACACAAATTGTTCTACAAGTCGGGTGGACAAGCTCTGCAGTTGGACAACAGAGTACGATGGAGGGATAGGGTGGTGGGTGGGTGAGTGAGTGGTGGATGGGTGAGGTGGGGAGCTGGCGAGAGGGAGGGTGGGTGAGGTGGGGAGAGATGGTGGGTAGGTCGGGTTGATCTGTCTGTTGTTGGAGTGTGTGTGGATTGGATTGGCCGAGCGCAAGGGTCAGTATTGGGACACACTGACTGCACTGGGTTAGAGTTTAACACCCGGGACATTCGGGGTCTTCCAAACAGCGGTTAGAGCTGAAACCACTTTTAATGCCTCGCCTCTCACTTCTCAATTGTTGCTAAGCAACACGGCACATTTCATTAGAAAGCTGAGGGAGAAAGCCGAGAGACGGAACGCGATCAGTGTGTGTCCTGTGTTCAGAGTCTCGGTTACAAAGAGCTTGTGTTTAATGCAGCGAGGGTGCTTTCATTGTCCCCTCAGTGTCACTCTGAGCACTCCCGCCTCCACCGAGTTCATTGTTGGCGGCCGCTCTTTGCAGGGAGCTGGCCGCCCAACAAAGGGAGCTGGCAAGAGAGTTCTCCGAGTGTTTGAAAGGCAGTGTCAGAGAGCAGGAACGTAGAATCAAAGCTCTCTGCTGTCGGCTGTGTTATGAATTGGCCTATTCTTCAGCTTGTTTTAATTAGCCTATTTTCCACCAGTGTAAGGTGGACACTGTAAGTAGGTCAGTTAGAGCTTCTTCCCAGGGTGGCTGCAGCCATGACTGAGTCTGGCGAGTGCTGGAAATTAACCCTGTGAAGACAAGTCACTGCCTGGAGCTTCCATATTTAACCCCCCCCCCCCCCCCCCCCCACATCTCCAGCCACCTCTCATTAACTCTGAAACTCCACTCGGCCTCTTGCATTAACCCCACGATACCTGAAAGCATCATCATAGGAAGTCCCCCGAAACGAGGATGACTTGCTTCCACGCATAAAATGGATGAGTTCACAGGTGTTTCAATGATATTCCAGATCCCGAACTACATCCTGAAGGGTGGAAGATACCTGTGCGTGGATTTTTTAAACGTGTGGTGGCCGTTGCACACCAGCCACCACACGGGCTTGACAGAGCTAGGTCTTGGTCCAGTGGCAAGGATTACCCAAGACGACTGGAGACCAGCTCTGCTGCACAGACCTAGTGCGCACACATATCGCAGTGTGGGCTGGTCCGTGCTGCCCAAGGGCCCTCGTCTCTTCTGGGCCCCGATCACATCCCTCTACAATCTCTCGCTGCTCCTTTTCTCCGACCTCGCCGCTTCTGTTGTACCTGCCCGCACTGCAGTCAGCCATCGCCCTCCTGCAGCAGCACGCGCTGCTCCCTGCAGTAGTCTGCCACCGCACGCTGCTCCCTCTAATGGCCCTGGCCTGCTGATGGCCTTGCAGGCCGGGACCGTGCCTGAAAGCATTGCTTGCATCAGTAGATCAGGCACCGGAGTGGAAAATAACCCTGAGCAAGGCTGTCACTGGTGCCGCACTGTGTGAGGAGTGGGGTCAATCAGGAGCAGAGAGTTTGAAATGTAAAGTGTGTGGAATGGATGGAGGGAAAGCATGGAGGAGAAGGTGCGGCTGTCTTCATAGGAGCTGCACACAAACATTGATCCTCAAATCAAAAGTCATTCTGCAAATTGACTGCTGTGTATGGGAATGGGCTGCTCATGTTCAAGCTCTCGTACACCATTTGTAGACAGGGACTCCACTCCATCCATAAACAGCAAGTCAAAAGGAACCTGTGTCACTTGTGCCCCATCTACTGCTGACACTTCAGTAGCTCCTTAATTTCAAATCCTTCCATGGCCTCCCCCCTCCCAATCTCTGTAATCTCCTCCAGCCTCACAACTCACTGACATGTCTGTGCTCCTCTAATTCTGCCCTCTTGAGCATCCCTGATTATAATCGCTCAATAATTGGTGGCCGTGCCTTCTGTTGCCTGGGCCCCAAGCTCTGGAACTCCCTCCCTAAACCTCTCCATCTCTCTAACTCTCTTTTTTCTTTTAAGACGCTCCTTAAAATCTACCTCTTTGACCAAGCTTTTGGTCCTCTGCCGTAATTTATTTTTATGTGGCTCGATGTCAAATTTATTTGTTTTGTCTTATAACACTCCTCTGGGACATTTTACTATGTTAAAGGTGCTATATAAATGCAAGTTGTTGTAAAGTACTGAGGGAGCACTGCATTGTTGGAGCACCAACCTTTGGATAAGACATCAAGCTGGATGTAAAAGGTCCCTTGGTTCTATTCAAAGAAGAGCAAGGAGTTTGCCTGGTGTCATGGCCAATATTCCTCCTTCAGTAAATGTTACTGAAAACTGTGCTAAGTGGTCATTCAGCTGACTGCTGTTTGTCGGGTGGTGTTGGTGTGTAATGACTGCTGTGTTTCTCCATACATAAGTCACTGCAATTTCAAAGTAAGTTGTGGGAAGTGTTTTGTGATGTGTTGATAATATTACTTCTCTCTGACACCTGCATAAATTGTCTTCTTAGGCAGTCCCCCAGATTCGAGGACGACTTGCTTTCACACTAATTTGAGTTCTAAGGTGACTAATGTATCCAATGCAGAATCTACAGTCTCTGTCACAGGTGAGGCAGGTGGTGGTCCAAGGGATGGGTGGGTGCGGTGCTTGATTTGTACTTGGCTTCTGCGTGCTCCCGACGAAGAGACTGGAAGTGTTCTGGGCCTTCTCAAATGCTTCCCCTCCACTTTGAGCAGTCTTGGGCCAGGGATTCCCAAGAGTCGGTGGGGATACATATTTTCAAGGAGGCTTTGAGGGTGTCCTTGAAGCGTTTTCTCTGCCCTCCTGGGACTCACTTGCCATGACTGAGCTCAGTGTAGAGTGCTTGTTTTGGGTGTCTTGTATCAGGCATGCGGACAATATGGCCCGCCCATCGGAGCTGATTGAGTGTGGTCAATGCCTCGAATCTGGGGATGTTGGCCTTAGCGAGAACACTGACATTGGTGTGTTTATCCTGCCAATGGATTTGCTGGATTTTGTGGAGGCAGCGTTGGTGGTATTTCTCCAGTGTTTTGAAGTGCCTACAGTACATTGTCCATTGTGCATTGCCTGCATAAATAGTGCAGAGTTAGCTCGCCTTTGGAGTTAAGTATCCTATGAAATGTATATTGTGAATGCTGAGGGTGGCATTTCCCCTGGGCAGCGGGAGGTTGGAGGGCAGCGGGAGGTTGGAGGGCAGCGGGAGGTCTTGCGATCGACGAGGCCTGGAGATCAGAAGCAGCGAGCAGCGGGTCATGGCCTAGGTGCGGTGCAGCACAGTTCGTGAAGCCGCCATTGCATCCTATGAAACCCAGGAAGAGAGGTCCTGCGGGAAGCAGGAAGGAGGACAGTAGGAGTATGCATGTGTGCATGAACTAGGCCCAACAGCAGAGCCTGGTCTCCAGTCACCTTGGGTCCCCTTGCCACTGGACTGTCAAGCCCGTGTGGTTGCTGGTGTGCAACGGCCACCACATGTTAAAAGAATTCACGCAAGGGCATCTTCCACACTTTAAGATGAAGTTCTGGACCTGGAACATCAGGGCCCTCATGGACAACCCCAACAGCAACAGGCTGGAACGCCGAACCGCTATCGTTGCCCAGGAACTCGGGCACTTCGACATTGACATCGTCGCCCTAAGCGAGACCCGAGGGCAGGGGAAGGCCAGCTCAAAGAACAAGGTGGTGGCTACACCTTCTTCTGGAAAGGTAAACCAGAAGCAGAACGCTGCCTCCATGGGGTTGGCTTCGCTGTAAAAAAAGAGCCAGTGGGCTGTCTCCAGAAGGATAAACATATGCCTCATGACTCTTCGGCTCACCCTAGCCCAGAACCAGAGCACTACAGTCTTCAGCACATACGCCCCAACACTGGAAGCTACAGACGAGACCAAACAGGAATTCTACTCCAGTCTCAAACAATCCCTGTCCCAAGTCCCAACGAGCGACAAGTTGATCCTCCTTGGCGATTTCAACAACAGAGGAGGTGTGATCGGCAGAGAGGGGGTAGGGAAAGCCAACTCCGATGGCACCCTCCTCCTGACGAGACGCTTAGAACATGCCCTTGTCATAACCATACCCTGTTCTGTCAGAAGGACAAACATAAAGCCTCACGGCAACACTCTAGCTCCAAGCACTGGCATCTGCTAGACTACGTCATTATCCGAGTGAAGGACCGCAAAGATGTGCGCATCACTGCTGGATGGACCACCGCCTAATTTGCTCTGTCATCACCATCAACATTGCCCCAAAACAGCAAAGGCAACAGAAGACAATGCCGCATGAAAATCAATGCTGGAGCACTCAAAGATCGTGCTAAGAAAACCCTATTCAGCCAGCGCCTCACTACCAACCTGATGACTCCCAGTGACCCAGAGACACAGAGTGTCCACAGTGCCTGGTCTGCCCTCAAGGCTTCCATAATTAGCACCTGCAAAGAGCTGCTCGGTCACTTGACCAGGAAACACCACGACTGGTTTGACGAGAACGACCAGGAGATCCAGGAGCTAATATACCACAAGCGCAAAGATTCCTGGACTGGAAGCAGCAACATGACTCAAGGGCAAGAAAGCAGCTTTACAGACGTTTGAAGGCCGAGGACCAACAGAAAACCTGCAACTTAAAGGACAGAGATGGGTGGAGAAAGCACAATGTATCCAGCAGCTAGCCGACAACCACGACGTTCCTCAATGCAGTCAGGATGACCTGCGGTCCAAGTACCCAAGGCCCTACCCCACTGCTGGCCAAGAACGAAGAGATGCTCATCAAGGACAGAGAGGCAGTCAGTACCCGCTGGAAGGAGCACTTCGAGAATCTCCTGAACCAAGAATCTGTCTTCGACATGATATCCTCGACTCCATCCCATAGCATGCCACCCGCCACCATCTCAACTCAACCCCAGTCCGGCATGAAGTTGTAAAGGCCATCCGACAACTGAAGAAGAACAAGGCATCAGGAACAGATGGAATCCCCGTCAAAGCACTAAAACATGGCAGAGAAGCACTACTGGCGCTGATTCAGGACCTCTTCTCTCGTATCTGGAAGGAGGAGATCATGCTAGGGACCAGGCATCAGAGACGTTGTAATCAAGAAAAGTGACCGGTCCAACTGCGGTAACTACAGAGGAATCTCCCTGCTGTCGACCACCGGGAAAGTCACCGCAAGAATCCTCCTCAATCACCTTCTCCCTGTGGCTGAAGAGCTCCTCCCAGAGTCGCAATGCAGATTCTGCCCACTAAGGGGCACAATGGACATGATCTTCACCATGCAGCAGATACAAGAGAAATGTAGGGAACAGCACCAACCCTTGTACATGGCCTTCTTCGACCTCTCAAGCCTTCGGCACTGTCAACCATGAAGGATTATGGAGTGTTCTCCTCAGATTTGGCTGCCCTCAAAAGTTTGTCACCATCCTCCGCCTGCTCCACGATGACATGCAAGCTGTGATCCTGATCAATGGATCCATTGTTCGGACCGTGGTCAAGTAAGGCTGTGTCATCGCACCAATGCTCTTCTCGATCTTCCTTACTGCAATGCTCTATCTCACCCTCAGCAAGCTCCCCGCTGGAGTGGGAATCTGTTCAACCTCCGTCGCCTTCAGACCAGATCCAAGGTCGTCCCATCCTCGGTCATCGAATTACAGTACGCAGACAACGCCTGCGTCTGCGCACACTCGGAGGCCGAACTCCAAGCCATCGTCAACACCTTCACCGAGGCGTACGAGAGCATGGGCCTCACACTAAACATCCATAAGACAAAGGTCCTCCACCAACCTGCCCCAGCCACACAGCACTTCCCCCCGGTTATCAAAATCCATGACGAGGCCTTGGACAACGTGGACCATTTTCTATATCTCGAGAGCCTGCTGTCAACAAGGGCAAACATCGACGACAAGTTCCAACACCATCTTCAGTGTGCCAGTGCAGCCTTCGGTTGCCTGAGGAACAGAGTGTTTGAAGACCAGGACCTCAAACACGGCACCAAGCTCATGGTCTACAGAGCAGTGGTGATACCCGCCCTCCTATATGGCTCCGAGACATGACTATTACAGCAGGCACCTCAAAACACTGGAGAAGTACCACCAACGTTACCTCAGCAAGATCTTGCAAATCCATTGGCAGGATAGATGCACCAACATCAGCGTCCTCGCTCAGGCCAATATCCCTAGCATAGAGCGTGGTCAATGCTTCGATCAGCTCCACTGGATGGGCCACATCGTCCACATGCCTGACACGAGACTCCCAAAACAAGCGCTCTACTCGGAGCTCCGACACGACAAGCGAGTCCGTGGGCAGAGGAAATGCTTCAAGGACAGCCTCAAAGCCTCCTTGAAAAAATGCAACATCCCCACCAACATCTGGGAATCCCTGGCCCAAGACCGCTCAAAGTGGAGGAAAAGCATCTGGGAAGGCGCTGAGCACCTCGAGTCTCTTCGCCGATTGCAAGCTGAAGCCAAGCGTCGACAGCGGAAGGCGCGCACGGCAACCCAGGCCCCGCACCCACCCGTTCCTCCAACCACTGTCTGCCCCACCTGTGACAGAGACTGTAGGTCCCACATTGGACTCTTCAGTCACCTGAGAACTCATTTCTAGTGTGGAAGCAAGTCATCCTCCACTCCGACAGACTGTCTATGATTTCCCCTGGGGATATGCAGCCTGCATCTGCTGTGCTAATTGCCACTGCTGCTGCACTTCCTTTCCCTCGGCTCTGTACCTATTGTAGAAAGTGTTGGCGCCTCTAGCCATGTGTCTCCACTCTGAGGCTTGGCGATTTGTTGTAACTCGATGTTAAGGACAATGAGCTCCCCAAGCCGCCACCGACTCCTCTCACTGTCACTTCTCTTTGCTGCCCGGGCTAGCCTCATGTGTCCTGGGTTTGTTTTCATTGGAACAGAGGAAGCTGAGGGGAGACCTTATTGAGGTGTATAAAATTGAGGGGCCTAGATAGAGTGGATAGGAAGGACCTATTTCCCTTAGCAGAGTGGTCAAGAACCAGGGGGCACAGATTTAAAGTAATTGGTAGAAGGTTTAGAGGCGAGTTGAGGGGGAATTTCTTCACGCAGAGGGTGGTGGGGGTCTGGAACTCACTGCCTGAAATGGTGGTAGAGGCAGAAACCCTCACCACATTTAAAAAGTACTTGGTTGTGCACTTGAAGTGTCGTAACCTGCAGGACTACAGACCAAGAGCTGGAAAGTGGGATTAGGCTGGGTAGCTCTCTATTGGCCGGTGCAGACACGATGGGCCGAAATGACCTCCTTCCGTGCTGTAAATTTCTGTGATTCTATGATTGTTCTTGTTGCTGCATTTCTTTTATTTTTTCTCTCCGCAGGAACCAAAATGGCTTTAAAGTTTTTGAATAAAAATAAAACAAAGCTGAAGAGTTTCCTGAGAGAGTACAGTGTAACAAGCAACCTCTCCTCCAACCCCTTCATCATCAAGGTCTTTGACATTGTCTTTGAGACTGAAGACTGCTATGTCTTTGGCCAGGAATACGCTCCAGGGGGGGATTTGTTCGACATCATTCCTCCCCAGGTGAGGGGCACGCAATTCCCACAACCTTTCTGAGCAGGAATGTAGATGTAACAATGTTTGTACCAGTCTTGTAGCCCTGGCAGATGGTTCATGTCGAATGCAATTGGTTATCCTTCGGGGCATGAGTAGGGGCTGTGAGCATCAGTTTCTAATTCGTTGTAAATATTTTACTGGGAATGTTGATTGTCGAGGTCAGTATTGGTGTCTGCCCGGACCCAGTATCACACAAGTAACAGCAAAGTGCCAGGGTGGTTTTAGGAGGTATGGGCTGCTGTTGGAGGTACTGATGTACCGCCATTTGCAGGGTCCTGTTAACTCCAGTGCTGGTGTGTTATAAGAACAAAAGAACATAAGAAAAAGGAACAGGAGTAGGGCATACGGCCCCTCGAGCCTGATCCGCCATTCAATAAGATCATGGCTGATCTGATCATGGACTCAGCTCCACTTCCCTGCCCGCTCCCCATAGCCCCTTATCCCCTTATCGTTTAAGAAACTGTCTATTTCTGTCTTAAATTTATTCAATGTCCCAGCTTTCACAGCTCTCTGAGGCAGCAAATTCCACAGATTTACAACCCTCTGAGAGAATAAATTTTGCCTCATCTCTGTTTTAAATGGACAGCCCCTTATTCTAAGATCATGCCCTCTAGTTCTAGTCTCCCCCATCAGTAGAAACATCCTCTCTGCATCCACCTTGTCAAGCCCCCTCATAATCTTATACGTTTCGATAAGATCACCCCTCATTTTTCTGAATTCCAATGAGTAGAGGCCCAACCTACTCAACCTTTCCTCATAAGTCAACCACCTCATCCCGGGAATCAACCTAGTGAACGTTCTCTGAACTGCCCCCAAAGCAAGTATATCCTTTCGTAAATATGGAAACCAAAACTGCATTCAGTATTCCAGGTGTGGACTCACCAATACCTTATACAGCTGTAGCAAGACTTCCCTGCTTTTATACTCCATCCCCTTTGCAATAAAGGCCAAGATACCATTGGCCTTCCTGATCACTTGCTGTACCTGCATACTAACCTTTTGTGTTTCATGCACAAGTACCCCCTGGTCCCACTGTACTGCAGCACTTTGCAATCTTTCTCTATTTAAATAATAACTTGCTCTTTGATTTTTTTTCTGCCAAGTGCATGATCTCACACTTTCCAACATTATACTCCATCTGCCAAATTTTTGCCCACTCACGTAGCCTGTCTATGTCCTTTGGCAGATTGTTTGGATCCCACTGAGAGCCCCTGATAGAACTTTAGTGTTTCCATAATTCTAGTTCATTTCTTTGGGTTTTGAATCTTGGCCTTGATTCCCTCAAACTCATTGACCCAGTGTGTGGGTCTTTCCTATCTACAGTGTTTCATGGGTTGTCTCCTTGTGATTGCAGCGCAGGCAGCAGAGACCATGGCACCAGATAAAGAGCAGCTCTTGATGGCTCATGTGGAGCCGGGTCAATAGAGGCACAGAGTAATTTGTGCTCCAACCATTCTGGAGAGTTTGCTGGGCAGAGGGGGTACAATCCCAGCTGAATGAACCTGGGGAGGAGGAAAATGCAGCAAGAGGAACACAAGAAATAGGAGCAGGAGTAGGTCGTTTGGCCCCTTGAGCCTGCTCTGCCATTGAATAAGATCATGGCTGATCTGATCTTGGGCTCAGCTCCACTTCCCTGCCCGCTCCCAATAACCCTTCACTCCCTTATCATTCAAAAATCTGACTATTTCCACATTCAATACATTCAATGTCTAGCCTCCACAGGTTTCTGGGGCAGAGAATTCCACAGATTTACATCCCTCTGTGAGAAGAAATTCCTCCTCATCTCAGTTCTAAATGGGCGACCCCTTATTCTGAAACTATGCCCCCTAGTTCTAGATTCCCCCACGAGGGGAAACATCCTCTCTGCATCTACTCTGTCAAGCCCCCTCAGTATCTTATACGTTTCAATAAGATCACCTCTCATTCTTCTAAACTTTAATGAGTACAGGCCCAAACTGCTCAACCTTTCTTCAGTCAACCCCTTCATTTCAGGAATCAACCCAGTGAACCGAGGAGATCAAATGGCAATTAGACTGTTAAAAATAAAACACTTCATCTCTGTCCTTGTTGGAAATCCTGCAGGGAATGTAAAATGCCCTTATCTTAATGAACATTAACTGTGGTCCGGAAATATCTGCAGGCCAGTTGGCACTTGGAGTGCAGTTAAATCACTAATTGCCTGTGCCTGGGTTCCACCAGCATGTAAAAGATGATGTTCTGCTCACTGCATGTCTTTGACGGGCTCTGAGCAGTGAATGAAAGAATTGCCGTTCAAACATTTGGACTCCCAAGAGGGAGAATGGTTTATATACCGCTGGTCTGAAACCTTGGGTGGCGCAGCCATGGGAGAACCTTACTTGACCGGGTTAAAGGCTGGGGAGGTGGGCACTGGGACCAGCCACACTTCATTCTCTCTTGTCTACCTGTGTAGGTGGGTCTGCCCGAGGACACTGTCAAGCGTTGTGTGCAGCAGCTGGGTCTGGCCATCGACTACATGCACAGCAAGAGCCTGGTCCACAGAGACATCAAGCCAGAGAATGTGCTGCTGTTCGACAAGGAGTGCAGGCGGGTCAAGCTGTCTGACTTCGGGATGACCCGCAAGGTGGGCTGCCGGGTCAAGCGCATCAGTGGGACCATCCCCTACACCGCCCCGGAGGTCTGCCAGGCCAATAGGACTGAAGGCTTCCTGGTCGACTGCAGCATCGATGTCTGGGCTTTCGGCGTGCTCATCTTCTGCATGCTCACCGGCAACTTCCCCTGGGAGGCTGCCACGCCATCCGACACCTTCTACGAGGAGTTTGTGCGGTGGCAGAGGGGCCGGCTGGGCGGCTTCCCCTCGCAGTGGAAACGCTTCACGGACGGAGCCCTACGGATGTTCCAGAGGCTGCTGGCCGTTGATCCCGAGAAGAGATGTTCGGTCAAGGACGTCTTTTACTTCCTGAAGTGCGACCTGATGGCGGAGTTGAGGAGGAGACCCTCTTATCGATGTCGAAGCCATTCCACCGACAAACCGGCCACGTCGGCGCATAAACACGAGGCGGCGGCCCCCTGCATGCCCACGCCGCTGAGGAGGAGCCTCCTCTCGGAGGCAGCGGGGGCGAGGTTCGGGTCCGCCTCAATCGAGCCCAGCTCCCACCCTCCCGGGAGCAGGCTGGAGGGGAGGCAGGACAAGGGCAAAGGTCGGATGATGGTCGCCACTGCAATTGAAATCTGTGTTTAATCTGCTGATTCTTGCGTAGGGTTGTTCACTGTTATCCCATTCTTGTGATACTCGTGCTCCTTCAGCTGTGGCACTGAAAGCTTGCACCGTGTTTGCAAGATAGAAACCAGATGGGCTCACCTGCACTGTGCCCTGTGCAGCCAGCCCCTGCTGCTTGTGTATAGTGACAAAGTTTACAAACTCTTTCCAAGATGCAATCTACTTTTGGGAGGGGGGAGAACTCAGACATAGACCTCTGGTCTTTGGGACCAGGGCTTAAATTTTGCCCCAGGCTGAGGGCGTTAAAATTGTCCTCTGCCTTTTGGCTGTGAGGGTCCTACATGGAATAAGCTTGTGCAGACTCAGTCCAGCTCCTAGTTGTCATGGGCCCGCAGCACAACATTGTCCCGAATTTAGCACCAATTATCACTGAGCTGGTAATATAGAGATCCAGTACGACATCCAAGAGGCCATTCTTCAAGTGAGTGTCAAGAGGCGAATCGATTACGAAGGGGTATCACAGCCAAGCCTAATCCTGTGCGCTCCCTGACATGTACATGCGTAGAGTTCCTGACTGGACGATGGTGAGCAATGGGGTGGAGATCCCACAGCATAGAACAGGTGAGACAGAGGGCCTTCTGGTCTGTGTGGCTCAGTGCCACAGTGGGTTTACCCACTAGGCCTTCAGGCCGCCTTCAGAAAGATGTAAAGCACAGCGCGTTAGTAATTACCCAGAGCTTTGTTTTTAATGACTTGCAAAGTATTTACAGCACAGAATCAGGTCATTCGGCTCAATGGACCCATGCCAGTATTTATGCTCCACACGAGACTCCTCCCGCCCTCTTCATCTCACCCCATCAGCATATCCTTGTATTCCTTTCTTCCTTGTGCATATCTAGCTTCTCATTAAATGCATCTACACTATTCACCTCACCCATTCCCTGCGGGAGCGAGTTCCACATTCTCACCACTCTCTCTGGGCCAAGACATTTCTCCTGAATTCCCTGTTGGATTTATTAGTGACTATCTTGTATTTATGGTCCCTAGTTCTGGTCTCCCCCACAAGTAGGTACATCTGCCTTTGAATGTTTCAAGGACATTGATCGAATCGAACTGGAATTTTACCTGAGCGTGTTAACTTGGAGTAGTTTTCATCCTTCGTGAGTTTTGACAGTTAATGGTGGACTTGGTGGTTCTTTAGCTGGTCAGCTTACAGCCGGGGTGATAGTGCACGACCTTGAAGGAGTACCCTTGGGATGAGCTCAGTGTGTGAGTAGATGCTGCCTGCGTGACAGCTTCATGGGCACCTTTTATTGACACCAATTTTAACCCCACCATTCTGCCTCTTGGCTCCAATATGAAACCGTGGGGCATTAACGCTTGGAGAACACCTACAGAATAAACAGGTGTGCAGGCAGCTCCCCCTCCACCCCCCACCATCAATCTGTGAAGGAACCCAGGTAATGCCCCTGCCAGTCACAGCCAGAGTCAAACTGGTACTCACAGAATCCTACAACAGATTACCAACACCAATTACAATGGTGTGTGTGCCCATTGCCAGTTATTACCAGATACTGGCAATGGGCACACACACACCATTGCCACCCTCTCAAAGACAGGCACTTGGAAAGTCAATCAAATAAAATGGCCACTCACAGGCTAAGCTCGTCCCAAGGTAAGATTCTCCCCACTAATAATGTGTTGCTGCTGCTCAATTGGAGAGAGTCGTTAAATGTTCATTCTCCCTCCCCAACCACTTCTCATTCACCAAGCTGGGCGTTGCGTCCCAGTGCAGGGCTCCAGGACATCATCTGTGGGAGTGGGGCTAGCACTGAGCACCAGGGTGGCATTGTGAATGGGCCACTGGTATTAGGGGGGGGGGGGGGGTGGCTTTGCACTCTGGTAGAAGAGCGAGTAGAGATGGGATTGGCACTGGGGTGAAGGGTGGCGCCAAGAAAAGGTAGGCCGAGCTTTATCCATTTGTATTATGGGCTCGTCCTGTTGACCAAAAGAGAGGCCAAAGTTTCAGAATGGGACTGGCCAGATGGATCATAATATTTAATTCCAGCCCTGTAAAGTACATTTTAGTACTGCTAGTAATACACCGCTCATTAAAGCCATCCGTCATCAATAACCCTCGCTGTTACTAGTGCTAGACATTTGTAAGATTTAACAGTTGCAACCAATTCCAAGGAATAGTAACACTTGTCACTGGGATTTCAGTCATGTGTAACAGTGGGTGTGTGAAACTCTCCTGCTGTGCCCAATTGAATTGTGAAAATCCAGCAGTCGATAGCAGTACATAGAAGTTACAACATGGAATCAGTCCGCCGGCAGTTACCCCGCACACCAGCAATTGGAGGCTGTACAATTCCAAAGTCTAGCAAGCATTCTGAGCTGTCTCACACTGGGTTGAAGTGGAGGTCTGGTACTGGCGGTGGCACTGATCTGAAGTGATGAATTGGGTGCCCTTGTGGCTTGGAGCTTTGCACCGCGGGAGTGTGTGTACACTGGGGCTCGCGGTTCCTGAAGGATTTCCTGTCCCTTACAGGGAAGGCACAGACAATCCTCCCCATCCTCATTCCCGATATGTGCTCGCTGCCCCAAACCCCCGGGGGTCAACTGTAAGATCTCCCCTACATTGTATCATTCCCAGTGTGTCGAGTGACACCACTGGGTAATAACAGGAAGAATTGACACCTGTTGCAATGCGTGGCATTAAGATATTATCATTTGTTGGTGATAGACCTTCACGCGGGGACCAGTCTGTCAGGAGCACTCGGTATTCAGGTTCAGTGTAACCTTGCTGCCACGGAGGGTTCCTCCTGCTACCTCCAGTAAAGTATCGGAATCAGGGTTGGGCGGGAATGCTCCACGCTCAATCTCTGATCCACTGCGGACTTATCCGGCCTTAGTGAGGAGTGGCAGCGTCCCTGCTCCTGACTGCTCCAGCATTGTGTGGACAACGGCTTGACTGTGATGCCCCTCCCTCTGTGGTTGAATAGCTTGCCAATAGCTGCTGTCACGGTTCATGCATTCAGAATGGCCATTTGCCGAGGTGTTGGCGAGTTAACCAGCCCTCCGACAGTTGACACTTCCAGGCACGGAAGAACACTGGCGAGCAGTAGTTAAGGTCCCAAACACTGGTTTGGGTTTTATTTCTGTGAAGCCCTGAGTTAGCGTCTCTGCTGAGGGCTGCACGCAATCTCACAACTGGTGATTTTTCTCTGCATTGCCCCCCAGGAGGCTCACTGCTGGAATCAGCAGAAATGCCGGACCCTGCAACGGTCAGGTGATGAGGTCCAGGCCTGACTGTCCAGCCCGTGTCCAGGGGCGCGGTCTCTGTCTCTGTCTAGACCGGTCCCTCAGTGGCACATGAAGTTTAATAAACTTCAGTCTGAGTTCTGTTCAGTTTGGGATTATTAAACGATGTTTTTAACCGGATTAGTACGTCTTTTACTAGTGGTTGTAGCAATTATAAACTTAAAATATATGAAAACAATACTATTATTGCAGGTATAATGTTAGACGCACAGAATAAAGAAGGGGGAGGTGTTGCGAGAGTTACTGTGGTTGGGTTGCCCAGTCACATGCTGTAGCGTTGGAGGTTGAGTGACCCTCAGGAACTTGGTGTCAGACCAGCCCCTGTGGGATAGACGGGGACATACTCTCGCACACACAGCGCTGCTGTATAGACTGGGCTGTGGTGCTGCTGACGGAGTGAAGAGGATAATTTTAAATAGAGCACTTTGTGTAGACAGGCCTATAACTATTAGTGCTGCTGCTAGGGACCGTGGTCCTTAAACGTTACGTGTGTGTATGTTATGCAATAATTTTAGGAGTAGAGCCGTGGTAGATTTACCTGTATAACAATGCTCCTGTTACCTCAGTTTGTGATATGTACATACCTCAGTCTCGTCGTGTTAGGCAGCGGAAATACATATATTCAATTTAGCTGTAAATTTTAAATAGGAACTAATTTGATTCTTGGGCAGTTCTGCCTATATTGCTGTGAAATAGTACAGCCCTCTCGACATTGACTCTTCCCTGGGGTGTGAGAAACCATGGGATGGAGGTAACTCATTGCCTGTGGTGGAACACCAGTTTCTCTCGACATGGTGCATTTATTTCAACCAGTGAACGTTCAGTGGAACCCTCTTTGTTCAATGAACCCACTGTAACCCTAGTCTGGTACCACAGAGATCTAAAGTATTCACCGTCTGCTGCTTTCATCAACTATGACAGATCAGAGCACTACAACTGTTCTCTATCTGCCCTGGGAGTGTTTGATGGGATAGTGTAGAGGAGCTTTACCCTGTGTCTAACCCGTGCTGTACCTGGCTTGGAAGTTCTTGGTGTTGACAATGGACGCCTGAAATGGAGAAGTGCTCCATACCCCATCACTGACACCCCTTGCCTTCAGCACAACACAACTCGCGTTTTGATATTGCCTGTGGTGAGGTGTGTGCCTGTTGTTTGTTCAATCACCTCACATTGATCTGCAGGGTTCTAATTGGTTGAAGGAATTTTCAGTTTGGTAAAACGCGTGGAGCTAGCACTAGGCCACATTTTTCAACCAATTCCTTGGAAGGGAAAACCAACATGAATCCAGATCTCGGGATGCCATTCCATTTTCTTTCTCCTGCTGCTCCTCAGACCAGTCCCGGGCTGGGAGTGGAGAGCTCCTAAACTCCCGCGTCTGTGGAAGTTGCAGAACGGAGCTTTTGGGATTAATCCGATCATCATCTCACCCAGGAATTATCTGTGGCCAGCCACTTTCCGGCTGGGATGTCATGTGTCGCAACTATTGACCGGAGTGGGTGCGGATGAAGGTTTACAACCATTTAGCATTCAATGCCAATGCTGCGGAATTCCTGAGTGCACTGAATGAAATCAAAGGCCCTTTGTCGGTGAAAATGGTGAAACTCCAATTGGTAAGGGGAGTAAATCCTGACTCGGGGCATCTTGAGCAAGACAGTGACTTGTACCAGTATTGTTCCACACACTGCCTTCTGCAAAGCGTGAGAATATTGATGACTGTTAGTCCCCTAACGTACAAGTATAGGCTCCCACCCGCGAGTATCAGATACCTTGTAGTGTATAAGAAACATCCCAATATATGTATGAGCTTTGTAAGTACTGTACACAGATTTAATATAAACCCCAACCGAACCTGTTGCCTTTACACAATAGTACATGTCAGTGAGGTCCAGGGAGCCGGCAGCCCTCTGGCCTTGCAGTGGGTAGAGAGCACGTGCTGTCTGCAGACAGTTAATGCAATAATAATCATATGCAATCATATCTCATTGTACAGTAGTATCTGCAGAATATGATCCATTGATGTGTTAGCCCCCAGGGTGGTGGAGTGTAAAGCGGCCATTGACCTGCTCGCGGTAGTATCGGCAGTGACTGAAGATGTGTAGAATCTTTCCATCTTTGTATGTGAACAGAATAAAAAGACTCCGTTTGAAATGAAGCTTGTTCTCGCAGTCTTTGTTCTTAGTTCTGGCTTTTTACTGGGAACGAGTTTGGGGAGTTTGCGCCGGCACAGCGAGGGAGGAGTGTTATCCGGGACAGCACTATAACACAAAAGCAAAATACCACGGGAGGCTGGAATCTGAAATAAAACTAGAACATGCTGGAAATCTCAGCGGGCCAGGCAGCATCTGTGGAGAGAAACAGAGTTAACGTTTCAGGTCGACCCTTCGTCAGAACTGGCGAGTGTACGAAATGAACAGATTCTTAAGGAGCACTGAAAGGGGGAGGGGAGGAAAGGATATCTGCTCCTCAAATACGACCAGGCACAACTAGCTGAATAGCTGGGGCCTTGGGAAAGACGGCACCTCTGACAATGCAGCACTCCCTCAGCACCACACTGACGCCTGAACCTAGATTGTGTCCGCCAAGAACTCTACCTTGAAAACATCATGAAATTTGACATTTTTCCCCGTGTAGATGGTACGTTGTTCGCTGGTGCCAAACACCTCCACGGTAGAGAAGCGGGGCAAGTCAGAAAGCAAGGTTGGGGGAAAGTGAAACTGCCAGTCTGATGGGTTTAATTTTCCGTCTGCTCTTGTTCCTGTACTTAGGATTCCACTCAGCTTCCTGTCTCCGCTAATTTATTAGTCATTACTTTAAGTGGGTTACTGAACACGAGTGTATTAACCAGAGTGCTAAAAAGAGAGAGAACTCTACAATTCCAAGGCTTTAAAATATTCACAACTTTAACATGCTGATTTGCCTCCAGATCAGAGAAGCATATGGACACAGTTCATTCCTATAAAGTATATTACTGAGGAATAGTGGGAACAGTACACCGCGACTAAGCCATTTGACAGACAGGGCCGTGGTTAATATAGACTGGGATAGGGCAGTGGATAATAAGCAAAAAGGCTTTAAGCAGAGCAGCCTGCTAGAAACATGTAATCTGACTCAGTCACATGTCAGTGTAGAATTGTAATAAAATCTCTGAACTCGAGCCCTGTGCTGGCTGCAGTGATCAGGGCCCAGCGATACATGCACCATGCTGCCCTGCACTTGACAATCGCAGTAGTAGCGGCTGTTTATAGATTTGTTGGCTCTACTCTGCCCCTCCAATGTGTGATCTCACACTATAAATAGCGGGTTAGAAGCAGCTCTGTACATTTGCTTCTGGGGCTCCTCGCAAGCTGCAGCCAGGAATGAAACAGCTGATTGGCAAAGGAAGATGGTGGGCAGACCTGTCTACCCACGCACTCTGTGACCTTTTCCCAATCACACACTGTGCAGTACCTCGTACATCCCCCAATCACACACTGTACAGTATATCTACCTTCCCCAATCTCGCACAATGCAGTACCCCATACCTTTCCCAATCACACACTGTGCAGTACCCCGTACATTCCCCAATCACACACTGTACAGTATATCTACCTTCCCCAATCTCGCACAATGCCGTACCCCATACCTTTCCCAATCACACACTGCAGTATACCTTACCTTCCCGAATCACACATTGTGCAGTGCCCTGTACCTTCTCCAATCACACACTGTGCAGTATACCTTATTTCCCCAAACACAAACTGTGCAGTACCCTGTACTTTCCCCAATCTCACACTGTGCAGTACCCCGTACCTTTCTCAATCACACACTGTGCAGTATACCTGCCTTCCCCAATCACACACTGTGCAGTATACCTGCCTTCTCCAATCACACACTGTGATTTATACCTACTTTCTCCAATCATACACTGTGCAATATACCTGCCTTCCACAATCTCACACTGTGCAGTATACCTACCTTCCCCAGTCACACACTGTGCAGTATACCTGCCTTCCCCAATCACACACTGCAACATACCTGCCTTCCCCAATCACACACTGCAATATCCTTACCATCCCCAATCACATACTGTGCAGTATACCTGCCTTCCCTAATCACACACTGCAGTACCCTGTACCCTCCCTAATCACACTGTGCCATACTCTTTGGAACCACAAGTCCTGCAGTGCTCTCCTTTACTATGTAAGTCTAGTGGTTTTCACAACAATACTCCTTACAGTGCCCTCCCCAGGGATAATGTCACGGTGAAACATCGAACATCAAAAGACCGTCACAGGGATCTCTTATTCCAATATTGTTTTTCAGTCATACATCAGTACAATGTGGTGTGATTAGGTGCACAATAACATAGCCCAGTATCACATGGCGTGGACATACTACCCCATAGCCCACAATATGGCTGCATTTCTCCAATGCATATAGTGGGGATGCAGTACTTTGATAAATCTTTGTGTTGTTACATCAGTCCAACCTTAAGGAGGTCCTTGTGACATTAGTGGTGCATAACAGCATTGTACTACTACTGGAGTGTGTGATGTGATTGTATTGCTCATACTTCACAATAGGACTGGATTACAATTTTGTTGAAGTAGGTGAGGTACACTCCAATACACTGTGATAGACGGATGGCCAAGGCTCAATGGTTAGTCTGTCACCCAGACCGATGAAAGTAAGGCAAAAGATAGAGTATATTAGCAAATTGTATTCAGCTGATTCCGAGCCTGGCTTTTCAGGAGAGATTTTCTTCTTCAGCACTCCTGGTGCATGCCTAAAATAGTTATTGGGAGATTGTGTCCCAGCCTGTGATTTTCCATCCTTAATGGAAATGAGGAGAAATGTATGGCACAATAAGGCAAAATGAGCTCCTTGTTGGCAGTATTAGGAATGGGAGAGTTGTGGGTATTCCATTTCGTGAGGATTATAATAATGATGCATTGCTCTAGTACACCGTAATAGAGAATCATTATTCCATTACACCATACAGTAATACACAGTAATAGGGATTCATTGGACAAATATTACAAAATGAGAATGGAGTGTATCAATAACCACAATATGGAACAGCAGAATGTTAATGCATGACTCCAATATTGTAAAATAGAGATGAAATATCTAATATGTCATATCAGGACTCAGTCTTCTTATCACAACACAACAAATACATTGTCTAATACTGCAGAAGAGAGATGAGTTATGTTTAATATTTCACAATGGTGTTCCAATATTACAGTGTACCAAAATAACCATGGACCACTTTGGCACAGTATAATGTGGGGCTTAATTGTACTAGGACACCACATAGAGAATGGTACATTGCACTGCACAGTGAGAGTAACATAATGCCCACAACCTAGAATAGGAGCCAAGCACCTCAATACATTGCAACAGAAGGAACTCTACAATGGACAGTAACCGAGCTGGACATCTAGTGCACTATTTGGGGAATTTATTCCAATACAATAGGCACATCGTATTTCAAAGTTTGCTCCAATAGACTGTAATATGGATGGAACTCACCAATAGATTGTAATAAGGGTCTCTTAAAAACTGTAACATGGACTGATCCTATCCTGAAATAGTGATGGTGTATTCCAATACAATGTAACTGGGCTGGGACATCCAGCTGCAGCTCCTGACAGACCACATTGCGGCACTGCAGCTGCGCATGGATTCACTTTGGAGTATCCACGATGCTGAGGATGTCGTGAATAGCACGTTTAGTGAGTTGGTCACACCGCAGGTAAAGGTTACTCAGGCAGTTAGGGAATGGGTGACCATCAGGCAGAGCAGCGGAAGGAATGTAGTGCAGGGGTTCCCTGCGGTCATCTCCCTCCAAAACAGATACACCACCTTGGGTGCTATTGGGGCGGATGACTGATCAGGGGAGGGCAGCAGCAGCCAAGTTCATGGCACCATGGGTGGCTCTGGTGCACAGGAGGGCAGAAAAAAGAGTGGGAGAGATATAGTGGTAGGGGATTCTATTGAAAGGAGAATAGATAGGCATTTCTGCAGCCACAATCGAGACTCCAGGATGGTATGTTGCCTCCCTGGTGCAAGGAACAAGGATGTCTCGGAGCGGCTGCAGGACATTTTGGAGGGGGAGGGTGAACAGCCAGTTGTCGTGGTGCATATAGGTACCAACGATATAGGTAAAAAACGGGATGAGGTCCTACAAGCTGAATTTAGGGAGCTAGGAGTTAAATTAAAAAGCAGGACCTCAAAAGTAGTAATCTCAGGATTGCTACCAGTGCTAGTTAGAGTAGGAATTACAAGATAGCTAAGATGAATACGTGGCTTGAAGAGTGGTGCAGGAGGGAGGGATTCGAATTCCTGGGACATTGGAACTGGTTCTGGGGGAGGTGGGACCACTACAAACCGGTCTGCATCTGGGCAGGACCGGAACCAATGTCCTAGGGGGAGTGTTTGCTAGTGCTGTGGAGGAGGGGTTAAACTAATATGGCAGGGAGATGCAGGGAGACAGAGGGAAGTAAAATGGGGGCAGAAGCAAAAGATAGAAAGAAGAAAAGTAAAAATGGAGGGCAGAGAAACCCAAGGCAAAAATCAAAAAGGGCCACATTACAGCAAAATTCTAAAGGGACAAAGTGTGTTAAAAAGACAAGCTTGAAGGCTCTGTGCCTCAGTGTGAGGAGTATTCATAATAAGGTGGACGAATTAACTGCACAAGCAGCTATTAACAAATATGATATAATTGGGATTACGGAGACATGGCTCCAGGGTGACCAAGGCTGGGAACTCAACATCCAGGGGTATTCAACATTTAGGAAGGATAGACAGAAAGGAAAAGGAGCTGGGGTAGCTTTGCTGGTTAAAGAGGAAATTAACGCAATAGTAAGGAAGGCCATTAGCTTGGATGCTGTGGAATCTGTATGGGTAGAGTTGCAGAATACCAAAGGGCAGAAAACGCTCGTGGGAGTTGTGTACAGACCACCAAACAGTAGTAGTGAGGTTGGGGACAGCATCAAACAAGAAATTAGGGTTTCATGCAATAAAGGCACTGCAGTTATCATGGGCGACTTTAATCTACATATAGATTGGGCTAACCAAACTGGGAGCAATACAGTAGAGGAGGATTTCCTGGAGTGTATTAGGGATGGTTTTCGAGACCAATATGTCGAGGAACCAACTAAAGGGCTGGCCATCCTAGACTGGGTGATTTGTAATGAGAAAGGACTAATTAGCAATTTTGTTGTGCGATGCCCCTTGGGGAAGAGTGACCATAATATGTTAGAATTCTTTATTAAGATGGAGAGTGACACAGTTAATTCAGAGATTAGGGTCCTGAACTTAAGGAAAGGTAACTTCGATGGTATGAGACGTGAATTGGCTAGAATAGATTGGCGAATGATACTTAAAGGGTTGACAGTGGATAGGCAATGGCAAACATTTAAAGATCACATAGATGAACTTCAACAATTGTACATCCCTGTCTGGAGTAAAAATAAAACGGGGAAGGTGGCTCAACTGTGGCTAACAAGGGAAATCATGGATAGTGTTAAATCCAAGGAAGATGCATATAAATTGGCCAGAAAAAGCAGCAAACCTGAGGACTGGGAGAAATTTAGAATTCAGCAGAGGAGGACAAAGGGTTCAATTAGGAGGGGGGAAATAGAGTATAAGAGGAAGCTTGCTGGGAAAATAAAAGTTGACTGCAAAAGCTTCCATAGATATGTGAAGAGAAAAAGATTAGTGAAGACAAACGGAGGTCCCTTGCAGTCAGAATCAGGCGAATTTAGCATGGGGAACAAAGAAATGACAAACCAATTGAACAAATACTTTGGTTCTGTCTTCACTAAGGAAGATGCAAATAACCTTCTGGAAATACTAGGGGACCGAGGGTCTAGTGAGAAGGAGGAACTGAAGGAAATCCTTATTAGTCAGGAAATTGTGTTAGGGAAATTGATGGAATTGAAGGCCGATAAATCCCCAGGGCCTGATAGTCTGTATCCCAGAGTACTTAAGGAAATGGCCCGAGAAATAGTGGATGCATTGGTGATCATTTTCCAACAGTCTATCGACTCTGGATCAGTTCCTATGAACTGGAGGGTAGCTAATGTAACCCCACTTTTTAAAAAAGGAGGGAGAGAAAACGGGGAATTATAGACCGGTTGGCCTGACATCAGTAGTGGGGAAAATGTTGGAATCAATTATTAAAGATGAAATTGCAGCGCATTTGGAAACAGTGACAGGATTGGTCCAAGTCAGCATGGATTTAAGAACGGGAAATCATGCTTGACAAATCTTCTAGAATTTTTTGAGGATGTAACTGGTAGAGTGGACAAGGGAGAACCAGTGAATGTGGTGTATTTGGACTTTCAAAAGGCTTTTGACAAGGTCCCACACAAGAGATTGGTGTGCAAAATTAAAGTACATGGTATTGGGGATAACGTATTGGCGTGGATAGAGAACTGGTTGGCAGACAGGAAGCAGAGAGTCGGGATAGAGAGGTCCTTTTCAGAATGGCAGGCAGTGACTAGTTGGGTGCCGCAGGGCTCAGTGCTGGGACCCCAGCTATTTACAATATACATCAATGATTTAGATGGAGGAATTGAGTGTAATATCTCCAAGTTTGCAGATGACACTAAGCTGGATGGTGGTGTGAGCTGTGAGGAGGATGCTAAGAGGCTGCAGGGTGACTTGGACAGGTTAGGTAAGTGGGAAAATGCATGGCGGATGCAGTATAATGTGGACAAATGTGAAGTTATCCACTTTGGTGGCAATAACATGAAGGCAGAATATTATCTGAATGGCGGCAGATTAGGAAAAGGGGAGGTGCAACGAGACCTGGGTGTCATGGTACATCAGTCATTGAAAGTTGGCATGCAGGTACAGCAGCCATGGCATGTTGGCTTTCATAGGGAATTTGAGTATAAGAGCAGGGAGGTCTTACTGCAGTTGTACAGGGCCTTGGTGAGGCCTCACCTGGAATATTGTGTTCAGTTTTGGTCTCCTAATCCGAGGAAGGACGTTCTTGCTATTGAGGGAGTGCAGCGAAGGTTCACCAGACTGATTCCCGGGATGGCAGGACTGACATATGAGGAGAGACCGGATCGACTGGGCCTGTATTCACTGGAGTTTAGAAGAATGAGAGGGGATCTCATAGAAACTGGACAGGTTAGATGCAGGAAGAATGTTCCCGATGTTGGGGAGTCCAAAACCAGGGGACACAGTCTAAGGATAAGGATTATGCCATTTAGGACTGAGATGAGGAGAAACTTCTTTACTTGGAGAGTTGTTAACCTGTGGAATTCTCTACCGCAGAGAGTTGTTGATGCCAGTTCATTGGATATATTCAAGAGGGAGTTAGATATGGCCCTTACAGCTAAAGGGATCAAGGGGTATGGAGAGAAAGCAGGAAAGGGGTACTGAGGTGAATGATCAGCCATGATCCTTTTGAATGGTGATTCAGGCTCAAAGGGCCAAATGGCCTACTCCTGCATCTATTTTCTATGTTTCTATGTTTCTATGAACTCATCAATAGACTATAATAAGGCTGGAACGGTCTAAGACTGTAATGAGGATGGAACTGTCCAATAGACTGTAATAATGATGGAACTGTCCAATAGACTGTAATAAGGTTGAACTGTCTAATGGACCGTAATAAGGATGGAACTGTCCAATAGACTGTAATAAGGTGGAACTCACCAATAGACTGTATTAAGGCTGGAACTGTCTAATAGACTGTAACGAGGATGGAACTATTCAATAGACTGTAATAATGATGGAATTCACCAATAGACTGTAATAAGGTGGAACTGTCCAATAGAATGTAATAAGGATAGAAGTTACCAATAGACTGTAATAAGGTGGAACTGTCCAATAGGCTGTAATAAGGATAGAAGTGACCAATAGACTGTAATAAGGTGGAACTAACCAATAGACTGTAATAAGGATGGGACTGTCTAATAGACTGTAATAATGATGGAACTCACCAATAGATTGTAATAAGGATGGAACTGTCCACTAGATTGTAATAAGGGTTAAGGTAAGAGTATAAGTATGTAGGAAATAGGAGGTAGCATAGGCTATTTGGCCCTTCAAGCCTGCTCTGCCATTCAACAGGATTATGGTTGATCTTCTACCTCAAATCACCCTTACCGCACTATCCCCATGTCCAATAATTTCCTTAATTCCCCCAAATCTATCGACCTCTGTCTTGAAGATACTCAATGACTGAGCATGCACAGCTCTCTGGGGCTGAGAATTCCAAAAATTCACAATCCTTTGAATGAAGAAATTTCTCCTCATCTCAGTCCTATATGGCCAACCCTTTATTTTGAGACTGGGACCCCGTGTCCTAGATTCCCCAGCCAGTGGAAACATCTTCTCATCGTTAACCCTGTCAAGCCCCTTAAGAATTTTATATGTTTCAATTAGATCACCTCTCATTCTTCTAAACTCTAGAGATTATAGGCCTAGTCTACTCAATCTCTCCTCATAGGCCAATCCCATCATCCCAGGAACCAGTCTAGTGAACCTTCGTTGCACTCCCTCTATAGCAAGTATGTCTTTCCTTAGGTAAGGAGACCAGAACTGTACACAATACTCCAGGTATGGCCTCACAAATGCCCAGTATAATTGTACCAAAATTGTACCGAAATGGTGTTGAAATTGCCCCTTTCTATAAGGCCTGTGGTCGCCTGAAAGCAGACTGGCCTCTGTGTCCCCATTGAGGGGCTACCATTTTATAAATTGCCCTTCCTCAGTTTGGGAGTGGTGTACAGGACTGCTCTGCCCGTTCTTCCACCGCGTCATGCACGCGCTGACCCCTTACCGACTGGCAGTGACCCCTTACTGAAATTGCCCCGTGGGAATTTGTCCCTTTTGAAAATTGCCCCGCGGGAGCGGCTGCCACCGGTCGATGCCACCGACAGCTTCTGTGGCTTGGCGGTGTAGGCCGCCCTTAAAGGGGAGGTGGCGTTGCCGGCGACTCCATGTTTTTTTTTGTCGGCCGACTGCCAGGTAGGGCCAACAATTATGTCCACTGGCCTGGCCGAAACCCTCCCTGGTGGTCCAGTGTTTGCCACTGAACTGGCTGCAGAGTTCGCAGAGGCCCTCCCCTTTAACTGAAGGGGAGGGACGTTGTAATGCGTCAGCGCAATGACATCATCAGTGCGGCGCTGATGCCGTGTAGCATCGGTCACTCCGCCCCGTCCCCACTTCCGCCCTGAAGATGAGGCCACTTCCACCCCGCTCCATAAAAAAGCACAAAGTGCTGAATTTCTCCAGATTTGCCGCCCCAATGGGTGGCCGGAACACTTCAAGAATGGTAGGTGCGACTCGTTTCGGGCGGTGGGTAATTTTAGTCCCCTTTACTCTCACGCTCTAATCCCTTTGTAACAAAAGCTAACATACCATTTGCTTCCCTAATTGCTTGCTGTACCTGCACGTTAACTTTATCTGATTCATGTACAAGGACACCCAGGTCCCTCTGAATGCAAACATTTCCCAGTCTCTTGCCATACCAACCAAACTGGATAACTTCACACTTCCCCACATTGTATTCCATTTACCATGTTGTTGCCCACTCAGTCAACCTGTCTATATCTCTCTGCAGCTACTTTGTGTCCTCTTCACAGCTTAGTTTCCCACCTAACTTTGTATCATCAGCAAACTTGGTTACATTACACTCAGTCCCTTCATCTAAGTTATTAATATAGATTGTAAATAGCTGAGGCCCAAGCACCGATCCCTGTGGTACCCCACTAGTTACAACCTACCAACCCAAAAAAGTCCCGTTTATTCCTACTCTCTGTTTTCTGTCCATTAACCAATCCTCAATCCATGCCAATATATTACCTCCAACCCCATGAGTCCTAATTTTGTGTATTAACCTCTTGTGTGGCACCTTATCAAATACTTTTTGAAAATCCAAATACACTACATCCACTGGTTCCCCCTTATCCATCCTACTAGTTACATCTTCAAAAAATTCTAACAGATTTGTCAAACACGATTTCCCTTTCATAAAACCATGTTGACTGCCTAATCATGTAACGATTTTCTAAGTGCCATGTTACCACATCCCTAATAATGGATTCGAGCATTTTGATGTCAGGCTAACCGACCTATAGTCCCTCATTTCTTTTCTCTCTTCCTCCTTTCTTAAATAGCGGGGTTATGTTTGCTACCTTCCAATCCTTGGGGGCTGTTCTAGAATCTTGGGAATTTTGGAAGATTAACACCAATACATCCACTATCTCTGCACCTACCTCTTTTAAAACCCTAGGATGCAGGTCATCAGCTCCAGAGGATTTGCCGCCACTTAGTTCCTTTAATTTCTCCAGTACTATGTGTTTGCTTATATTGATTTCTCTAAGTTCCTCATTCTCTAAACACCCTTGGATCCCTATTATTTCTAGAATATTTTTTGGGTCCTCTACCGTGAAGAGATGTGTAATGTCTCTGCCATTTCATTATTGCCCATTATAATTTCTCTTGTCGCTACCTCTAATGGGCCCACATTTACTTTCACTAATTTCTTCCTATTTACATACATATAGAAACTGTTGTGTATCTGTAAAGCATGCACTCCCATGTTCCGCCACCAGGGAGCGCATCCCCTGAAGTCCCAAGGGATCCCAGCATTCCTTGGGAGCACTGTATATAAGCCGGCCCCTAAGGCCTGTTCCTCATTCTGGAGTGTCTTAATAAAGTCTGAGGTCACTGTTACTTTAACCTCCCTGTGTGCAGTCTCATCTGTGTTAGGAACACAATAACTGGCGACGAGTATACGAATCCAACGCAAAGATGCAGCAAACTGTGGGCAATCTGGAGAAGTTCTCGGAGGGTGAGGACTGGGAAGCCTATGGCGAACGGCTAGACCAGTACTTTGTAGCCAACGAGCTGGACGGAGAAGGAAGCGCTGCAAAAAGGAGAGCTGTCCTTCTCACAGTCTGCGGGGCACCGACCTATAGCCTCATGAAGAATCTTCTGGCTCTGGTGAAACCCACAGATAAGTCGTACAAGGAGCTGTGTATACTGGTTCGGGAGCATCTTAACCCGAGGGAGAGCGTGCTGATGGCGAGGTATCGGTTCTACACGTACCAGCGATCTGAAGGTCAGGAAGTGGCGAGCTACGTCGCCGAGCTAAGGCGACTTGCAGGACAATGTGAGTTTGATGGCTACCTGCAGCAAATGCTCAGAGACTTTTTTGTACTGGGCATTGGCCACGAGACCATCCTACGAAAAGACACCGACCCTCAGTAAGGCCATTGCGCTAGCACAGGCGTTTATGTCCACCAGTGATAACATCAAACAAATCTCTCAGCACACAAGTGCTAGCAATGTTTATAAATTAACTGGAACTGTGTATGCGAGCAGAAATGTACAGGGCAGAAACCACGAGTCTGCAACTGCCAGCAGGCCTCAGGTGACCCAGATGACTCAGAGTCCACAATAAAGGATGAATGCAAGGCAATTCACACCTTGTTGGCATTGTGGAGGCTTCCATTCAGCCTATTCATGCTGCTTCAAAGGATATGTTTGCAAGAGCTGTGGAACAATGGGGCACCTCCAACGAGCTTGCAGATGAGCTGCAAGCTCTGCAAAACCTGCTAAACACCACGTGGCAGAGGAAGATCTGTCCATGGTGGATCAAAGCAATTTCGAGCCTCAGAGAGAGGAGGCAGATGCTGAAGTACATGGGGTGCACACAGTTTCGACGAAATGTCCACCTATAATGCTAAATGTAAAATTGAATGGCTTACCTGTAGCCATGGAACTGGACACTGGCGCTAGCCAATCCATCATGAGTAAAAAGATGTTTGAGAGACTGTGGTGCAACAAGGCACTCAGACCAGCCCTGAGCCCCATCCACACGAAACTGGGAACTGGGAAGAGCTCATCACTGTCCTGGGCAGTGCCATGGTTAAGGTCACCTACGAGGGCACGGTGTACGAACTGCCACTCTGGATTGTCCCGGGCGATGGCCCCACACTGCTTGGAAGGAGCTGGCTGGGCAAAATCCGCTGGAACTGGGATGACATCCGAGCGCTATCACATATCGATAAGGCCTCATGTACCAAGGTTCTTAACAAATTTCCTTCCCTTTTTGAGCCAGGTATTGGAAACTTTTCCGAGGCGAAGGTGCAGATCCACTTGGTCCCAGAGGCACGACCCATTCACCACAAGGTGCGGGCGGTACCTCACATGACAAGGGAGAGAGTGGAAATCGAGCTGGACAGGCTGCAACATGAGGGCATCATCTCCCCAGTGGAATTCAGCGAGTGGGCCAGCCCGATTGTTCCAGTACTCAAAAGTGATGGCACGGTCAGGATTTGCGGCGGTTATAAAGTAACTATTAATCGTTTCTCACTACAGGACCAATACCCGCTACCTAAGACAGACGACGTAATTGCGACACTGGCAGGAGGCAAGGTGTTCACCAAGCTCGACCTGACTTCGGCCTACATGACGCAGGAGCTGGAGGAGTCTTCGAAGGGCCTCACCTGCATCAACACGCACGAGGGACTGTTCATCTACAACAGATGCCCGTTTGGAATTTGGTCGGCTGCAGCGATCTTCCAGAGAAACATGGAGAGCCTACTCAAGTCGGTACCACACATGGTGGTTTTTCAGGACGACGTATTGGTCATGGGTTGGGACACCGTCGAGCACCTACAAAACCTGGAGGAGGTCCTCCAGTGACTGGATCACATAGGGCTGCGGTTGAAGAGGTTGAAATGCGTCTTCATGGCAACAGAAGTGGAGTTTTTGGGGAGAAAGATCGCGGCGGACGGCATTCGGCCCACAGACACCAAGACAGAGGCTATCAGGAATGCGCCCAGGCCACAGAACGTAACGGAGCTGCGTTTTGGTAACTATTTTGGTAACTTCCTACCGGGGTTAAGCACCCTCTTAGAGCCCCTACATGTGTTATTGCGTAAAGGTGAGAACTGGGAATGGGGAAAAAAACAAGAAATTGCTTTTGAGAAAGCCAGAAACATTTTATGCTCCAACAAGCTGCTTGTATTGTATAACCCATGTAAAAGACTTGTGCTAGCATGTGATGCGTCGTCGTACAGAATCGGTGTGTATTACAACACGCTAACATTGCGGGGAAGTTGCAACCTGTCGCCTATGCCTCCAGGAGCTTGTCTAAGGCCGAGAGGGCCTGCAGCATGATTGAGAAAGAGGCATTAGCGTGTGTGTTCAGGGTTAAGAAAATGCATCAGTACCTGTTTGGTCTCAAATTTGAGCTGGAAACCGATTTCAAGCCCCTCATATCCCTGTTCGCTGAAAGCAAGGGGATAAATACTAATGCCTCAGCCCGCATACAAAGGTGGGCACTCGCGCTATCAGTGTATAAGTACACCATCCGCCACAGGCCAGGCATCGAGAACTGTGCGGACGCTCTCAGTCGGCTACCATTGCCCACCATGGGAGTGGAAATGGCGCAGCCTGAAAACTTGTTGATGGTCATGGAAGCATTTGAAAATGATAAATCACCTGTCACAGCCCGCCAGATTAGGACTTGGACCAGCCAAGATCCTCAGCTGTCCCTAGTAAAAAAAACTGTGTACTGCATGGGAGCTGGGCCAGCATCCCCATTGAAATGCAAGAGCCAATCAAGCCGTTCCAGCAGCGAAAGGACGAGCTGTCCATTCAGGCAGACTGCCTGTTGTGGGGTAACCGTGTAGTACTATCCAAAAAGGGCAGGGAGACATTCATCTCGGATCTCCACAGCACACACCCGGATATAGTAATGATGAAAGCGATAGCCAGATCCCACGTGTGGTGGCCCGGTATCGACTCTGACTTAGAGTCCTGTTTACAGCAATGCAGCGTGTGTGCTCAGTTGAGCAACGCGCCCAGAGAGGCACCACTAAGTTTGTGATCCTGGCCCTCCAGACCATGGTCAAGGATCCATGTCGACTATGCGGGCCCGTTTCTCGGTAAAATGTTCCTGGTGGTGGTGGATGCTTTTTCAAAATAGATTGAATGTGAAATAATGTCGGGAAGCACTGCCACCGCCACCATTGAAAGCCTGAGGGCCATGTTTGCCACCCATGGCCTGCCTGACATACTGGTCAGTGACAACGGGCCATGTTTCACCAGTGCCGAATTTAAAGAATTCATGACCCACAATGGGATCAAACATGTCACCTCGGCCCCATTTAAACCAGCCTCCAATGGGCAGGCAGAGCGGGCAGTACAAACAATCAAACAGAGCCTTAAATGAGTCACAGAAGGCTCACTCCAAACCCGCCTGTCCCGAGTACTGCTCAGCTACCGCACAAGACCCCACTCGCTCACACAGGGGTGCCGCCGGCTGAGCTACTCATGAAAAGGACATATAAAACCAGACTCTCGCTGGTTCACCCCAACCTGCATGATCAGGTAGAGTGCAGGCGGCAACAACAAAATGTAAACGATGGTCACGCCACTGTGTCACGGGAAATTGATCTGAATGTACCCTGTGTATGTGCTAAACTATGGACATGGTCCCAAGTGGATCGCAGGCACAGTGATAGCTAAAGAAGGGAGTAGGGTGTTTGTAGTCAAACTAGACAATGGACAAATTTGCAGAAAGCACCTGGACCAAACGAGGCTGCGGTTCACAGACTGCCCTGAACAACCCACTGCAGACACCACCTTTTTTGAGCCCACAACACACACCCAAAAGATCAACAACACTACCCCAGGAACAGGAAATCGAACCCATCACACCCAACAGCCCAGCAAGGCCAGGCTCACCCAACAGCCCTGCAGGGCCAACAACACATCAGCCCAGTGAGGGCACAGCCAACACACCAGAACAGACATTTGTACCGAGGCGGTCCACCAGGGAAAGAAAGGCTCCCGACCGCCTCACTTTGTAAATAGTTTTCACTTTGACTTTGGGGGGGAGTGATGTTGTGTATCTGTAAAGCATGCACTCCCATGTTCCACCACCAGGGAGTGCATCCCCTGAAGTCCGAAGGGATCCCAGCATCCCTTGGGAGCACTGTATATAAGCCGGTCCCTAAGGCCTGTTCCTCACTCTAGAGTGTCTTAATAAAGACTGAGATCACTGTTACTTTAACCTCCCTGTGTGTAGTCTCATCTGTGTTTGGAACACAATAGAAACATTTACAATCTGTTTCTTATGTCTCTTGCTAATTTACTCTCATATTCTTTTACCTCTTTCCTTATCAATTTCTTGGTTCTCCTTTGCTGAATTCTAAAATCCTCCCCAACCCCAAGCTTACAGCTCTTTTGGCAACATTATAATCCTGTTCCTTTGACCTAATACTATCTTAAACTTCTCTTGATAGCCAAGGTTGGACCACTTTTCCTATGGGATCGTTGTGCCTTAAAGGCATGTATATTTATTGTGAATTATGTAGTAATTATTTAAATGCTAGCCATTCCTTATCTAATTTGGATTGAACTAACCAATAGATTGTAATAAGATGGAACTCACCAAAGAGTGTAATAAGGATGGAGCTCACCAATAGACTGTAATAAGGATGGAGCTCACTAACAGACTGTAATAAGGATGGAGCTCACCAATAGACTCTAATAATGATGGAACTGCCCAATAGACTGTAATAAGGGTGGAACTCACCAATAGACTGTAATAACCTTTTTCTAACTCCTGCCATTACCATTCCAAGTCGGCCCATCATCCCTTTTGTCTCTCTAATCTCTCCTTCCTTCCACCCTATCACAGACCTTCACTTTTGTTCTTTCTTCCCCTCCGCCTTTTAGTGCTTCTTAAGAATCTGTTCTTTCTGAACATTCACCAGTTCTGACGAATGGTCATTGACCCGAAACGTTAACTCTGTTTCTCTCTACAGATGCTGCCTGACCCGCTGAGATTTCCAGCATTTTCTGTTTTTATTTCAGATTGCAGCATCCGCAGTATTTTGCTTTTTTAATAATGTTGGAACTGTCCAATAAACTGTAATATGGATGGAGCTCGCAGATAGACGTTAATGTGTGGATCTCTCAAAAACTGTAACGTGGACTGATCTTATTGACTGAAATAGTGATGGTGTACTCCAATACAATGTAATAGAGATGGACCAATAGACTGTAATAATGCTGGAACTGTTCAATAGATTGTAATAAGGATGGAACTCACCAATAGACTGTAATAGTGACAGAATACTCTAATATAGTGTAATAGGAATGCAACTTTCCAGTACATTGTAATAGCAATGAGCAATGGAATGCAATATAGGAAGGCTTCAGCACTGCAATGCAGTATAACAGGAATTATAGGAAGTGCTGAACTTATGTGTTTAATTTTTTCAATTTGATATTGGAACCAAATGATAAACAATATGTGAACTGTATTAATGGAGTAGGACAAGAGGAATTTCTTCTCACTGGCAATGGTGATCAAGAGGAAGCTGTGCATGGGAACATCAATTATTGATTAGATCTCACTCCAAGTCCAAGTTAGTTTAATTTTCCCAGTCTGACTGGAGATTGACAACCTTTGATCAATGTCAAAACCAGGCAGATATAATTAAACTTAAAATAAGATTCTCAGCAAAGGCCAGTAACCACCCCCAAGTTTATTTACTTGATCCTCACTCCTTATTGTTCTGGCACAAAGTTCAGCTATACCCTCGTGTTGTCAGTCATTTCAATGACAGCTCTTTTCTGTTTTCATTTGCCGATCACCGCATTTGTGTCAGTGTGAAGGGCATCGGATGCTCAGTGACATCCAACCGGTGGTATAACCTGGGTCAGCAGTCAGAGTGCGGATCGCAGTACGGCACAAATCCACGTTTTGGTTAAAAAGTTTCCCAGATACAAATCCACAGCAAAGGGATTACACTGTAGTCAGCTAACTGTAGCAGTGCATCCCTTACGACCAGAGTTGGAGTGTTAAAAGGTAAACTGAGAGCCCCTCACAGCTGTGACAACGGGTCGACAGGAGTTCTGATGTCCCATCAAGCAGTTGGTAATATATCAGCTGCTTCCCTAAGGAAGCTGGAAGTGTGCTGGAGGTTATAAAGACAGGCTGAGTTGTAGAGTGTAGGTTCATGCAGAAAACTAATTCATATTTTTCATGCAGCTTAAAGCTATAAGCTAGCAAGAAGGATGTCATAGAAAGAAGGTAGGGGACAAATGAAAGGAACGACACTCCAGTCCTTCCTCAATCCATAGGTGCATACACTTCTAGCAGGGAGTACAACCAGGAGTGATTTCCCCTCCATCTCCCTAACCTGGGCACAGTAAGAATAATTATAGTGCTCTGCTGCCATCCCAGCCAAGAGCAGTTAACTCAACACAGCCTGGGCATCAACCCTGGGGCCTTCCTGCGAGTATTTGGCTCAGTACTACACAAGGTTTGCAAAACCCAGATCCGGGTTTAGGCACCCATGAAACCCACAGCCACAGTGAGCCCTTGGTGCAAGCAACAACAACAACAACTTGCATTTATATAGCGCCATTAATGTAGTGAAATGTCCCAAGGGGCTTCACAGGAGTATTATGAGATTTTAAAAAAATTGCCACGGAGCCGCATAAGTAGAAATTAGCGTAGCTGACCAAACGCTTGGTCAAAGAGGTAGGTTTTAAAGAGCGTCTTGAAGGAGGAAAGAAAGGTAGAGAGGCGGAGAGGTTTAGGCAGGGAGTTCCAGAGCTTGGAGCCCAGGCAACAAAAGGCACGGTCACCGATGGTGGAGCGATTATAATCAGGGATGCTCAAGAGAGCAGAATTAGAGGAGCGCAGACATCTCGGGGGGGTTGTGGGACTGGAGGAGATTACAGAGTTAGGGAGGGGTGAGGCCATGGAGGGATTTGAAAATAAGGATGAGAATTTAAAAATCGAGGCGTTGCTTAACCGGAATGCAATGTAAGTCAGCGAGCACAGGGGTGATGGGTGAGCGTGACTTTGTACGAGTTAGGACATCGGAAGTCGAGTTTTGGATCACATCTAGTTTATGTAGGGTAGAATGTTGGAGGCCAGCCAGGAATGCGTTGGAATAGTCAAGTCTAGAGGTAACAAAGGCATGAATGAGGGCTTCAGCAGCGGATGAGCTGAGGCAAGGGTGGAGACAGACGATGTTACAGAGGTGGAAATAAGTGATCTTAGTTATGCTGCGGATATGTGGTCGAAGGCTTATTTCAGGGTCAAATATGACACCAAGGTTGCGAACAGTCTGGTTCAGCCTCAGAGAGAAGTTGGGGAGAGGGATAGTCAATGTCTAGGGAATAGAGTTCGTAGTGGGGACCGAAAACAATGGCTTCAGTCTTCCCAATATTTAATTGGAGAACATTTCTGCTCATCCAGAACAAGCAGTCTGACAATTTAGAGACCGTGGTGGGGTCGAGAGAAGTGGTGGTGAGGTAGAGCTGGATGTTGCCAGCATACATGCTTATGCTGCTTATGCTCCCCAATGGTTGCAGGATTTCTGTGGATAGTCTGGATAAAACAGGACAAACTTTTCAAACACAATGGGCTCAATTTTCCCGGGTCATTTGCGTCGTTTTTTCTGGTGTACTTATTTTTTCAAAGTTTCCCCCTGCGACCTGCTCCAGCGTAACTGAGTTAGTTACAATTTTTATAGGTGTTTTTTTTGACATAACAGGGCGTTCCCTCATGTCTGCACCGGTTTTCATAATTTTTCGCAGTTTGGCCAAAAATTTGTCCTCCTAGGTCGGCATATCTGGCCACTCCCGAAAAACCTTCTGGTGAGTTAGCAGAAACCAGCGCACATTGACAAATCAGCACTGAGAGATGCCATGTTTTTCATCGAAGATTTTGGAGGGAGTCAAGAACACTCTAAAAATCAATAATAAAGTTAAACTTTTTTAAACCCGTCAACGCAGTAAATGGAAGTTTTAGGGATTTCAGAAGTTTTCATTTTTTTTCTTACTTACACGCCACCACCGAACGTCTTCAAGCAGGAATGGAGGATCATGGCTTTGGCTGGCAGTATCGTCCCCACGCCCGGACACAGGGGCTCAGCTGGAAAACAAGCCCAGGGGGGAGGGAGGGGGTGGCGGAAGAGAGGGAGGTACCGACTGATCGTAAGCTTTCTGCACTGAGCCCGGGGAGCGAGGTGCTGATCGGAAGCCTTCTGAAAACTGCAATTAGTTGGGGGGGGGGGGGGGGGGGGGCGTGGAGAAGGGGAGGTCACAAGACTGCAATGAGTTGGGAGGTGGGGGGAGGAGAAGTCACAAGACCTGGGAGTGGTCCATCTATACAGACCTTGGTGAGAGAAAACAAAGAACCTATGCTTGTCTGCCTTCCAGCCATTTTGAGCTTCTTGCAAAGGTAAAATTTAACTATGGGGGCAATACTGACAATGCCATACCTTGTGCGAGCCTTCTGCATGATGGTACTATGTAGGAGAGAATTGATTCAATGTCATTGCATGAGGAACATCAGAGCCCGTAGGGTGCTGGGCAGGAGACCTTACCCACGTCAGTTATATCGAGACAGGCATTCGTACCTGCACCAGAGTGATGCAGACTGTGTCAGAAGGCTGTGTTTCTGCAAAGAAGTTGTAATTGTGAGTTGGTGAAAGCAGACCTGCAACCTAGAAGCATCAGGAGGACTGCTTTGTCAGTTGAAGTAAAGATTACAGCTGCACTTTCATTCTATGCCTCCGGATTGTTTCAAGCTACAAATGGGGATGTGTGCACCATTTCTCAACATGCAACACATGTCTGCATTCAGCAGATGACAGCTGCAGTATATGCCCAGAAGAATGACGATATAAAGTTCCTCATGACCACCCAGGCAATGCGTGACAGGGCTGTGGGCTTCTACAGGATTGCTGGCTTCCCAAAGGTACAGGGCTGCATTGATTGTACCCACATCGCCTTGCGAGCACCTGTGGAGGATTCTGAGATGTACAGGAACAGAAAAGTCTCCATTAATGTACAGCTCGTGTGTGACAACATGCATTGTATCATGTCGGTCGATGCAAGATACCCTGGGAGCACCCATGATGCATTCATCCTAGGCGAGAGCGTTATATGTGCCACGTTTCAGCAGCAGGCAGAAGGGCAGAGTTGGCTACAGAGAGACAAAGGTTACAGCCTCGCCAACTGGCGCATGACTCCCTACGCGTAACCCGGATGGAAGCTGACTATGAATACAACATGTCGCACATTGCGACGTGCATCATCATAGAGAGGACCAGTGGCATCTTGAAACAACGTTTCCGACGCCTGGATCATTCCGGAGGCTACTTGCTATACTCCCCTGAGATTGTCGGTCAGTTCACTGTTGTGTGCTGCATGCTGCATAACTTAGCCATCATGAGGCAGCAGCAGCTGGTAGTAGAAGACCCACCTGAGGTGAGAGTGGCTGATGATAATGATGACGAAGATGCAGATGACGAGCAGGAGGAGGACAAGGACGAGGACGAGGACGAGGAAGTCATGCAACTACCTGAATCTGGAGCACAACGGCGCAGAAGGGCAGGCCGTCGTGCCCCTTTAACGATTGTTCGAGCCTTGCGCCAGCAGCTCATCGTGAATGCTTTGTTGCCTGAAGGCTCAGTGGCAACTATTGAAAAGGACCATGTTTACTGTTTAAACGTGTTCCGTAATGTTGTGTTGTGTTAATGGGACAAATGATGGAAATTATTCTTGTTTACTTCAAAAGTTGTGTTAATAATCAAACAAATAATGGAAATGATTCAGATTTAATGTAAAATATATTTTATTCAAAAGTTGAACAAACCGTTCATTGTAGTTAACTTTAATAAAATTATTCTTGTATCAAACTTTAAAGTTTTCAGTTACAATCATTTGCAAACTTTAAGATCACTTAAAAACTTTAAGATCACTGACTAACTTTTAAACTTGTAAATTTACATAACTTACAAAAATCTTTTAATTTGAGAACAACAGTAACAATAATAATAACAACAGCAGCAAAGAAAGGCTGCACCCATCTCTCCTCCACTTTATTCTAAGACTGCCCGCCGCGCTTGGTCTTGGTGACTCCACACCTGCCCGCAGGCGGTGGAACAGTGTTTCTGGGGTTGGTACCAAGCTTATTCTTTTTAAGATCTCTGGTAGTACACACCTGTTGAGGGAGGGTGGCAGGTGGCAATGTGGAAGGCTCGGATTGGGCCTCTCCAGAGGCTGATCTGGAAATTGGAGTGGGAGTGGCAGTTGATTCTGTCAACGGGCGCAGGGTCTGGGCATGTTCCCTTATAGCAGCAGCTAACTCCGACATTCCCTCCCTCATGCGCCCCAACAGTGTCTCAACGACCTCCAACATTCCCTCCCTCATGTTGAGCAAAACTGTCAACTACCTGTGACATTCCCTTCTTCATGTTCAGTGATAGTGTTTGCATCATCTGACATTCCCTCTCTGATGTTCACTGACAGCGCATCAGCTACCTGTGATGTTCTCTCCCTCATGGTCACCGACATCATTCCCATTTCTCGTGAGATTGCTGTTACTTCTCCCGACAGTCCCGCTACCTCGTCACCCACCCCACTGCTGGTGTACAAGAGTGATCGGGTAAGGTCAATGCTCTCCCCCACTCATTGCTATCATCTGAACCACATCTGTTACATACTGCACCTCAGGAGAGCACGGTCGAGCTCTCCTTCCCCTCCTCCCCATGGGTGTGGCTCACATCCCACCACTGGGACTTGCAGCCTGAGAAAGTGGGGCCCTGGGTGTGCCTCGCTGCACCACAGCACTGGGACCCGCAGCCTCGAACATTCGTAAACCATGGAATGTCCCACGAGCACGCAAACCACGAGTCATGGAAGGGGCTGTCACCGCAATGAGCGGCACCTCCTCCAAAGTCAGTAAAACAGTGGGGGGTCCATCCAGCTCCATCCCCTCCCCCTCCTCCTCCCTCTCACCCCCATGTTCTTGTCTGGAGGGTTGGATTCGAAGATGTTATTCTGTTCAGGCTGGTCCTCGTCTGAATTTTCTTCTACATCATCAGGGTCGGCCTCAAGTTCTGCAAAATATAACAGAACACAGTCAAATGGTTAGCAGTAGATGAGGGGGCAGGATGGGCAGCATGAGTAGGCTCACACAACGCAGGCCAGGTCGCTGATTTGAAGGACTACGATGAATGATAGCACATTGCTTCAATCGATGTGTAGCTGACAGAGACATCCCCAGGAACCGAAGCTTAGCTAGCCCGCGCAGTACTTAACATTTAGCAAAGCCAGATTGTGGAATTTGCAGGACTTACCCTCTCCCTCGAGTGTGGGCCCAGCTTATGCAGTGGTGGTTGCTTTTCTCCAGGCAGGACCCATCTAAGCAGTGACCCTCTCTTCCAAGGGTGTCAGTGGCTGCAGATTTGCCTGGCCCCCTCCTGTTTGGGTTCTTTCTCATTTGTTGTGTGCCACTTTCTTCTGCAAAGATGAAAGCATAACTTTTTAGAGAGGGTGTCTTTCTGCTGGGTGGGACATATACAGCTGGTCACATTTACAATTGCAATTGCATTGAATAAATGAAAATATTATTTACACTAACTACTTGACCAAGGTCCTGCCACTTCTTTTTACACTGGCCTCCAGATCTCGTGGTGGTCACCACTGCACAGTAATCTTCTGCAACTTGGTTCCAGCGTTTCTTCATTTCTTTGGGTGGAACTTTTATGCGACCTCTGCTGGTGTCCAGCTCCTGCCATCTGTTCTCAACCACAGTAACTAGTGCCTCCACTTCATTCTGCAAGAAATCTTTGCACCGCGTTGCATCTTGTATTGCTGTAGCTCCGATTTTTCCAACAGCATTCCTCACACAACTGGCTCTTTAAAAATGGCCGATTGCCAACTAGGATCTGTACTGCGCATGCGTGTCCATTGCAATGATGTCAAAAGCATCACTTTTTTTGTCACGTATGCGCAGAAGGTGCAGCATCGTTTTTTCGGCGCAGACAGCAGGCTCCCCCGAGGCGACTGGACACGCTGCGTGGCACCAAATTCGAATTATACATCGGGGAAACTTTAGCAAAATATTTCCGCCGCATTTCTGGCCTAGAAAAACGGGCGTAACTCTGGCAATACGCCAGAAAACGGGCTTGGGAAAAATTGAGCCCATTGGGACTAAGCAGAAAACACAAGCTAATTTCGAACCATGCGTGGAAAGTTATTTCTCAGAACAAGAGTTAAACACAAGAGAGAGTGTGGAAATGGTTAACATTGAATGTATGAGAAAAAGTAAATAGAAGAGGAAGCTTTTCAATGAGAGCTCAGTAAATATCAATGGTCTATTTGTTCCTGTGACTCCAGCACAGGGTTGTGCAGTAGGCTTAAAACTTTAGTGAGCTCACTTTCATTTAAAAGCAGCAGGTTAGCATTAATCATATCCAAACCTTTTCCAAGGGAAAATGATCAAATAACCCAAAACACAAGAAGGACATTTGAATGTCACCATCCGCAGTATTCTAATAAACTCCCACTGTCACACTTCCAATTATTGCAATTCCAATTATGATCAATATTTTAATGTATATTTCATAATGGAATCAATATTTCTGTTATCAGGCAGTACAATGATACAGTATCCAACTATCAATATTCTCTCTACCAGTTAATTGGCAATACAATAAAACATACAACTTTTTTAATCTGATCACACATTAACTGAAGTCTAGGATGACTCAGTAGAGTTTTATTGCTTCTGGTATTGACCAGCTATCGATTCACCCTTTGTTTCGACACTGATTCAAATGATTTTTTCAATATTCTCCTTGGTAAGACTCTGCTTTGATTTAATGGACTTGATTTCCTCTCTTATTCTGAAGTTTTGAAACTAGAGCGAGTTGAGAGTTCAGTTGTAGTTTTAAGCAAGAACGTAAGGAGTAGTTTGGTTTGCTCGGTTGGCTGTCTGACATGCACATGTTTCAGAGTCTCCAAACTGAGAGGTCCACAGAGGGAGCGTTCCTGTTTGATGTAGAGTGTGTGCTCTCTGTCAGAAAAAGCTAAACGGTTAATGTGCCACCAGTGTGTGCAGGGGGCTAGGCACATAAGCCTATAAAAGGCAGGTCACAGGCCCAAAAAGTGATCAAAAAGGTAATGGGGAATCTGGGCTTCATCGCAAGAGTTACGGAATAAAGAGGGAGGGAGTAAAGATGAAGGTGGTTGTAGTAGGGGACAGTATAGTTAGGGGGATAGATAAGGTTCTCTGCAGCCGAGAGCGTGGGTCCCGAAGGCTGTGTTGCCTACCCGGTGCCAGGGTAAAGGACATCTCCTCTGGGCTGGAGAATAACTTGGAGTGGGAGAGGGAGGAGCCAGTTGTCATGGTATACGTAGGTACCAATGACATAGGTAGGATTAAGAAAAAGGTTCTGCTGAGAGAGTTTGAGCAGCTAGGGACTAAACTGAAAAGCAGAACCACAAAGGTAACAATTTCTGGATTATTACCTGAGCCATGAGCAAATTGGCATAGGATCAATAGAATCAGGGAGATGAATGCGTGGCTCAGAGGTTGGTGTGGGAGTGGCCGTTGCACATCAGCCACCACACGAGCTTGACGGAGCTAGGTCTTGGTCCAGTGGCAAGGATTACCCAAGACTACCTGGAGACCAGCTCTGCTGTACAGACCTAGTGCGCACACATATCGCAGTGTGGGCTGGCCCGTGCTGCCCCTTGGCCCTCGCCTCTTCTGGGCCCAATCCTTAATCTTAATTCTTTATTAAGATGGAAAGTGAAGTAGTCCAATCCGAAACTAGGGTCCTAAATCTAAACAAAGGAAACTACGAAGGTATGAGGAATGAATTGGCTATGATGGATTGGGAAGATTCATTAAAAGGCATGACGGTGGATAGGCAATGGCTAATATTTAAAGAACAAATGCATGAAATGCAACAGTTATACATTCCTTTCTGATGCAAAAATACAAAAGGAAAAGTGACCCAACCATGGTTAACAAAATAAATTAAGGATAGTATTAGATCCAAAGAGGAGTTATACAAAGTTGCCAGAAAAAGTAGCAAGCCTAAGGATTAGGAGCAGTTTAGAATTCAGCAAAAAAGGACCAAGAGATTGATTAAGAGCGGAAAAATAGAGTATGAGAGTAAACTTGCAAGGAACTTAAAAAACGACTGCAAAAGTTTCTACAAATATGTAAAAAGAAAAAGATTAGTGAAAACAAATGTAGGTCCTTTACAGTCAGAAACAGGAGAATTTATACTGGGGAAAAAGGAAATGGCAGAACAATTAAATAAATACTTCAGTTCTGTCTTCATGGGAGAGGACACAAATAACATCCCAGAAATGCTAGGGAACCAAGGGTGTAGTGAGCAAGAGGAATTAAAGGAAATGATTATTAGTAAGAAAATAGTGCTGGAGAAACTAATGGGACTGAAGGCCGATAAATCCCCAGGGCCTGATGATCTGCATTCCAGAGTACTAAAAGAGGTAGCCATGGAAATAGTGAATGCATTGGTTGTCATCTTCCAAAATTCTATAGATTATGGAACAGTTCCTGCAGATTGGAGGATGGAAAATGTAACCCCACTATTTAAAAATGGAGGAAGAGAGAAAAAACAGGGAACTATAGGCCGGTTTGCCTAACATCAGTAGTAGGGAAAATGCTGGAGTCTATTATAAAGGATGTGATAACAGCACACTTAGATAATATCAACGGGATTAGACAAAGTCAACATGGATTTCTGAAAGGAAAATCATGTTTGACAAACCTACTGGAGTTTTTTGAGGATGTAACTGATAGAATAGATAAGGGAGAACCAGTGGATGTAGTGTATTTGAATTTTCAGAAGGCCTTTGATAAAGTCCCACATAAGAGGTTAGTGTGCAAAATTAAAGCACATAGGATTGGGGGTAATATACTGCATGGATTGAAAATTGGTTAACTGACAGGAAACAGAGAGTAGGAAAAAACGGGTCTTTTTTGGGGTGGCGGGCAGTGACTAGTGGGCTACCACAGGGATCAGCTATGCTTGGGCCCCAGCTAGTGACAATATTTTTAAATGATTTGGATGAGGGAACCAAAGGTAATATTTCGAAGTTTGCTGATGACACAAAACTAGGTGGGATTGTGAGTTGTGAGGAGGATGCAAAGATGCTGGAAGGCAATTTAGATAGGTTGATTGAGTGGACAAAAACATGGCAGATGCAGTATAAATGTGAAGTTATCCACTTTGGTAGGAAAAATATAAAGACAAAGTATTATTTAAATGGTGATAGCTTGGGAAATGCCAATGTACAAAGGAATCTGGGTGTCCTTGTACACCAGTCATTGAAAGCAAACATGCAGGTGCAGCAAGCAGTTAGGAAGGCAAATGGTATGTTGGCCTTCATTGCAAGAGGATTTGAGTACAGGAGCAAGGATGTCTTACTACAGTTATACAGGGCCTTGGTGAGACCACACCTGGAGTATTGTGTGCAGTTTTGGTCTCCTTACCTAAGAAAGGATATACTTGCCATAGAGTGAGTCCAACGAAGGTTCACCAGACTGATTCCTGGGATGGCAGGACTGTCGTATGAGGAGAGATTGGGTCGACTAGGCCTGTATTCACTAGAGTTTAGAAGAATGAGAGGGGATCTCATTGAAATGTATAAAATTCTGATGGGGTTTGATAGAGTATTCAAACAGGCTCATTTAGACAGACTGTGAAAATTCACAGACCCCCAAGTCAAGGCTGCTACATGCAGTTCGGCATGTTGCATTAACTCATCAATCAACTTGACATTTTCGGACCTTGGGTAGCGAGCCAATTAAAACGTTAAAAGAATATTGATTGAGCCAATAAGGTCAAAGAAGGCGAGTTCTTTTCTGTAAATTGAACTCGGTATAAAATACAGCCATTTTGACCATGTGTCTCAGTAAGAACAAAGATCTGGCTTGAAGCCAAGAAGTTTGTTGCTCTCTGCCAAGATTAAAAAGTTAAAACTACCATCGGAGTTCGTATTTCATTGGAAATTAAGAGATCTAACAATTTTGGCGCTGCGAACAGGATCGCTGAGGAAAGAAACTGAATTTTGGACATCGGATCTACATATTGAGGTAAGGACTCCTCTTTTTAAAAAGTCCTCGGTCAAAAGTCTAAATTCGCCTTTCCTTCTACGCGATTCCGAAAGCCTCTGGTTTGCGAACCCTCTGGTTGATAGTCGGCTCGAGGTCCCATAGACGTCTAAACTTCGGCGGTGTGTTAGTTAATTAATCACCGACCTATTGATCGGCTAGCAAGCCTACAACTCGAGACCCCAGTAAAGAATTAAGAGATAATGGCAGCAGGAGATAAGAGCAAAGAATTGCCTACAACTGTTAAAGGTGGGCAGGCACCATCTGAAGTTTCGCTAGATGAAATCCTCGAACAGTTGAAAGAATACATAGAGCAACAATTCAACTTATCTAAAACCTGTATTAAGATCGAACAAAAGTACGGAACCTCCAAAGGACAATGGTCCTTGGACGAGATTAAAAGGGTCTGGGGAAAAACGACCCGTATGAAAAATAAGGAGCGAATTAGATGGTCCCTAGCGAATATGGGCCAGATCCGAAACCGGAATGAAATTATAATGCGTTCCCAACATGATCGAGAACTGACCAGTACAAAGGATCAATTGCAAGCTGTTTGTGCACAGCTGCGACAGAAAAAGCTTGAACTTGAAAAGCTGGAAGCGGAAGTTAAAGATCTTAAAGGTGAAATTAAAGAATGGAAAAAATCATTAGGTCAAGAGACAGTAATAGGAAAAGGAAAATGTATTGATCAATTCCCAGGGTACCCATGTTTGGATAAATTAAAAGCGCAAACCCGAAGACACGACCGAGGAATAGATACGGATTCTGAATCCTCCGACAATACAGTGTCGGAGGATGAAGAATTAGGGGTGCGCTTTGCCCCATTTAAAAAAAGACGAGTTGTAGTCAAATCAGAAGAGACTGCGGATGAGGGCGGAACCAAAAAAACAAAGAGAAGGGTGTACGAAGAATACTTATTTCATGATCCGGCAGACCCAGAGAAAATTGATAAATGGTCCAAGGAATTGCCCAATCCAAAGAAAGGGGGAGTAAAAACGTGGGACCAATTGGACCGCTTAAGAAATATATATCAACTTCATCCCTGGGATGGAGTGCAAATTTTGACCATAATGGTGCCAAAAACACAGGGAAGAAAATTGCACGACAAGGTAGATGAAGCTTTGGGGCAGAATGAGCAAGAATTAGACGCAGGATGGGAGGCGATTAAACACTGGCTGCAAGCCTTCAGTCCAGCTAAGACAGACTGGGGAAAAATTGCAGCCTGCCAACAGAAAGGAACAGAGGAGGTCCTGGAGCATGACGAGCGGTTTAGATGCACGTGGCTAGAACATTCGGGTATGAATAATACGGATGAGGAAATGGATGAACAAGTGTTTGGACCCCTGAAAGCAGCTTTCGTGGCAGGTCTAAAGCCAGAACTGTCCAAAATGCTTAAGGTAGTGTTACCGGACTGGGAAGGTAGAGGAACTACCTTTGCAGCATTGGTGGATCGATGTAACCAATTAGATCGGGATATGGGAGCTAAAGTCCGAGCTGTACAGGCTATGGGATGGAAATCCCATGTTTCCGATAAACAGTCATTCGGAAAATTACCTGGAAAATGTCATTATTGTGGGAAAGAAGGTCACTGGGCCAAGACGTGCAGGGTAAAACAGCAAGGTCGTGGCTGGGGAAGAGGACGCAGCCAGGGATACAATTCAGCCAACAAGCCAGGCTTGTCACAAGATAACGACCTCATAGAAGCATTTAAGCGACTGACAATACAACAACAGAAGGAGTTACTTGGGATAGCAAAAAACGATTAGAGCTCACCATGGCCTACCTCCTCGCACTAATACAACAGAGAGGAGATGGGCTATATATAACTGTGAGGGTGGACGATAAGGATGTGGACTGTCTTTTAGACACACGGGCGGAATTAACATGCTTACCCCTACAATATGGAGACTTTTTGCCGTTGGATGGTAGGGCACGTACAGCCTATGGAGTTGGGGGCCATAAAATGGAAATTAAAAGGACAACACCGGTACTTATAGGGCTGGGTCCATATGAACTAACCACGCCGGTCTGGATAGGCCCAGTAGATCAACCCCTTTTGGGAATGGACGTTCTAATCCAAGTAGATTCATCGTTGCATTTTGAGGATGGTCAGGTGACATGGTCAATTAGAACTTTGAAGAAAGAAGAATTGAAGGAACACCATGGCCTCAGGCACTACCAATAGTGCTATGTAGCATTAGGGCAACCCCGAACAGAACTACAGGTCTAAGCCCATTTGAAATTATAACAGGATGACCCATGTCGCTGCCAGGAACTATCGATTTATGGAAAGCTGATAGAAGCATAGAAACATAGAAAATAGGTGCAGGAGCAGGCCATTCAGCCCTTCTAGCCTGCGCCGCCATTCAATGAGTTCATGGCTGAACATGAAACTTCAGTACCCCCTTCCTGCTTTCTCGTCATATCCCTTGATCCCCCGAGTAGTAAGGACTTCATCTAACTCCCTTTTGAATATATTTAGTGAATTGGCCTCAACTACTTTCTGTGGTAGAGAATTCCACAGGTTCACCACTCTCTGGGTGAAGAAGTTTCTCCTCATCTCGGTCCTAAATGGCTTACCCCTTATCCTTAGACTGTGACCCCTGGTTCTGGACTTCCCCAACATTGGGAACATTCTTCCTGCATCTAACCTGTCTAAACCCATCAGAATTTTAAACGTTTCTATGAGGTCCCCTCTCATTCTTCTGAACTCCAGTGAATACAAGCCCAGTTGATCCAGTCTTTCTTGATAGGTCAGTCCCACCATCCCGGGAATCAGTCTGGTGAATCTTTGCTGCACTCCCTCAATAGCAAGAATGTCCTTCCTCAAGTTAGGAGACCAAAACTGTACACAATACTCCAGGTGTGGCCTCACCAAGGCCCAGTACAACTGTAGCAACACCTCCCTGCCCCTGTACTCAAATCCCCTCGCTATGAAGGCCAACATGCCATTTGCTTTCTTAACCGCCTGCTGTACCTGCATACCAACCTTCAATGACTGATGTACCATGACACCCAGGTCTCGTTGCACCTTCCCTTTTCCTAATCTGTCACCATTCAGATAATAGTCTGTCTCTCTGTTTTTACCACCAAAGTGGATAACCTCACATTTATCCACATTATACTTCATCTGCCATTCATTTGCCCACTCACCTAACCTATCCAAGTCACTCTGCAGCCTCATAGCATCCTCCTTGCAGCTTACACTGCCACCTAACTTAGTGTCATCCGCAAATTTGGAGATACTACATTTAATCCCCTCGTCTAAATCATTAATGTACAATGTAAACAGCTGGGGCCCCAGCACAGAACCTTGCGGTACCCCACTAGTCACTGCCTGCCATTCTGAAAGGTACCCATTTACTCCTACTCTTTGCTTCCTGTCTGACAACCAGTTCTCAATCCACGTCAGCACACTACCCCCAATCCCATGTGCTTTAACTTTGCACATTAATCTCTTGTGTGGGACCTTGTCGAAAGCCTTCTGAAAGTCCAAATATACCACATCAACTGGTTCTCCTTTGTCCACTTTACTGGAAACATCCTCAAAAAATTCCAGAAGATTTGTCAAGCATGATTTCCCTTTCACAAATCCATGCTGACTTGGACCTATCATGTCACCTCTTTCCAAATGCGCTGCTATGACATCCTTAATAATTGATTCCATCATTTTACCCACTACTGAGGTCAGGCTGACCGGTCTATAATTCCCTGTTTTCTCTCTCCCTCCTTTTTTAAAAAGTGGGGTTACATTGGCTACCCTCCACTCGATAGGAACTGATCCAGAGTCAATGGAATGTTGGAAAATGACTGTCAATGCATCCGCTATTTCCAAGGCCACCTCCTTAAGTACTCTGGGATGCAGTCCATCAGGCCCTGGGGTTTATCGGCCTTCAATCTCATCAATTTCCCCAACACAATTTCCCGACTAATAAAGATTTCCCTCAGTTCCTCCTCCTTACTAGACCCTCTGACTCCTTTTATATCTGGAAGGTTGTTTGTGTCCTCCTTAGTGAATACCGAACCAAAGTACTTGTTCAATTGGTCTGCCATTTCTTTGTTCCCCGTTATGACTTCCCCTGATTCTGACTGCAGGGGACCTACATTTGTCTTTACTAACCTTTTTCTCTTTACATACCTATAGAAACTTTTGCAATCCGCCTTAATGTTCCCTGCAAGCTTCTTCTCGTACTCCATTTTCCCTGCCCTAATCAAACCCTTTGTCCTCCTCTGCTGAGTTCTAAATTTCTCCCAGTCCCCGGGTTCGCTGCTATTTCTCGCCAATTTGTATGCCACTTCCTTGGCTTTAATACTATCCCTGATTTCCCTTGATAGCCACGGTTGAGCCACCTTCCCTTTTTTATTTTTACACCAGACAGGAATGTACAATTGTTGTAATTCATCCATGCGGTCTCTAAATGTCTGCCATTGCCCATCCACAGTCAACCCCTTAAGTATCATTCGCCAATCTATCCTAGCCAATTCACGCCTCATACCTTCAAAGTTACCCTTCTTTAAGTTCTGGACCATGGTCTCTGAATTAACTGTTTCATTCTCCATCCTAATGCAGAATTCCACCATATTATGGTCACTCTTCCCCAAGGGGCCTCGCACAATGAGATTGCTAATTAATCCTCTCTCATTACACAACACCCCAGTCTAAGATGGCCTCCCCCCTAGTTGGTTCCTCGACATGTTCACTTAATGAGTGACACTTTGTTATCATACTGTCAGAACTTAACCAATGCTATTAGTTATGTTTCCCGACAGGTATCGGCAGCTTTGGGTAATCCACCCGAAGGAGGACACGACATCATCCCGGGAGTCTGGGTGTATGTGAAAAAGTTGCATAAAAAACCTTTGGGTGCCAAGTGGGAGGGACCTTATCAAGTGTTATTGACCACCCAGGCAGCTGTTAAAGTCCAAGGAAAGAAAGCCTGGATCTACGCTTCACACGTTAAATGAGCACCCGTAACTGAAACTGAAATCTAATAAGGACAATTACTTTTTGCGAAAATGTATAAATTTACTGTATTATTGATTGTAGGTATTATAGACATAGGCCTACTTCTTACTAGCCGACCTTCTGCACCAAAGGAAAATAGTAGGGTAGCAAGGAAATTACATGTAAATACCTTTTTATATATGTCATACATTTATGCCAAACAAGGTAACATTTCTAGTTGTTGGGTGTGTACACATATTCCTATTCACTCAAAGGGAGGGATTCCCTTGAGGCCAGTTCCCTTGAATATCTCGGAAATGGCTGAGTGGATAATTAATCAAAATAAAACAGGCAATGCGTTTCAGGATACGGAAAACTGGGCACGTAAATGGAAGTCAGCAGGTTACAATCTGACTACCTTTGAAGGGGGATACCAACCGTGCTACAATAATTCCAAACGGCCCCCATTTTTTGTTATCACTAATACAACGGGAATAGGAAGACCGGGGGAATCGGTCTGTCTGATTAGAAACATCAAAGGAGGCCAAAGTTTAGCCTACATTGTGCCTTATATGTATCATATAAAGTCACTGTCGGAACACTTACACCATCCTAAGAGAGCTATCACAGAAACAGAGAGGTTCTTTGCCATCCTGATCCCTGGGTATGAGACCGCCAAACTAGCATCCGTTGTGGAACGGGTAGCCAATGAGGCCCCAGTTAAAATCAATGCAGAAATGGTAGCAATCTGCACAGTAGCCCTACAGAATAGACTGGCCCTTGATTACATCCTGGCTGAAAAGGGAGGTACTTGCGCCCTACTCGGAACTGAGTGTTGCACATATATCCCAGATAGCTCCGAAGAAATTACCCACTTAGCGGAGCATATCCAAAAGAAGGTAGAAAAACTTAAGCAACCCCCATCATTCACTTTGTGGAGCGGAGCCACTGAATGGCTAGGTTCAATAGGAACTTCATTGGTGGAAGGTTTAATTCTATTTGTTGTAATTGTTTTACTTTTATATTGTTTGTTTATGTTGATTAAATGTTGTTGCGACCAGGTGGCTGTAGCTGCTGTCCTGCAGGTGAGACACCTTGCAGGTCCCAGCAGACCGTCTGTACGTGGCACAGGGGTATGTTATGCTTAAGGAAAAGTTGTTTACTGGTTGAATTAAGATATTGATTTGGATTAAATTGGAATAAGGTTAATTAACCTACTAAAACCAGACTTCCATTGTGGCCACGATGGAACTCGGGTTGGTGTAAATTTGTGTGGAAGCTACTAGTCCGGACATGTGGCGAAACACATCAACAAATTTTAGAAGGAAACTCTATTAACATGTATGAAATTATTTTGTGGAATTTTAAACCAGTGATACCTGATGTTTTATGATTCAGTTTGTGAAAGAATCAAAGGGGGGATTGATAGAGTATTCAAACAGGCTCATTTAGACAGACTATGAAAATTCACAGACCCCCCAAGTCAAGGCTGCTACATGCAGTTCGGCATGTTGCATTAACTCATCAATCAACTTGACATTTTCGGACCTTGGGTAGCGAGCCAATTAAAACGTTAAAAGAATATTGATTGAGCCAATAAGGTCAAAGAAGGTGAGTTCTTTTCTGTAAATTGAACCCGGTATAAAATACAGCCATTTTGACCACGTGTCTCAGTAAGAACAAAGACCTGGCTTGAAGCCAAGAAGTTTGTTGCTCTCTGCCAAAATTAAAAAGTTAAAACTACCATCGGAGTTCGTATTTCATTGGAAATTAAGAGATCTAACAGGGTTGGACAGACTGGATGCGGGGAGGATGTTTCTCTTGGCTGGGAAGTCTAGAACAAGGGGCCACAGTCTCAGGATACGGGGTAGGAAATTTCGGACCGAGATGAGGAGAAATTTCTTCACTCAGAGGGTGGTGAACCTGTGGAATTCTCTACCACAGAAGGCTATGGAGGCCAAGTCACTGAATATGTTTAAGAAGGAGATAGATTTCTAGACACAAAAGGCATCAAGGGGTATGGGGAGAAAGCGGGAATATGGTATTGAGATAGAGGATCAACCATGTTTGACAAATTTGCTGGAATTCTTTGAGGATATAACGGACAGGGTGGATAAAGGGGAACGAATGGATATGGTGTATTTGGACTTCCAGAAGGCATTTGACAAGGTGCCACATAAAAGGTTACTGCACAAGATAAAAGTTCACGGGGTTGTGGGTAATATATTAGCATGGATAGAGGATTGGCTAACTAACAGAGAACAGAGAGTCAGGATAAATGGTTCATTCTCTGGTTGGCAACCAGTAACTAGTGGGGTGCCACAGAGATCAGTGCTGGGACCCCAACTATTTACAATCTATATTAACGAATTGAAGAAGGGACTGAATGTAACATAGCCAAGTTTGCTGATGATACAAAGATGGGAGGAAAAGCAATGTGTGAGGACACAAAAAATCTGCAAAAGGACATAGACAGGCTAAGTGAGTGGGCAAAAATTTGGCAGATGTAGTATAATGTTGGAAAGTGTGAGGTCATGCACTTTGGCAGAAAAAATCAAAGAGCAAGTTATTATTTAAATGGAGAACGATTGCAAAGTGCCGCAGTACAGCGGGACCTGGGGGTACTTGTGCATGAAACACAAAAGGATAGTATGCAGGTACAGCAAGTGATCAGGAAGGCCAATGGTATCTTGGCCTTTATTGCTAAGGGGATGGAGTATAAAAGCAGGGAAGTCTTACTACAGCTATATAAGGTATTGGTGAGGCCGCACCTGGAATACTGCGTGCAGTTTTGGTTTCCATATTTATGAAAGGATATACTTGCTTTGGAGGCAGTTCAGAGAAGGTTCACTAGGTTGATTCCAGAGATGAGGGGGTTGACTTATGAGGAAAGGTTGAGTAGGTTGGGCCTCTACTCATTGGAATTCAGAAGAATGAGAGGTGATCTTATCGAAATGTACAAGATTATGAGGGGGCTTGACAGGTGGATGCAGAGAGGATGTTTCCACTGATGGGGGAGACTAGAACTAGAGAACATGATCTTAGAATAAGGGGCCTCCCATTTAAAACAGAGATGAGAAATTTCTTCTCGAAGAGGTTTGTAAATCTGTGGAATTCGCTGCCTCAGTGAGCTGTGGAAGCTGGGACGTTGAATAAATTTAAGACAGAAATAGACAGTTCTTAAACTGATAAGTGGATAACGGGTTATGGGGAGCAGGCAGGGAAGTGAAGCTGAGTCCATGATCAGATCAGCTATGATCATATTGAATGGCAGTGCAGGCTCGAAGGGCCAAATGGCCTACTACTGCTCCTATTTTCTCTGTTTCTATAATAGCAAGGAAGTAGCACTGCAGTTATACACAGTGCTGGTCAAATCACAGTTAGAATGTGCCTAATATTCCTCCTGACCCCTGCGCAGTTGCAAATTCAGTGGGGAAGGACTGCCACTCATTTCATGTCTATGCCCCTGACCCCAGCACATCTCCCTGGGTCAGGGTTATTTGAATATACTTGGATGGGATCCTGGAAGAATTCCCCCCTGCATCAGGGGAGGGAGGGAAATCACTGCAGGTTTTGGGAGCCTGGAGCAGTATGCTGTGGCCAGCTGCAAAAATGAAAAATACAGTTAAACAATTGAGATGGGGGGGCGGGAAAAATTTGGTCTTACCTCATTTGGGGCGGTAACCCAGGTGGAGCCGTAATTTTAACGCCTTGAAAAAGTTTGTGCCCCCCCCCCACCCAGAAATTTGTCAGAATCGGGCGAGGAGCTGAAGGTGGCACAAAATCAAACGTTGCACACTTGAATTGGGGGTAGTGGGGGTGGGCTGGGGGGTGGGGGTGGGAGTCGCGCTAATGAAAGTTTTGTCGCTAAATTTTGCAGAGCCATTGCGCATGCGCCAAATTCCAATTCAGATCCCGGGAAAATCTGAGTCTTAAAGGCATGGCATAGTAATGCATCCATTAAAGTTTTCCAAATCACTTCTTTCCAACCTCTACTGTTATGTTTGTATGTTGCACTGACTGTGACCTCCGAGGGAAATGCTTCCTCATCCCTTTAAGTAGCTGCCATTCAACACCACTGGAAGGCTGTACCGACTGTTTTATCAGACATGATTATTGGCAGTCACTAAATGAGGCGGCCGCACCTAATTTACCGACTGGGGCGCAAGTGTGGGCTTTGCACCAGGAATACATCATGATCAGAGTGATCGTCAGCAGCTGGTGCTACTGGCTTGTGCCCCCAGTGAGCCTCTAATGAATTTTTGGTCAGGGCGCTAAAAGCTGCGGTAACCTCTTACGCCCCCATTAACGCCCCCTCTGGTCGCTAACTGAGGTGTTAGACAACCAAGAATCTAGGCCAGAGAGTATAATCAATGCCCCACATTTGATCACACTCCCTTGGAGCCTTTACATTTAAATCCCCCTCCCCCCCAACACCATGGCATCACTGCACGACAGGACCCACAACCACTGTTTTAAATCTTCACAGCTCCCTGCTTCACTAATAACCTTTCACGTAGAATTTTATCAAAAGCTTTTTGGAAGTCATCTTGGGATGTCACTTCCTCAAAGTCGAGACTTTCGGTCAGGTTGGATGTTCCCTTTCTGACTCCATGGTGATTGTGGGTTGCTAGGTTATTGCTCCTGAGCAACAAGCTCCCCGCTGGAGTGGAACTAAACTACAGAACCAGTGGGAACCTGTTCAGCCTGCGGCATCTCCAGGCCAGATCCAAGACCACCCCAACCTCTGTCGTCGAGCTACAGTACACGGACAATGCCTGTGTCTGCGCACGTACAGAGGCTGCACTCCAGGACATAGTCAACGTATTTACTGAGGCGTACGAAAGCATGGGCCTTACACTAAACATCCATAAGACAAAGGTCCTCCACCAGCCTATCCTCACTGTACAGCACTGCCCCCCAGTCATCAAGATCCACAGCATGGCCCGGGACACCATGGACCACTTCTCATACCTCGGGAGCCTCCTATCAACAAGAACAGGCATCGACGACGAGATCCAACACCGCCTCCAGTGCACCAGTGCAGCCTTCGGCCACCTGAGGAAAAGAGCGTTTGAAGACCGGCCCTCAAAACTGCCACTAAGCTCATGGTCTACAGGGCTGTAGTAATACCCGCCCTCCTGTATGGCTCAGAGACATGGACCATGTACAGACACCTCAAGTTGCTGGAGAAATATCACCAACGTGTCACCGCAAGATCCTACAAATCCCCTGGGAGGACAGGCGCACCAACATCAGCGTCCTCATTCAGGCCAATATCCCCAGCATTGAAGCACTGACCACACTCGATCAGCTCCACTGGGCAGGCCACATAGTCCGAATGCCAGACACGAGACTCCCAAAGCACGTGCTCTACTCGGAGCTCCTTCACGGCAAACGAGCCAAAGGTGGGCAGCAAAAACGCTACAAGGACACCCTCAAAGCCTCCCTGATAAAGTGCAACATCCCCACTGACACCTGGGAGTCCCTGGCCCAAGACCGCCCTAAGTGGAGGAAGTGCATCCAGGAGGGCACTGAGTACCTCGAGTCTCAACCCGAGAGCATGCAGAAATCAAACGCAGACAGCAGAAGGAGCGTGCAGCAAACCTGTCCCACCCACCCTTTCCCTCAACGACTGTCTGTCCCACCTGTGACAGAGTCTGTGGCTCTCGCATTGGACTGTTCAGCCACCAAAGAACTCACTTCAGGAGTGGAAGCAAGTCTTCCTCGATTCCGAGGGACTGCCTATGATGATGAGCTCCTGAGTATTGTCCAGTTACATCTTCCCCTCGCCGGCTGGTGCACTCGCCCCTGTTTTGTTTTACAAGGGTGATACGAGTTCCGTTATTTGAATTGGAATCTGTTTCAGCTTTGCTCTGGGGGTCATATTCTGAATCTTCTTCCATGTCGAGGCCCATCTGTCTTTATCGAGAACCACTTTGAAGTCTCGTGTCTTCATTGAGATTTCAACTGTTAACAGATTCAGGTTGTGAAATAATCCGACGTGGCTGGCCCAAAAGTGCCGATGACTGACACTTTTCCCAATGGAAGTGGGTTAATCAAAGGGCCTCTCCAGGGGAACTTTCCAGCTGAGCTTGGAGAAGCATTTATCTAAAGCATTGATTATTCCGAAAGCTGCAAAAGGATTGTATCTTTCGGGAGGATGGAAAATCATTGCTGGAAAATGAATCTGAAATGACAGCGAGAGATTGCATTTCACAGCAATGTCATCGCTCACCTTGAAGAGCGCAAGAAAGGCATCCGTTTCCTACATGATGGTTATCTGGGTGACACAGGTTTGCAGGATGACTCCCCTTGCGAATAGACTGAGCTGCTCCGGGAGTGCGAGTTTCTACAGGTTTTATACTAGAGAGCTGACTATCTGACACCTCGCCACGTCGGGACATGGAAGGCTGCAGCAGAGAATCAGATTGAAGGGCCTCGGGGGTGATCATCATAGCAACTTATTATTAGAATGTCAGAGATCACAAAATGAAGAGGCTCTGATATTTCATAGTAAAGGTTACATATGTCAAACTGAAGTTAATACAGCACCAGTGCCAGATAGTAATGGGAAAAAAATGCCGTTTGAGCCACAGCAGATAGATGAGTGACTGAATCCTGCACTGCCAACTCCACCTGGAGTTCATTGGTTTAAGAGTGACGGTGAATTCATTAGATCTCCAAACAATAAACTTCACTGCCACGTTCCACTGCTGGACAGGATGGCACATTTCCACTCAGATATCCTGAAATGGGAACAGCAGAGAGCTGTGTGCAAAATGACTGCTGTGTTTCCTTAAATAACGGTAGTCACTCCACTGCCGGCTAATTGTATGAGGCACTTCGGGCCGTTTCTGAGTGCAATGATAACCTAGTATATAAATGCAGTCTCTCTTAATATAATATGCTGTCTATCTGTTTCTTACAACCCCACCACATTGTTTTCTCTTTCCCAGGGCAACTGGTGATCATTCTGCCATTCACACCCCATCTAGACTAATCTTTTGTTTCCTAATTTATGCCATTGCCATCTCAATTTGGCCCATCCCGTTTGCCTCTTTAATCTCTCCTGCCTTCCCCCCTATCACAGATCTTCCCTTTTGTTCTTTCCTCCCCTCCCCCTTTCACTCCCCTGCCTTCCTTAACAATCTGTTCCATCTCGAACTTTTCCAGTTCTGAGGAAGGGTCACCGACCTGAAACATTAACTCTGTTTCTCTCTCCACAGATGCTGCCTGACCCGCTGAGATTTCCAGCATTTCCTGTAGTTATTTCAGATTCCACTATCCGCAGTATTGTGCTTTGTATTGTGTGCTGTCTATCTGTGCCTAGGATGTTCATATAAATTGACCAGCCAGTACAAAGAGGTCACCTCCCCACACAGGTTACCTGACCGTGCAGACACCTTCACAGAGACACACATTCACACTGACCACAAATCCTGGGCATTTCACACTGTTTGCCCTGAAGTCAACTTATTTTAGTTTAACTTTGGACAATATGCAATGCTTTGTAAATGTATTCTTTCAATCAGAATGGATTAACCCCCCCCCCCCCCACTCCCCATATCTATACAGACATTTACACAGTGAAAGATCACTGAACTTGTAAAAACGTTGACTTCATTACCCACTGAGATAATTAAATCCTCAAAAATCCTGTTTATGTAACATTTCTTAGGCTCCCCTGGTGGTTCAGTGGGCTTATCTGTTGAGTAACCGAGCTATTCAGACAAGGGAGGTTCCAGCTTCAATCCCCAGTCTTTGCTGAATCAGTTGACCGAAGAGAGCCACAATTGGCCTCAGCACCTCTGTGGGGAAAATCAGCGAGGGTTCCTGAGTGCGATCCAGTGACCCTCACTGAAAGTATGGACATTGGTTGAAGACAGATTTGGATTCAGCCGTGGCGCCTACCACAGCTGAACAGCCCTGCTGACAATTGTGGGCTGACAGTGCAGAAGCGGAAGAGTGCACCGACGCCTTCAGGAGAGATGGGGAGATAATCTAAAATAACATTTCAGCTAGTTGCCTGTGAATGCTGAACGAAGTGTGCTGCAACTGTATTATCTGCTCTTACATTAGGCCATGTCGGCCTGTTAGATTTGGATCACAGATATAATTCTTGCAGCTTTGGGTAGCATGGCAGCAGGTGACAGACTGCGAGAGACAGAGAAAGCACAGATTTTCGAAAGATAATTTAATGAGCACAGGAAAGAAAAACAAAGTTGTCAGTGTTTTTTGGACTGGGTTTGATTTCCCGAATGTGCCAAGTGCTTCTGGTTCCGTTTGTTATGGTCATTCAGTTTTCCGTTTCTCACTTGTTTCTATGCCCCACACAAAGGCTGAGTGTTGAATAGCTTTTTGGAAGCTGATTGTGGTTAAATGCAGCAGAACATGGAGCAGTATCTCATGAGGGATCTCTGAATAATCAGCTGACAATGGAGACTGTGTGTAGCGAGTAGCAGCTGTCAGCAATGACGGAGTTTCCTGAGCTTCCTTCCAGGTGCTTGGCGATCATTCACCACACAGCATAAAGAGATGGGGAGGTTGGCAAGGAGGCACACACTGGCACACACATTAGGACACGTAACAACATACAAATTAGGAGCAGGATTAGGGGCCATGCGGCCCCTCGAGCCTGCTCCGCCATTCAATAAGATCATGGCTGATCTTCGACCTCAACTCCACTTTCCCACCCAGATCCCCATCGCCCTTGATTCCCCTAGAGTCCACAAATCTAGCTAGCTCAGCCTTGAATACACTCAATGGCATCCACAGCCCTTTGGGGTAGAGAAGTCCAAAGATTTACAAGCCTCTGAGTGAAGAAATTCCTCCTCATCTCAGTCTTAAATGGCCGACCCCTTATCCTGAGCCTGTGCCCCCTAGTTCTTAACTCTTCAGATGTTAACTCTCAACATCTACCCTGTCTGTTATGTATGCAAACCTCACCAATGTGTAAGACTTGCCACCAGGGGGCACACCTGTGGGAGACCTAAGGGTCACCTGTGCATCCTGGGCAAGCAGCTTTAAAAGGGAATCCACCATGCTGCTTCCACACTTTGGAGTTACATTAAAGAGACCAAGGTCACAATGGTTTGAGCTTACAACACAGTTTTTTGGAGTTATTCTGAACATAATAATTGACGACGAGTTACAGATCACGAACTTTCACGCGGTAATGGCTGCCATTGGTATTCTTGAGAGATTTGTTGAGGGTGATGATTGGGAAGTCTTCGTTGACACGGCTGAAGCGCAGGGCGATTCTTCTCACCGTATGTGGGTCTTCGATATATGACCTCGTCAAAAATCTGCTGGCACCGGTCAATCCAACGGACAAGACTTACCACAGAGCTGTGCACTCTGGTTTGGGAACACCTCAAGCCTAATGGCCGGGTATCGCTTTTACACGCACCATCGCTCCGAGGGCCAGAACGTGGCAACCTTTGTCGCCGACCTAAGACGCCTTGCAGGACAGTGCGAATTTGCCGGATCTTTGGGGGAAATGTTGCGGAACGTTTTTATGCTTGGAATCTGCCACGAGATCATTCTTCGCAAACTGCTGTCTGCCGAATCCCTAGATCTGAGCAAGGCCATCACGATAGCCCAGGCTTTCATATCCACGAGCGACAACACGAAACAGATATCTTCACAGCATCGAAGCTCACCGGCAAGTACTGTGCATAAAATAATGCCTTCAGCTGGCAGAACTGTACCTGGCAGATCCTACACGACTGCAGAGGCCAGGCCTAGGGTGAATCAGAGGCTGCTGTGGGATGTGACTGCATATCCATTAACACCATGTAGATGCTGCGGGGGCAGTCATAGAACCCATCAATGTCGATTCGAGCACTATGTGTGCAAGGGCTGTGGAACAATGGGGCACCTCCAGCGAATGTGCAAACGACCTCTGACTCACCTCGTGGCAGAGTCAGCAGAGGACAACCGATCCAGCGCGGATCATGCTGAACGAGCAGGAGAGGCAACTCAACCTGAGGATGAGGAGGAAGTGTATGGAGTACATACCTTCACCACCAAAAGTCCTCTGAGAATGTTAAAAGTTAAACTTAACGGCATTCCAGTCTCCATGGAATTGGACACGGGGCGAGTCAATCAATCATGAGCCAGAAGGCTTTTGAGAAACTGTGGGGTACAAGGCAAAGAGGCCAAAACTGAGCCTGATTCACACAACACCAAAGAACTCACACGTACACCAAAGAACTCATACCTGTTATCAGCAGTGCGGCAGTGAAAGTATCGTACGACAGAATAGTGCATGATGTACCACTATGGATTGTACCAGGCGATGGCCCAATGCTGTTCGGCAGAAGCTGGCTAGGAAAGATCCGATGGAACTGGGACGATATCAAAGCACTGTCTTCGGTGGATGACGCCTCGTGCGCCCAGGTGCTAAACAAATTCCCGGCGTTATTTGAGCCAGGCATCGGCAACTTCACAGGCGCCAAGGTGCAGATCCATCTTGTTCCTGGGGCACGGCCCGTTCATCATAAGGCCCGAGCAGTTCCATATATGATGCGAGAGAAAGTTGAGATCGAGCTGGACAGACTTCAATAAGAGGGAATCCTATCGCCAGTTCAACGAGTGGGCCTGTTCAATCGTGCCAGTGCTAAAGAGCGATGGGACGGTCAGAATCTGTGGGGACTACAAGGTAACGATCAACCGAGTCTCGTTACAGGACCAGTATCCACTACCTAAAGCGGAGGTCCTATTCGCAACGCTAGCAGGGGAAAGTCGTTCACCAAGCTAGATCTAACCTCTGCTTACATGACACAGGAGCTGGCTCAACCGTCAAAGAAATTGATGTGTATCAACACGCACAAAGGACTGTTCATGTACCACAGATGCCCCTTTGGGATTCGTTCAGTTGCGGCCATCTTCAAGAGGAACATGTAGAGTCTGTTGAAATCGGTTCCATGCATTGTGGTGTTCCAAGACGACATCTTGATCACTGATCACAACACCACCGAACACTTGCACAACCTGGAAGAGGTTCTAAAGCAACTGGACAGAGTGGGACTTAGGCTGAAACGCTCCAGGTGTGTTTTCCTGGTGCCAGAGGTCGGATTTCTATGGAGAAAGATTGCGGCAGACAGCATCAGACCCACGGACTCCAAGACGGAGGCCATCAAGAATGCATCCAGACCACAGAATGTGACAGAGCTGCGTTTGTTCATTGGACTCCTCAACTATTTTGGTAACTTTCTACCGGGGTTGAGCACTTTGCTGGAACCCTTGCATTTATTGCTACGCAAGGGTGAGGACTGGGTTTGAGGTAAATCTCAAGAGACAACCTTTAATAAGGCCAGAAACCTGCTATGCTCTAACAAGTTACTTATATTGTATGACCCATGTTAACGTTTAGTACTAGCTTGTGATGCGTCGTCGTACGGGGTCAGTTGTGTGTTACAGCAAGCAAATGTGTCAGGCAAACTGCAACCGGTGGCATATGCATCCAGAAGTTTATCCAAGGCTGAAAGAGCCTACAGTATGGTTGAGAAAGAAGCGTTAGTATGTGTATATGGGATAAAGAAAATGCACCAATACCTATTTGGTCTCCGGTTCGAGCTCGAAACCGACCACAAATCGCTTACCTCACTGCTCTCAGAAAGCAAAGGTATCAACACCAATGCTTCATCCCACATCCAAAGATGGGCACTAACATTGTCTGCGTATGACTATGTAATCCGCCACAGACCAAGCACTGAGAACTGTGCAGACGCCCTCAGTCGGCTACCAGTGCCCACCACCAAGGTGGAAATGGCGCAACCTGCAGACTTGCTTCTGGTAATGGATGCTTTTGAGAGCGAGGGGTCACCCATCACGGCTTGCCAGATCAGGACCTGGACCAGCCAAGACCCTGTGCTATCACTAGTAAAAAGCTGTATCCTTAATGGGAGCTGGTCGGCGGTTCCCAGGGAAATGCAAGATGAAATTAAGCCGTTCCACCATTGTAAGGATGAATTGTCCATCCAATCGGATTGTCTCATTTGGGGGAATCGCATAGTTTTGCCAAAAAAAGGCAGGGAAACGTTTATACGCGACCTACACAGTACCCACCCAGGCATAGTCATGATAAAGGCTATCGCCTTGGAGTCATGCGTACACCAATTGCAACACTTGCTCACAATTGAGCAATACATGCAGGGAGGCCCCACTGAGCCTGTGGTCATGGCCCTCCAAACCGTGGTCCAGGGTCCATGTAGATTTTGCTGGCCCTTTTCTAGGAAAGATGCTTCTAGTAGCAGTGGATGCTTACTCCAAATAGATTGAATGTATGATAATGTCATCATGTATGTCCACTGTCATCATTGAAAGCCTCAGGGCCATGTTCGCCACCCATGGTTCGCCCAACGTCCTTGTTAGTGACAATGGACCGTGTTTCACCAGTTCAGAATTCAACGAGTTCATGATCCGCAATGGCATTAAGCATGTCAGGTGTGCCCCATTTAAGCCCACTTCCAATGTCAAGCGGAACGGGCAGTCCAAACCATTAAGTAGAGCTTGAAACGCGTAACGGACGGCTCCTCGCAGACCCGGTTATCTTGGGTCCTGCTCAGCTCCTGGACCCACCCCCACTTGCTCACTGGGGATCCCCCTGCAGAGTTATTAATGAAGAGAGCACTCAAAACCAGGCTCTCCTTAGTCCACCCCAATCTCAATGATCAGGTAGAACCCCGGCAGCTCAACGTGTACCATGATCGCGCGGCTGTATCGCGTGACATTGAGGTTAATGATCCTGTGTTTGTTCTCAGTTACGGTCATGGTCCCAAATGGATTGCTGGCACTGTTTTAGCCAAGGAGGGGAATAGAGTGTTGTTAAACTATTGAATGGGCAAACGTGCAGAAAGCACTTGGATCAGACCAAACTGCGATTCACTGACAACCGAGAACAGTTTGAAGAAGACTTTACCATCTATGATCCACCAACACACACCCAACCAGCAATCGACCTCGCTGTCAACCACGAGGATGAACCCACCATGCCCGACAGTCCGATCAGACCAGCCGCACTGCAGTGCAGCAATGATCCGACCAACTCACCCATGCCAGGACTTCAACTCAGGCGATTGACCCGGGAATGCAGAGCGCCAGACCGCCTCAACCTCTAAATAAGTTGTACATAAGACTTGGGGGAGGAATGATGTTATGTATGTAAACCTCACCAATGTGTAAGATTTTCCACCGGGGGCACACCTGTGGGAGACCTAAGGGTAACCTGTGCACCCTGGGCAAGGTATAAAAGGCAATCCACCACACTGCTTCCTCACTTGGGAGTTACATTAAAGAGACCAAGGTCACAATGGTTTGAGCTTACAACACTGTCCAGTGGAGTTATTCTGAACATAATAATTGGCGACGAATTACAGATCACGAACTTTCACGCGGTAATGGCTGTCGTTGGTATTCTTGAGAGATTTGTTGAGGGTGATCATTGGGAAGCCTTCATTGAGCGTCTCGACCAGTACTTCGTGGCCAACGAGCTGGACACGGCTGAGACGGCGGTCAATTCCCCTCAGAATCTTATATGTTTCAATGAGATCACCTCTCATTCTTCTAAACTCCAGAGAGTATAGGCCCAAACTATTCAATCTCGCCTCATAGGACAACCCTCTCATCCCAGGAATCACTCTACTGAACCTTCGTTACACCGCCTCCAAGGCATGTATGTCCTTTCTCAGATAAGGAGACCAAACTGTGCAGAACTCCAGGTATGGTCTCAACAAAGCCCTGTACAATTGTAGTAAGACTCCCTTACTCTTGTACTCCAACACCATTGCAATAAAGGACAACATGCCATTTGCCTTCCTAACTGATTGCTGTACCTGCATGCTAACTTCCTCTGTTTCCACTACGAGGACACCTAAATCTCTCTCAACACAAACATTTAATAGTTTCTCACCATTTAAATATATTCTGATTTTCTATTCTTCCTACCAAAGTGAATAACCTCACATTTTCCCACATTATACTCTATCTGCTACCTTATTGCCCACTCACTTAACCTGTCTACATCCTTTTGCAGGCTCTTTTCAACCTCCTCACATCTTACTTTCCCACCGAGCTATGTATCGTCAGCAAATGTGTTCATCCAAGTCATAAATATAGATTGTAAATAGCTGAGGCCCAAGCACTGATCCTTGCGGCACCCCACTAGTTACAACCGGAAAATGATCCATTTATCCCTCCACTCTGTTTCCTGTCCGTTAACCAATCCTCTATCCATACTAAGTATTACCCCTAAACCCATGAATCCTTATTTTCTGTAGCAGCCTTTTATGTGGCACCTTATTTGAATACCTTTGGAAATCCAAATATACTATATCCACTAGTTCATAAGGACATAAGAAATAGGAGCAGGAGTAGGCCATTTGGCCCCTCGAGCCTGCTCCGCCATTCAATAAGATCATGGACTCAGCTCCACTTCCCTGCCCGCTCCCCATTACGCTTTACTCCCTTATCGCTCAAAAATCTGTCTATCTCCGCCTTAAATATATTCAATGACCCAGCCTCCACAACTCTCTGGGGCAGAGAATTCGATAGATTTACAACCCTCTGAGAGAAGAAATTCTTCCTTATCTCAGTTTTAAATGGGCGGCCCCTTATTCTGAGACTATGTCCCCTAGTTTTAGTTTCCCCTATGAGTGGAAATACCCTCTCTGCATCCACCTTGTCGAGCTCCCTCATTATCTGATATGTCTCTATAAGATCACCTCTCATTCTTCTAAACTCAAATGTGTATAGGCCCAACCTACTAAACCTATCCTCATAAGTCAACTCCCTTATCTCCGGAATCAACCTAGTGAACCTTCTCTGAGCAGCCTCCAATGCAAGTATATCCTTTCTTAAATACGGAGACCAAAACTGTATGCAGCACTCCAGGTGTGGCCTCACCAATACCCTGTACAGTTGTAGCAGGACTTCTCTGCTTTTATACTCTATCCTCTTTGCAATAGGTCAACATTCCATTTGCCTTCCTGATTACTTGCTGTACCTGCATGCTAACTTTATGTGTTTCATGCACAAGGACCCCAGGTCCCTCTGTACTGCAGAACTTTACAATTTTTCTCCATTTAAATTATAATTTGCTTTTCTATTTTTTTCTGCCAAAGTGGATAACCTCACATTTTCTCACATTATATTCCATCTGCCAAATTTTTGCCCACTCACTTAGCCTGTCTATATCCCTTTGCAGATTTTTTGTGTCCTCTTCACAATTTGCTTTCCCATCCATCTTCGTATCATCAGCAAATTTGGCTACATTACACTCAGTCCCTTCATCCAAGGCATTAATATAGATTGTAAATAGTTGAGGACCCAGCACCGATCCCTGTGTCACCCCACTAGTCACTGTTTGCCAACTGGAAAATGATCCATTTATCCAGACTCTCTGTTTTCTGTTAGTTAGCCAATACTCTATCCATGCTAATATAATACCCCCAACCCCATGAACTTTTATCTTGTGCAGTAACCTTTTACGTGGCACCTTAGGGGACCAATATTTACTTAAGCCACTCTTTTCCTTTTTATGTACCTGTAGAAACTCTTACTATCTGTTTTTATATTTCGTGCTAGTTTACTTTCATAATCTATCTTCCCTCTCTTTATCATTTTTTTAGTCGTTCTTTGCTGGCTTTTAAAAGTTTCCTAATCCTTTGGCCTCCCACTAGTCTTGGGCACATTGTATGCCCTTGTTTTCAATTTGATACCATCCCTTATTTCCTTAGTTAGCCACGGATGGTTATCTCTTCTCTTACAGTCTTTCCTTCTCATTGGGATATATTTTTGTGTGTTATGAAATATCTCCTTAAATGTCTGCCGCTGCTCATCAACCGTTCCACACTTTAGTCTATTTTCCCAGTCTACATTAGCCAACTCTGCCTTCATACCTTTGTAGTCTCCTTTATTTAAGCTTAGGACACTGGTTTGAGATCCAACTTTCTCACTCTCCAACTGAATTTGAAATTCAACCATGTTATGGTCACTCATTCCAAGAGGATCCTTTACTATGAGATCATTTATTAATCTTGTCTCATTACACAGTACCAGATCTAAGATAGCCTGCTCCCTGGTTGGTTCCGCAATGTACTGTTAAAGGAAACTATCCCGGATACACTCTATGAACTCTTCCTCAAGGCCACCCTGGCCAATTTGATTTGTCCAATCAATATGAAGGTTAAAATCGCCCATGATTATTGTCGTTTCTTTATTACACGCCTCCATTATTTATTCTCCGTCCAATCATGTAGCTACTGTTAGGGGGCCTATAGACTGCGCCCACCAGTAACTTTTCCCCCTTATTATTCCTTATCTCCACCCAAACTGATTCAACATCTTGATCCTCTGAACCAATATCGTTTCTCACTAACGCACTGATCTCATCCTTTATTAACAATGCTACCCCACCTTCTTTTCCTTTCTGTCTGCCCTTCCAAATTGTCAAATACCCCTGAATATTTAGTTCCCAGTCCTGGTCACCTTGTAACCACGTCTTTGTAATGGCTATCAGATCATACCCATTTGTATCTATTTGCGCCATCAACTCATCTATTTTGTTACGAATGCTACATGCATTCAGATAAAGAGCTTTTAAATTTGTTTCCCTTTATCTACCCTGCTCGTTACATCCTCAAAAAACTCTGAATAAATTTGTTAAACACGAATTTCCTTTCATAAAACCATGTTGACTCTGCCTAATCACAGGCACACACCGGGACACAGGCACGCACTCAGACACTATGGGCCAGACTGTCGGCTTTATTGTCGGCGACTTTCTCGGCATTACAGCTGGTTTTCTGCCTGGCTAGAGTTTCCACATAAGTTTTTCAACATTATTGCCCACATCTGAAGTCGCCCGGCAGGACTAAACCGCCCACGTGCAATGCCGAGAACAACTGCCAGGGCGTAAGTTTGGCCTCAACCGCCAACGCCCAGATCGCTAAGAGACCCGCCCTGTAAAAGCTGCTTAAACAGGGCGGTAAGGGGGACCCTGCAAAGAAAGATCAGTGAAAGGTTCTTTAATTTAAAAATTTTTTAACATGGCGATTAGGGTTAAAATAGTCTTGGGAATGCTTTGTACGGTTTTATTTTTTTTTTAACGAAAATTTTTTTTTAAAGTTTCCCCCCTCCCTAGGCCCAACTGCAGCCTCGGACTAAATTTTACTACTTACCATCCATTCCGGTAACGACCGGCCATTTTGCTAACTTTGCACTTACCTGCCGAGAAAACCGTCGACAATGAGTGTGCAACACCCATTTTCTCGCCGGGTGATTCGTTTTACTTATTTTTACCTTTAAAATGCAAATTCTCGGCAGCTTTTTTCGCTGAACGTTAGCGGTGTTTCTCAGCCGGCAATCGGGCGTTGAGGGCCTTTAGGGAAAGTCTAGCCATATGATTGGCGACTGACATGGGTCTCTGATACAATGGTGCTGTGATTGGAAACTGACACAGTCTTTGATACACTGGTGTTGTGATTGGAAACTGGCACAGTCTCTGATACACTGGTATTGTGATTGGAAACTGACACAGTCTTTGATACACTGGTGTTGTGATTGGAAACTGGCACAGTCTCTGATACACTGGTGTTGTGATTCGAGTGTGGCAGCCTTTGATACACTGGTGTTGTGATTCGAGTGTGGCAATCTCTATTACACTGGTGTTGTGATTGGAAACTGGCACAGTCTCTGATACATTGGTGTTGTGATTCGAGTGTGGCAGTCTTTGATACACTGGTGTTGTGATTCGAGTGTGGCAGTCTCTGATACACTGGTGTTGTGATTCGAGTGTGGCAGTCTTTGATACACTGGTGTTGTGATTCGACTGTGGCAGTCTCTGATACACTGGTGTTGTGATTCGAGTGTGGCAGTCTCTGATACACTGGTGTTGTGATTCGAGTGTGGCAGTCTTTGATACACTGGTGTTGTGATTCGAGTGTGGCAGTCTCTGATACACTGGTGTTGTGATTCGAGTGTGGCAGTCTCTGATACATTGGTGTTGTGATTCGAGTGTGGCAGTCTCTGATACACTGGTGTTGTGATTCGAGTGTGGCAGTCTCTGATACACTGGTGTTGTGATTCAAGTGTGGCAGTCTCTGATACACTGGTGTTGTGATTCAAGTGTGGCAGTCTCTGATACACTGGTGTTGTGATTCAAGTGTGGCAGTCTCTGATACACTGGTGTTGTGATTCGAGTGTGGCAGTCTCTGATACACTGGTGTTGTGATTCGAGTGTGGCAGTCTCTGATACACTGGTGTTGTGATTCGAGTGTGGCAGTCTCTGATACACTGGTGTTGTGATTCGAGTGTGGCAGTCTCTGATACACTGGTGTTGTGATTCGAGTGTGGCAGTCTCTGATACACTGGTGTTGTGATTCGAGTGTGGCAGTCTCTGATACACTGGTGTTGTGATTCGAGTGTGGCAGTCTCTGATACACTGGTGTTGTGATTCGAGTGTGGCAGTCTCTGATACACTGGTGTTGTGATTCGAGTGTGGCAGTCTCTGATACACTGGTGTTGTGATTGGAAACCGGCACAGTCTCTGATACACTGATCTTGATGTTCGAGTGCGGCAGTCTCTGATACACTGGTGTTGTGTTCTATAAACTCTCCTTTAGTCAGTGCCTGTGGCCTAGTTCAGTCAATGATTGTGTTCCAGTACTTTCATGGCTCAGCTTTGTCCTTCAGTGAAGGGCACAGAACCAGTCAGCTAACCAGCAGGGTTCTCTCTGAGGACTCAATGCTTCCCGCTCCTACTCATGCATATTAAATGTGGTACTCAATGGAAATATCTTACAACTACAGGGGCCCTTATTTCTTAATGTGCGTATAGCATACGTCGGACTGTGAATTGGGAGAAAAGCACAGTGGGAAGCTGGTCAGATTCATGTCCTTCCCTCTCCGCTCAAGCAAAAAGTGTCATGTGTAACAGAGCTAACTTCATAAAGCACTTATATCACGAGTTTCATTTTCCAGCGCCGATACTGAGTGTACTCTACCTCCTGGTCTTCTGAGGCAGATATTTGCACAGAGCAGAGAAACATTGTGAAATGGATGTGATGGCTGTAGTGCCAATGTGGAATGCACAAACTACCAGCATACATCGGAGCAGAGGTCACAGAGGAAGCAGCCACATTGTCTCCCTGTGAAAGTTCCACCATTGTCTCCCAGCTCAAATACCAAAAAAGGTATTTGAACACAGGTCCCCCTGTTTGGGAATAGTCAATGACACTCTCCTGTCAGGAAACTTTCAGGAAAGACCGAACAAAATTCTCATCCTTATTTTCAAATCCTTCCATGGCCTCGCCCCTCCCTATTTCTGTAATCTCCTCCAGCCCCACAACCCCCCAAGATGTCTGTGTTCCTCCAATTCTGCCCTCTTGGGCATTCCTGATTATAATTGCTCAACTATCGGTTGCTTTGCCTTCTGTTGCCTAGGCCCTAAGCTCTGGAACTCCCTGCCTAAACCTCTCTGCCTCTCTACCTCTCTTTCCTCCTTTAAGATGCTTCTTAAAATCGACCTCTTTGACCAAGCTTTTGGTCACCTACCCTAATTTATCCTTATGCGGCTCAGTGTCAATTTTTTTGTCTCATAATACTCCTGTGAAGTGCCTGAGGACGTTTTACTATGTTAAAGGTGCTATATAAATGCAAGTTGTTGTCATTGTTGTTGAACAGGCTGGGGCTGGGGAAAAGAGGTGACCTGATAGGGGTTTTTTAAATTCTGAAGAGTTTTGATAAGGTAGACGTAGAGAAGATGTTTCCACTTGTGGGGGAGACCAAAACTAGAGGCCATAAATGTAAAATAGTCACTAATAAATCCAATGGGGAGTTCAGGAGAAACCTCTTTACCCAGAGAGTGGTGAGAATGTGGAACTCGCTGCCACAGGGAGTGGTTGGGGAAAATAGCATGGATACATTCAAGGGATGTTAGATAAACACCTGAGGGAGAAAGGAATAGAAGGCATGGGTGGAGACAATCAGAAAGGGCTTCTTCTCCTGATCATTATCCAGTTATTCCTGCTGGAAAACATGTGAGTGGACATCATCTGTGTGTGGACATCATGTGTGTGTGAGTGGGGACATCATGTGTGTGAGTGTGGACATCATGTGTGTGTGAGCATCATGTGTGTGAGAGTGGGGACATCATGTGTGTGTGAGCATCATGTGTGTGAGAGTGGGGACATCATGTGTGTATGAGCATTATGTGTGTGTGAGTGGGGACATCATGTGTGTGTGAGCATCATGTGTGTGTGAGTGGGGACATCATGTGTGTGAGTGTAGATATCATGTGTGTGTGAGCATCACGTGTGTGTGAGTGGGGACATCATGTGTATGTGAGCATCACGTGTGTGAGAGTGGGGACATCATGTGTGTGTGAGCATCATGTGTGTGCATCATGTGCTCTGTTGTGAAGACCCTAATGGTCGAATAGCTGGGTGACACTCACTATCTAGGCTCACAAGTGAACAATGACCACAGGTGAGATAGTGCAAGGTGGCCAATGTCTGTGAACATGTACCACCATCAGGTGAGGAAAGGAGGCAGAGTGACGGACAGACAGATATATAGGCATGTAGCCCTCTCCTCCAACAACATAATGGAAGTTGTACAATGCTTCTCCTCTGGGGGTCCACAGTGTCTCTGTACAGGCCCCCTCTGGAACCTGTATGAGCTCCACAGCCTCTGAAGCTCCTTGAAATCCTGTGCAAGGTGGCAGTGGGAAGGTGCGGGGAGACTCACCAAGAGTTACAAGGGGGGCAGGGTTTCATTTCCGCGAGCGCCTGTGTGACGATACATTGAAGTGACGCTGACAGAAGCACCAAGTGGGGCTGGCAGCACCTGTGACATCACACCGTTGTGTTGATCTTGGGGGGAAAGCTGTCAGAGCGGCCACCTCAATTAACGGTGGACGGGAACAGTGGTGAGTAATGAGTGGCCCCTGTGTGTTTGGACGCTAGCTGTTCTACTCAGCAGCTTTCTCTTCTCAAAGGTTGCGTGCTGTCTGTAATAATTCATTTGTGTGCAGTTTATTTTGGGATTCTGACAGAGATGAATTTGCTGAGCCCCGGATCGGTTGGCGATTTGTTCCAGCGCCCGGCTCAGGTGCTATTATCAGAATGAGGACATCTGCAAAGTCCCACTGGGCCTCCTACTGCCAGCCAATTAGGGCAGTGTCCCAGCATCCCTCGCTCGGCACCTGTCACCAGGTAACACAGGACCGAAACAGAACATTATGAAAATGCACAACAGGTCCAGCACCATCCGAGGAGATAAAAGATAGGTTAACGTTTCAGGAGCAGACAAGTAAAGGGGAAGGCAAGCTGGCAAAGAGTTTGACAGAGGTCTCCGCCCCAAACCTTCACTTGTCATCGCTGTGTGAAGATGCGGGTGAACCTGCTGTGCAGTCCCAGTAGTTTTTTTAGCCACCAATATTATAAAGAGCAGGATTACACGTCGCAGCAGCTGGACTAAGGTGATTATTCAGGGCTGGAACCGCGATTCTGACACCACAGCTCAGGGACCCCACTTCCACCTTCTGTCTTGTTTTCCTTATTAGCATAAAAGCTCATACTAGAACTTTCTTTTCATGACAGGATAGTTGTAATGTATGCAGCTGTGAGAAAACTCACAGATTTGTAGAGCTGTTGAAATTTCTGCGGTCTAGAGGAGTCCGTGTTCCATGTTTATGTTGAGTGTACGAGGTTGCAGCCCCTATTCCAATATTTAAAGGGGCTGCTCCTCAAATTCTGGCTGCACTTCAGTCCCACACTCCTGATCTTTGGGCACCCTGTGCGGAGGGGAGTAGGCAGGTCGGAAGGCCTCCTCGTGGGCCTGCTCCTGGGCATGGCCCAGGGGACCATCAGCCGGTTCAGGCAGCGGGCAGTCGAGGGGGTTGTTCAGCCCAACCGCCTGCCTCTCTTCCACGCTTACATCTGAGCCAGGGTGTCCCCGGAGATGGAGCATGCGGTGTCCACCGGTACGCTCGCAGTCTTCCGTGAGAGGTGGGCGCCGGAGGGACTGAAGTGCATCATCACCCCGGCACCCAAATTTTAATTTGACCGGTTAAAGTTTAAAGTTTAATTTGGCTAAATTGTCAGTTTTAGTGCCCCTTTAATAAGTGAAGAGGTTGATTATGACTTGGAGTTCGGCCTCTGTATGTGCGCAGACGCAGGCGTTGTCCGCGTACTGTAGCTCGACGACAGAGGTTAGGGTGATCTTGGACCTGGCCTGGAGACGACGAAGGTTGAACAGGTTCCCACTGGTTCTGTAGTTTAGTTCCACTCCAGTGGGGAGCTTGTTGACTGTGAGCGAGGAAGATTGAGAAGAGGGTTGGGGCGATGACGCAGCCCTGTTTGACCCCGGTCTGGACGTTGATTGGGTCTGTAATAGATCCGTTGGTAAGGATCACGGCCTGCATGTCGTCGTGGAGCAGGCGGAGGATGGTGACGAGCTTTTGGGGGCATCCGAAGCGGAGGAGGACGCTCCATAGTCCCTTGTGGTTGACAGTGTTAAAGGCCTTTGTAAGGTCGAAGAAGGCCATGTATAAGGGCTGGTGCTGTTCCCTGTATTTTAGGGATGTTCTGCCGAGGAATCTCCCTGTGATCAGCCACTGGGAAAGTCGTCGCTAGAGTCCTCCTCAACCGTCTTCTCCCTGTGGCTGAGGAGCTCCTCCCGGAATCACAGTGCGGATTTCGTCTCCTACGGGGCACAACGGACATTTATATAGTGACTTTCAGGACCACCTGATGTCTCAAAGCGCTTTACAGCCAGTGAAGTACTTTTGGAGTGTAGTCACTGTTGTAACATGGGAAACGCAGCAGCCACTTTGTGCATAGCAAGCTCCCACAAACAGTACTGTGATAATGACCTGATAAACTGTTTTAGTTATGTTGATTAGAGGATAAATATTGACCAGGACACCGGGGACAACTCCCCTGCTCTTCTTCGAAATAGTGCCAAAGGATCTCCACCTGAGAGCATTTGTACCACAATCTTCATACACTGCCCAAAGCACCATACCTCCGCACTCACTCACCAACAATCTCTGCCTAGCAACACTCACAACCATATTTCACCCCTTGCACACAATGACAGCTATTCAACTATGGCAGGCACATCACCTAAACACATTGCATCATACTCACTCACATGCTTCCCTGTCTCTTGCAAGCCTAGATGGCGCACAACAGGAGGAAGGAGGGGCGCATAGGCGGGGGCCTGGCCGACACCCAACCACAGTCTGTGCTGGAGAATCGAGTGCTGCAAATCATTGGGTGCTAGGTGGTGGGCGCCTTGGCGACCGGCGATGTTGACCTTGGAGACAACAATGGTATGTTCATCCCTACTCCCACTTACCCCGCACCCCACAAGTGTTTTTGCACTTTCCAGCTCATCATGCTGTATGCAGGCATTTCTCCCTTCCCGCCCCCCTCCCCTCACCTTAACCTGACTCTTGTGCCTTTATGCTTTCAGATAATCAGCAAGCACACAAGTAGCCTGTCCTAAAGGTCACCGCCGAGAGCGAGGTGGGGGATAGAGGAGGAGGACAGCACCCTGCGTCACTGCATCTCTCACCAGCGGACACCAGTTCAGATATTGGCACTGCGCGTTGTTTAGAGGCTAGTATAGTAGCGGGATCTGCACAGGGTGAGGCACCGGGGACAAGTGGGCTGCAGCAAGGCCATTTGGAGAGGGTAGCTTGGAGGATAGCTTCCCAGAGGCTGAGTTAGCACGGGAGTTCTGCTGCACAGGACTCAGATGAGGACCTTGATGGGGAGGCCTTTAGAAGAAGGGAGATGGGCATGCACATGGAGATGATAGATGCAATGGCAAGGGTGCCCGAGAGCCTCTCGGCAATGGTAAGGCACGTGGAGGAGACGGCCTCCAACATTGCATAAGGGTCTGCGCAGACTATGGAGCCCATCATTTCCAGTCTGCAAAGGATGGTAGACTCCCAGAGAGACCGTGGCGACCCAGATCTGATGCCGCGTGTGATGGGCAATCTGGCAGCTTCCATTGCAGCACAGGCGGAAGTGACCCAATGTCTTAGAGCTGTAATGCAGTCTATGCTTGGTGGCATCCAATCTCAGACTGCTCTCATGCAGTCTCAGCTTGATGCCACGCAAGCTCTGACTGCTGCCATCGTGGCTGGGTCTACCTCCGTCGACTGGGGCTTTCACGGTGTCGCAGCAGGCCAGCAATCTTGCTCCAACAGATTGCTAGGGATACTGAGGTGCTGCCGCGGGCGAGTGGCAGTGGGTCAGTGGAGCAGGAACCAGCTGTCCTCTCTCAGGATGACAGCATTCCTGTTCCCATCACTGTCACTCCGTTCAGTCAGCATGGACTTGTTAAGGGAAGGTCGTGTCTGACTAACTTGATTGAGTTCTTTGAAGAGGTAACAAGGAGGGCCGATGAGGGCAGTGCATTTGATGTAGTTTACATAGATTTTAGCAAGGCTTTTCACAAGGTTCCCCATGGCAGGCTGATCAAAAGAGTAAAAGTGATCCAAGGGAGAATGACAAATTGGATCCAAAATTGGCTCAGTGGCAGGAAGCAAAGGGTAATGTTTGAGGGGAGCTTTTGTGACTAGAAGGCTGTTTCCAGTGGGGTTCCACAGGGCTCAGTATTTGGTCCTTTACTTTTGCCATATATATTAATGACTTAGACTTAAAATGTAGAGGGAAATTTGCTGATGATGCAAAAATTGTCTGTGTGGTTGACAGTGAGGAGGAAAGCTCCAGACTGCTGGAAGATATCGATGGACTGGTCAGTTGAGCAGAAAAGTGGCAAATGGAATTCAATCCGGAAAAGTGTGAGGTAATGCATTTGGGGAGGGACAACAAGGCAAGGGAATACACAATACATGGGAGGATACTGAGAGGTGTGGAGAAACAGAGGGACCGTGGAATATATGTCCACAGATCCTTAAAGGTAGCAGGACAGGTCGATAAGGTAGTTACAAGGGCATACGGAATGCTTTCTTTTATTAGTCGAGGCATAGAGTACAAGAGCAGGGAAGTTATGCTAGAACACTATACAACAGTTCGGCCACAGCTTGAGTACTGCATGCAGTCTGGTCACCGCAATTCAGGAAGGTTGTGATTGCACTAGAGAGGGTGCAGAGGAGATTTATGAGGATGTTGCCTGGACTGGAAAACTTTAGATACGAGGAAAAATTGGATAGGCTGGGGTTGCTTTCCTTGGAACAGAGGAGGCTGAGGGAACATTTCATTGAGATGCATAAAATTATGAGGGGCCTAGACAGAGGGATCAATAACCAGGGGGCATAGATTTAAAGTAGTTGGTAGAAGGATTCGAGGGGAGATGAGGAAATATTTATTCACCCAAAAGGTTGTGGGGGTCTGGAACTCACTGCCTGAAAGGGTAGTAGAGGCAGAAACCCTCATCACATTTAAAAGGAACTTGGATGTGCACTTAAAGAGCCGTAACCTACAGGGCTGTGGACCTAGTGCTAGAAAGTGGGATTAGGCTGGGTAACTCTTTTTCGACTGGCACAGGCACAGATGGGCAGAATGGCCTCCTTCTGTGTTGTAATTTTTCTATGATTCTATGATTTTCTATGATCGTCCTTGTCGCTGCCTGTCATCCAGCCGCCCAGACTGCAGCCGCCCATGCTGAGGTGATGCAGTCTACAGCCGGGCCTATCACGTCCAGAGCTGGTCGGGGGTGCCCTGCGAGGCCATCTGAAGTCTCCCGCACGGATACTCAGCAGCCTTCCACCAGCCCTACTGCAGCCACTGGGCCAACACTTCATAGGAGCAGGAAAAGGCCCAGTAAGAGCAGGCATTAAGGGATTGCACAAGGGTGAAAAGTAAATGGCCCAGAAATCGCGGCCTCCCTGGGTCTGTACCGAGTTTCTACGGACCTGGGAAGGCATCGAAAAAGCCGGTTTTTGGCACGCAATGCGCATGCGTTAAAAATCGGCTTTTCCGATCTGTCAAGTTTCTGGCTTGACAGATGGCCACTTCTCAGGAGTGAGGAATTCCCACGGCAGAGATTGGGCGATTTGCCCATCTCTCGCCCAGAGAATGTCCTTAAAACTCTTGCACCTGGTAAAAGCAGGCACATAGCCTACTTTTAGCAGCATAAGAGTTTAAAAACATATCAAAAACATATTAAAATAAAATTTAAAAATACATATTTATGTTAAAAACCCTGCCCACTCAGGTAATTTTATTTTAAACCATAATTAAAACTTTTTTTAAAAATCGGCAAATATTCTTTTTTCAAAAACATTTCTATCAACTTTAATTTCTATAGTGAGGTTTTTAATGTTTTATGTAGTGTTTGGGTGTTTGGGGTGTTTCTCATTCATAGTAATAGGAGTTTTGGACTTACGAAAGTCCTATTACTATGAATGAGAAAATACTTTACCGTGATTGGGTGTCCAGGTCCACGTGACTCCTACGGACATCCCGACGTGAACGCGCTCCACTGCACAAGAAGAGGAGGCCTTGAGTCCGGGATCTCTGGTGAGCATTCGACCAAAAGGTAAGTGCGCATCTTTTGTCTTATTTGTAGTCGAATGCCCGCGGGAGGAAGAAACCGGGATTTCTGGGCCAATATTTTTGGTGGAAATATGTGTCCAGTATTTTTTGATAAATTTATTACTTCACTTACCATTCTTTCGTGGTGTCTCTTATTTCGACTTTGTGTTGTAATATGGCCTGCGAGAGGGATGGAATGATGGGGATGTGGTGAGCACAGGGGATCTGGGATTTAACTCATCCTGGTGTGAGGCTGGAGGTCTGTTTGCAGAAGGTGGCAGAGGTCTATGGCCACCTCCTTGGTGAAGCGAAGCCATCTAATACACTGCTCCTCACTTAACTGAAGGTAGGAGACGTGCTCTCAGAATACCCTCGGTGGGCAAGGCCACCTGCTGAGAGCTCTGATGTCCTTCCTTATCTCTCTGCACATATGTTCCCATATTTCTCGCTGCCTCCACTCTCTCTGCCGTAGATCCTGGAGAGCGAGGGGGCAGGCCACTACAGTCCCCATTAATGTTGCCACGTGTAGCAGTTTGAATCTTTGAAGAATTAATGCAGCTACGTTTTAGTTGTCAGAAGACACCTGATACAAAAGAAACTTATAATTACTGAATGAAACTGTTGCAGTGGGTGAAACTATCAAAAAAACACTGAAACTGCACTAATCTGACAGCTTCACATAGGATTACATAGGATATACGGCACAGAAACAGGCCATTCAGCCCAACCAGTCCACACCGGCGGTTATGCTCCCCTCGGGCCTCCTCCCGTCTTTCCTCATCTAAATCTATCAGCATAACCCTCTATTCCCTTCTCCCTCATTTGCTTGTCTAGTCTCCCCTTAAATACATCGATACTATTTGCTTCAACCACTCCCTGTGGTAGCGAGTTCCACATTCTCACCACTCTTTGGGTAAAGAAGTTTCTTCTGAATGCCCTATTAGATCTCTTGGTGACCGTCTTATTTGATGGCCTCTAGTTATGCTCTTCCCCACAAGTGGAACCATTCTCTGTATCCACTTTATCAAAACCTTTCATAATTTTAAAGACCTCTACTAGGTCACCTCTCAGCCTTCTTTTTTCAAGAGAAAAGAGACCCAGTCTGTTCATCCTTTCCTGATATGTATACCCTCGCATTTCTGATATCATCTTTGTAATTCTTCAGTGCCTCTCCAGTGCCTCTATATCCTTTTTATAATATGGCGACCAGAACTGTACGCAGTACTCCAAGTGTGGTCTAACCAAGGTTCGATACAGGTTTAGCGTAATTTCCCTACTTTTCAATTCCATACCTCTAGAAATAAACCCTAATGCTTGGTTTGCTTTTTTAATGGATTTTTGTATTTGTTCTCCAAGATCCCTTTGTTCCTCTACCCCACCTAGACTCACACCCTCCAAGTAATAAGTGACCTGCCTATTCTTGCTACAAGAATGTAATACTCACATTTATCTGTGTTGAACTTCATTTGCCAATTATATGCCCATTTTGCAAGTTTATTAATGTCCTCCTGTAATGTGTTGCAGTCCTCCTCAGTATTGACTATCCCCCCAATTTGGTGTCATCCGCAAATTTAGAAATTATGTTTTTGATTCCAAAGTGTAAATCGTTAACATAAATTGTGAACAACAGTGGTCCCAGCACTGGTCCTTGTGGAACACCATGACCCACCTTTTGCCACTATGAATCCTTTAGTCTCACTCTCTGCTTTCTGTCTTGAAGCCGGTTAGCTATCCATTCTGCTACTTGTCCCCTGACTCTGCATTCTCTGACCTTATTCATTAGTCTATTATGGGATACTTTATCAAAGGCCTTTTAAAAATCTAGATAAATTACATCTACTGCATTGCCATTGTCTACTCTCTCTGTTACCTCTTCAAAAGTTGGTCAAGCAAGACTTACCCTTTTGAAATCCACGCTGTCTATTCATTATTATATTCTTGATTCCCACATGTTATTCTATGCTCTCCTTTAGTAGGGATTCCATTATTTTTCCAACCACCGATATTAAGCTGACTGGTCTATAATTCCCCAGACATGTTCTATCCCCCTTCTTAAATATAGTTTACGTTAGCTATCTGCCAGTCCTCTGGCATTACACCATTTTCTAATGAATTATTAAATAGGTATAGTAATGCCTCTGCTATCTATTCCCTAGATTCTTTTAAAATGCATGGATGTAATCCATCTGGACCAGGGGTTTTATCCTCTTTGAGTCTGATTAGTTTATTTAATATATCCCCTCATTTTTATTTAAATGTATTTATCTCATTACTAATCTCATCATCCAATGCCTTGTCCACCTATTCTATCTCCCTGGTAAATACTGAAGCAAAATAATGATTTAATACTTCTGTCATCTCTCTATCTTTACCTGTGGTATTACCCTGTCTATCCCTTAATGGCCCTATTCCCATCCCATCCTTCCTTTTTTTATTGATGCCGTTGTGTATCTGTAAAGCATGCACTCCCATGTTCCGCCACCAGGGAGCTCATCCCCTGAAGTTCCAAGGGATCCCAGCATCCCTTGGGAGCACTGTATATAAGCCGGCTCCTAAGGCCTGTTCCTCACTCTGGAGTGTCTTATTAAAGACTGAGGTCACTGTTACTTTAACCTCCCTGTGTGCAGCCTCATCTGTGTTAGGAACACAATAACTGGCAATGAGAATACGAATCCAACACAAAGATGCAGCAAACTGTGGGCATCCTGGAGAAGTTCTCGGAGGGTGAGGACTGGGAAGCCTATGTTGAATGGCTAGACCAGTACTTTGTAGCCAACGAGCTGGACGGAGAAGGAAGCGCTGCAAAAAGGAGAGTGGTCCTCCTCACAGTCTGCGGGGCACCGACCTATAGCCTCATGAAGAATCCTCTGGCTCCGGTGAAACCCACAGATAAGTTGTATGAGGAGCTGTGTACACTGGTTCGGGAGCATCTTAACCCGAGGGAGAGCATGCTGATGTCGAGGTATCGGTTCTACACGTGCCAGTGATGTGAAGGTCAGGAAGCGGCGAGATATGTCGCCGAGCTAAGGCGACTTGCAGGACAATGTGAGTTTGATGGCTACCTGGAGCAAATGCTCAGAGACTTTTTTGTACTGGGCATTGGCCACGAGACCATCCTACAAAAACTTTTGACTGTAGAGACACCGACCCTCAGTAAGGCCATTGCGATAGCACAGGCGTTTATGTCCACCAGTGATAACACCAAACAAATTTCTCAGCACACAAGTGCTAGCAATGTTCATAAATTAACTGGAACTGTGTTTGCGAGCAGAAATGTACAGGGCAGAACCCACGAGTCTGTACTGCCAGCAGGCCTCAGGTGACCCAGATGACTCAGATTCCCCAACAAAGGATGAATGCAAGGCAATTCACATCTTGTTGGCGTTGTGGAGACTTTCATTCAGCCTATTCATGCCGCTTCAAAGGGTATGTTTGCAAGAGCTGTGGAACAATGGGGCACCTCCAACGAGCTTGCAAACGAGCTGCAAGCTCTGCAAAACCTGTTAAACATCACGTGGCAGAGGAAGATTGGTCCATGGTGGATCAAAGCAATTTCGAGCCTCAGAGAGAGGAGGCAGATGCTGAAGTACACGGGGTGCACACATTTTCGACAAAATGTCCACCTATAATGCTAAATGTAAAATTGAATGGCTTACCCGTAGCCATGGAACTGGACACTGGCGCTAGCCAATCCATCATGAGTAAAAAGATGTTTGAGAGACTGTGGTGCAACAAGGCATTCAGACCAGCCCTGAGCCCCATCCACACGAAACTGAGAATGTACACCAAAGAGCTTATCACTGTCCTGAGCAGCACCATGGTCAAGGTCACCTACGAGGGCACGGTGCATGAACTGCCACTCTGGATTGTCCCGGGCGATGGCCCCACACTGCTTGGAAGGAGCTAGCTGGGCAAAATCTGCTGGAACTGGGATGACATCCGAGCGCTATCACATGTCGATAAGGCCTCATGTACCCAGGTTCTTAACAAATTTCCTTCCCTTTTTGAGCCAGGCATTGGAAACTTTTCCGGGGCGAAGGTGCGGATCCACTTGGTCCCAGAGGCACGACCCATTCACCACAAGGCGCGAGCGGTAACTCACATGATGAGGGAGAGAGTGGAAATTGAGCTGGACAGGCTGCAACACGAGGGCATCATCTCCCCAGTGGAATTCAGCGAGTGGGCCATCCTGATTGTTCCAGTACTCAAAAGTGATGGCATGGTCAGGATTTGTGGCGATTATAAAGTTACTATTAATCGTTTCTCGCTACAGGATCAATACCCGCTACCTAAGGCAGACGATCTATTTGCGACGCTGGCAGGAGGCAAGATGTTCACCAAGCTCGACCTGACTTCGGCCTACATGATGCAGGAGCTGGAGGAGTCTTCGAAGGGCCTCACCTGCATCAACACGCACAAGGGACTGTTCATCTACAACAGATGCCCGTTTGGAATTCGGTCGGCTGCAGCGATCTTCCAGAGAAACATGGAGAGCCTACTCAAGTCGGTACCACACATGGTGGTCTTTCAGGACGACATATTGGTCATGGGTCAGGACACTGCCGAGCACCTACAAAACCTGGAGGAGGTCCTCCAGCGACTGGATCGTGTAGGGCTGTGGCTGAAGAGGTCGCAATGTGTCTTCATGGCAACAGAAGTGGAGTTTTTGGGGAGAAAGATCGCGACAGACGGCATTCGGCCCACAGACGCCAAGACAGAGGCTATCAGGAATGCGCCCAGGCCACAGAACATCATGGAGCTGCGGTCATTCCTGGGACTCCTCAACTATTTTGGTAACTTCCTACTGGGGTTAAGCACCTTTTTAGAGCCCCTACATGTGTTATTGTGCAAAGGTGAGAACTGGGTATGGGGGAAAAAACCAAGAAATTGCTTTTGAGAAAGCCAGAAACATTTTATGCTCCAACAAGCTGCTTGTATTGTATAACCCATGTAAAAGACTTGCGCTAGCATGTGACGCATCGTCATACAGAGTTGTGTGTGTATTACAACAAGCTAACATTGCGGGGAAGTTGCAACCTGTCGCCTATGCCTCCAGGAGCTTGTCTAAGGCCGAGAGGGCCTACAGCATGATTGAGAAAGAGGTATTAGCGTGTGTGCTCGGGGTAAAGAAAATGCATCAGTACCTGTTTGGCCTCAAATTTGAGCTGGAAACTGATCACAAGCCCCTCACATCCCTGTTCGCTGAAAACAAGGGGATAAATACTAATGCCTCAGCCCGCATACAAAGGTGGGCACTCACGCTATCAGCGTATAACTACCAGGCCAGGCACCAAGAACTGTGCGGATGCTCTCAGTCGGCTACCATTGCCCATCACGGGGGTGGAAATGGCGCAGCCTGCAAACTTGTTGATGGTGGCACAGCCCGCAGACTTGTTGATGGTCATGGAAGTGTTTGAAAATGATAAATCACCTGTCACGGCCCGCCAGATTAGGACTTGGACCAGCCAAGATCCTTTGCTGTCCCCAGTAAAAAACTGTGTACTGCATGGGAGCTGGGCCAGCATACCCGTTGAAATGCAAGAGCCAATCAAGCTGTTCCAGTGGCGAAAGGACGAGCTGTCCATTCGGGCAGACTGCCTGTTGTGGGGTAACCGCGTAGTGCTCCCAAAAAAGGGCAGGGAGACGTTCATCTCGGATCTCCACAGCACACACCCAGGTATAGTAATGATGAAAGCGATAACCAGATCCCACGTGTGGTGGCCCGGTATTGACTCTGACTTAGAGTCCTGTGTATGGCAATGCAGCGTATGTGCTCAGTTGAGCAACGCGCCCAGAGAGGCACCACTAAGTTTGTAGTCCTGGCCCTCCAGACTATGGTCGAGGATCCATGTTGACTATGCGGGCCCGTTTCTCGGTAAAATGTTGCTGGTGGTGGTGGATGCTTTTTCAAAATGGATTGAATCTGAAATAATGTCGGGAAGCACCGCCCCGTCACTATTGAAAGCCTAAGGGCCATGTTTGCCACCCATGGCCTGCCTGACATACTGGTCAGTAACAACGGGCCATGTTTCACCAGTGCCGAATTTAAAGAATTCATGACCCGCAATGGGATCAAACATGTCACCTCGGCCCCTTTTAAACCAGCCTCCAATGGGCAGGCAGAGCGGGCAGTACAAACCATCAAACAGAGCCTTAAACGAGTCACAGAAGGCTCACTCCAAACCCGCCTGTCCCGAGTACTGCTCAGCTACCGCACAAGACCCCACTCGGCTGAGCTACTCATGAAAAGGACACTTAAAACCAGACTCTCGATGGTTCACCCCAGCATGATCAGTTAGAGAGCAGGCGGCAGCAACAAAATGTAAACGATGGTCGCGCCACTGTGTCACGGGAAATTGATCTGAATGACCCTGTGTATGTGCTAAACTATGGACATGGTCCCAAGTGGATCGCAGGCACGTTGATAGCTAAAGAAGGGAGTAGAGTGTTTGTAGTCAAAGTAGACAATGGACAAATTTGCAGAAAGCACCTGGACCAAACGAGGCTGCGGTTCACAGACTGCCCTGAACAACCCACAGCAGACACCACCTTTTTCGAGCCCACAACACCACGCCGGACCAGGAAATCGAACCCATCATGCCCAACAGCCCAGCAAGGCCAGGCTCACCTAGCAGCTCTGCAGGGCCAACAACACACCAGCCCAGTGAGGGCACAGCCAACACACCAGAACAGACATTTGTACCGAGGCAGTCCACCAGGGAAAGAAAGGCTCCCGACCACCTCACCTTGTAAATAGTTTTCACTTTGACTTTGTGGGGGGAGTAATGTTGTGTATCTGTAAAGCATGCACTCCCATGTTCCGCCACTAGGGAGCTCATCCCCTGAAGTCCCAAGGGATCCCAGGGAACACTGTATATAAGCCGGCCCCTAAGGCCTGTTCCTCACTCTGGAGCGTCTTATTAAAGACTGAGGTCACTGTTACTTTAACCTCCCTGTGTGTAGCCTCATCTGTGTTAGGAACACAATGGATGTGCCTGTAAAATATTTTACTATTTTGTTTCATGTTCCTTGATAATTAAAATTTATAGTACCTCTTTGCCTTCTCTCCTAATCTTTTCATATTCCCCCTTATAGAGCACTCCCCTGCTTTCTATGTACTTAATGTATGCCTCTTTCCTTCGCTCTATTGTTCCCTTATGGCTTTAATCATCCCTGGAGTCTCATCAGTGTTTACTAGGTTCTTTCCTTTTAGCGGAATATATTGTTCCTGCACTCTGTTGAACATCACTTTAAATGTTTCCCATTGCTGTTCTACATCGTTTTTTGCCAATATTGTTGCCCATTTTATTATCCCAAGTTCTGTTCTGAGCCCCTCAAAATAAGCTTCTCTCCAACCTATTACCCTGGTTTTCATCATAATTATAACCTTAAAGCATCTTAAAGCGTATTATTTTATGGTCAATATTGCCTAATGTTCCCCTACTTTTACTTCTGTTATCTGCTCTGGTTCATTCCCCATTACTAGAATCAATAGCGAATCCTCCCTTGTTGGGCTTTTTACATATTGGGCTAGCTGTGAGTGAATACTGATAATATCTTTAAATAACGTTCCTGGAGATGGCTTCCTGGTGCTGCACGCCAGCTCTCCCTATTAGTGCTTATTCCAGGCGGTGAGGTAAGTGGCGAGAATCAATTTTGCAAATTGGGTGGTTAGTGAGCATTGCACACTTACTGATGTCACGATATACCTGGCATTGACGGTTCCAGTGATACATCTTACCATTGACACTATGGGGAGGGGCGGGGGGAGGGGGAATTTGGTGTGCACTGCTGGATTCGCCTCACCACAATGATACTGGTCTAGCACCATCTAGTGCTATGCTTTCTGAAATTACAGCCTCACTTTCAGAGCAGGCTGCTCTAGGTGCAACTACGTTTGGCCATGCTACATTGGTACTCACCGTTGCCAGGAACAATGCCACCAGGATGGTGCTGCACTGCAAGTTAAGCCCTGGGCTAATATTAATTACTCCCAGGTGCCAATTTTTAGGTCCTGTCAGCGTCATCATTTTCGGTGGCCATTAACACCCCGTCGTGGTGGCACTGACAGTTTTGTGCCAGTCATGAATTTCTAGGCCAGGAGGTACTGAGTCATTCGGTAATGTAAGAGAGAGACTGTACTGAGCCATGGAGTAATGTAACAGAAGGAAGGACCAAACATCACCGGTGGAGTGAAGGTCCGAAGGGGGGAAGCCTCGTATGTGAGGGCGAGGAGTAAAGGTAGGGCCCAAACCTGTGGTTGGAGCTGGTCAGAGGCTCACCACCGTTGAGATCACCAGGGATCGATTGGAGCAACTGAGTCAGCCAGTGGGGAGTGAGAAGCGAGACTTCAGTTGGAGGGACTTGGCAGCAGGGAGACTTGGCACTGGCAACGTTTGGGGCTTCCTTCCACCAGCGACATTTGGGCCTTCCTTCCTCCGGCGATGTCCTGGCCTTCCTTCCTCCAGCGATGTCCTGGCCTTCCTTCCTCCGGCGATGTCCTGGCCTTCCTTCCTCCGGCGATGTCCTGGCCTTCCTTCCTCCGGCGATGTCCTGTCCTTCCTTCCTCCGGCGATGTCCTGGCCTTCCTTCCTCTGGTGACGTCGATGGCCTTCCTTCCTCCAGCAGCGTTCTGCCTCCCCCCGGCCGCTGACCCCACTCAACGGCGGAGTCTCTGTCGAGCACGTGGTGTGCACAACGGCTGACCTCTTCTCCTTCTACGAAGTGGACTGACCATCCCAATGCCTGCCCTCAGCCAGGCCTCGGGTTTCTCACCACCTCACCGAAGGGCGCTGCTCAGCGCCGAGCTTACGGCTCGCATCCCACCGTCGGCAATTAGGCTCATACAGCAGAGCCTGGTCTCCAGTTGTCTTGGGCCCCCTTGCCATTGGACCAAGACCTTGCTCTGTTGAGCCCGTGTGGTAGCCGGTGTGCAATGGCCACCCCACACTAAAATAACTCACGCACAGGCATCTTCCACCCTTCAAAATGAAGCTCGAGATCTGGAACGTCAGGAGCCTCATGGATAACTCCAACAGCAACAGAACGGAATGCTGCACTGCAATCGCTGCCTGGGAACTTAGACACTTTGATGCTGACATCGAGCTCTAAGCGAGACCTGGCGGGCAGGGGAAGGCCAGCTCAAAGAACAAGGTGGAGGTTACACCTTCTTCTTGAAAGGCAAACCAGAAGAAGAACGCCGCCTCCATGGAACAGGCACCTGTTTGACTACGTCATCGTTCAAGCGAGGGATCACAAGGATGTGCGCATCACCCGCGCCATGACAGAAGCTGATGACTGTTGGACGGAACACTGCCTAATCCATTCCATCATCTACATTAATATAACCCCAAAGTGATGATGGCAACAGAAGCAATGCCACAGAAAAATCAACGCTGGGGCACTCAAAGACCCAACTAAGAGAGCCCTATATAGCCAGTGCCTCACTGCCAACCTGGCCACCCTCGATGACCCCAAAACGTAGTGCCCACAGGGCTTGGTCTGCCCTCCAGGCCACCATAACCAGTGCCTGTGAAGAGATGCTCAGTCACTCAACCAGGAAACATTAGGACTGGTTTGATGAGAATGACCAGGAGAACCAGGAGCTAATAATCTGCAAACGCAGGACATTTCTGAACCTAAAGCAACAACCCAACTCTGGAGTAGCAAAGCAGCTCTACAGATGGTTGAAGGCCGAGGTCCAACAAAAAACCCACGACGTAAAGAATAGTTGGTGGGTGGAGAAAGCACAGGAGATTCAGCAGCTGGCCGACAGCCATGACATGCGAGGATTCTTCACAACAGAGACTGTACTGAGTCATGGAGTAATATAAGAGAGAGACAGTACCGAGTCATTCAGTAATGTAAGAGGGAGACTGTACGGAGCCATGGAGTAATGTAAGAGAGAGAATGTACTGAGTCATTCAGTAATGTAAGAGAGATACTTTACTGAGCCATTGAGTGACATAAAGGAGAGATATGGGCTGTACTCAACCACCAAGTAAGTCAGAAAAGTGACACAAGCTATATTGGGTGCAATAATCCACTAACCTAGTGGTTTTGGTACTAAACTAGCAACCTGTGAGGTTAATTATCACCATAGCAAATTAAATTCAATAATCCACGTAATTTGTGGCGAGCACCCAAAAAGTGCCACGATAGCTGCCATTTTGTCATTAAAACTCAACTTCACTAATCTCTTTCCAGGAAGGGAACCTGCGACCCCTACCCAATCTGGCATATATGTGACTCATGTTGACTCCTGTTGATCTCCTTAGGGTAGCTAGGGATGAGTAATAATGATTGCCTTATTGTGTCGCTCAAATCCCCAAAACAAGAAAAGATGTTGTGTAGCAAGGGAGAGACATGGCCGTTAGTGAGGCATTCAGCCAGAGAGAGGAGCGGCAATGAATCATTGTTGGTCCTTTTGAGAGGGGGGCTGTCTGTCTGTATCCTCTGCCGACCTCGCAAAGCACAAGAAATTCAATATTCCCTGACCCTGTCTCCATTTTTACAGGAGGCCAGGAATTAGTTGAATTGGCCCCCGTCCTGAGTGATGTTCAAAAAATGATGAGTAAGCTTCCTGTGCATAGCTGGGAGCAGAAGGAATCTCCATGGTTATATACAATCTATGTGGTTTAAGGATAGGCGGCCCACGTAACTGGCTTTGAATCCAGCCCAGACTGATGCATTCACACTTGTTCTCTGCCAGCTGCAAGGTTTGAATGAGTCTTCAAACAGAAACATTCCACTGCACAAACCTGCAGATAATTTGGCATTACATTCTCACTCTCATCGGAGAGACCATGGTGTCTAGGTGTGGAAAATGACAATGACCCCCCCCCCCCCCCCCCCTCCGCTGCCATTTCCATTCGGTTAGATCCTGTGTGGGGGTGGGGATGTGTGGGTGGTGGGGGGAAGAGGGGGTGGGGGGGTGTCAGGTGGTGGTGAGCTGCCTGTACATAGCAACACTGTTAATGCATTTGAAACAATTTTCTGTGGTTGATATTTCTGGTTAAATCGTAAACACGTTCCTTCTGAACTTGTTTACAATGAGGGCTCGACCTCTGAATATTTTTCCATTAGCTCAGACATTGGCCAGGATTTTCTCTTTCCTACTCTCTCCCTTCTTCGCATCAGTGACCTTCTCCATTCATCATCCAACTCTATTCAGTCTTATACTGATGCCACTCTACATTTGTAATGTATTTGCTTCATGGGTTCTTTGCCAAAGAATTCATAGCAACACGTTGCTATTAAGAACGAGTTGGTTTATTAGCAAAGGTTTAACAATCACACTACACATTATCAGTTCATCCACCAGGCTCACAACCACCTGCCCCATCGTGGATCCCCCGAACCCAACTGGCTGGGGTTTTATTGAGTCTTGTGAACATCACGTGACCGGCTAAGCCACTCACAACTCAACCACATACATTACCACATTGAACTTAGTTCTCAGGGCTTGAATCACTCCATCTTGGTTTCCTGCCCACTCTTTAAAAATCTTTTTTCTTCATGTCTTTCACAGCCCCCCCTCCCCATAACTTGAATTGCTCCACCCTCAGTCCTTTTTCATTCTTTACCTCACTTTTTCCTGTAAACTCAAACTGAACTCTCACATCTGCTCCATCGCTAAAGTTGCCTCCAAGAAGCTTTTGTGCCAAATACTTCTTTTCCCAACAACACCTCTTGGGCTAGAAATTCATTCTAGCCAAGAAATGGGCAGCGTTTAGACTAAAAAAGGTTAAGCTGTGCCACCTGAAAATCGTCTCGGCTGCAAGCAAATTCGTGCTCACTCCTCCACGGTCATGATTCTAGTCTAAAAAACTCAAGCTCATTCGTATTACATTTCTCCCTTCCCACCCCATCCCCTCACTGTAACCTGACTCTTGTGCCTTTCTGCTTTCAGATAATCAGCAAGCACTCGAGCAGCCTGTCCCCCAGGGCACCGCCGAAAGCGAGGAGGAGGAAGAACACATCACGTCACTGTATCTCTCACTTGCAGACACCAGATACTGGCACGATGTGTTCTTTAGAGGCCAGTGTAGTAGCAGGTCTGCAGAGGGTGAGACACCGGGGACAAGTGAGCTGCAGGAAAGCCAAGGGGAAAAGGTAGCTCGGGGGCCAGCTCCCTGGAGAGTGAGTTCATACGCGAGTTCTGCTACACAGGACTTAGATGAGGACCTCGATGGGGCGGTCTTTAAAAGAAGGGTGATGTGCATACGCACGGAAATGATAGGTGCGGAAGCTCAGACTGCTCTCATGCAGTCTCTGTTTGGTGGTATCCAATGTCAGACTGCTCTCATGCAGTCTCAGCTTGATGCCATGCAAGCTCTGACTGCAAACATCGTGGCTGGGTCTACCATCGACCGGAGCTTTCACGGTGTCGCAGCAGGCCAGCAATCTTTAAAGCCCAGTTCCATCTAAGACTTGAACACTGTTTTCATATCTTGTGACACTTGTCTCCCACCCATTGCCGAACAGGACACAAGAAGACGCTTGACATCTGATAGGCAATTAATTGTTCACCTTTGGCCTCCTAATTTTCTCTCTGCAGGTAATCAACAAAAACTCACTTTACCTGCCCAGGCATTGTGGGGTGCAGGAACTAACTGGGGGTGTGGCCTTCATTTTTGGATTCACTGGCGGTGTACAGGCTTTAGGTCCTGACTTCAAGCTGCATGAGCTTTTGAATAGATAACCCACAGGTAGGGGTCCTGCTGTTGGGGCGAAGAGGGGTACAGTACACTATATATAGGTTTGGCTTGTCCCTCTCTGTCAACAACATGACTGCACGGGCCTTCAACTCTCAAAACAGAGGTCCACCCATTACTGAGATAGTACTCAGGACCTTACTGTTACTCCGTCTTAATTCTCTTACTCTGTCAAATTTATCTGTTTGGCTTATAACACTGCTGTGAAGCGTCTTGAGACATTTTATTACGTTAAAGGTGGTATATAAATTAAAGTTGTTGTTGTTGTCTTGGATCTCCTTTGGGCGAGGAGTTATAAATGTGGAGTCGTATAATAAAATGGGTCCCACTGACATTCCTTGTTGAATGTACTTCAAATGTTAGTTCCTGTTTACTGATACAAAGATCTACACTTAGGAACTCCACAAATACAGAGGCAACAGGTGAGAGGACACAGAGTGTAGACACGTATATACACACACAAAGACATAGACAAGCATGTACACACATACATGTATACACACAAACCTGTCGAGACTCACATAGCAGACACACAAGTATATGCACAAACCCAGCTAGAAAGACACACAAAACATGTAGAAACACATACTCAGAGAGACACACACACAAAACACGTGGAGACACAAGTATACACAAAACCCAGAGCCACACATACAATATATGGTCACACACACACACACACACAGGCAGATACACATAAGTGTGCTGCTTTCAAGGCTTCCTGATAAATAATTTCGCCCAATCACCCAAGCTACCGCTTGAACAGTTCATTAAAGATTATGTCAATTCCAGATATGCCTAATTGAAGGCATGCAGAAGTGCAGAGTGACTGAGTATGAGTGGCTAATGCTTTTTACTGTCCCACTTGTCTCGTGGAATCTCAGCGCACATTGAGCATGCCTTATAATTATTTATGAGGAGATTGTTACTGAGAAGAGCAGTTACTGTTTCTGTGCCAGCTCCCTGCTGTGTCTTTAGAACTCTGTTTCTCTGCATCCTTGTGCCTTGTCTGGCTAGTTTGTCACTATCTGTGTCTCTATGAAATCTGCAGTGCCCTCATTTCTGCCACCCTTGCAGGCACTGGATTTGAGTCTGGAAAGCCTCAAATGCGAATGAGGGCAACGCCAGAAATAAACTCGTTCACTAGTTTTCTCACCTTCACTGAATGCTGGACTGACAACTAGAACTGTGCACACACGCACTGAGAAACGTGCACACTCACTGGGAAACGTGCACACTCACTGGGAAATGTGCACACTCACTGGGAAATGTGCACATACTCACTGGGAAATGTGCACACTCACTGGGAAATGTGCACACACTCACTGGGAAATGTGCACACACTCACTGGGAACTGTGTGCACACTCACTGGAAAATGTGCACACTCGCTGGGAAATGCCCACACTCACTGGGAACTGTGCACACACTCACTGGGAAATGTGCACACACTCACTGGGAACTGTGCACACACTCACTGGATACAGCAGAGATCCCCCATTCGTAGGTCTGAGAATGGCACAGGTTACCACAGAAGCACAGAAATACACAGCTGCAAATAAACCCTGATGCTGAAGTGACTGCTAAGAACATGCCAGCAAACAAGCCAAGAAATAAGCCAGCTGCTAATTCATTTGAAATCACACTCCAGCCAAGAATTTGAGAAACAAGTTCCACTTGGAGGCAGATTATGATTCCGACAGAACAGGGCAGGAGAGGACAACAAAGCACAGGGTCAGACAGGACGGGACAGGATAGAACGTAACAACACTTGGAATAGACTTCACGGTAAAGTGGTGGGCACAAAAACTCTGGAATCAATCAAAAAGCAATCAGATGCTGCGAAGGTTCGGGGCGGGGTGCATTGAAGGGTGCATCTGGATGGATGAACCAATAATGGCTGAATGGTTCTCCTCATCCGTAACTGAATTATGAACAGGGCAGAACAGTGCAGGAAAGGTCAGATGTCATGGCTCTGAGCCTTTTTGTTGGGGATCCTTCCATTACTCTGACCGTGATACCAAGTCACTTTTTTTCTGCCACATGGGGAACTCCTCCTTCAAGAGTAGAGGAGACAGCTGTAGCAGCTGTCAATGCCTCTGTGAGCACAATGGAGAATTTCTGAATGCATTCACCATGGGTGCATTCTGGACCTGGCACAAGAAAGGCGTCACCAGCCTAGGTCAGGGGTTAGATGATCCCATTCCAGCAGTTGGAATTCCATCTCTCCAGTGCCATTACATCCAAATTAAAGACTTGCTCCAGGATTCGGCCATGTTGCAGAAGGACCGGGAGGGAGCCCCGCACCTTGCCCGGAATTTTGTCGGCGCTAAGCGGAAGGGTTCGGAGGCGGGTCCGATGTCAAAATAGAAAATATTGACGGCGGGTTGGTAGCCCGCTGTCAATTCACCTCCACGTTAGTTTCCCAAATGCTGGGTCTGTCAGTGCTTAACCTACCTGACACCTAAGGCAACTGACACCATCAACAGCTTGTTAAGAGTTATTTAAACATCATATTACCATCATATATTTACTATTTTTGCAGCCTTTCGATGGTTCACAGCGCTCGGTGATTATGTCAGGTAAGTAGGTTGGGTTTTTAATGACTCTCCATTCCTCTGAATAGGTGACAGCTGCAAATGTGCTATAAACGCTACCATTTCTCAGCTGTTCACTTTCCAATCATAGAAGCTGGAGCCTTCAGGATTTGTAAGGCACTTCTCAGCTTTATGCAGTTTGGAAGTGTTTGTAATGAACTCTCTATCCACTGTCACCTCCTTGGAACAACCTCACTCACCATTAACAGATCGCTTCTGTCATCTCAACCTCACCTGCCATCTATTCCATCAGCATCGGTACCCTTGAACAAATCTCACCTTTGTCCTCAGAATCCAACCACGATCAGCCCCAACACCAGCAGCGCCAGGCACACCAGCAGCACCAGCAACAACATCAACCTTCTCTGCAATCACATGATGCTGCACAGGACAGAGGGCATTAGCACCTGACCACATTGCTGCATGGGATACCAGGGTTGGCCTCACCATGACCACCTTTACTTCAGTTGTCGCTGTACACCCTGGCTGCCACATGATGCGCTAGGTTGGCACCACCCCACACCAGCTCCATAAAACATCCCTGCAATGCCCAAGCCATTCCTTTCAGACTCATCGGCATTGCGGGGGGGGGGGGGGGGGTACCGTTATGTCTCACCATTCACTGCAACTCACTAAGCCACTTCCAAAGGTGTGCACAAATTTGCCCAAGAAGACAAAGTGTTATAAATAAAGATTTCAATGTTTGACAACATATTAACAAAAACTTGACATGAACATTGGCCTAAAGGCCCAAGTGGCTATCCTTGTGTGTTGTTAGTTGGTATGATTGGACAAGGATGAGGGCGGGGGTGAGGGCTGGCTAGTGAGATGGAGAAGTGATAATGTAGATAGAGAGGGATGGGTGGAGGTGCAAGGTATGTTAGTGTGAATAAGGATGTGTAGGAGTAGGGTAGGGAAGGCAGAGTGATGGGGATGTGATGGGAGGCACAGCAGGATGAGGTTGAGTGTGGCTTTACAGTAACATTTAATGATCTACTGAGATGATTGAAAGGTTTACGCCACTGCAGCCTGGTCCTCCTGACGACATCCCCGCTTGTGTACTCCTGTGCAATGTGCAACCAGGCTGCGTTGGTCTCCTGGGGAGGTATCTTCGGCTGATTGGAAGGGAAGAGAACCTCCCTGCATGCTGTGACACTCTTCATAAACATATGGAGGGAGTCATGGGAGAGCCTGGGTGCAGCCATGCAACTTTGTGCAGTGTTTGCAACACCTCAATGCTGCAGAACACTGACAGCACAACTGTCAAAATCAATGTGGACATGGTCCCTAAAAGGAAACCGGCTGATGGCGTGTCATCAAATGACATCATCAGACCCGCTTCCTTTTAGTTGGCCGGCAAGCGCGCTGGGTGGTCTTAACAAGCCCAATCAAGGTAAAAATCAAGGTACAGAGCGGGATGGAGCCAGGAGCGGAGTCACAACCCGCCATCTACCCTAGCCACACTGAACCACCCTCGGTAGGCGGAATTGCGGCCCTTGAGTTGTATCTCCTCTCCCCAGAAGATCTCCTCAAACACATCTCTACACTTTACTCCATGTTTACGTCCAGTTCAAGACATGGGAAACCCGAGGAAGACCTGTGAACAAGACTCTGACCACCAGATAGCAGAAGTGTAATGGAAGGTATGGAAGCACGGGGTAATGTATGCACCTGTGAGTATGCTCACAGGTTTGTAGAGCTGTTGGGTTTTAGTGTCCCCCTCCCCTTTTATAGGGGGCACTTGTAAAATGTATGATTTTAGTGCCCCCAAAAAAACACAAAAAACCCCACAAAAACAAAAATTTTAAAAAAGGGCAGTTGAAAAGTGTTTGGAGTGTCCCCCAGATCGGGGGGGCACTTGATTTAATGATTACTTTTATCTCCTAAAAGAGTTGTAGAGCTGTTGAAAGGAGGCTCAGGCATGTGGGATGATCCCGTCTGAACTGACCCCCGTCTGGACGGAATTCCTCATCGGCGCCAAGCCCCGAAACCTCCCTCGGGAACTGGAGCCTCACAACTTGAGCCTCCTCCAGGAAATCCCCTCTGTGCCTTTCAGTTCTGCGCAGAGGGGTTTCCTGTACGGGCTGCTCTTGCACACTCTCCAGCTTGCCATCCTCGTCTGCCATCCGGACATATCATGGCGCACCATCTTGCCGTCTGGAGGAGGCGGGGATCCCCAATGGAGTGCACTCTATGCAGGAGTCTTCCCTCTATTTATTGGGGACATGGCCTGGAGTGTGTTGCACGAAGCAGTTCCGTACAATAAGTTTTTAAGTCGGTTCACAGGTTCCCAGGCTGCTTGTAATTTCTGTGGTCTGGAAGAGTCCATGTTCCATGTTCCATGAGTATGCAAGGTTGCAGCTCCTCTTCCAATATTTGAAGGGGCTGCTCCTCAAATTCTGGTTGCACTTCAGTCCCATGCTCCTGATCTTTGGGCACCCTGTGCGGAGGGGAGCGGGCAGGTCGGAAGGCCTCCTCGCAGAACTGCTCCTGGGCCTGGCCAAATTGGTCATCAACTGGTCCAGGCAGCGGGTGGTCGAGGGAGTTGTTCAGCCCGACTGCCTGCCTTTCTCCCGCCATTACATCCGAGCCAGGGTGCCCCTGGAGATGGACCACGCGGTGCCCACCGGTACGCTCGCGGCCTTCCGTGTGAGGTGGGCGCCGGAGGGACTGGAGTGCATCATCACCCTCGGCAACCAAATTTTAATTTGAATTTAGTTTACTGTCAAACGTTTAATGTGTTTAATGTGTCGGTTTTGGTGCCTCCCTTTAATCAGGGAGCACTCGATTTATATTTGATTTACAGATGCAATCAAAAATAGTTGTAGAGTTGTTGCATTGTGAGTGGCTTAATCAGTCATGTGATGTTCGCAAGATTCAATAAAACCCCAGCCAGTTGGGTTCGGGGCATCCACGATGAGACAGGTGGTTGTGAGCCTGGTGGATGAACTGGTAATGTGCAGTGTGATTGTTAAACCTTTGTTAATAAACCAACTAGTTCTTAATAGCAATGTGTTGCTATGAATTCTTAAGTAAAGAACCCATGAAGCAACTACATTACATACACTAACAACCATTAATTGCAGCAGAGTGCGACTGGATAAGCTGAAGATAATATATTGTGTGTACCACACCCCATAGAGCTTTGCCATTTCTAGCTCTCCATGGGGGCTGACTGTTGGGCAGACTGCAGGCAGAAAGACATGCTGCTACACATGTTCTGCTTGTCACCCCGCATGCAGCCATTCTGGGAGAGCACAGAGCAATGCGTGTGGAAGTCCTGTCCCTCTATCATCATTACATCGTAAATGGCACTGCGTATTTTTGAGGCAAAATATGTTTACTGTGCACTCCAGACATCACACCTTGTTACAAATGCAACACAATCTTTTTAAAAAGGTCATCACTGGTTAATTGTCAGAGAAATAAACTGTCACAAAAAGAATTTATTGACACAAGAATGTCTTGCATTCTTAATTGACCTCCACAACTGCAATTATAAAAGAGAAAGAATGCCAGTCTGACCAGTAACTGGCTCCAGTGGCAATTTCAAGAATCCACAACTTACAGGATTCACAGCTACACTTTAGTAATGGAGTGGAATAATACATTGTGCATCAAATGGTATTATATACCTGTCCTTTTAAAATAGGACACCTTCTGACCTACTATCAGCAATGCAATAGATTACCATCAGCATACATGATCATATTGAATGGTGGTGCAGGCTCGAAGGGCTGACTGGCCCGCTCCTGCACCTATTTTCTATGTTTCTATATTTCTATGTACATCAAATTCTACTCCAAAATAGTTTTCTGGGTGTACTTCCTCCAGAGGCGAAATCGTGCACCTTCCGTACTCCCACCCACCGTTGGAATTTCTAAATCCACTACTGGGTCATTTTGACACAATGCCATAAAGTGTCATCCCCACTGGTGAAGCGGATCATTCACCATCAGCTCTGGAGTGCAGGCAATTGTATGTACGGAGCACCTAAAAGGATGGTGGAGGCAGACTCCATCACGGCTTTCAAAAGGGAATGGGATAAGTATCTGACAAAAAAAAAATTGCAAGGCTACAGGCAAAGGATGGGGGAGTGGGACCAGCTGACGTGCTCTTGTAGGGAGCCGGCACGGGCTCGACGGGCCGAATGGCCTCTGTAATGTATTTGATTCATGGGTTCTTTGCTTAAGAATTTATAGCAACACATTGCTATTAAGAACTAGTTGGTTTATTAACAAAGGTTTAATAATCAAACTACACATTACAGTTCATCCACTAGGCTCACAACCACATGCCTCATCGTGGATGACCTAGATCCAACTGACTGGGGTTTTATTGAGTCTTGTGAACATCACGTGACTGGCTAAGCCACTCACAATGCAATGGCTCTAAACTATTTTAAAGTTGAACCAATGGATCAAGTGTCCCCTGATTAAAGGGGGGCACTAAAACCGACAAAATAAACCAATTAAACCTTTGACGTTAATGGATCAAATTAAAATTTGGTTGCCGGGGGTGATGATGCACTCCAGTCCCTCTGGGCTCTCCAAACATGTGAGCATACTCACAGTTGCATACATTTCAGCCTCCTTCTGTGCTGTAACTGTTCTATGATTCGCTGCCTTTTGAGTTGCCGGTGTTTCCAAACTGTTGGCCAACTGTCCTCACTTCCTAGGCTGCCATGAAAGGACCCAGTATAACTGTTGGATGCACCTCCGCAAACTCTAAAAGCACAGGGCAAGAGGCCAACTGAGAGGTGAAGGATGCTATTAAGCGCCTTGGGACGTTTTACTACGCGAAAGGCGCTATATAAATAAAAGTTATTATTATACTGAGGAGAGGGTAAAGTTAATCAGTAACCCTCCCCCACCCCAGCTTAAACTGACCCCATCGCTTCTGAGTACCGGGCACCACCATGACCCCCGGAATAGCATTATCTACAGTGTCCGGACACGATCAATCTCATCCAGCACAGAGGAGGTCAGCTCAGATATCAGTACTCCTGATGTTTTACTGTAATATGAATACGGCTATTTGTTGGCAAAACAGATGTAATCTAATTAGGAATCCAGAGATCCTTGCAGAGGGCAATGGCTAATGGTTTTTAATGTCAATGTTGACAGAGATGCGATTTCTATTATATTGTGGAGGAGCAAGACAATGAATTTAATCACGTCAGCACCGATCACAATCAATGTAACTACATATCAAACAATCAATGGCAGCACCACAGCCAGGATAAATCAGACGTATTTCTGAAAGGATGGGTGGAGAGGCAAGACTAAAGTGGGCAGTAATTGGACCAAGTTCTGATTGCAAAGTGGAATGGTCGTTAAAGTAAATTTGATAGAGATGGAATTTCTATTATATTGTGGAGGAACAAGTGGGAGCAAAAGCCCATTGATGGCTGGGGTGCTTCATTCTCTACTGACCAGCCACATCGTAAACTATTAAACTAATTGGGGCTGAAATTGCTCCCTTCTATAAGAGCCTTGACCACCTCAAACAGGCGGCCATGGTTGGTAAGCACTCACCCGCTCGGTCGGCGTGAATGGGCCACCATTTTGAAAATTGCCCTCGTTGATTTTCCCAGCGGAGAAAATCTCCGTCCTGCCCGTGTTGCTGCCCTGTCACCCCCTTACCGACCGGTGGTGATCCACTTTCTGCCCTGTGTGGGAAGCTTCTGGCGGCCAGGTCGGTCCGACAATGGCGGCCACGGGTTCGGCAGCCCGGCACTCCCTCTTGGGTACCGGGACACTGGCCCGGCCAAAACCCTCCCTGGCCCAGTGTTTGCCACTAAAGTGGCTGCAGAGTTTGTAGCGGCCCTCCCTTTTAACTGAAGGGGAGTGGGGGGAACGTTGTGTCGCGTCAGCACGATGCGTTGATGACTCGGAGCGATGGCCGTTCCAACCCACTCGCACTTCCGCTCCGCTGATGACACCACTCCCCACTCCAAAAAAAAACAAAGAGCTGAATTTCCCCGGATTGTCCGCCCCATGTATTGGGATGGACGGAGCACTTAAAAATCGGTAGCTGAACCCCATTTCAGGCGGAGGGCAATTTCGGCCCCATTAAATCTGAGCTTCCTCGAAGGCTCAATGCACCATACTGTGCTTTACAGACTGGGAGATCCAGGTTCAAATCCAGGCCTGGACTGTGCTGAATGAGCTGGGACAACATTAGAATCTCTCTTAGCTGTGAGGGTGGGGGAAGGAGAAAGATTGAGACCCTGCAGCAAAGGTGGGGCAACATTAAGACCCTGTCCTGGGAGTAGATGCTGGGCATTGGAAGTTCACTGCAGTAGTATTCTTCATCTACATACAGATCAGGTCCAGGACTGAAATGCAATGAGTCACTGAGCTTGTAATTTAAAAAAAAATCCATGATATTTAATTAAAATATACCAGCTTTTGAAGTTTAAGGTGGCTATGAGGGGAACCTCAGTTCACAGCCGATTAAATCTGTTTATAATTTGTAACTTTATTCTCAGTTAAAAACAATTTCAAGATAAAGGATGAATCCTCTGGGAGAGGTGAGAGCGACAGTACTTCACATCAATCCCGTAAAGCTTCCTCTACACTGAGGCCCTGGATATAATAAAGCTCCCTCCGTACTCTGAAGTCCAAGATCACCCGATAATTAGGAGAAGGGAGGCCATGTTTCCCACCTTAATTCATCCATCCAGAAACACCCTGCAGTCCTTCTAATGCAGCATCCATTTCTTTCTGAAACAAAACCAGAGTTTTTGCCTCCATACTGCTACCTGAGAGACTGTTCCATGTGTAGACCACTCTGTGTAAATAGGAATTTCCTGCTATCAGTCCTAATGTTACTCATTTTTGAACCTGTGCCCCCATGCCCTACTCTCACAATTAGCTTAACGTTATACCTCTGAGACCACCTCTCAGACACCTCGATTCCAGGCGATGAAACCCAAGGGGCTGAAAATGCCCAGTACCACCTGTTTGGGGGCGGTAACTGAGTCAGGGTGGGACTTCCAGCGCCTCTGCAGGCCTTTTGATGGCCTCTACTGGGCCACCAGGGCTGCATGGTGCCGTGGCCGCAGCCCAGCACCCAAATGGAGCGCTGGGCTGCACGATCTCGGCCCAGACCGCACGGCATCGCTGGAGCACGGGTCGACCGGTGAGTCGCCTGGTGAAAAGAAATGGCGCGCGCGACGCAACACACCTTCCCTTTAACTTCCACCCCGGGAGTGGAGGTTAGCCCAGTTCGCGACCCGCAAGAATGGCGCGGGCATCGTGGGCGGAAAAGGGTCGCCATGGGGCTCAAAGGAGTCGCTGTGCACGGTGATGATGTCATCGCCGGAGGCGAGGCGACCCAGGTCATGACTAGCGGGGCCCCCCGGAGGCGCTAACAGGAGGTGCAGAACAGGGCTATTTCACCCCCAAGATCTTCTTTCAAATTCAGACCTTTGACACTAGCTTTGTAACTCTTTTTTGCACTGCCTCCAACACTTGAATGTCTATCTTCCGTCTTAGTGACCAGATTGAACACAGTACTCAAGGTATGGGCTGACTAGAGCATTGTACAATTTGCTCACAACTTCCATATATTCTACTGTTTTGACTATGTTGTTCAACATTTTATCGGCTTTGTTGATCGGCATTGGTTGGACTTGTTAAGACTCCTAGTTCTCTTTCAGTTTCATTCTTAACTATCTCTCCCATTAATGGAGAACGTGCACTGCTTATTTTTCCTTTCTATATGTGCTGTACTTTACATATTTGGGTTTCCAGGCTCAGGATACTAAAGTTCCCTTCATTATCTGAGCTCTAGGATATATTCAAACTCTCTGAGCTCCATGGCCAACATTAAAGCTCAATACATGCTCTTCCTCCAGAAGGCTGAACATGCCTGTAATGTATGCATCTGTGAGTATGCTCACAGCTTTGTAGAGCCGTTGACCGACTAGTCTGAAAAAGCCAGATCTCCTCTGATCTCAGATGCAAAGCAGAGTAAGGCCTGGTTAGTACTTGGAAGGGAGATCGACTGGGAATACCCGGTGCTGTAGACTTTTCTCAAAAGAGTTGTAGAGCCATTGTGGGAGCCAGTGCCTCATAACTTGAGCCTCCTCCGGGAAATACCCTCCGTGCCTTTCAGTTTTGCTTGGAGGGGATTCCTGTACGGGCTGCTCTTACACACTCTCCACCTTGTCATCCTCGTTAGCTGTACGGACACGCCATGGCGCACCATCTTGCCATCCGGAGGAGGCAGTGGAGTGCTCTCTACGTGGGAGTCCTCCCCCTATTTATTGGGGACTTGGCCTGGAGGGTAGTGCACGGAGCCGTCCCGTGCAATAAATTTTTAAGTCGGTTCACGGGCTCCCAGGCAGCCTGCAATTTATGCGGTCTGGAGGAGTCCGTGATCCACGTTTTTATGGAATGTACGAGGTTGCAGCCCCTATTCCATTATTTGAAGGGGCTGCTCCTCAAATTCTGGCTGCACTTCAGTCCCACACTCCTGATCTTTGGGCACCCTGTGCGGAGGGGAGCGGGTAGGTCCGAGGGCCTTCTCGTAGGACTGCTCCTGGGCACGGCCAAGGAGGCCATCAGCCGGTCCAGGCAGCGGGTGGTTGAGGGGGTCATTCAGCCCGACTGCCTGCCTCTCTTCCGCGCTTACATCCGAGCCAAGGTGTCCTTGGAGATGGAGCACGCGGTGTCCACCGGTACGCTCGCGGCCTTCCATGAGAGGTGGGTGCTGGAGGGACTGGAGTGCATCATCACCCTCGGCAACCAAATTTTAATTTGATTTTATATGTTTAAAGTTTAATTTATTTATTGTGCCAGGTTTTAGTGCCCTCCCTCTTTTAGCCAGGGGGCACTTGTATAATTTATGTGTTTACTGCCCTAAAAAAAACAAAAAAAAGGGCACTTGAAAAGTGTTTGGCATGTCCCCCCCCCCCACCTTTGTAATCAGGGGCATTTGATTTAACATTAATTTTTGTTCACAACGAAAAGAGTTGTTGAGCCATTATGGGAGTCAACTTGAGCCTCCTCTGGGAAATCCCCTCCGTGCCTTTCAGTTCTGCACGGAGGGGATTCCTGTATGGGCTGCTTTTGCACACTCTCCACTTTGCCATCCTTGTCTGCCGTCCGGACACGCCATGGCGCACCATCTTGCCATCCGGAGGAGGCGGGGGTCTCCAGTGGAGTGCTCTCTATGTGGGGCTCCTCCCCCTCTTTATTGGGGACTTGGCTTGGAGGGTGGTGCACGGAGCAGTCCCGTGCAATAAATTTTTAAGCCGGTTCACGGGCTCCAAGGCCGCCTGCAATTTATGCGGTCTGGAGGAGTCCGTGATCCACGTTTTTATTGAATGTACGAGGTTGCAGCCCCTATTCCATTATTTGAAGGGGTTGCTCCTCAAATTCTGGTTGCACTTCAGTCCCACACTCCTGATCTTTGGGCACCCTGTGCGGAGGGGAGCGGGTAGGTCCGAGGGCCTCCTCGTAGGACTGCTCCTGGACACGGCCAAGGGGGCCATCAGCCGGTCCAAGCAGCGGGCGGTCGAGGAGGTCGTTCAGCCCGACTGCCTGCCTCTCTTCCGTGCTTACATCCGGGCCAGGGTGTCCCTGGAGATGGAGCACGCGGTGTCCACCAGTACGCTCGCGGCCTTCCGCGGGCGCCGGAGGGACTGGAGTGCATCATCACCCCCAGCATCCAAATTTTAATTTGATTATCTTTGTTTAAAGTTTAATATGTTTAATTGCCAGTTCTAGTGCCCCCCCCCCCCCACTTTTAGCCAGGGGGCACTTGTATAATTTGCCTCTCGGTGCCCTCGGGAAAAATACAAAAAAAACAAAATAAAACAAGGAGGCACTTGTTTAAAAATGTTTGGTGTTTCCCCCCCTTTAATCATGGGGCACTTGATTTAATTGTTCATTTGATCACAACCAAAAGAGTTGTAGAGCCGTTGTGGAAGCCAGTGCCTCACAACTTGAGCCTTCTCCAGGAAATTCCCTCTGTGCCTTTCAGTTCTGCGTGGAGGGGATTCCTGTACGGGCTGCTCTTACACACTCTCCACCTTGCCATCCTCGTTAGCTGTACGGACACGCCATGGCGCACTATCTTGCCATCCGGAGGAGGCGGGGATCCCCAGTGGAGTGCTCTCTATGCGGGAGTCCTCCCCTTATTTATTGGGGACTTGGCCTGGAGGGTGGTGCACGGAGCAGTCCCGTGCAATAAATTTTATATCGGTTCATGGGCTCCCAGGCTGCCTGCAATTTCTGCGGTCTGGAGAAGTCCGTGTTCCATGTTTTTATTGAATGTGCGAGGTTGCAGCCCCTATTCCATTATTTGAAGGGGCTGCTCCTTAAATTTTGGTTGCACTTCAGTCCCACACTCCTGATCTTTGGGCACCCTGTGCGGAGGGGAGCGGGTGGGTCCGAGGGCCTCCTCGTAGGACTGCACCTAGGCATGATCAAGGGGGCCATCAGCCGGTCCGGGCAACGGGCGGTCGAGGGGGTCATTCAACCCGACTGCCTGCCTCTCTTCCACGGTTACATCTGAGCCAGGATCTCCCTGGAGATGGAGCACGCAGTGTCCACCGGTACGCTCGCGGCCTTCCGCGAGAGGTGGGCGCCGGAGGGACTGGAGTGCGTCATCACCCCCCAGCAACCAAATTTTAATTGGATTTAATGTCTAAAATTTAATTTGTTTAAGTTGTCGGTTTTAGTGCCCCCCCCCCCCCTTAGCCAGGGGGCACTTGTATAATTTGTGTTTTAGTGACCTCAAAAAAAAAGAAAAGAAAAGGGGCACTTGAAAAGTTTTTGGAGTGTGCCCCCTCGTTAATAAGGGGGCACTTGATTATTGGTGTCTACAAAAAGAGTTGTAGAGTCGTTGTGGGAGTCAGTGTCTCACAACTTGAGCCTCCTCTGGGAATTCCCCTCGGCGCCATTCAGTTCTGCACGGAGGGGATTCCTGTATAGGCTGCTCTTGCACATTCTCCACTTTGCCATCCACGTCTGCCATCCGGACACGCCATGGCGTACCATCTTGCTGTCCGGAGGAGGCGGGGGTCCCCGATGGAGTGCTCTCTACGCGGGAGTCCTCCCTCTATTTATTGGGGACTTGGCCTGGAGAGTGTTGCACGGAGCAGTCCCGTGCAATCGGTTTTTAAGTTGGTTCATGGGCTCCCAGGCCACCTGCAATTTCTGCGGTCTGGAGTAGTCCGTGTTCCATGTATATGTTGAATATGTGAGGTTGCAGCTCCTATTCCATTATTTGAAGGGGCTGCTCCTCAAATTCTGGTTGCACTTCAGTCCCACGCTCCTGATCTTTGAGCAGCCTGTACGGAGGGGAGCGGGCAGGTCGGAAGGCCTCCTCGTAGGACTGCTCCTGGGCACGGCCAAGGGGGCCATTAACTGGTCCAGGCAGCGGGCGGTCAAGGGGTTCGTTCAGCCCGACTGCCTGCCTCTCTTCCGCAGATACATTCAAGTCAGGGTGTCCCTGGAGATGGAGCACACGGTGTCCACCGGTACGCTCGCGGCCTTCCGCGAGAGGTGGGCACCGGAGGGACTGGAGTGCATCATCACCCCTAGCAACCAAATTTTAATTTGATTTGTTTTACATCCAAAGTTTAATTTGTTTAATGTATCGCTTTTAGTGCCCCTTTAATAATAGTTGCAACATTAAAATAGTTGTAGAGCTGTTGAGTTGGGAGTGACTTAGCCAGCCACGTGATGTTCACAAGACTCGATAAAACCCCAGCCAGTTGAGTTCAGGGGGATCCATGATGAGGCAGGTGGTAGTGAGCCTGGTGGATGAATTAGTAGTTTTTAGTGTGATTGTTAAACCTTTGCTAATAAATAACTAGTTCTTAGTAGGAATGCATTGCTATGAATTCTTAAGCAAAGAATGCGTGAAGCAAATACATTACAATGACCTTATCCAATATCCTTTTATATAACGTTGGCAGCTTAAAAAAAAGACTTGGATTTATAGAGTGGCTTTCATGACCTCAGGACGCCCCACAACGCTTTACAGCCAATGAAGTACTTTTGAAGTATAGTCACAGTTGTAATATAGATCACTGGTTATTGATCAGGAATTTGAGTGAATTGTCCTTTCCCTAGCCAGGGGCACAGAAACAAACTACAATCACCTAAACTGCTGCCCGGACTGAGATCGACTAACTCAACACATGCCAGAGATCAAACTTGAAACTTTCTAGTATGCCTCAGTTACAAATTGCCTTTCCCAACACCACTGAGAGAGTTGAGTCGACAAGTCTCTGTACACAAATCCATCTTCAGGAGTGCATTAAGGGTGCTACTCAACGCCGAGCTCACGGCCAATATCTCGCCGTAGGCAACTAGGCCCATACAGCAGTGCCTGGTCTCCAGTCACCTTGGACCCCCTTGCCACTGGACCAAGACCTTGCTCAGCTAAGCCCGTGTAGTAGCCAGTGTGCAATGGCCACTCCACATTAAAAGAATTCACACACAGTAATCTTCCACTCCGTTAACATGAAGTTCAGGACCTGGAACGCCAGGACCTCATGGACAACTGCAACAGCGACAGGCCGGAATGCCGCACTGCCATAGTTGCCCGGGATCTTAGACACTTTGACATCGACATCGCCGCTCTAAGTGAGACCCGGTGGGCAGGGGAAGGCCAGCTCAAGGAACAAGGTGGAAGTTACATCTTCTTCTGGAAAGAGAAACCAGAGGTAGAAAGCCACCAACAAGATAAAAGTTCACGGGGTTGGGAGTAATATATTAGTATGGATAGAGGATTGGCTAATGAACAGAAAACAGAGAGTCGGGATAAATGGTTCATTCTCGGGTTGGCAATCAGTAACCAGTGGGGTGCCGCAACTATTTACAATCTATATTAACGACTTGGAGTAAGTGACCGAGTGTAACGTAGCCAAGTTTGTCGATGATACAAAGATGGGAGGAAAAGCAATGTGTGAGGAGAACACAAAAAATCTGCAAAAGGACATAGACAGGCTAAGTGAGTGGGCAAAAATTTGGCAGATGGAGTATAATGTTGGAAAGTGTGAGGTCATGCACTTTGGCAGAAAAAAATCAAAGAGCAAGCTATTATTTAAATGGAGAAAGAGTGCAAAGTGCTGCAATACAGCGGGACCTGGGGGATCTTGTGCATGAAACACAAAAGGTTAATATGCAGGTACAGCAAGTGATCAGGAAGGCCAATGGAATCTTGGCCTTTATTGCAAAGGGGATAGAGTATAAAAGCAGGGAAGTCTTGCTACAGTTGTACAGGTTATTGGTGAGGCCACACCTGGAATACTGCGTGCAGTTTTGGTTTACATATTTACGAAAGGATATACTTGCTTTGGAGGCAGTTCAGAGAAGGTTCACAAGGTTGATTCCAGAGATGAGGGGGTTGACTTATGAGGAAAGGTTGAGTAGGTTGGGCCTCTACTCATTGGAATTCAGAAGAATGAGAGGTGATCTTATCGAAACGTATAAGATTATGAGAGGGCTGGACAAGGTGGATGCAGAGAGGATGTTTCCACTAATAGGGGAGACTAGAACTAGAGGGTATAATCTTAGAATAAGGGGCTGCCCATTTAAAGCTGAGATGAGGAGAAATTTCTTCTCTCAGAGGTTGTGGATCTGTAGAATTCGCTGCCTCAGAGAGCTGTGGAAGTTGGGACATTGAATAAATTTAAGACAGAAACAGACAGTTTCTTAAACGATAAGGGAATAAGGGGTTATGGAGAGCGGGCAGGGAACTGGACCTGAGTCCATGATCAGATCATCCATGATCATATTAAATGCCGGAGCAGGCTCGAGGGGCCGACTGCCTCAAAGACTCCCTCTGCGAGGTTAACGAACACCTCATAACTCTTCTGTTATATTTGAACTTGTATATACTCTGTACAGCCATCAGAGGGCTCATCCCGTGGAGTCCCAAGGGATCCCATAATCCCTTGGGAGCACAGGTATTTAAGGAGGCCTCACAGGTTGGAGAGGCACTCTGGAGACCTGCAATAAAAGACTAAGGTCACACTTTACTTGAGCTCACAGTATTCAGTCTGACTCTTTCTTTATACATAACATCTTCGACTCACCCTATCCCGGAATCAATGCACCACAGTCATCAGTGCATACGCCCCAACACTTGATGCAACAGATGAGACCAAAGAAGGTTTTTACTCCAACCTCGAAAAATCCCTGTCCCACGTCCCCATGGACGACAAACTGGTCCTTCTAGGTGACTTCAACGCCAGGGTCGGCAAAGACACAGCCCTCTGGGGAGGCGTGATTGGCAGAGAGGGGTTGGGGAAAGCCAACTCCAGCGGTATCCTACTCCTGATAAAATGTCTAGAACATAAACTTTTCATCACCAACACCCTGTTCCGCCAGAGGGACAAATACAAGGCATCGTGGCAACACCCTCGCTCCAAACACTGGCACCTGCTCAACTGTGTCATCGTCCGAGCCAGGGATCGCAAGGATGTGCGCATCACCCACTCCATGACAGGAACTGACAACTGCTGGATGGATCCGATCCATAATTGACATCAACATAGCTCCAAAGCGGAGGGGGCAGCAGAAGCAGTGCCGCAAAAAAGTCAATGCCGGGGCACTTAAAGACCGAGCTAAGAGAGCCCTATACAGCCAACACCTCACAGCTAACCTAGCGCGCTTTGATGAACCTGAGACGCAGAATGCCCACAGCGCTTGGTCTGCCCTCCAGGCCTCCATAATCAGTGCCTGCAAAGAGACGATCGGACACGCAACCAAGAAACACCAGGACTGGTTTGATGAGAATGATCAGGAGATCCAAGAGCTAATAGATCATAAGCGCAGGGCATTTCTGAGCCTCAAGCAACAACCCAACTTGGGAGTAGCAAAGCAACATTAACAGCTCAAGGCTGAGGTCCAACAAAAAACTCCGGACCTAAAGAACAGGTGGTGGATGGAGAAAGCACAGGAGATACAACCATGATGTGCAAGGATTCTTCACCGCAGTCAAGGCCACTTACGGTCCAAACTCCCAAGGCTTCACCCCACTGTTGACCAAGAATGGGGAAATACTCATCAAGGACACTGAGGCAGTCAGGGCCCGCTGGAAGGAGCACTTCAAAGATCTCCTCAATCGAGACTCTGCCTTTGACTCGAGTGTTCTCAACTCTATCCCGCAGCATGCGACCCGCCACCACCTCAGTAAAACCCCAACACTGCACAAGGTTGGAAAAGCCATAAGACAACTTAAGAACAACAAGGCTACGGGAGCGGATGGAATCCCTGCTGAGGCACTAAAGTATGGTGGAGAGGCACTGCTGGCGCGGATACATGACCTCATCTCTCTCATCTGGAGGGAGAAGAGCATGCCAGGAGATCTCTGAGATGCAGTGATCATGATCATCTTTAAAAAAGGGGACAAGTACAAAGGAATCTCCCTGTATTTTTTGAGGATGTAACTAGTAGATTGGACAAGGGAGAACCAGTGGATGTGGTGTATTTGGACTTTCAAAAGGCTTTTGACAAGGTCCCACACAAGAGATTTGTGTGCAAAATCAAAGCACATGGTATTAGGCGTAATATACTGACGTGGATAGAGAACTGGTTGGCAGACAGGAAGCAGAGAGTCGGGATAAACGGGTCCTTTTCAGAATGGCAGGCAGTGACTAGTGGAGTGCCACAGGGCTCAGTGCTGGGACCCCAGCTCTTTACAATATACATCAATGATTTGGATGAAGGAATTGAGTGTAATATCTCCAAGTTTGCAGATGACACTAAACTGGGTGGCGGTGTGAGCTGTGAGGGGATGCTAGGAGGCTGCAAGGCGACTTGGACAGGTTAGGTGAATGGACAAATGTATGGCAGATGCAGTATAATATGGATATATGTGAGGTTATCCACTTTATGGGCAAAAACACGAAGACAGAATATTATCTGAATGGCGGCAGATTAGGAAAAGGGGAGGTGCAACGAGACCTGGGTGTCATGGTTCATCAGTCTTTGAAAGTTGGCATACAGGTACAGCAGGTGGTGAAGAAGGCAAATGGTATGTTGGCCTTCATAGCTAGGGGATTTGAGTATAGGAGCAGGGAGGTCATACTGAAGTTGTACCTGGAATATTGTGTTCAGTTTTGGTCTCCTAATCTGAGGAAGGACGTTCTTGCTATTGAGGGAGTGCAGTGAAGGTTCACCAGACTGATTCCCGGGATGGCAGAACTGACATATGAGGAGAGACTGGATCAAATGGACCTTTATACATTGGAGTTTAGAAGGATGAGAGGGGATCTCATAGAAACATATAAGATTCTGACGGGCAGGGCAGGTTAGATGCGGGTAGAATGTTACCGATGTTGGGGAAGTCCAGAACCAGGGGACACAGTCTTAGGATAAAGGTTAGGCCATTTAGGACTGAGATGAGGAGAAACTTCTTCACTCAGAGAGTTGTTAACCTGTGGAATTCCCTGCCGCAGAGAGTTGTTGACGCCAGTTCATTGGATATATTCAAGAGGGAGTTAGATATGGCCCTTACGGCTAAGGGGACCAAGGGGTAGGGAGAGAAAGCAGGGAAAGGGTAATGAGGGAATGATCAGCCATGATCTTATTGAATGGTGGTGCAGGCTCGAAGTGCCAAATGGCCTACTCCTGCACCTATTTTATATCTTTCTATGTTTCCCTGCTATCAGCCACTGGGAAAGTTGTCGCTAGAGTCCTCCTCAACCATCTTCTCCCTGTGGCCGAGGAGCTCTTCCCGGAGTCACAGTGCAGATTTCATCCCTTACGGGGCACAACAGCGATGATTTTTGCAGCGCGACAGCGCGCCAGTGCAACCTTCAGCCACGTTAGGAAAAGAGTGTTCGAAGACCAGGCCCTCAAATCTACCACTAAGCTCATGGTCTACAGGGCTGTAGTAATACCCGCCCTCCTGTATGGCTCAGAGACATGGCCCATGTACAGTAAACACCTCAAGTCGCTGGAGAAATACCACCAACGATGTCTCCGCAAGATCCTACAAATCCCCTGGGAGAACAGATGCACCAACATTAGTGTCCTCGACAGGCCAACATCGCCAGCATTGAAGCACTGACCACACTTGGTCAGCTCCGCTGGGCAGGCCACATTGTTCGCATGCCAGACACAAGACTCCCAAAGCAAGCGCTCTACTCGGAACTCCTTCACGGCAAACGAGCCAAAGGTGGGCAGAGGAAACATTACAAGGACACCCTCAAAGTCTCCCTGATAAAGTGTAACATCCTCACCAACACCTGGAAGTCCCTGGCCAAAGACCGCCCTAAGTGGAGGAAGCGCATCTGGGAGGGCGCTGAGCATCTCGAGTCACATCGCCGAGAACATGCAGAAATCAAGCGCAGGCAGCGGAAAGAGCATGCGGCAAATCTGTTCCACCCACCCTTACCCTCAATGACAGGGACTGTGGCTCTCGTATTGGACTGTTCAGCCACCTAAGGACTCATTATAAGAGTGGAAGCAAGTCGATTCCGAGGGACTGCCTATGATGATGATGACCTTACAAATGACGTCAATTAGAACTGTCAGTTTGTTGACGGGTGCTGGTATTCTGATTATTAACATGAAAATTCTTAAAATCAACAGAAAGCTCCCTATGTTCTGGGGTCTCTTACAGAATAAAGACATATGATCTTCCTTATCCTGCCCAGATCGTGTGACATTCTGTCCAGCCTGTACTGACTGTGGTTTGAGACTGTGTACTTGTGGCGCTGGCCTTGCCTGTGCGTGTGTGCCAAGTAATTGATTCCCCTTTGCTTTCCAGGGCAGATTCCTGCTTCATGCCCAGCTCAGACTGCATGATAACTGCTTATTATGCTTAATGGATGTATGGATTTGTTGCTGAATTTCCAATATTGTACTATTAATAGGTCACCTGTTTCTGAAAGAAAGCAATTGAATATTCTCCACCAGCGACGCTTGTCCTGTACTTGGGAAAACGGACTGTTAGGCTTGGCTATTTCTATTGATTGTCAGCGGAATGACTGCGCCAGCTTCACTCCGTAGCCCCTGTCCCTCAGATCCAGCGATCAATGAGGTGTTGTTATTACATCCATCACAAAATAGTTGGCCCCTGACAGCTTGCTATCTCTGTGCTTTGTGCTATGTTTTTCTACCCATTTAGCCCTCTTCTCCTGGTGTATGAACCTACAGGCATTGATTCACTCCCTCGACTCTGCTTCCTACAATGCACCAGTGGGAATGAAGTCAAGGGAGCAAGAGATGGGTCCCATGGATGGGATGAGCTTGGATTGGGAATAGCGAAGGAGGGAGTTAGGAGAGAAACTAGAGAGATACTTGGGTTTAAGTCTGGGACGTAAGGGACCTGATGGAAGGTTTAGCTTGTTAAGCAAGGGGAAGGGGAAAACAGCAGAAACAACTGAATAGATGGTCTCAATCTCAAGACAAAAGTCCCTGAGTTTCTTGCACTTGTTATTGGAGGTAAGGGTGAAGAAGGCAGGGGAGAGGGATGTAAGGAAACAAGCGATGGAACAAGATTTTTGTTTTTGAAATTATTAGAAGGAAACCAAAATATGGGGTGGGCTAACAAGGTAAGGGAATAAACAATAAATGGTAGGATACTGAGAAGTGTAGAGAAACAGAGGGACTTTGGAGTGCATGTCCTCAGATCCCTGAAAGTAACAGGACAGGTAAATAAGGTGGTTAAGAAGGCATATGGAATACTTGCTTTTATAAGCCAAGGTGTAGAATATAAGAGCAGGGAGGTTATGCTTGAACTGTATAAAACACTGGTTAGGCTGCAGCTAGAGTCCTGCATACAGTTCTGGTCACCACATTACAGGAAAGATGTGATTGCACTAGAGAGGGTACAGAGGAGATTTATGACTGGAGAATTTTAGCTGTGAGGAAAGATTGGTTGGCTGGGTGGGTGGGGGGGGGGGGGGCGGCGGGGTTGCAAAAGAGGAGGCTGAAGGGAGATTTAATTGAGGTGTATAAAATTATGAGGGGCCTAGATAGAGTGGATAGGTAGGACCTATTTCCCCCGGCACAGGGGTCAACGCTGGGGGCATAGATTTAAAGTAATTGGTAGAAGGATTAGAGGGGAGATAGGAGAACTTTTTTCACCCAAAGGATGGTGGGAGTCTGGAACTCACTGTCCGAAAGGGTGATAGCAGCAGAAACCCTCATCACATTTAAAAAGTACTTGGATATGCACTTTAAGTGTCATAACCTACAAGGCTACGGACCAAGTGCTGGAAAGTGGGATTAGGCTGGGTAGCTCTTTGTCAGCTGGCACAAACACGATGGGTCAAATAGTCTCCTTCTGTGCTGTAAATTTCTGTGGTTCAATGATTGCATGAAGGACACTATGGAACTTGAATTCAAGAATGTTTCACTCAAATCCTCTATTGCTTTCAAATATTTTTGAAGATGGGGAATGCAACCATCCAACATCCACTTAAAACATAATGGCTGCGATATCCCCTACCTCGGTGGGCGACATCGGTGGTGGGTCTCGGCCCCGCTGTTGGCTCCATCCCGGCCTCTGACATGACTTTCCTCTGATTGGGCTTGTTAAGCCCCCGCAGCGAGTTTCCTGGCCAATTGAAGGAAACGGGTCTGATGACGTCATTTGATGACGTGTCATCAGCCAGTTTTCTTAAAGGGACCCTGCGCAAATTTACTTTGACATTTGAGCTGTCAGTGTTCTATAGCATTGAGGTGCTGCAAACACTGACAAGCACTGCACAGAGCAGCATGGCTGCACCCAGGCTATTCCATGAGGGCACAAGCAGGTATGTCTTCAGGAGGACCAGGCTGCAGTGGCTCAAACCTTTAATGATCTCAGTATATCGCGAAACGTTACTGCAAAGCCACACTCAACCTCATCCTGTTGTGCCACTCATCACATCCCCATCACTCTGCCTTCCCTATCCTGCACATCCTTACTCACACCAACTTACCTTGTACCTCCACCCATCCCTCTCTATCTACATTATCACTTCCCTATCTCACTAACCACCCTTCACACCCACCCTCAACCTAGTTCAATCATACCAACTCACAACACACAAGGGTAGGCACTTGTGTGTTTTAGCCAATGTTCATGTGAAGTCTCTGTTAATGTGGTGTTAAACATTGAAATTGTTATTTTCAACACTCTGCGTTCTTGGACAGACCTTTGGAAGTGGCTTAGTGAGTTGCAGTGAATGGTGAGACATAACGGTACCCCCTGCAATGCTGATGAGTGTGAAAGGAAATGTTTGGGCATTGCAGGGATGCTTTATGTTGTTGGTGTGGGGTGGTGCCAACCTGGTGCATCATGTGACAGCCAGGGTGTGCAGTGTCAAGTGAAGTAAATGTGGCCATGGTGAGGCCAGCCCTGGCCTCCCAGTCAGTAATGTAGTCGGGTGCTGGAGCCCTCTGTGTTGTGCAGCATCAGGTGATTGCGGAGAAGGTTAGTGTGGTTGTTGATGCTGCTGGTGTGCCTGGTGAAGCTAGTGTTGGGGCTGATTGTGGTCAGATACTGAGGTGAGAGAGCATAAAGAGCACCCATACTAATGGAATAGATGGCAGGTGAAGTAGAGACAACAGAAGCGATCTGTCAATGGTGGGAGAGGTAATGAGGTCAGACTGCATGGAAACTTGTGTAAACATAGAAACATAGACACATAGAAAATAGGTGCAGGAGTAGGCCATGCGGCCCTTCGAGCCTGCACCACAAGATTTGCAGCATCCTGAATCTGTAGTGGAAAATGCAGTTTAGAGATGCTAGTGCTTAAGGCAAGATCAGCTGGGAGCTTTGAGTTGATATTTGAAGCTGTCAACTCATCAGCTGATTAAATGGCCACTGACGTCCCGCCTCAGCTTCACTGGTAAGGTCTAGGCACAGTGGGAAACCCATGGGAGACCTGTGAAAGTTAAAAAGCTGGGACAAAAGCATTGTTAAGTCGTTGTAAATAAGCAACTAATGATTGGAATTGGGTCCCTGCCAGTCGGGTCTGCTCAGCGCCGGCAGACCTGACATTCGGAAATGCAGGTGACCTGACAACCCGCTGTCAATCATTTTAAATTTCACACCTTACCCATCACCCATTCCGTCCGTTGAGCACTGGCAAAATCATGGCCTATAGGGTAGGAGAAATAGTACTGTGGAGTTTCTTTCTGGACTTTTGTTTGTCACTGGGTCAAAATCCTGGAATTCCCTCCCTAACAGGACTATGGGAGTACGGTCACCACATGGACGTAGAATTTATCAATATTTCGCAAAGATTCCTTGTACCTTTCCCCTGCAGAGGAGAAGAATCTCTTTTTGGACTTTTAAAATGGAAGGAAAAACTTCGGGACACAAATGAATTTAAAGGGCAGACGAGGCCTGCAGGGGATAAAAGGGGACGCATTCATGGAGACACCGCCCCCCCCCTCCAGTGTTTGGACTCATAGGAAAGGGAATTTAATTTGGAATTCGCTGAACATTTTGGTATCCTAGGAAAAACTCTGAGGAAGATACCAAGAGCTTTAGAAGTTTAAGATCTCTAAAGGAACAAGTTTGGAACACACTGCCAGAACAGAGGGTGGGACTTCACTCAGGAATTGGGTATTGGAGCTAATTCAATTTGTCTGGGAGAATGAGTCAATCGATAATTAACAAGAACTGTGAGGCATAAAAATTCGCTCCCTAGGACATAAACGCATCAAGAGCTATCAGGCTAATCACCGGAGACCATTATTGGCATGCATGTGCAAATAGACCTATAGAAATCACGGGCCCAACCAAACGGCCCAAGAGTTTAAACACTGCTTCAACAATGCCAACCGGTGATTTTCCACATTATCACATCATAATCAAATTACTGCTGAACGAGCCCACCAAATTCTGACAAAGAAGAGAGCTCAAAACTAATGAGCAGCTCCCTTGAAACAAAGAGCTTGGCCAGATTTGGTGGGAGATAAGGAAGCCTTTTTGGGGTGTATCTATTCCCAGTTTGACAAGGGAAAATCAACAAGCAGCAGGAGGTGGGGAGTGAAGAAGTGGAGTAGTGGAGAAAACTACAAGAAACCATCAAGGATCGACTGAGCACGCCGACAGCAAGAGGCCCACGAAACGGAAGGTTGTCAGCAACCAAATTGACAAACCGGGCCACCACAACTAGCGAAACGACCAACCGAAACCAACTCAGCAAAAACCGAAGAATCGACATTTATTTCCACTCTGCAATCTACTTCTGAACGATCAACGGGTGAGAAATTACCTAAAAGGACTAATTAAAACTATTCCTAACCAAAGAAAGTGGGTATTTACCCCATACATTCAAAACGCGACATACCAATCTCGTGTGGCTATACGCCACTTGTCCCTCTAAGAAGTTGGACGCAGACCGCTCGGGGGTCGCGTAACTATTAACTGAAGACTACGCAGTCCGAAGTCCTCTCCTCCATCCGGGGTACAGCTCGCCTAGAAGGCAAAGTGCAGCGAACCCCCAAACCGCGATTCACCGGCAACTGTCAAAAGGGATTGGTGAGCATAGTCCCTGAACCCCTAGAGCTATAACTTAGTTAGTTAGGGGAATTGGGAGGGGGAGGTTGGGATAACATGTGTAAATGTATCTGCATTCTCCTCTTTACCCCATTTAGAGTTTAAGCTGTATTCTTTTCCCCACAGGCTGCATTTTGACAATTTATTCAATGTGTTGTATCCCTCAGTGTGTATTGGTATCACTATTCTGTGTGTGTTATTAAAGATGTGCCTTTTACTTCTTTTTAAACACAATAAAGCCATACCTGCTTCCTACCTTGAAACCGATTGTCTCTCCAAGTCTGTCACAGTTCCTTCATAATTCCAGAGTCTAGAACCAAGGGTGTGGGAGCGATTCGAAACCGCTCATATAAGGTCAGAAGGGAAAGCTGACCCCCTGAAAACCACCCCTTACAGACTGGAGCTGTGCAAGAAGGCGCCTCACCACCACCTTCTCGAGGGCAATTAGGGATAAGCCTAGCCAGCAAAACCCATATCCCATTAATGAATAAAGAAAAAATTAGATGCAGTCATCGAGAGCAATTAATTATTGATTATGACAAAGAAAGATGAGAAATGTAATCAGACGATAGAAACTCTTAGAATACTGCAAGTGTTTTGTGACATTTCTGTGAAGTTTACTAAACTATGGGGGGAAAGGGCCAATGCAGTGGAATGGCAAACTACCACTTGAACCTGCCCTACCAATCCTGTTTCAGAATATATGATATTTTATATATGTGATATCAGCAATGTTTTGCCTGTCTGAGTAGAAAGGTAATGGGGAACTTGCTTGTCTGTGGTGGCATGATACTTATTCTCACCAGGCCATTATCTCTCTCATTTAACCGCGAGAGTAGACTGGAGCATTCAATAACAACTATCACAGCCTTGTATCGACAACCTTGGCAGTGCAGCAAATGCTGTGGTCCCGAAACTCTGCAGGTTGATCCCGGCAGGCATACCAGGATCACGCCTGGCAGTGCCTTCCAGCAAACCTTGCCCAAGGTTATTTGGAGGTTTATAAGGTTATTTGGAGGTTGCTAGGACGGGCGCAAGCACCACTACAGGCTGATTTATGATTAGGATTAGTGGTTAAGGTTGGGGATAGTGATTAGAATTGGGGTTAATGGTTAGGGGTTAGAAACCACCATTGCCAATGTTGTTTTCAAAGGAACCATTCTATCAATTGGATTGGTCAGTCCCGCTACTCTCCTAACCACTAACTCTGACCTTGCCTCATGGCACAATAGGGAATGAGTATCAGCCCTCAATGTAATATAATCCTCAATTAACACTAGATATAATTGATTATTGTATTCAACACTCTCATTACTTCACGAGTGATTGAATTGATTTATAATACTTTTTTGATAAATTATTGATGAAGAATATATTCCAGTGAAAAAGAAGGGCGGCAAGAGAAGGGATAACCAGCCGTGGATAACCAAGGAAATAAAGGAGATTATCAAATCAAAGACCAATACGTATAAGGTGGCCAAGGTTAGTGGGAAACTAGAGGATTGGGAAAATTTTAAGCAACAGCAAAGAATGACTAAAAAAGCAATAAAGAAAGGGAAGATAGATTACGAAGGTAAACTTGCGCAAAACATAAAAACAGATAGTAAAAGTTTTTACAGATATATAAAATGGAAAAGAGTGACTAAAGTAAATGTTGGTCCCTTAGAAGATGAAAAGGGGGATTTAATAATGGGAAATGTGGAAATGGCTGAGACCTTAAACAATTATTTTGCTTCCGTCTTCACAGTGGAAGACACAAAAACCATGCCAAAATTTGCAGGCCACAGGAATGTGGGAAGGGAGGACCTTGAGACAATCACTATCACTAGGGGGGTAGTGCTGGACAGGCTAATGGGACTGAAGGTAGACAAGTCCCCTGGTCCTGATGAAATGCATCCCAGGGTATTAAAAGAGATGGCGGAAGTTATAGCAGATGCATTCGTTATAATCTACCAAAATTCTCTGGACTCTGGGGAGGTACCAGCGGATTGGAAAGCAGCTAATGTAACGCCTCTGTTTAAAAAAGGGGGCAGGCAAAAGGCAGGTAACTATAGGCTGGTTAGTTTAACATCTGTAGTGGGGAAAATGCTTGAAACTATCATTAAGGAAGAAATAGCGGGACATCTAGATAGGAATAGTGCAATCAAGCAGACGCAGCATGGATTCATGAAAGGGAAATCATGTTTAACTAACTTACTGGAATTCTTTGAGGATATAACGAGCATGGTGGATAGAGGTGTACTGATGGATGTGGTGTATTTAGATTTCCAAAAGGCATTCGATAAGGTGCCACACAAAAGGTTACTGCAGAAGATAAAGGTACGTGGAGTCAGTGGAAATGTATTAGCATGGATAGAGAATTGGCTGGCGAACAGAAAGCAGAGAGTCGGGATAAATGGGTCCTTTTCCGGTTGGAAATCAGTGGTTAGTGGTGTGCCACAGGGATCAGTGCTGGGACCACAACTGTTTACAATATACATAGATGACCTAGAAGAGGGGACAGAGTGTAGTGCAACAAAATTTGCAGATGACACTAAGATTAGTGGGAAAGCGGGTTGTGTAGAGGACTCAGAGAGGCTGCAAGGAGATTTGGATAGGTTAAGCGAATGGGCTAAGGTTTGGCAGGTGGAATACAATGTCAGAAAGTGTGAGGTCATCCACCTTGGGAAAAAAAACAGTAAAAGGGAATATTATTTGAATGGGGAGAAATTACAACATGCTGTGATGCAGAGGGACCTGGGGGTCCTTGTGCATGAATCCCAAAAGGTTAGTTTGCAGGTGCAGCAGGTAATCAGGAAGGCGAATGGAATGTTGGCCTTCATTGCGAGAGGGATGGAGTACAAAAGCAGGGAGGTCTTGCTGCAACTGTATAAGGTATTGGTAAGGCCGCACCTGGAGTACTGCGTGCAGTTTTGGTCACCTTACTTAAGGAAGGATATACTAGCTTTGGAAGGGGTACAGAGACGATTCACTAGGCTAATTCCAGAAATGAGGGGGTTACTTTATGATGATAGATTGAGTAGACTGGGTCTTTACTCGTTGGAGTTCAGAAGGATGAGGGGTGATCTTATAGAAACATTTAAAATCATGAAAGGGATAGACAAGATAGAGGCAGAGAGGTTGTTTCCATTGGTAGGGGAGACTAGAACTAGGGGGCACAGCCTCAAAATACGGGGGAGCCAATTTAAAACCGAGTTGAGAAAGAATTTCTTCTCCCAGAGGGTTGTGAATCTGTGGAATTCTCTGCCCAAGGAAGCAGTTGAGGCTAGCTCATTGAATGTTTTCAAGTCAAAGATAGATAGATTTTTAACCAATAAGGGAATTAAGGGTTACGGGGAGTGGGCGGGTAAGTGGAGCTGAGTCCACGACCAGATCAGCCATGATCTTATTGAATGGCGGAGCAGGCTCGAGGGGCTAGATGGCCTACTCCTGTTCCTAATTCTTATGTTCTTATGTTCTTAAGAATCTCTTTGGCAGTAATGCAATTCCATACCAGTGAGAGGCCTTCCCGCATATACCCCTCCTCCCCTCTCCCGCATCACCCCTCACACCACCCGTCTCTCCCCTCACACCTCACCCCTCACACTGCCCCAGTATCACATACTGTATCATCCCCCCCCCCCCCCTACACTGCCCAGGTCTCACATACTGTACCATGCCACCCCCCTCACACTGCCCAGGTCTCACATAATGTACCATGCCCCCCCCCCCCTACACTGCCCAGGTCTCACACACTGTACCATGCCCCCCCCCCCCTCACACTGCCCAGGTCTCACATACTGTACCATTCCCCCCCCCCCACACTGCCCAGGTCTCACATAATGTACCATTCCCCCCCCCCACACTGCCCAGGTCTCACATACTGTACCATTCCCCCCCCCCCACACTGCCCAGGTCTCACATACTGTACCATGCCCCCCCCCCCCTACACTGCCCAGGTCTCACATACTATACATGTGCCCCCCCCCCTCACACTGCCCAGGTCTCACATTCTGTACCATGCTCCCCCTTACACTGCCCAGGTCTCACATACTATACATGTGCCCCCCCCCCTCACACTGCCCAGGTCTCACATACTGTACCATTCCCCCCCCCCCACACTGCCCAGGTCTCACATACTGTACCACCCCCCCCCCCCCACACTGCCCAGGTCTCACATACTATACATGTGCCCCCCCCCTCACACTGCCCAGGTCTCACATTCTGTACCATGCCCCCCCTTACACTGCCCAGGTCTCACATTCTGTACATGTGCCCCCCCTCACACGCCCAGGTCTCACATACTGTACATGTGCCCCCCCCTCACAGTGCCCAGGTCTCACATACTATACCATGCTCCCCCCCCTACACTGCCCAGGTCTCACATACTGTACATGTGCCCCCCCCTTACACTGCCCAGGTCTCATATACTGTACCATGCCCCCCCCCTACACTGCCCAGGTCTCACATACTGTACCATGCCCCCCCCTACACTGCCCAGGTCTCACATACTGTACATGTGCCCCCCCTCACACTGCCCAGGTCTCACACACTGTACAGTGCCCCCCGCCCCCTCACTGTGGCCAGTGTCACTGCTCTAGTCTCCTATTTGTCAGTGTGCTCCCCGCCCCCCCCCCGCCACAACTCCTTCGACCACTGTTACTGCTCTTATCTTGAATACCTTAATGAAATACAACTGACCATGAGCAATATCAGGATCAATGAACAATGTGGAAGTGCCTTCAATGGTGTTTAACTGTGTGGCCAACTTTCATCCAACCAGCACCCAGCATAAATAGGATTAACTGGTCATTTCATTCTCATTGCCATTAAACTTGTTTCCAAAATGAAAGTCCATGGGATTAAAGAGGCTGTGGCTGTTGGTATCAATATAATACCAACTATCAATTGCAACTTTGGTCCATTGAAACATTAGTCAATTAATGGGCTATACAATCAAATTTGGGTAAGGGACAGAAAGCAGAGAGTAGTGGTGAATGGTTGTCTTTCAGAGTGAAGGGAGGTATACAGTGGTAATAAAAAAAGAAAATGCTTTAAATACTCAGGAGGTCAGGCAGCATCTGTGGAGAGAGACACAGAGCTGTACATGGCTGTAAAGTGCCTAATCGAAAGATGAGGTGCTGTTCCTTGAGCTTGCGTTGAGCTTTATTGGAACAGTGTAGGAGACCGAGAACGGAGAGGTCAGAGTGGGAGTGAAGCGGAAAATTAAAGTGACAGGCGACCGGAAGCTCGGGGTCACGCTTACGGACTGAACGGAGGTGTTCCGCAAAGTGATCACCCAATCTGCATTTCGTCTCTCCAATGTAGAGGAGACCACATCGTGAGCAGCGAATACAGTACACTAAATTGCAAGAATTACAAGTAAATCGCTGTTTCACTGGGAAGGAGTATTTGGGGCCCTGGACAGGGGGAAAGGAGGGGGTAAAAGGACAGGTGTTACATATCCTGCGCTTGCACAGGAAGGTGCCGTGGGAAGGGGAGGGGGTGTTGGGGGTGATTGAGGAGTGGATCAGTATGTCACGGAGGGTACAGTCCTTTCAGAATGCTGGGAGGGGAGGGGAGGGGAAGATGTTTTTGGTGATGGAATCACGTTGAAGGTGGTGGAAATGGCAGAGAATGATCTGTTGTATATGGAGCTTGGTGGGGTGAAAGGTGAGGACAAGGGAAACCCTGTCGTGGTTCTGGGAGGGAGGGAAAGGGGTGAGAGCAGACGTGCAGGAAATGGAACGGACACGGTCAAGGGCTATGTCAACCACAGTAGAGGGGAATCCTCGGTTGAGGAAAAAGGAAGACATATCGTAAGCACTATTATAGAAGGTGGCATCGTCAGAACAGATGTGACGGAGGCGCAGAAACTGGGAGAATGGAATATAGTCCTTACAGAAAGCGGGATGGGAGGACTTGCAGTCCAGGTAGCTATGGGAGTCAGTGGGCTTATGGTGGATGTTTATTGATAGCCTATCCTCAGAAATGGAGACAGAGAAATCAAGGAAGGGAAAGGAATAGTCGGAGATGGACCATGTGATGGTGAGGATTCTTGTGATGACTTTCCCTGTGGCCAACAGCAGGGAAACTTGCTCAATCAGCTCTGTTGGACAGGCCACATCATCCGTATGCTCGATACGAGACTCCCAAAACAAGCGCTCTACTCGGAGCTCCGACACGGCAAGCGGGCTCCAGAGGGGCAGAGGAAACACTTCAAGGATGCCCTCAAAGCCTCCTTGAAGTAGTGCAACAGCCCCACTGACACCTTGGAATCCCTGGCCCATGACCGCTCAAAGTGGGGAAGAAGCATCCGAGAATGCACTGGACACCTCGAGTCTCTTCGCCGGGAGCAAGCTGAAGCCAAGCGTCGACAGCAGAAGGAGCGCACGACAACCCAGGCCCTCCCGTCCACCCATCCCTTCAACCACCGTCTGCCCCACCTGTGATAGAGACTGTAGATCCCGCATTAGACTCATCAGTCACTTTTTGGTGTGGAACTCATTTTTAGTGTGGAAGCAAGTATTCCTCGACTCGGAAGGACTGTCTAAGATGATGATTATGATGAAGGTGAGGGAAGGGTGGAAATTGGAAGCAAGCTCCCACTCTGACCTCTTGGTCCTCAGCCTCTTACACTGTTCCAATGAAGCTCAAGGTAAGCTCGAGGAACAGAACCTCATTTTTCAATTAGGCACTTTACAGCCTTCTGGACTCAACATCGAGTTCAACAATTTCAGACCATAATCTCTGCCCCCTTTTTTTCACATGGCAGCTGTTGATAACTGCTGTTCCCATTTATACCTCATCTAGACACAGCTTTTGTTTCTTTGCTTGTCCATTACCACCCATTTTTGCTTTGCATCATCATACCTTTTGTCTCTCAAATCACTCCTGCCTTCCACCCTATCAGACCTTCCCTTTTGTTCTTTCCCCCGTCCCTCCTTTCCCTGCCTCTGCACTTGCTTAAAATGTGTTACATCTCTAACTTTTTCCAGTTCCAATGAAATGTCACCGACCTGAAACATTAACTCTGTTTCTTTCTCCACAGATGCTGCCTGACCCGCTGAGTGTTTCCAGTATTTTCTGTTTTTAGTTCAGATTTCCAGCCTCCGCAGTATTTTGCTTTTGTAGAGGTATACAGTGGTGTTGCCCAGGGGTCGGTGTTGGGACTACTGCTCTTTTTGATATATAGTAATGACCTGGACTTGGGCATACAGGGCATCATTCCAAAGTTTGCAGATGATACAAAACTTGGAAATGTAGTAAACAATGAGAAGGATAGTAACAGACTTCAGGAGGCTTTTGGCTGGTGAAATGGTGACACATAGCAGATGAAATTTTACGCAGAGAAGCGTGAAGTGATACATTTTCGTAGGAAGAATGAGGAGAGGCAATATAAACTAAATGGTACAATTATAAAGAGGGTGCGGGAACAGAGAGACCGGGGGTCTATGTACACAAATCTTTGAGGGTGGCAGGACAAGATGAGAAGGTTGGTAAAAAAGCAAATGGGATCCTTGGCTTTATTAATAGAGGAATAAAGTGCAAAAGCATGGAAGTCATGGTTAACCTATAAACAACACTGGTTAGGGAGCAGCTGGAGTATTGTGCTCAATTCTAGGCACCACATTTTAGGAAGGATGTTGCAGCTTTTTAGAGGATGCAGAAGAGATTTGCCATAATGGTATCAGGGATAAGGGATGTCAGTTATGTGGAGAGACTGGAGAAGCTGGGGTCTGTAGTGTATGTAGACACCTTTGGTAATGACTCCATGAGGCAGGGTATGATACTTAAACTGTGTAGACCTGTAGTCCTTTATTTGCAGCTCCTGAGTGCCGACAACAAGCTGTGAGTTCCCTTTTATACTGGGTTACCATCTTCATCTGCGTCGGAGCCCCGGTGATCAGCCAACTCATCAGAGATGCGGTGACTACAGCCTTTTCTGCACATTCTCTGAAGGTGCCCTTTCTCTTTGCAGCCTTTGCATGCGTAGTCTTTGTAGCGGCACTGGTGGGCCCTGTGGTTTCCTCCACAGCGCCAGCATGGGGCCATCCGGTTTGCCCCATGCGGTGGACTCAGGGTTGCGGGACTCGGGGCAGCATTTCTGCCTTTAGAAGTGTCCATGCGGTGCACTGCGCTCACCGGTTTAGAGTCCTGGGTCAGTGTTCGCCTGGAGTTATTGGCTGAAACCATGTAGGTCTGGCTCACTTGAATTGCTTTCTGTAGGGTAACCGTGATGTCAGCCGAGAGCAACTTGTGTAGGAGGCCTTCGTGGCCGATTCTGATGACAAATATGTCCCTTAGTGCTTCATTAAGGTGGTCGCCAAAATCACACGGTGCAGCTAGTCTTCTTAAGTGTGCCGCATACTTGCCAATTTCTTGGCCCTCAGGTCACCGGTAAGTGTAGAACCGGTGCCTGGCTGTGAGGATGCTTTCTTTCGGTTTTAGTTGTTCCTGTATGATTGTTACGAGTTGCTCATAGCTCTTGGTGGTTGTCTTCTCCGGGGCTAGTAAATCCCTGACGAGACTGTAGATGGTGGGCCCACAACTGCTAAGCAGGATGGCCCTGCGTTTGTTCGGTAGTGTAGCCGGTGTGTCCCCGTCCAGGTCGGTGGCTATAAAGAAGTGTTCCAATCGTTCCACAAAAGTGTCCCAATCTTCCCCCTCTGTAAATTGCTAAAGGTTGCTGAGGTTAGACATGTTGAGTGTGTAATTCGTGACCTCGTATTCCCGTCGCCAGTTGTTGTGTATGTAGGCACCTTTGGTAATGACTCCACGAGGCAGGGTATGATACTTAAACTGTCGACACCTGTAGTCCTTTATTTGCAGCTCCTGAGTGCCGACAACAAGCTGTGAGTTCCATTTTATACTGGGTTACCTGCCATGTGCAGGCAACCCCTAGATCCCCAGCAGCACCCTCTGGTGTACCGGTAAGGTGTGTGCAGTATAACAGTGTTACAGACATCACACAGTAAACAGGCATGCATACACAGCAGGGTTCTTCTCCCAAGAGCAGAGAAGGTTAAGAGGAGATTTTCTAGAGATGCTCAAAATCAGGAATGGTTTCGATAGAGTCAATAAGGAGAAACTGTTTCCAGTGACAGGAAGGGTCAGTAACCAGAGGATACAGATTTAAGGGGATTGTCAAAAGGATCAGAGGCGACACGAGGAAACATTTCTTTACGCAGCGAGTTGTTGTGATCTGGAATGCAGTGCCTGAAAGGGGGGTGGAAGCGGATTCAATAGTAACATTGAAAACAAAATTGGATAAATACTTGAAGGGAAAACAAATTATCGGACTATGGGGAATGAGCAGGGAAGTGGGATTAATTCGATAGCTCTACCAAAGAGCTGGCAGAGGCACGATGGGCCAAATGGCCTCCTTCTGTCCTTCGGTCCATTCTATTCGCTGTTCATAACTGGATGCCACATTTGCCTATATAACAACAGTGACTGCACTTCAAAAGTAATTCATTGGTTGTGAAGTGCTTTGGAACATCCTGAGGATGTAAAAGGTGCTATATAAATGCATGTTTTTAATCCAATATCATGGCTTTACCTTACTTGGGTTTTGATAATCTTTGTTGTCCCCTGCCCAATGCATGTGTGTGTGTGTGTGTGTGTGTTTTTAGTTACAATGGCAGGAATTGAACACAAGTGCCATTTGTCCAATGCAGTGTAAAGCACCCTTTCCTTGTATTCAACGGGTCTGGTCTATAAATCGCAGTGTTAGCTTTTTTAATTGCTTCCTCACATTGCCTGGATATTGAAAGTGATGTATCTACTACTACTCCCAGGGCCCTTTCTAACTCTCATTGTCTTAATTCAATTCAATTGACTGTATACTATGAGGCACAGTTTTGGCCTCTATGTAACACTTAACATTTCTCAGTGTTAAATTTCATTTGCCATGTGTCTGGCCAATTGTATAAGCAACCTTAATTTTTTTGCAACCTTTAGCAGCATCCTCCTTCTCTACTGCTTTCCTATTTTAGTATAGTGAACAAATCTGACCAGCTTAGTTAGTTTTAGTAACCAAACAACAAAAACAACTTGTATTTATATAGCACCTTTAATGTAGTGAAACATCCCAAGGCGCTTCACAGGAGTATTACGCGATAAAAATTTGACACCGAGCGCATAAGTAGAACTTAGCGCAGGTGACCAAAAGCTTGGTCAAAGAGATATGTTTTAAGGAGAAGGAAAGAGAGGTAGAGAGGCGGAGAGGTTTAGGGAGGGAGTTCCAGAGCTTGGGGCCTAGGCAACAGAAGGCACGGCCACCAATGGTCGAGCGATTACAATCAGGGATGCTCAGGATGGCAGAATTGGAGGAGCGCAGACATCTCGGGCGGTTGTGAGGCTGGAGGAGATTACAGAGATAGGGAGGGGCGAGGCCATGGAGGGATTTGAAAAGAAGGATGAGAATTTTGAAATCGAGGCATTGCTTAACCGGAAACCAATGTAGGTCAGCGAGCACAGGGGTGATGGGTGAGCGAGACTTCGTGTGAGTTAGGACACGAGCAACCGAGTTTTGGATGACCTATAGTTTACGTAGGGTAGAATGTGGGAGGCCAGTCAGGAGTGCGTTGGAATAGTCAAGTCTAGAGATAACAAAGGCATGGATGAGGGCTTCAGTAGCAGATAAGCTGAGGCAAGGGCGGAGATGGGTGATGTTATGGAGGGTGAAATAGGCGGTCTTAGTTATGCTGCGGATATGTGGTCGAAAGCTCATTTCTGGCGAACAGTCTGGTTCAGCCTCAGACAGAAGTTGGGGAGAGGGATGGAGTCAGTGGCTAGGGAACGGAGTTTGTGGCAGGGACCGAAAACAATGGCTTCAGTCTTCCCAATATTCAATTGAAGAACATTTCGGCTCATCCAGAACTGGATGTCGGGCCTGCGCGATATGTGCACGCACTAGGTCCTGGTTCAACCCTTGCCACTGGATAAAGGCCTAGCTCTGTCAAGCCCGTGTGGTGGCTGATGTGCAACGGTCACCACACGTTAAAAAAATCCACGCACAGGCATCTTCCACCCCCTCAACTGGAGTTCAGGACTTGAACATTGGGTCCTTCATTGAAACATCTGTGAACTCTTGTGGAAGCAAATCATCCTCGTTCGAGGGACCGTCTATGATGATATATGCATATTAAAAGTAATAAGGGGCCACTACTGATCTCATGCAGGACTCTATTCAACACCTCCCTCTGTTCTGACATTACTCTTCCATTAGTGTTCTCTGTTTCCTATTTTTTTAACCAGTCCTACCCTGGAGTCCTGTGACTTTTAACCGAATTAAAAGTCTTTCATGTGCAGCTTGTGAAAAGCGTTGAGTGTCTAAATAAACAATCTCATAAGAACATAAGAAATAGGAACAGGAGTAGGCCATATGGCCCCTCGAGCCTGCTCTGCCATTCAATAAGATCATGGTTGATCTGATCATGGACTCAGCTCCACCTCCCCGCCCGCTCCCCATAACCCCTTATCCCCTTATCGTTTAAGAAACTGTCTATTTCTGTCTTAAATTTATTCAATGTCCCAGCTTCCACAGCTCTCTGAGGCAGCGAATTCCACAGATTTACAACCCTCTGAGAGAAGAAATTTCTCCTCATCTCTGTTTTAAATGGGCGGCCCTTTATTCTAAGATCATGCCCTCTAGTTCTAGTCTCCCCCATCAGTGGAAACATCCTCTCTGCATCCACCTTGTCAAGCCTGTCATGTGTGTAACCACAATGTAACACCACTGTATTACTGTATACCCTCAACCTTGACCACTAGGGGTGAACCTGTGGGAGACACTCCTTACCTGATCACACAGGTATAAAAAGGGAGGTCCCACACAGGGTCACGTCTTTGGCATCCTGTGAATAAAGAGTTAAGGTCACAGAGTGAGTGACCTTGTCCCCAGAATGTGCCTCGTGTGGTTTCATGCTGTAGAGTAAGAACTTTACATTGGCGACGAGAAACGGGAATTCGCGGCCCACGAGAATGGCCACCGGTAGCACAGAGGAACGGTACTGTGTTGGGGAAGACTGGGACAATTTTGTCGAGAGGCTTCAGCAAAGCTTCGTTATGAAAGAATGGCTGGGGGATGCAGCGGCCGACAAGCGAAGGGCTCAACTTTTTGACCAGCTGCGGACCAAAGACTTACGTGCTCACGAAGGACTTACTAGCACCCGAAAAGCCGGCGGACAAAACCTTTGAAGAACTTAGCAAATTGATCGGGGAGCACCTCAAACGGCAAATAGCATACACATGGCCCGACACAGATTCCACACTCACCGACGTCGTGAAGGACAGAGCATACCGGACTTCGTAGCGGACCTCCGGCGTTTGGCCAGCCTCTGTAAGTTCACAGACGCCTGCAGAGGGGAGATGCTAAGGAACTTCTTTATCGAGGGCATCGGTCATGCGGGAATTTTCCGCAAATTAATTGAGACCAAGGATTTGACCTTGGAAGCGGCAGCGTTGATGGCTCAAACTTTCATGGTGGGGGAGGAAGCGACGAAAATAATATATGCATGCAATTCTGCCTCTAACGCGGCGATAGATCAGGGAGTCAACATCATCAATGCGACTCAGAGCCCCGCAGGCATGCAGGGGCAGTCCGACACTCCCCAGGCAGCAATAGACCCCAGAGTAGGACTTCAACAGAGACAATGGCAGGCTGAACGGACATTCACGCCATCACAGTGGACAATACGGCCTGGGATGGGGCCATTGACACCCACTAATAGGGTACTTAAGAGCAGTCAACGGGACAGTCAGCGCAGAGTGCCTGGCCATAGTCCCTTTGTTCCCAACAATGGAAACTTTAACTCATGCTGGAGGTGTGGGGGAAAACACTCAGCTAGATCTTGCAGATTTCAACAGTTTGTCTGCAAGAACTGCAATCTCAGTGGCCACTTAGCTCGAATGTGCAGGAAGTCTGCTACCAGACTAATATATGAGGCGGATGGACCAGAAGAGGTTCTTTGAGGCAGGATGACTTTTGGGGCAAATCGATGGACGCTGAGGTTCAGCGGGTCCATGTGGCGAATATTCACAGTTCATACACCAGAATGCCACCAATGATGATGGGCGTTTTATTAAACGGTATCCCTGTACGCATGGAGCTGGACACTGGGGCCAGCCAGTCACTCATGGGCGTTCAGCAATTTGAGAAGCTTTGGCCACTTAAAGCCAGTAGACCCAAATTAGCACATATTGAGACACAATTACGGACTTACACTAAAGAAATCATTCCGGTGCTAGGCAGTGCAATGTTGGCTGTCACACACAATGGGTTAGTGAATCGGCTGCCGCTCTGGATTGTCCCGGGCAATGGTCCCGCACTGTTGGGGAGGAGCTGCTTTGCCGAGATGAACTGGAAATGGGGGGGATGTTCACACAATGTCATCTGTGGAGCGAAGTTCGTGCTCACAAGTCCTACAACAATTCGATTCACTATTCCAACCTGGCATCAGGACTTTCAAAGGCACTAGAGTAGTGATACACATCACCCCGGACGCCAGGCCAGTGCACCACAAAGCCAGAGCGGTGCCGTGTGTGATGCGGGTAAAGATCGAGAGCGAATTGGACTGGCTGTTGAGAGAGGGCATCATCTCGCCTGTTGAATTCAACAACTGGGCGAGCCCCATCGTTCCCGTCCTAAAAGCGGATGGCTCTGTCAGGATCTGTGGCGACTACAAGGCCACCATCAATCGGATGCCCCTACAAAATCAATACCCGCTCCCGAGAGCGGAGGACCTTTTCGCCACGCTGGCAGGCGGCAAGCTGTTCACCAAGCTGGACCTCACTTCAGCCTATATGACCCAGGAACTGGCTGCCGAATCTAAACTACTGACCACCATCACCACGCACAAGGGACTGTTTGTTTATAACAGGTGTCTGTTTGGCATTCAATCAGCGGCCGCGATTTTTAAACGAAACATGGAAAGCCTGCTTAAATCCATTCCTGGAACGATCGTATTCCAGGATGACATCCTCATCACGGGTCGAGACACCGAGGAATACCCCCACAACCTGGAGGAGGTGCTACGCCGAAAATTGCGCTGACGCGCTCAGCAGGCTTCCCCTGGCCACCACTGAGGGGGCAGCGGAGTAAAGCGCTGAGATGGTCATGGCCGTTGAAGCCTTTGACAGCGCAGGCTCCCCAATCACAGCCCGCCAGATCAAAATCTGGACCAACAGAGATCCCCTCCTATCCTTGATTAAGAAATGTGTCCTGACTGGGGATTGGGCGCCCGCACACGGAGCATGCCCTGAGGCGGTCAGACCGTTCCACAGACAGATGGATGAGCTCTCCATCCAAGCCGACTGCCTACTATGGGGCAGCCGGGTAGTTATGCCCCAGAAGGGCAGGGAGGCATTCATCAGGGAACTCCACAGCGAGCACCCAGGCATTGTGCTGATGAAGGCCATTGCCCGGTCACACATTTTTGGCCTGGAATTGATTCAGACCTGGAACACTGTGTTCGCAGGTGCGCGACGTGTGCCCAGCTGGGTAATGCCCCCAGGAAGGCCCCGCTCAGCCTGTGGCCCTGGCCCACCAGGCCATGGTCACGCATTCATGTTGACTACACGGGCCCATTCATAGGTAAGATGTTCCTTATTGTGGTAGATGCGTATTCGAAATGGATCGAGTGCATCATTCTGAATTCATGCACGTCATTCACCACCGTGGAAAGCCTACGTGCGATCTTTGCAACCCATGGCTTGCCGGACATCCTGATTAGTGATAATGGCCCATGTTTCACAAGCTATGAATTCCGAGAGTTTATGTCGGGCAATGGCATCAACCACGTCAGGACTGCGCCGTTCAAGCCGGCCTCCAATGGCCAGGCGGAATGTGCAGTCCAAATCATTAAGCAAGGTATGCTCAGGATTCAAGGACCCTCCCTACAATGCCGCCTATCGCATCTCCTGCTGGCCTATAGATCCCGACCGCACTCGCTCACGGGGGTCCCGCCCGCAGAGCTACTAATGAAACGGACACTCAAAACTCGGTTGTCCCTCATTCACCCAGTCCTGACCAACATAATTGAGGGCAAGCGCAAGTCACAAAATGAGTACCATGACCGTAATTCGAGGGGGAGATGTATAGAAATAAATGATCAAGTATTCGTCCTCAATCACGCCATGGGTCAAAATGGCTTGAGGGCACTGTAATTGACAAAGAGGGGAATAGGGTCATCGTGGTAAAATTCAAAATGGTCAGATATGCTGTAAGCATCTGGACCAAGTAAAAACAAAGGTTCAGCATCGACACGGAGGAACCTGAAGAAGACCATGAGATGGAGCTCACAACACCACCAGTGAACGAGCAACAAGAGCAATCAGAAGAATGCACAGTCCCTGCGGTCAGCCCGGACAGGCCGGAATCACCACAGGTGTCCAACAACCAGAGTCCCAACTGCGGCGCTCCACGAGGGAGTGTAGACCACCTGAAAGACTAAACCTATGATCCCAATAAGTCTTTGGCAGGGAAGGTGATGTCATGTATGTAACCACAATGTAACACCAATGTATTACTGTATACTCTCAACCTAGATGCACACCTTGACCACAAGGGGTGAACTTGTGGGAGACACTCCTTACCTGATCACACAGGTATAAAAAGGGAGGTACCATGCAGGGTCATTGTCTTTGGAGTCCTGTGAATAAAGAGTTAAGGTCACAGAGTGACCTTGTCCCCAGAATGTGCCTCGTGTGGTTTCATACTGTAGAGTAAGGACTTTACAAAGCCCCCTCATAATCTTATATGTCTCGATAAGATCACTTCTCATTCTTCTGAATTCCAATGAGTAGAGGCCCAACCTACTCAACCTACTCATGGGGCGTTCCAGTATCTGTTAATGTACTCAAAGCAGTTGAGCTTGGTTGTCAGGCAGGATCTTCTAAATGCATGCTGGCTGTTTCTTACTAAGTTATGAATATACAGGTTCTCCTCCAGTCTACCCCTTAGAACAGAGTCCTTCATTTTACCTGTAACTGCTGTTAGGTGAATGGCCCTGTAGCTGCTTGGGTCAGATATGTCCTCTTATTAAATATGGAGGCAATACCTCATTACAGTTCTGCTGACCCTCACTAATTGTCCAATAATTCCTCCACGGTGATAGCCAGTATCCTGCAAATTCCATTCCTGATGTCCTTTAGCATCGTACAATATGTCAGCTGTGGCTCAGTGGGTAGCACTCTTGCCTCTGAGTCAGAAGGATTGTGGGTTCAAGTCCCTCTCCAGAAACTTGAGCACAAAAAATCTAAGTTGACACTCCAGTGCAGTGCTGAAGGAGCGCCTCATTGTCGGAGGTGCTGTCTTTCAGATAAACTGAGGCCCCGTCTGTTCTCTCAAGTGGATGTAAAAGATCCCATGGCCCTATTTTGAAGAAGAGCAGCGAGTTATCCCTGGCGTCAATCCCTCAATCAACATAACAAAAAAACAGATTATCGGGTTGTTATCACATTGCTGTTTGTGGGAGCTTGCTTGTGCGCCAATTGGCTGCCACATTTCCCACAATACAACAGTGACTACACTCCAAACGTACTTCATTAGCTGTAAAGCACTTTGAGACGTCCCGAGGTCGTGAAAGGTGCTATATAAATCCAAGTCTTTCTTTCTTTTTAATATATTCTATCTAGCCCAAGGAATTGGTTTGTCTTAAATCTCCCTAACATATGAAGTCCCTCAGTTACACTAATCTCAAAATCCTCCAGAAGATTGGGTGGACTACAAAAAAATGGACAGTAAGTCTGTATTACCCTGGCTTGTAAATACTCTTAGAAAATATTCATTGATATTTCAAATATTTTATCTTCAATATCACCACCTAGTTTAACTTGCTCTCCAACCGTTCTTTTCCTGTTCTGTTACTCGATGATTGCTTTAACGTCTTTAGCCAAAGTCACCACTAGGGGACCCATTTTTGCCATTCTAATATTAATTTTACCAATTGCTCTCCTCCTGTCAGAGTCCTCACCTTCCTTTTCTCCCCTGGGCGTTGCATAGCTGCAGTGTGGACTCAAGCCAACTGCTGAGAGCAGCATTAAAAGGTTTGCAAAATAAAAAAAATGAAGAGATGTTAAAAGGAAAATACATATATTTACTGGCACAATCAAGGCAGAGAAAAATGAACTTAACATTCGGTCCTTGAGTACAATGAGTCTATGCTATCAGCGGGCAGCACCATTCTCTGCGTCACAAATTAGAAAGCCTGGTGCACAATGCTCCCATTTGGAGAGTGCATGAATTTCTGATTTATTTTGCAGGCAGTTGCGGCTTCCTATCAGCAACATGGGCTGGTGGTTTTTGCCACTAATCCAAGGGAATTATGGGCACCAAGGACATTGGCAGCAAAGGAAACATAAACAAACTCACAACTGGGCAGAAGGCCATCCGGTACCTCCCAGAGAAAAACTCTAATCAATGATGGCCAAAACAACATTGATTTAGTTATCAAACATACAATAATCAACCACTTTCATGTTTCATCTCCACAGGAGCACTGAGGGACCATAGGAGTGGGCTGTCTATGGTGAACATGCTGGTTACTCAGGTAAGCTTTATTGTAAAGACCGAGTGGTTAGGCATCAGTAGGACCCAGTAGATTTGGCCACACCAATCTGGCTGCAAGACACCACTCATTCTCAATTAATATTTGTGATTTCATTCTGAAATGTAGTTGCCTATTGTTTGTCCTGAGAGATAGACACCCTTTGTGTTCCAGGCGAAGAGAAGCTAGCTTGTGATACAGCTCTTGAGTGTCAATGGTAGTTTAGCAGATGGGTTGTGTTTCTATCACAGCCACATGGCAAATGTGTTGTGTTGGAACCAGAGTGATCCTAATTGTACGTGTCTCCCAGAACGTGTGCTAATGGTGTTATGTATTTAATACTCTTATGAATGATTCCATGAGGTCTAGTATTGTACTTGAGCTGTTGTGACCTTAGTCCCATTTATTGTGACTCCAGAGCGAGGCACAAGCATGGTGGGCAGCCTTTTATACTGGGCCCTGCACACCTCTGCAGGTGACCCTTAGGTCCCCCATCGCAGTGCCCTCTGGTGGCATGCCTTATGTGACTATACAGTTAGTAAACATGGTCTACATACATGACAAATGGTTCTGCAAAGTTCAGTTTATACACTGAGATGCTGTGGTGGAAAATGGCAGGAGATTCACATCGTCTGCTGTAAATGTCCACATTTTACAATTTACATCAACTCTCCTGTTCAGGGACAAGAGTTTTCACTTTAAAGCGCTCAGTGTTGCTGTTTATTTGATGATAACTGCCAGACTTGCATAACATAGATGTGAGAAGCTGTAGCTGATGGTTAAAATATGAGTCTCCTCCTGTACTTTATAGTAACCCTGGGGAGCAGCCCATCACTAATTTCTCCTGATTGGAGAACTCTTTTCCTCCAGCTTTCCAACTGCCCGTGATATCTGTCTGACCATGTGACAAATCCATGTAATTACCCGACTGAAATGCCTCTATCAGTCAAGGGCATTGATAGATATCTAGATAGAACCATCTAACACCCTGGAAAAATTATTGTCATCCCTCCTGAACCTCACAATGTGTGATGTTTCCCTGGTCATGATGATAAGGTCCTTCACTGAGGCACCAAGGCACGCTGAATACAATATTCAGAGCAGCGATCTGAATTAGGGAGCTAGGTAATCTTAAAAAGAAAAGACTGCAATTATTGGAAATATGAAATACAACAGGAAATGCTGGCAATGCACAGTGGGTCTGTCAGCTTCTGAAAGAGTCAGGAAGAATAACAGAGTTCCACCCAAAACATTAACTTGCTGTTTTTCTTTCAGACGCTGATGGACCTGCTGTGCAGTTTTAGCATTTTATGTTTTTATAATTAATGCAGATAGCCAGAATTACAAATTAGGAAGCGAGAGGGGCCTATTTACTCAAAAGAATAAGGATGAAGAGTGAAACAAGAAGAAACTGAAGAAAGAAACTTCATATTAGAGGCATACGAGACGCTGAGGAAAAAGGCTGGCTGGCAGCCGAATCTAATTAAAAACAAATTTATTGAGCTAAAACCGTCTGTGATTATCACATCAAATGAGAATTAACATCTGCAGTGTAAAAAGGCTTTAAATAAACTGCAGTTTGAGTGCACAATCAATGAGTTGCGCTCCGTTACTTTCTACCCTGTGTTTGTGTATCTCACGCACAGTAATCTGAAAGGACATCTTTGTTCCCAATGGCAGGAATCACAATCATGTGCATTTACTCAAATGGTGAGCTAATGCACTGCAATTACTTTGACACACCACTAAACAGCCTGTTTGTGTGTAAGGTCTCAGGAGTCAATCTCTGCACATCTGTGTCCCAAAGGGAGGCTTGTTGCAACTGTCATTCCTTCCTGGCACACATGCTTCATGTCAACACCCATCAAGAATCAGACACACTATAATGAAACCTCAGTCACAGCACACTTAGGGAGGAAAATTCGGCATTGTCCATTTTGAGGCGGTAACACCGCCTGGTCGGTAAGTTTTGCGCCGTGTGGAAATGTATTTTTTAAAGTTGCATTACACTATTTTTTTGTACCCTTTTTGCCATGAAACAAAATGGAATCCAGAACCTGCTAGAAACTTCTGCAACAGACAGTCTGTTTGCATAAACATGCTAACCCTGACTGGAACTGATGATAGCTGATTAATAGCCACCTGACAACATTAAAACTGTCTTGCTGAGATAAGTACCACCCATTGTGCTACCCTGTATTATTAATAGTCTGTCGCTATACAAGACCTTAGAAGGACTGGATAAAGGTTGTAAAGATGCAGCACCAATTCACCCCCTAAGAGATACTCAAATTACCAGCCATCATCTCTTGTACAGAACTCATCCATAATATGCAAGAAGCCAAGTGCCCAATCAACCACCATGGAAATCATGGGCCCAAATAACTGGCCAGGAAACTGGACAATCCTAAAACAATGAAAAGCCGGTAATAGCACATTATCACATCCTAATCGAGTTATTGCTGTCTGGCCCACCAAAATCACTTACAAAAGAGACATTTGAGAAAAATGTAAAGACAAGGATGTGGTAATCATTAACTCTTTAACTGTTTTCGCTGACTGCAAAGGCAGAACCAATACACAGGATGGAACCATAACTTGTTTTTTACTGTATAAATACTTTGTGAAACTGTATTATTTTGGGAGTCGTCGCTTAGCCTTTGACTGAGTGAGACTCTTCCTTGCTGCAAGTAAAAATTAAAGGAACGTCTACCGGAGCTGATTGTGTTCGAGTCGAATATTGAGAGTCGAGATTTCGACAGTTACTTCTTGGAGTTTCCACCGAGAGCGCTTACTCTCTACTCTGTGAGTAAACAGATGCTGGCATAGTGCCTCTTCAGTGAAGGGCTTCACTGGCCAGAATAAGGTGAGTCTTTTGCTCGCAAGATGTCTCTTTACTGTTGAATCGCATATGTAATCTGTTGTCCACAGTGGAGGTACTGCGATCTACGAGACTTGACATTTAAGAGTTAAAGTTATTTTTGTAATCATTTCCTTCTCAGCTTGTAGGCAGAAGGGATCTGATCCTGAAAATATCCGATCTGGAATCAGCTCGGAGAGATTTTCATTAGGAAAAGGTTAAAAAAAAAAGAGCGCTATCGATCGAGGATCCTTGTGTGATAGGATCAGGGTTCTTGTGTGATAGGACCATAAAGGGAATTATCCTTGTTGATAGGATAATACAAGTCCCTAAAGGAAAGTTCCTTGTGCGATAGGAGTGCCTTAGAAGGGACAGGGTCCTTGTGCAATAGGATACGGGTCCTTGTGTGATAGAACCATAAATTTTATTAAGATAAGTTAAGGACTCGGTCTGTAGGACGTACAATGCGGACTGAGAATTGACTATTTGTTTAGATAGAGTTTAAGGCTGTGATTTGTATACCCGCGTGAATGTTGATTGTCCTAGTTGTTTTTGTTGTACTGTTGTTTTTAATACTTTTGTGCGACATTGCAATTAGAGAAACGGGAAGAGTCACTAGGGAAAATTGTGATTCAGAAAAACAAGGATTGATTGAGAAAAGAAACAGTAATTGATTGATCAACTACGGTTGGTTCATGTCAACATATCTCACACACCCAGACTGAGCCCGAATTAAGAGCCTATTCAGGTCACGTGACGGCCAGGAGAAGTGGCCGTAGAGAACTCGGTTGACCGAAAGGATTGTGAGATCAGAAACTGTGAAAAATCTTAATCATCCAGAATGGGTGCCGGGGCAAGTAAAACACCACCAAAGGGCACAGCAGCCTATTTTACGCTCCAGAATTGTGGTCAGTCTTCAATTGACCACCTTAAAAAATGGGTAAAATGGACTAAGGGTGAAAACAGGCCATTTCCACCCAATGGTTTATTTAATTTAGAGAGAATAACATGTCTAGAGGAGTGCCTTATAGACAGAGACCCAGGTAGAAGAAATAAAAAGAAAGTAAATTGGTCGGCATTTGGAGATTGGAAAAGGGAAGCTGAGGAACAACATGAAAAGAGCCTAAGGGTTAGCAAGCAGTGTACTAGAGGGAGAAAGCAGGTGGATGAACGAGTAGAGCAGGTGAATCGCCCTAGACATGGTAAAAATCCATGTTATGGTTGCTAAAGAAACAAAGGCACACCCGCCAAATGCCCCTAAGGGTTGGGATGAGGATGAGGATTGGGACGAGGATTGGACTTCCTACAGCCATCGACCACCACCATATGTTCCACCCCAAGCGGATGCTCCAGGCCAACAGGGAGGAGGCAATCCTCAGGCCGGAGTACAGGGAGGTGGGGTAACACCCGCTCCCAACAATGCAGGTGCGGCTACAGGAGGTCTGTCACAAGGAAATCAATACCGTGACGGCCCTGCAGGTAGTACGCGAAGTCAGGCTCGTGGACAAGGGTCCAGTGCCTTAGAGCCATCCGCATTCCCATTAAGACTTTTCCCCAGTCCAGTCCCTGACAGAGCTCCGATTCCTATTTATCGGCCATGGTCACCAAATGAGTTAAGAACAATTGTGGAAGAATTGGCAGACCATAAAACCAGTATTGAAAAGGCCATAGACCAATTAAAAGTGATCAGCTTGTGCCATGAACCCAGTATATTAGATGGTCAAATTTTGCTGACAGCATGGTTAAAGGACACTAAATTTGCCAAATTCGAAACAAAATTCACAGATTTAAAAACCCATCGAGAGGCTCCCAACGCAGATCCCGGCACAAAGCCAGGAGAGGGGTTCTGGGGAAGATGTTGGGAGGCCTTACATCAAGTAATCCCAAGGAAAACAAATTGGTCCAAAATCATGGAAACTACACAAAGAAAGGATGAGGATGTCGAGGATTACGTGGAAAGAGTGCGAGAAATCATGAACCAATGTTCAGGCATGAAAATAGAGGAAGTAGGCTCTCCCATGATTAGCACAGTGGTAAACGGACTACGACCCGAACTTAGAGATCCCTTTAAATTAGTTTGTCTCGGATGGCGACAAGAATCGCTATCCAAGGTTGTTTCTATGTTAAAGGACATACAAGAGCGAAATAGGGAATCCAAAAGCAAGGTCACCGTGTTTATGGAACAAGCAGCTCCAACACCTGCCCCACGACACCTTCCTACTGCCCTCCACAGGGTAGAGGAAGAGGACAAGGCAGAGGAAGACATTTTAGGGGAAGAGGGAGAGGAGGTGTAGGGCAAGGACAACATAGCACTTGTTACAATTGTGGTCAGACTGGACACTGGGCTAGAAATTGCCCGTCAAAACAGCAACAACCAAATTATGATTGGGCTCAACAGGTCGGTAATAGACCACCTCCTCCACCTCTAGAACCCAACCCGTATGCGACCCAAGCCCAGGTACCTGCTAGAACTCAGATTAATTTCTCTGTTCAAAATCCATTTGGGCCACAGAATCAAAATTAATTTGGCCAATGATCAAATTATCCGTATAATGACCAATGACGCCCAATCCCAGATCCAAGTGCTATGAGCAAACAGCTACCCGTCGTTTCGTTAAATGCCTTAGGAGAACCTGAAGTAAAAATATGAATATAAGGGAGGGATAGTCCATTCCTGAAGGATACTGGCGCCACCTATTCGGTCCTTTCGAGGGAAAATACAAGGAGAATTCCCACCTCCACTAATCAAACCTCAGTGATTGGACTATCTGGACACGCTCACCAAATGTTTTTCTCCGACCCTATCAATGTACAATTAGAAGATTATGAAGATAGTCATTCATTCCTACTGCCTAAGGAAGTTCCAGTAAATCTGTGTGGACTTGACCTATTATGTAAAATGAATGCCACTATCCTCTGTTCTCCAACCGATATGGAAGTTCGAGTCCCCATAGATAAATGTGGCGCATACCCACTACTTCAACCCACAACACCCATATTGTATGCCTGGAAAAGTATGGACCCTACACTAAGCAAAACCCTATCCTATTTGGTCGGTTCATATTGGTGTGTGACACGGTTAATCACAGACTACCTCAAATCTCAAAACTTGGGAAATTGGCACAAAACGTTACACTGTACAGCGTATTATGTCAAAACTGGATCAGACGCTACAGCACAAATCTTTTATCAACCATTCCTGCACCGTAAACATCAATTGATGATTGAACAAATTGATGATTGAACAAATCGGACCTGAAGGAATAGCGGCAGGGGTTGAATTATCCTCCCACAATCAGACCTTGTTTAGCATCCCACACTGCACCCTTGCGGTTGCAGACACATATAAACCCCAATATTTAGGACGAATGGTTAAGAGAATGCAAGGATCTCCTATACAAGAGAAATGGCACACACTTAATGGAACTCTGGGGCAACATGAGGGAGGGGAAGACTATTCGGTCAAGTTGAATAGGAAAATATGTTTCGATGCTATCTTAGAAGAAAAGATACTTGCGGTCATTAGCTTTCCATTGCAACAAGGAACAGCAGAACTTCTTGCTAAGGTCCCAGAGCAACTTTGGTCTACACACTCTAATGAAGTAGGAAAGATGCTTACCGCACAACCATATAAGATAGCGATCAATTCGACTGTACCACTTCCTAAGAAACCCCAATACCCCTTGTCTCCAGCCGCAGAACAAGGTATCGAGCCAGTCATTACAGCTCTGCTGGCACAGGGAATAATAGTTCCAGCTAGAAGTCCATGTAACACTCCGATTTTTCTGGTTCAGAAGCCCAATAGTGACAAATAGAGATTTGTCCAAGACCTACGAGCTGTGAATGAATCTGTATTCCCAACTTATCCGGTGGTGCCCAATCCTGCGACTATACTTACCAGTATTCCAGCCAACTCAACGTATTATACGGTGATTGATCTATGTTCGGCATTTTTCTCAATAACCATTCACCCAGAGTCCCAATTCCTGTTTGCCTTCACGTATAAGGGACGCCAATATATGTGGACAAGACTCCCGCAGGGATTTACCGAAAGTCCTAAGCATTTTCACAGTGCTTAAAGAAGGATCTGGAAGATGTAATTTTACCAGCAGGTTCTACACTTGTACAGTATGTTGATGACTTACTGCTCGCCTCACCCTCCAAGTTAGCCTGCAAAACAGATTCTCTTGTGTTATTAAAAGCCTTGGCCTCGAAAGGACACAAAGTGTCAAAGGCGAAGTTACAATTTGTCGCAGAAAGCGTTCGGTATCTAGGACACGAATTGGTCAGAGATACGAGACAATTGACACAAGACCGAGTAAAAGCAATCTGCTCTGCTCCACTACCAATAACCAAGAGAGAAATGAAACATTTCCTCGGCATGTCAGGATATTGCAGGCAATGGATTATGAATTATTCCGAGATCGTTAGACCATTGTTAGACATGTCCATGCCCTCACTACCAGAAAAGTTGATTTGGAATGAAGTATCCCGGAATGCTTTCCAGAATCTTAAGCAGTCCCTCACTTCAGCACCAGCCTTGGGATTATCAGATTACACTAAGCCATTCAACTTATTTGTTCATCACAAATCTGTTTTGACTCAGCTACATGGGGACAGGCAGCAACCGATAGCATATTCTAGTACCCAACTAGATCCAGTGGCACGCGGGCTACCAGGATGTCTTCCTTCTTTGGCAGCAGCTTATTATGCTGTACAACAGGCTCAGACAATAACTCTAAATTATCAAACTGTTTTATATATCCCACACTCTATCGAGATTTTACTTACTAAATGTGCCACTCAACACCTAACTTCTGCAAGAACCACTAAATATGAAGTTGAACTGTTATCAAATCCGAACCTTATCATTAAAAGATGTACTACCTTAAATCCAGCCACTCTACTCCCCACGGAAGAAGACGGCGAACCCCATTCATGTGAAATGGTAACCGAATTATTGACTAAACCACGTATCAATTTAACAGATGTACCAATGTGTAACCCTGATCTAGTGTACTATGTTGACTGATCAGCCTTACGAAATGATAGGGGCCAACCTAAAGCGGCTTATGCAGTTGTAACCCAGTTTAATGTTGTCGAAACAGCCTCTCTTCCAGACTCCTTTTCAGCCCAACAAGCCGAATTGTTTGCGTTAACTTGAGCCTGTATTCTGGCTGAAGGACAAACAGTTAATATTTACACTGACTCCAAGTATGCTTTTGGGGTAACAAATGACTATGGACAAATTTGGAAAATTTGCGGGTACCTGACTTCTTCAGGAACTACTATCAAGAATGCAGAACAAGTAGAAAATCCTCTACAAGCCATTCAATGCCCCTTAGAACTTGCCATTATCAAATGCCAAGCACATACAGGCCAGTTGAATGAGGTAGCACTTGGAAACGCCAGAGCTGATAATGCAGCTAAGTCAGCGGCTCTGTCAAAAGGGGGGATGCAAGTGTCATTGTTTCCGCTCAGATCCGCCACCCACTATTAATGATGTGCTGGCCTTTCAGACACAGGCCAGCATGGAGGAGGTGTTGACCTGGACGAAGGATCAATGTTATAAAAATCCAGAAGGAATATGGGTTCACCATGACGGCCGCGTGATGGCGCCCAAATCCTTACTTCCATGAATTGCTCGATGTGTTCATACATTCACACATGCGGGCAAAGGGGGGATGGCAGATTATATTTTGGCAACTTGGTATGCGCCAGGTATTTCGGCAATTGCAAAACAAATCTGTGGTACCTGTCAGACAATGAATCTAGGTAAGACGGAAAAAGTAGAATCTGCCTCCCACCCAAATCCAATGGGGCCTTTTGTACATTTACAAATGGATTTTATTGAATTACCTATGTGTATGGGATTCAAGTGTATTAGTTATTGTAGATGTGTTCTCTAGATGGATTGAAGCCTTTCCATGTAAAAAGGCCGATGCCACTACTGTTGCTAAATGTTTGTTAAAAGAAATTGTACTGTGCTTCGGAATCCCTGCTAAGCTTTCTAGTGATAATGGGTCACATTTCACGGGAACTGTTATAAAAGAAATGTGTAAAGCTTTACAGATTAACCAATGTTTTCATTGCAGTTATCATCCACAATCAGCTGGACTTGTTGAAAGATATAATGGAATGCTTAAAAATAAGCTGGCAAAATGATGTAATGATACTGGACTAAAATGGGTAGAACTGCTGCCCTTAGCCTTGATGGTAATGTGATCTGCAACCAACAGAACAACAGGCCTATCACCGCATGAGATAGTTATGGGATGTCTCCAACGACTACCTTTTACAGCACTGTTTACTGCAAAACAAATGGACATCCACAAAATGGAAGAATATATGTTGAATTATTGTATTGCACAAACCAAATGTATTTCTAGCTTTCATTCACAGGTAAAAGAAGCTCAAGTCAAGCCAGTGGAAGGGAAGTGTCATAATCTGGAGCCCGGGGAATTCGTTTACATCAAAATCTTTAAAAGAAAAAGCAGCCTACAACCAAGATTTGAAGGACCATATCAGGTCTTGCTGGTGACCAATACTGCAATCAAGGTAAAGGAAAGACCAACATGGATCCATGCGTCCCATTGCAAAAGGGCACCCGACCAGGAGAAAGGGAAGAAGGAACCAGAGGAACAGAAAAAGGAAGACCGAATAAGGAACTGTACAGACTATGGGGTTTTGCTTTGCATTATTGATAGGACCCGGGGTACAGAAACGCGAACGAAGGGAACAGCAAGTAAATGTATTTATGGGGCTGAGTCATAAGTATGCTCAAGAAAGAAACTTGTCGAGTTGTTGGATATGTTCCCATGTATCTGTCCACTCCGAAGGGGGTATTCCCTTAAGATCCGTCCCCTTTAATGAATCAGAAATGGTAGAATGGTTGATAGTGCAAAATAAGACAAACCTAACCAAGGTATCAGAACCGAAGGATCTAACAGAACGGAGGTCAGCAGGGTATAAACTTACAACCTTCCAGGGATGGTACCAGCCAAATTATAATAATAACCGTCAGCCACCTTTCTTAAGTATTACTCCCAGAATAGGAAATCCTGAAGGTATAATATGCCGAGTGAGTAATGAGATTAAAGAACCGGAAATGGGACACAGCAAGTGTTCCCAAATGACTAAATGGCAAGCCAAAACAAATCTCCCTGACGGGAGAAAGATAGCAACCGTTAACTGGATGATGGTCCATAATAAGGCCTCAAGTGAAGGGTGGGACGGGGAAACCACTCGAGTATGGATGGCACGAAAGGACCAAAAGCTGACGTCTTATAATTGCACGTACTTTATTTGTGGCCATAAAGCCTACCCATGGTTACTTGCCAATTGGACAGGGTCCTGTTACTTAGGATATGTGGTACCCTTTATTAGGACAACAAATACTCTAAGGGATGCCTATGGAAGCCATAGACTTAAACGGGATTTGACATGGCTAAATGGAATATTCAAGGTAATGATATCACCCTATGGAATAGCATCAACCGAATGGCAATTACGGGAACTGGCTAATTTAGTAGAATCAGTAGCCAACGCAACTTCCCAACCTTCGAAGGGGTGAATGACAAAATGGTAGCCATTCGAACAGTGGCTCTCCAAAATCGTATGGCCTTAGATTATCTCCTAGCCAAAGGAGGGACATGCGCGTTAATTGGTGAAGAATGCTGTACGTATATCCCGGATAAGTCTGAGGAGATCGGCAGTCTAGCTGAAAATATCAGGAAAAAGGTAATAGAGTACAAACAAACTATTGGCCAGGATGGTACCACCTTGTGGGATTGGGCATCGGGATGGTTGGGATCCCTAGGGTGATCTTTGGTATAGGGTTTGATCATATTCTTGCTGATGGTCTTCGCCCTCTATCTTTTGTTTGTCTTGGTTAAGTGTTGCTGTGCCAGGTTGGGAAAAGCAGTGTTACCAACCGGGACCACCACTAGGGTTATTGTAGCAACAACTTCTGAAGGTTCTTGTGTAGAAATGGAAATAGAAAGACTATGCAAGATTAGAATGGATTAAGTTGTCCTTGTGAAGGACAAAAGGGGCGAATGTGGAAATGTATTTTTTAATGTTGCATTACACTATTTTTTTGTACCCTTTTTGCCATAAAACAAAATGGCATCCAGGACCTGCTAGAAACTTCTGCAACAGACAGTCTGCTAACCCTGACTGGAACTGCTGATAGCTGATTAATAGCCACCTGACAACATTAAAACTGTCTTGCTGAGATAAGTACCACCCTGTATTATCAATAGTCTGTCGCTATACCAGACCTTAGAAGGACTGGATAAAGGTTGTAAAGATGCAGCACCAATTCACCCCCTAAGAGATACTCAAATTACCAGCCATTATCTCTTGTACAGAACTCATCCGTAATATGCAAGAAGCCAAGTGCCCAATCAACCGCCATAGAAATCATGGGCCCAAATAACTGGCCAGAAAATTGGACAATCCTAAAACAATGAAAAGCCGGTAATAGCACATTATCACACCCTAATCGAGTCATTGCTGTCTGGCCCACCAAAATCACTTACGAAAGAGACATTTGAGAAAAATGTAAAGACAAGTTGTGGTAATCATTAACTCTTTATCTGTTTTCGCTGACTGCAAAGGCAGAACCAATACACAGGATGGAACCATAACTTGTTTTTTACTGTATAAATACTTTGTGAAACTGTATTATTTTGGGAGTCGTCGCTTAGCCTTTGACTGAGTGAGACTCTTCCTTGCTGCAAGTAAAAATTAAAGGAACATCTCCCGGAGCTGATTGTGTTAGAGTCGTATATTGAGAGTCGAGATTTCAACAGCTGGCGCCAGCGATTTTCACTTTCAGTGCCCCAAGAGGCAAGTGGAGCGCTAAATCAAGTGGTGCTCACTTCTCTTAGGGCGCTAAAGCCACAAAACGTGGCGCGAAGGTCACAGCGCTAATGAGGGTCAGGCAATCCTCATCAGACATACTGGCGCCAACCGCTTCTTAAAAGGCACGTTAATTGACGTGCATGGCCTCATTCACAGGATTGCAGCCTGTGCAGTGTGACACAGACCAACACGGCAGCTGCACAAGGAAGGAAGCATGCCATCGGTTTTCCGAGGCCGCTCTGCAGGCACCTGTGGGGGCAGTGGAGAGGCGATGGGATATCCTCCGCTCCAACACTGGGAGGAGGCCAGCACCAATCTTTTCAGGCGAATGTGGAGGGAGGTGGCCGCGCCACGTGTCAGCAAGGAGCACGGTGCCCCGAACCGCGGAGCAACGTTGGAAGAAATTCAACGACCTCACTCGGGTTGTCAGGGTGAGTATCTTATCAACCTTACCGTGGCACTATTTGACCCTCACTGTCTCATGTACTTTAGTGTCTGCACTACCTCCACTTTCAATATGTCTGTGAGAGCATCCTTCTTCCTTGGTGAAGAGAGATACAAAGTACTCGTTCAGTACCTCAGCCATACCCACTACCTGCAGGCATAGGTGTCCTCTTTGGTCCCAAGTCAGCCCACCCTTCCTTTCAGTAGCCTTTTGCTGTTCATATGCATACACGCGACGTTTGTAGTACATGTAACGTTAGCTCTTGGCTCCCCAATCTGGAGCAGCGAGTGTCCGCTGTCACGGGCGCTCAAGTGGGAGTGGTTACAGTGGGTGAGGCCGAGCCCCCTGGGGACAGTGACGGTATGGTCATTACCTTTCCCTCTTCCATCAAAGCACTTACCCCTGACATCACAATCCTTTCCCACTTTACATGTAACTGTCGTGTCTCAACTCCTGGCTGCCGTCCTGCCCCTTCCCTGGCACTGAACCGCACTTTTCTGGCTTTGTGCTTTCAGGTGATGAGCCAGGAAAGCCGGAGCCTGTCAGTGAGCCCTCCAGTTTAGCCGAGGGGGGGAGACAGGGACAAAGGGGATGGCACTTCAGTGCCTGTCACAGATGGGCCAGCGGCCTCCCGCAGTTGGGTCAGCACACTGGTAGAGGAGGCCATGTTTGTGGGGTCGGATGTGGGTGATGCGCGGGACCCATTGGGATGCAGCCACGCCACAGGCGAAGGGAAGCTCGGTGGCCAGCTCCCCGGAGGGTGAGTGCGCGCCTGAGTGCTGCTCAGCGGGACAATCATTGCGGATGCACAGCGAGCTTCTGGGTGCATTGGCAGGGGTGCCCTAGAGCTTGGATGCACTTGCTCTGAGGTTGGGGGAGGTCGTCTCAAGCACTGACCGTGGCTCTCAGCAGCACGTATGTTGGAATCAACGAGCGATCGTGAGGACCCAGACCTCCTGCCGTGGGCCATGGCTGACATGGCAGCAGCTATTGCAGCACAGGCTGAAGCAACGCAAGGCCTCCGTGCTGTCATGGAGTTAGTGCTTGGTGGCATCAACACTCAGTCTGCTCTCATGCAGGCAGACTCAGATTGATGCCACGTGAGCGCTGACTGCTGCCATCATCCCTAGGTCCCCGGCAGGACAATGGGGATCTCACGGTGCCAAAGCAGGGCAGCAGTCTGTGCTCAAGCAGGTTGCTCCAGATGCTGAGGCGCTGTCCCTGGGGAGTGGCAGAGTTAGAAATGGAAGGTGCTGTCCTCTCTTAGAACGACAGCATTCCGGCTCCCGTAACTGCTGCTTCACCAATGTACCTGCCGCTGTCTGCATCCCAGCCATGCGAGACCTCTGCCGCACATGCTGAGGTGGTACAGTCTGCAGCCGGGCCTTCCAGGCCCAGAGCTAGTCGAGGGCATCCTGCTAGGCCACCTGAAGTTTCTGTGTCACAGACAGAGCAGCCTTCACCCGGCCTTGCTGCAGGCACTGGGGCCCCATTAAGGAGGAGCAATAGGCGTTATAGGGGGGAGAAAGGGAAGGGGTGGGAAAAATGTGAGAGCGCCACATTAATGGCTTGCCTCAACATGGCCTTATGTCCCCATGCTTTGTATATCTTATTGAACATATAGTGCTGCTGTTTTTTAATGCTTGTCATGTGTCAAATGGGAGCCTCTTTTCATCAATCATGTTCATGGGTGTTGTGTTGTAACATGAGAGGGGAAGGACGGTTGTAAATGGGTGTATTTATTTGAAGGAGTGTGGGTTCATTCTTAAAAAAAAAATCACGGTGCTGTGTTTTGCTGGTTGAGGGCACAGACTTGTTGTTAATAATAAATGTTTGATTTGTCCTTTCCACCCTCCCGATGGATGTGGTTTCACAGTTGTACTGTGCTGCGCGGTGGGTTTTACACATTGGGATGTGAGATTGTTGGTCATTTGCCATCTTATGGCTAACTCACTCCAATCGCTGCCTGATGAGGCACTGACGCACGGCCCTTGCAGCGGCAACATTGTCACGAAGACCCCTCTGTGGCTGCTGATCCTCCTCCTCCTCTGCATCGGTTTGCTGCGCCTCCTGATTGTCCTCTTCCTCTTCCTCGTCCTGAGGTGGCGCTCCAATTTTTGGTGGCAGTGACAAGGCCCTCATGATGGCCAAGTTGTGCAGCACGCAGCAAACAATGACGAAGAGGGAGACTCGATCAGGGGAGTACTGAAGGTTCCCTCCAGAGCGGTCAAGACAGCAGAACCGCTGCTTCAGCACCCCGATAGTCCGCTCTATGACGTTCCTGGTGGCAGCATGGCTATCATTGTAACGCTGCTCAGCAGGAGTATTGGGGTTGCTGTTGTGTCCTTAGATGCTCTAGTAATGACTTCACGAGGCAGTGTGTTGTACTTGAACTGTAGTGACCTTAGTCCTTTATTCATTAACTTCAGAGTGAGGATCACACCTGGTGGCCTGTCTTTTATACCAGGCCAGGCACACCTGTACAGGCAACCTACGAGTCTCCCACTGCTGTGCCCTCTGATGGCACACCTTGTGATAGTGCCAACAGTAGCCAAGTAGGATACATAACAGTTGTGGACGGGGGTCATAAGCCAAGTGGCGAGAGGATAACCCTTGTCCCCGAGCAGCCAGCCACGATCCTCATGTTGTGGCTGGTACAGTCGTGGCACAGTTCTCAAGCAGGATGAATGCATCATGGCTGCTGCCAGGATAGCGGGCATTCACAGTGAGGATGATCTGCCTGTGGTCGCACACCAACTGAACATTGAGAGAGTGGTAGCCCTTGTGGTTCGAAAGACCTCCGCATTCTGATGAGGCGCCTTGAACCATGAGGAAGCCCGCTATCCTGGTGAAGCCACATGAGCGTTCCTCCAGGTTCTCTCTTGTCAAGCTGAAGTCGATGTGCTTCATTTTCCCGTGGTATAGAGTGTCTGTGACCTCCCGGATGCAGCAATGCACAGCAAATTGGGAGATATTGGGAGATATCCCCTGCTGTAGGCTGGAAGGAGCCGGTAGCATAGAAGCTGAGCGCTAAGGTCACCTTTACTGCCACTAAGAGTGAAGTCCTGGTCCTGATGTGAGGCTGCAGATCTGCCTGCAGGAGGTGGCACAGCTCTGCGACCACCTCCTTGCTGAACATCAGCCTTCTTAGGCATTGCTCCTCCGACAGATTAATGTAGGAGAATTGCTGCCGATAAACCCTGGCCTCCTGTTCCGACATCTACGGCCTCTCCTCATGCCTCGGCCACGTTGGCCATATTCTGTCTCTGGAGTCAGCGCCAGTGCCAGTGCCAGTGCCGTAGGCCATGGTGGACTGCCAGCATTACCCCATCTAGCTGCCAAGGGACAAGGTGCAAAATTGGTAAGCTAAAGAAATATTGAGCAATAGGTAGGCAAGAGCAACAAATTGCGCTACCATAACACTTAGCACTCACTCTGACCTCTCAGTGACCCGGTTGTTCATCCCTTTAAATAGCGCCTCACCAGTGCCAACCGCAGGTTAGAGTGACTGCTTTCTCTTGTGACTTTAGTGCCAGTCGGTAAATGAGGCGAGAAAACCGAAGGTCGCGTCCGGGGCGGTAACGGAACGTTGCATGTGTACTGACATCACGATCTGCCTGGCGCTAAAGGGCGAGGCACTAACTGTTAGCGCCGCCGCTAAAATCTAACTGAAGTTTGCGAGTGGCGCAAAAATCGCTGTGCCCAGGCGAAAACTCATTAGCCCCATTGGCACCACGCCTGGGCGCTAGTGGGTGGCGCTAACCAACTGAATTTCTAGCCCTTAGTACCTTCTCTAGTGCTCTGCGTATTTTTACTTCTGAATAAAGCTTCACAAAATACACAACCTAAATCACTGTGTAGAACAGGCTATTTCTAGTTATGTAATGAACAAAATATGTGGCTGACCTTGCATTCCAGTTACTTAATTCCAGCAGCTACAATACCATATAATTTCTTCAGATCCCTGTCTGTCTAGTCCCAATAATGCCAATAAGATATCAATGCACTTACTCCTTGTGCTCATTTCACATTCAGAGATACGGCAAAACAACACCCCACAGTCTCAACAATATCCCACAGTAGTCCCAACAATATCCCACAATCCCAACAATATCCCACAGTCCCAACAATATCCTACGGTAGTCCCAACACTATCCCACAGTCTCAACAATATCCCACAGTAGTCCCAACAATATCCTACAGTCCCAACAATATCCCACAGTCGCAAAAATATCCCACAGTCCCAACACTATCCCACAATCCCAATATCCCACAGTAGTCCCAACAATATCCCACAGTCCCAACACTATCCCAGTCTCAACAATATCCCACAGTAGTCCCAACAATATCCCACAGTCCCAACACTATCCCACAGTCGCAAACATATCCCACAGTCCCAACACTATCCCACAACCTCAACAATATCCCACAGTAGTCCCAACAATATCCCAAAGTCCCAACAATATCCCACAGTCCCAACACTATCCCACAGTCCCAACAATATCCCACAGTCCACACAAAAGGTTACTGCAGAAGATAAAGGTACGCGGAGTCAGAGGAAATGTATTAGTATGGATAGAGAATTAGCTGGCTAACAGAAAGCAGAGAGTCGGGATAAATGGGTCCTTTTCGGGTTGGAAATCGGTGGTTAGTGGTGTGCCACAGGGATCGGTGCTGGGACCACAACTGTTTACAATATACATAGATGACCTGGAAGAGGGGACAGAGTGTAGTATAACAAAATTTGCAGATGACACAAAGATTAGTGGGAAAGTGGGTTGTGTAGAGGACACAGAGAGGCTGCAAAGAGATTTAGATAGCCCATTCGCTTAACCTAAGGTTTGGCAGATGGAATACAATGTCGGAAAATGTGAGGTTATCCACCTTGGGAAAAAAAAACAGTAAAAAGGGAATATTATTTGAATGGGGAGAAATTACAAGATGCTGCGGTGCAGAGGGACCTGGGGGTCCTTGTGCATGAATCCCAAAAAGTTAGTTTGCAGGTAAGCATCAGGTAATCAGGAAGGCGAATGGAATGTTGGCCTTCATTGCGAGAGGGATGGAGTACAAAAGCAGGGAGGTCCTGCTGCAACTGTACAGGGTATTGGTGAGGCCGCACCTGGAGTACTGTGTGCAGTTTTGGTCACCTTACTTAAGGAAGGATATACTAGCTTTGGAGGGGGTACAGAGACGATTCACTAGGCTGAAAATGGAGATGAGGGGGTTACGTTATGATGACAGATTGAGTAGACTGGGTCTTTACTCGTTGGAGTTCAGAAGGATGAGGGGTGATCTTATAGAAACATTTAAAATAATGAAAGGGATAGACAAGATAGAGGCAGAGAGGTTGTTTCCACTGGTCGGGGTGATTAGAACTAGGGGGCACAGCCTCAAAATACGGGGGAGCCAATTTAAAACCGAGTTGAGAAGGAATTTCTTCTCCCAGAGGGTTGTGAATCTGTGGAATTCTCTGCCCAAGGAAGCAGTTGAGGCTAGCTCATTGAATGTATTCAAATCACAGATAGATAGATTTTTAACCAATAAGGGAATTAAGGGTTATGGGGAGCGGGCGGGTAAGTGGAGCTGAGTCCACGGCCAGATCAGCCATGATCTTGTTGAATGGCGGAGCAGGCTCGAGGGGCTAGATGGCCTACTCCTGTTCCAAATTCTTATGTTCTTATGTTCTTATGTTCTTATGTATCTTACAGCCTCAACAACACCCCACAAAACCGACAGTACCCCTAGAAAGTCCTGGGATCCAAGGCCAAATTAAAGGATCTAAGCTCTGGGAATGGAGCAAGAGGGGCGATTCTGCGATCCCACACTCCCAGCAGAACTGGTAGGGTCGGGAGAATCAGCGCTACAGTGCTGACCAACAGTGCCCCCGAGCACGTCTTTCTTGCTGGGAATGTGCGAACACACAATCACTGCTCAAAACTCAAGCCGCAGGCCCCAAAGAATGGGACAGATCTCATAGGGGAAACTTACTGGAGGCATTTCTGATATACAATGGCTATCTATGTGGATAAATGTAATGATTTATTTTAGAATTATGTAATTTTTAATATATTTCTGAATGTTATTTTTGGGGCCAAGAATGGGTGGCAAATGGACATGACATGAAAAGGATTGAATATTTTTTTGAATGGTTTGATTGATTGCTTTTGTGATTGCTGCTGATTGCTCATTGTCTGTGTTGCAATAATAGAGTTGGAGAGAAAATTTACAGAATAAGATATGAGCCAATCAGAATGTTTCATGTCCTGTGGACATGTCAAAATGGGATTTTTAAATTTGAATTTGAACAGTCAGATAGGATCTTGGTTTAATGTCTCATCCAAAAGTCAGCACCTCTGACAATGCAGCACTCTCCCATTATTATGCTGATGTGTCAGCCTAAATTATATGTTGAAGTCTTGGGTGGGGCATGAACCCTTAACCCTCTGACTCAGAGGCAAGAATGTTACCAATGAGACAAGCTGACACTTAATACACCACTCCCCTTAACACACCAAAACCCTTCAATGTATTGCACCCCCTCACCTCACTGCAGCTCACTTATGTAATACAGGTTGGACCTCTCTGGTCTGGGATTCTCTGGTCCGGAAACATCCGTGGTTCGGCTTCAGTTTCCCACGCTTCCTGGCTCTCAATGATCAGTGCACAACTAGCGCTTTGCACGCATGGCGTCCTGGTTTCCCGTGCTTACTGGCTCTCAGTGTTCATTGCTGCGGAGAGAGAGAGCAAACCCTGGGTTTCGCAGTCTGAGCCGGAGCGTGGCGGAGTCGTTCAGGAGCCCGGACACTGTCGACAGGTACCAGTAAGACTAGGCTCGGCATGACCTTCCGTGGTTTGGAAAATTCCCTGTTCCAGCATCAGTCAGGTCCCGAGGGTGCTGGACGAAAGAAGTCCAACCTGCATATCCTTTAGTGTGACTTTATGTAATGCACTCTCTCATTGTGACTCTTTATAACACTCCCTCACTGTGACTCTACAACTCACTCCCTCACTGTGACTCTATAACTCACTCCCATAATGTGACTCTATAACTCACTCCCTCACTGTGAGTCCCCACGTCACACACCCCTTCCCTATTGCTGCCTACCTATTTTACATGATCACGATTTAAAGAGGGGTGATGCCAGCTTTATCGCTTTACAAATCAAGATTTACAATAAATTGAAGAAGTTTAAAGTGAGCAGACTGTCAATTTTTACTGTTATAAAATATCCAGTTAATATTGACTTGATTCCAGTTTCAGTTCTTCCCTGAACTGGTTGTGTTAAGTACTGAAGACAATTATTCTGGCCAAATATTGGTGACATCATGAAGGTAATAGCATGCAAAGAATACATGAATAATGGATACAAATTGATTCTTAATTGTGTTTTCCTCTCTCTGAAGTCCAATATGACCCAACCCAGTGGACCTCTTTGTGCAAAAGCCATCCAGTCATGCCTAATTACGACAACTGATTGGCCAATCAACCAGGAAGCAAGTCCATGTTTTTATAAAATTCATTTTTGCAATGTGGGCGTTGCTGGCAAGTCCAGCATTCATTGCCCATCCACAGTTCCCAAAGGTTTGACACAACTGAGTGTCTTGCTAGGGGCTAAGAGTCAACCACATTGGTGTGGGACTTGTGCCATTTTGTATGTGACTCCAGTACCACACCAATGTGGATGGGCATAATGATTTCTGTGTGTAGCCAACTCTCCCTGTAATGTTCATTGGATGCAGCCAACAGCAGAGGGCTCAAAATCCTTCCTAATTTGCCCTACTTCAAGCTAGCTTTCACCTCTTAAAGGGGAGATGCATTGTGTGCTAGGAGTCGTTCTGCTACTGAATCTGTGAGAGAAAAATGGCTGACCCGTGGGAGAGAGCGGACCCTCAGCTTTTCGGACGCTGCACTGGAGGTCTTGTTGGAGGAGGTGGAAAGGTGGTGAGATGTCCTGTACCCTTAGGGCGGGGGGGGGGGGCGGCAGGAGGCCCACCAGATGTACAATGAGAAGGTAGTGGGAACAGATAGTCATGGAGGTCAATGCCAGGATTGTAGCCCCGAAGACCTGGATGTAGTGCCAGAAGTTCAATGACCTCACACAAGTGATCAAAGTCAGTGAATTCATCTTCAAATGCCATATCCAACCAACTGCATCACTGGCCTCAGCCACTGCTCACTCACCTACTAACAATCTCAACCAGGACTTGTATCTCACATTCACATGTTTCACCTCACCCTCATGCACTTAGCACTGTTGCAAGCCTCACACCCACATCCCACAGCTTGCACAACCATAGTAACCACATCACCTAAACATGATGCTCACTGACCCACTTCCCTCTCTCTTGCAGGAGAAGGTGGGGTACAACCAGAGGCAGGAGGAACTAACCGGAGGGGGAGAGGTGTGCCTGCATATTCTAACCCCCATGGAGGAGATGGTGCTGGCCATTAGGGGAAGGGCCATTGCTGAGGCCGTGGCCATCGACGGGGCTGAAACCATTGAAGATGATGGTATCCTCATACCTAATCCTCCTTCTTACATCCCTTATCTCCCTCATTCCTAACTCTCTTCTGACTTACAAGCCGCAGATGGTATTAACATCTACTTCTTACTTTCTCCCCTCACAGCATTCCTGCAATCTGTTCTCCAACAGATCTGCTCCCTAAAGACCCTCTGCAGATAGGACCTCCTGCTGCAAGCCTTTTTCCCCTCCTCCTCCCTCTTCTAGCAGCTTGTCCTGCTCTGCATGGCCTCTGCTCATTCCTATAATGTATGCCCCTGTGAATATGCTCACAGGTTTGTAGAGCTGTAGCTGTTGCACGGAGCAGTCCCGTGCAATAAGTTTTTAAGTCGGTTCACGGGCTCCCAGACCGCCTGCAATTTCTGCGGTCTGGAAGAGTCCGTGTTCCATGTTTTTATTGAATGTACGAGGTTGCAGCCCTTGTTCCATTATTTGAAAGGGCTGCTCCTCAAATTCTGGTTGCACTTCAGTCCCACACTCCTGATCTTTGGACACCCTGTGCGGAGGGGAGTGGGCAGGTCGGAAGGCCTCCTTGTAGGACTGCTCCTGGGCACGGTCAAGGTGGCCATCAACCGGTCCTGGCAGCGGGTGGTCGAGGACGTCGTTCAGCCCGACTGCCTGCCTCTCTTCCGTGGCTACATCCGAGCCAGGGTGTCCCTGAAGATAGAGCACGCGGTGTCCACCGGTACGCTCGCGGCCTTCCGCGAGAGGTGGGCGCCGGAGGGACTGGAGTGCATCATCACCCCGCCCCAACCAAATTTTAATTTGAACCACTCAATGTCTAAAGTTTAATTTGTTTATTTGTCGGTTTAATGCCCCTTTAATAGGGAGCACTTGTATTAATGTTCAACGAAAAATAGTTGTAGAGCTGTAGCATTGTGAGTAGCTTAGCCAGTCACGTGATGTTCACAAAGTAATGTCCTTACACACTACGATAAATTCACACGAGGCACATTCTGCAGACAAGGTCACTCTGTGACCTGAACCTTTATTCACAGGACCAAGAAGTGATGACCCTGCGTGGGACCTCCCTTTATATACCTGGATGACCAGGTGAGAAGTGTCTGCCACAAGTTCACCCCCTGTGGTCAAGGTGTGCATTTCTTAAGTGTATACAGTATGCAGTGTTGTTATGAAGGTTACAGTTACATGAAGGTTACATACATGACATCACCTCCCCCCAACGTCTTATGGAGTCAAAGATTAAGTCTTTCAGGCGGTCGACGTTCTCTCGTGGAGTGCCGCAGTTGGGGCTCTGGTTGTTGAGCCTTGGCATGCGTCTCTGTCCCCTGTGGTGATTCCGGCTCGTTCGGGCTGACCGCAGGGACTGTGCATGTTGCTGAATGTTCTTGTTACTCGTTCACAGGCGGTGGTGTGGGCAACATCTCATGATCTTCCTCAGGCTTCCCAGTGTCCATGCTGAACCTTTTTTTTACTTGGTCCAGATGCTTGCGGCATATCTGTCCATTGTTAAGTCTGACCACTATGACCCTATTCCCCTCTTTGTCAATTACAGTACCCTCAAGCCACTTGGGTCCCAAAGCGTGATTAAGAACAAATACAGGGTCATCAATTTCTATACATCTCCCCTTTGAGTTACGGTCATGGCACTCATTTTAGGACTGGCGCTTACCCTCAACAATGTTTGACAGGATGAATGAGGGACAGCCGAGTTTTAAGTGTACCTTTCATTAGTTCCGCGGGCGGGACTCCCGTGAGCGAATGCGGTCGGTACCTGTAGGCCAGCAGGAGGCGCGATAGGCGGCATTGAAGGGAGGGTCCTTGAATCCGGAGCATGCCCTGTTTTATGATTTGGACCGCACGTTCCGCCTGGCCATTGGAAGCCGGCTTGAACGGTGCCGTCCTGACATGTTTGATGCCATTACCCGACATGAACTCTCGGAATTCATAGCTAGTGAAACACGGGCTGTTATTGCTAACCAGGATGTCCGGCAAGCCGTGGGTCGCAAAGACCACACACAGACTCTCCACTGTGGTCGATGTCATACACGAATTCAATATGATGCACTCGATCCATTTCGAGTACGCATCAACAACAATGAGGAACATTTTTCACATGAACGGGCCCGCGTAGTTGACGTGAATGCGTGACCATGGCCTGGTGGGCTAGGGCCATGGGCTGAGTGGGGCCTCCCTGGGGGCATTGCTCAACTGGGCACACGTCGTGCACCTGCGAACACAGTGTTCCAGGTCTGAGTCAATTCCTGGCCACCATACATGTGACCGGGCAATGGCCTTCATTAGCACGATGCCTGGGTGCTCGCTGTGGAGTTCCCTGATGAATGCTTCCCTTCCCTTCTGGGGCATGACTACCTGGCTGCCCCATAGTAGGCAGTCAGCTTGGATGGAGAGCTCATCCATCCGTCTGTGAAACGGTCTGATCTCCTCAGGGCATGCTCCGTGTGCGGGCGCCCAATCCCCAGTCAGGACACATTTCTTAATCAAGGATAGGAGGGGATCTCTGTTGGTCCAGATTTTGATCTGACGGGCTGTGATGGGGAAGCCTGCGCTGTCAAAGGCTTCAACGGCCATGACCATCTCAGCGCTTTACTCCGCTGCCCCCTCAGTGGTGGCCAGTGGAAGCCTGCTGAGCGCGTCAGCGCAATTTTCGGTGCCTGGCCGGTGCCGTATGGTGTAGTCATACGCAGCCAATGTGAGAGCCCATCGCTGTATGCGAGCTGACGCATTGGCATTGACAGCTTTGCTGTCTGACAACAGGGATGTTAACGGATTGTGGTCCGTTTCTAACTCGAACCTTCTGCCGAAAAGGTACTGGTGCATCTTTTTCACCCCGTAGACACATACGAGTGCTTCCTTTTCAACCATCCCATATCCCCGTTCTGTTTGGGAGAGCGACCTGGAGGCATAAGCCACAGTTGGAGTTGGCCCTCATCATGTGCTGACATGGATTGAGTGTGCTGACATGGATTGAGAACTGGTTGTCAGACAGGAAGCAAAGAGTAGGAGTAAATGGGGACTTTTCAGAATGGCAGGCAGTGACTAGTGGGGTACCGCAAGGTTCTGTGCTGGGGCCCCAGCTGTTTACACTGTACATTAATGATTTAGACGAGGGGATTAAATGTAGTATCTCCAAATTTGCGGATGACACTAAGTTGGGTGGCAGTGTGAGCTGCAAGGAGGATTCTATGAGGCTGCAGAGCGACTTGGATAGGTTAGGTGAGTGGGCAAATGCATGGCAGATGAAGTATAATGTGGATAAATGTGAGGTTATCCACTTTGGTGGTAAAAACAGAGAGACAGACTATTATCTGAATGGTGACAGATTAGGAAAAGGGCAGGTGCAAAGAGACCTGGGTGTCATGGTACATCAGTCATTGAAGGTTGGCATGCAGGTACAGCAGGCGGTTAAGAAAGCAAATGGCATGTTGGCCTTCATAGCGAGGGGATTTGAGTACAAGGGCAGGGAGGTGTTGCTACAATTGTACAGGGCCTTGGTGAGGCCACACCTGGAGTATTGTGTACAGTTTTGGTCTCCTAACCTGAGGAAGGACATTCTTGCTATTGAGGGAGTGCAGCGAAGGTTCACCAGACTGATTCCCGGGATGGCGGGACTGACCTATCAAGAAAGACTGGATCAACTGGGCTTGTATTCACTGGAGTTCAGAAGAATGAGAGGGGACCTCATAGAAACGTTTAAAATTCTGACGGGGTTAGATGCAGGAAGACTGTTCCCAATGTTGGGGAAGTCCAGAACCAGGGGACACAGTCTAAGGATAAGGGGGAAGCCATTTAGGACCGAGATGAGGAGGAATTTCTTCACCCAGAGAGTGGTGAACCTGTGGAATTCTCTACCACAGAAAGTTGTTGAGGCCAATTCACTAAATATATTCAAAAAGGAGTTAGATGAAGTCCTTACTACTAGGGGGAATCAAGGGGTATGGTGAGAAAGCAGGAATGGGGTACTGAAGTTGCATGTTCAGCCATGAACTCATTGAATGGCGGTGCAGGCTAGAAGGGCCGAATGGCCTACTCCTGCACCTATTTTCTATGTTTCTATGTTTCTATGTTTCTATGTTTCTATTACTCTGCTGCAACAGGCACCCAACCTCATAGGATGATGCATCACACAAAACCAATTTCTTACAGGGCCGTACAGAGTCAACAGCTTGTTAGAACAAAGCAGGTTCCGCGCCCGATTGAAAGCCCATTCTTGACAGTCCCCCCAAAACCAATCACAACCCTTATGCAGCAGCACGTGTAGCAGCTCCAACAATGTGCTTAAGTTCGGCAGAAAGTTCCCAAAATAGTTCCAATAGTCTCAGAAATGAACACAACTCCGACGTGTTGCCGGGCCTGGGACGACGAATCGCCTCTGTTTTGGATTCAGTGGGCCGGATCTCGTCTGCAGCAACCCTCCTGCCCAAAAACTCGACCTCTGGGGCCAAAAACACACACTTAAGACTTCTTTAGTCGCAGGCCTACCCGGTCCAGTCAGCGTAGCACCTCCTCCAGGTTGTGGAGGTGTTCCTCGGTGTCTTGACCCGTGATAAGGATGTCGTCCTGAAATATGATTGTTCCAGGGATGGATTTGAGCAGGCTTTCCATGTTCCTTTGAAAGATAGCGGCCGCTGATCGAATGCCAAACGGACACCTGTTGTAGACAAACAGCCCCTTTTGCGTGGTGATGGTGGTCAGTAGCTTGAATTCTTCGGCCAATTCCTGGGTCATGTAGGCTGAAGTGAGGTCCAATTTGGTGAACAGCTTGCCTCCTGCCAGCGTGGCAAAAAGGTCCTCCGCTCTCGGAAGCGGGTATTGGTCTTGTTGTGACACTCGGTTGATAGTGGCCTTGTAGTCACCACAGATCCTGATCGAGCCATCCGTTTTTAGGACAGGGACGATGGGGCTTGCCCAGTCGCTGAATTCAATGCGCAAAATTATTCCCTCTCTTAGCAACCTGTCCAACTCACTCTCAATTTTCTCCCGCATCACATATGGCACAGCTCTGGCTTTATGGTGCACTGGTCTGGCATCCGGGGTGATGCGTATCACTACTTTGGTACTTTTGAAAGTCCCGACACCAGTTGAAATAGTGATTCAAATTTCTGTAGGACCTTTGAGCATGAACTTCGCTCCACAGATGAAATGGCGTGCACATCCCCCCATTTCCAGTTCATCTCGGCTAGCCAGCTCCTCCCCAAAAGCGCGGGACCATTTCCCGGGACAATCCAGAGTGGCGGCCGGTTCTCTGATCCATTATGTGTGACCACCAACATTGCACTGCCTAGCACTGGGATGATCTCTTTGGTGTACGTCCGTAATTGCGTGTCAATGCGTTCTAGTTTGGGTCTGCTAGCTCTGAGTGGCCATAGTTTCTCGAATTGTTGGACACTCATAAGTGACTGGCTGGCCCCTGTGTCCAGCTCCATGTGTACCGGGATGCCATTTCATCATCATAGGTGGCGTTTTGGTATATGAGCTGTGGATGTTTGCCACATGAACCCGCTGAACTTTAGCGTCCATTGCTTTGTCCCAAGCATCAACCTGCCTTGCAGACCCTTCTTCTGGTTCAACTGCCTCGTAAATTAGCCTCGCTGCGGGCTTCCTGCACATTCTGGCTCAATGTTCATTGAAGTTACAATTTCTACAGATAAATTGTTGAAACCTACAGGTTTTTGCAGCATGTCTGCCCCCACACCTCCAGCATGAGCTGAGATCGTTGTGAACAAAAGGGCTGTTACCAGGCATTCCTCTCTGATTGTCTTTTTGATTACTCTTGAGCACTCTGTTAATGAGTGTCAATGGCCCCATCCCAGGACGCATTGTCCATCGTGATGGCGTAAATGTCCGTTCAACCTGCCATTGTCTCTGTTGAGGACCCACTCTAGAGTCTGTTGCTGCCTGGATGGTGTCGAATTCCCTTGCCTGCCTGCGGGGCTCTGAGTCGTGTTTACCATGTTAACTCCCTGATCCATCGCCACATTGGAAGCAGAGTTGCGCGCGTATATTATCTTGGTTTCCTCCTCCCCCGCCATGAAGGTCTGAGCCATCAACGCCGCCTCTTCCAAGGTCAAGCCCTTGGTCTCAATAAGCTTTCTGAAAAACTCGGCATGACCAATGCCCTCAATAAAGAAATCCCGTAACATCTCCCCCCTGCAGACGTCTGTGAACTTACAGAGGCTGGCCAAGCGCCGGAGGTCCGCAGCGAAGTCCGGTATGCTCTGTCCTTTCCGAAGTCGGTGTGTATATAATCGGTGTCAGGCCATGTGTATACTGCTCGCCAGTTTGAGGTGCTCACCGATCAGTTTGCTGAGCTCTTCAAAGGTTTTGTCCGCCGGCTTCTCGGGTGCAAGCAGTTCTTTCATCAGCGCGTACATCTCAGGTCCACAACTGGTCAGTAGATGCGCCCTTCGCTTGTCAGCTGCTGCATCTCCCAGCCAGTCCTCCGTGACAAAGCTCTGCTGGAGCCTCTCAATGAAATTGTCCCAGTCCTCACCGACACAGTACCGTTCCTCTGTGCTATCGGTGGCCATTTTTGTGAGTCGTTGATTTCCATTTCTCGTCGCCAAATGTAATGTCCTTACACACTACTATAAATTCACACGAGGCACATTCTGCAGACAAGGTCACTCTGTGACCTGAACCTTTATTCACAGGACCAAAAAGTGATGACCCTGCGTGGGACCTCCCTTTATATACCTGGATGACCAGGTGAGAAGTGTCTGCCACAAGTTCACCCCCTGTGGTCAAGGTGTGCATTTCTTAGGTGTATACAGTATGCAGTGTTGTTATGAAGGTTACAGTTACATGAAGGTTACATACATGACACACAAGACTCAATAAAACCCCAGTCAGTTGAGTCTAGGTCATCCACGATGAGGTATGCAGTGGATGAACTCGTAATGTGTGTTGTGATTGTTAAACCTTTGTTAATAAACCAACTTGTTCTACCACAAGATGTCTGCACTCCTCTAATTCTGCCCTCTTGAGCACCCTGATTATAATCGCTCAACCATTGGTGCCCATGTCTTCTGTTGCCTCAGCCCCAAGCTCTGGAACTTCCTGCCTAAACCTTTCTGCCTCTCTACCTCGCTTTCCTCCTTCAAGATGCTCCTTAAAACATGACTGTTTGATCAAGCTTTTGGTCACTTGCACTAATTTCTACTTATGCGGCTCGGTGTCAAATTTTTTATCTCATAATACTCCTGCAAAGCACCTTGGGATGTTTCAGTACGTTAAAGACGCTATATAAATACAAGTTGTTGTTGTTGTTGTTGTTAATAGCAATGTGTTGCTAGGAATTCTTAAGCAAATACATTTAATTCTCCCAGTCATGTCAATGCCAAGCTGTAGCCCTCCTAGGCCACCCATGTCTGGAAGCAACTGGTTTGTGCATAAGCCTTTAGGTTACCAAAAAAGTACTTGAGCAGCAGCCAGACCACTCCCTGCAGATCACTGAAACTTTAAACAAGTATGGAAAAGCACTCAAAATGCAGAAAATTGCAGCAACAGCCAGAATAAATAATCCAGCAACTAAATTGTAAGTAGTTGATGATCCCTTGAAATAGCACTGGTTGTGGGGGGGGTCCTTCATGCCGTTGAACATACATTTAGCTGCGGGAGGTTAAGAGAGGGTGTAGGCTGGAGCATGGAGCCCCAAAATGGCTGGGCTGGAGTAAAATCAGCATTGCACGCTGATTGATGCCATGATCGGCCTGCTCCACATGCTGCTGGCAGACGTTAGGTGCGCATGTGCTAACCCCTTTTCCAATCTGGTGTCCACTTTGCGTCAGAAGTGTGCACGTGAGCACCATGAATGCTATTTTTGAATCTTAAGGGGCCTCGTAGCGCCCAAAAAATGGCCACTACTGAGCCCAATTACGCCTCCACTAAGTGGGAAATATTTCTTGGTATTTCAGCATGCTTTTTTTTCATACAGCTCTTTTCTGTAGCATTGTAACAATCTTTTACAGTTTGCTTATAATTTACATTTAGGCTATTTGTAAAAAGTGTTTAATGGGGTTCGCGTTGTTATTCTGTTCATTAGTTTATTTTAAATGTGTTACTAACAATACTGAATACAAAGCCAGCAATTTCACCCGAACACGTGAACCAGCTCACTACTGACAGCACATAAAGGATTCTATAGGCCACTGCACATTATATATTCATTGTGTGAATAGTGGTGTGCGTATGTAGTCAGAGACTGCTATTGAGAGAGCATATAGAAACATAGAAACATAGAAACTAGATGCAGTAGTAGGCCATTCGGCCCTTCGAGCCTGCACCACCATTCAATGAGTTCATGGCTGAACATGCAACTTCAGTAACCCATTCCTGCTTTCTCGCCATACCCCTTGATCCCACAAGTAGTAAGGACTACATCTAACTCCTTTTTGAATATATTTAGTGAATTGGCCTCAACAACAATTCCACAGGTTCACAACTCTCTGGGTGAAGAAGTTTCTCCTCATCTCGGTCCTAAATGGCTTACCCCTTATCTTTAGACTGTGATCCCAACATTGGGAACATTCTTCCTGCATCTAACCTGTCTTAACCCGTCAGAATTTTAAACGTTTCTATGAGATCCCCTCTCATTCTTCTGAACTCCAGTGAATACAAGCCCAGTTGATCCAGTCTTTCTTGATATGTCAGTCCCGCCATCCCGGGAATCATTCTGGTGAACCTTCGCTGCACTCCCTCAATAACAAGAATGTCCTTCCTCAAGTTAGGAGACCAAAACTGTACACAATACTCCAGGTGTGGCCTCACCAAGGCCCTGTACAACTGTAGTAACACCTCCCTGCCCCTGTACTCAAATCCCCTCGCTATGAAGGCCAACATGCCATTTGCTTTCTTAACCGCCTACTGTACCTGCATGCCAACCTTCAATGACTGATGTACCATGACACCCAGGTTTCGTTGCACCTCCCCTTTTCCTAATCTATCACCATTCAGATAATAGTTTGTCTCTCTGTTTTTACCACCAAAGTGGATAACCTCACATTTATTCACATTATACTTCATCTGCCATGCATTTGCCCACTCACCTAATCTATCCAAGTCACTCTGCAGCCTCATAGCATCCTCCTCGCAGCTCACACTGCCACCCAACTTCGTGTCATCTGCAAATTTGGAGATACTACATTTAATCCCCTCGTCTAAATCATTAATGTACAATGTAAACAGCTGGGGCCCCAGCACAGAACCTTGCGGTACCCCACTAGTCACTGCCTGCCATTCTGAAAAGTACCCATTTACTCCTACTCTTTGCTTCCTGTCTGCCAACCAGTTCTCAATCCACATCAGCACACTACCCCCAATCCCATGTGCTTTAACTTTGCACATTAATCTCTTGTGTGGGACCTTGTCGAAAGCCTTCTGAAAGTCCAAATACACCACATCAACTGATTCTCCCTTGTCCACTCTACTGGAAACATCCTCAAAAAATTCCAGAAGATTTGTCAAGCATGATTTCCCTTTCACAAATCCATGCTGACTTGGACCTATCATGTCACCTCTTTCCAAATGCGCTGCTATGACATCCTTAATAATTGATTCCATCATTTTACCCACTAACGATGTCAGGCTGACCGGTCTATAATTCCCTGTTTTCTCTCTCCCTCCTTTTTTAAAAAGTGGGGTTACATTGGCTACCCTCCACTCCATAGGAACTGATCCAGAGTCTCTGGAATGTTGGAAAATGACTCTCAATGCATCCGCTATTTCTAAGGCCACCTCCTTAAGTACTCTGGGATGCAGTCCATCAGGCCCTGGAGATTTATTGGCCTTCAATCCCATCAATTTCCCCAACACAATTTCCTGACTAATAAGGATTTCCCTCAGTTCCTCCTTCTTACTAGACCCTCTGACCCCTTTTATATCCGGAAGGTTGTTTGTGACCTCCGTAGTGAAGACAGAACCAAAGTATTTGTTCAATTGGTCTGCCATTTCCTTGTTCCCCGTTATGACTTCCCCTGATTCTGACTGCAGGGGACCTACGTTTGTCTTTACTAACCTTTTTCTCTTTACATATCTAGAGAAACTTTTGCAATCCGTCTTAATGTTCCCTGCAAGCTTCCTCTCGTACTCTATTTTCCCTGCTCTAATCAAACTCTTTGTCCTCCTCTGCTGAGTTCTAAATTTCTCCCAGTCCCCGGGTTCACTGCTATTTCTGGACAATTTGTATGCCACTTCCTTGGCTTTAATACTATTCCTGATTTCCCTTGATAGCCACGGTTGAGCCACCTTCCCTTTTTTATTTTTACGCCAGACAGGGATTTACAATTGTTGTAGTTCATCCATGCGGTCTCTAAATGTCTGCCATTGCCCATACACAGTCAACCCCTTCAGTATCATTCGCCAATCTATCCTAGCCAATTCACGCCTCTGGATCATGGTTTCTGAATTAACTGTTTCATTCTCTATCCTAATGTAGAATTCCACCATATTATGGTCACTCTTTCCCAAGGGGCTTCGCACAACGAGATTGCTAATTTATCCTCTCTCATTACACAACACCCAGTCTAAGATGGCCTCCCCCCTAGTTGGTTCCTCGACATATTGGTCTCGAAAACTATCTCTTATGCACTCCAGGAAATCCTCCTCCTCCGTATTGCTTCCAGTTTGGTTAGCCCAATCTCTATGCATATTATAGTCACCCATGATAACTGCTGCACCTTTATTGCATGCACCCCTAATTTCCTGTTTAATGCCCTCCCCAACATCACTACTACTGTTTGGAGGTCTGTACACAACTCCCACTAACGTTTTTTGCCCTTTGGTGTTCTGCAGCTCTACCCATATAGATTCCACATCATCCAAGCTAATGTCCTTCCTAACTATTGCATTAATCTCCTTTTTAACCAGCAATGCCACCCCACCTCCTTTTCCTTTTATTCTATCCTTCCTGAATGTTGAATACCCTTGGATGTTGAGTCCCCAGCCCTGATCATCCTGGAGCCACGTCTCTGTAATCCCAATCACATCATATCTGTTAACATCTATTTGCACATTTAATTCATCCACCTTATTATGGATACTCCTTGCATTAAGACACAAAGCCTTCAGGCTTGTTTTTTTAACACACTTTGTCCTTTTAGAATTATGATGTAGTGTGGCCCTTTTTGTTTCTTGCCTTTGTTTACTCGGCCTTCCACTATTGCTTTTTACCTTTCTACCATCTGTTTCTGACTCCATATTACTTTGCCCTATCTCGCTGCATAGGTTCCCATCCCCCTGCCATATTAGTTTGAACACTCCCGAACTGCATTAGCAAATGTTACCCCTAGGACATCAGTTCCAGTCCTGCCCATGTGCAGACCGTCCCTTTTGTACAGGTCCTACTTCCCCCAGAACTAGTTCCAATGTCCCAGGAATTTGAATCCCTCCCTCTTGCACCACTGCTCAAGCCATGTATTTATTCTAACTATCCTGCTCCCTCTACTCTGATTAGCACGTGACACTGGTAGCAATCCAGAGATTACTACCTATGAGGTCCTACTTTTTAATTTAACTCCTAGCTCCCTAAATTCAGCTTGTAGGACCTCTTCCCGCTTCTTACCTATATCGTTGGTACCTACATGTGCCACGACAACTGGCTGTTCACCCTCCCTCTCCAGAATGCTCTGCAACCGCTCTGAGACATCCTTGACCCTTGCACCAGGGAGGCAACATACCATCCTGGAGTCTCGGTTGCGGCCGCAGAATCTCCTATCTATTCCCCTTACAATAGAGTCCCCAATCACTCTCCCACTCTTTTTCCAGCCCTTCTGTGCAGCAGAGTCACCCACGGTGCCATGAACCTGGCTGCCGGTGCCTTCCCCTGGTAAGTCATCTCCCCCAACAGTACCCAAAACGGTATATCTGTTTTAGAGGGAGATGAGCACTGGGGACTCCTGCACTACCTTCCTGCTCTTGCCTTGTCTCTTGGTCACCCATTCACTATCTGTCCTAACCCTTACCTGCGGTGTGACCAACTCACTAAATGTGCTATCCATAACATTCTCAGTATCGCGCATGTTCCAGAGTGAGTCCATCCGCAGCTCCAGTGCCGTCATGCGGTCTGTCAGGAGCTGCAGCTGGACACACTTCCCGCACACATCGTAGTCAGGGACACTGGAAGTGTCCCTGACTTCCCACATAGCACAGGAGTAGCATGACACGGGTCCGAGCTCTCCTGCCATGACTTAACCCTTAAATTAATTTACTTACTAAAATTTACTTAAACACCAAACAGCTACTTAGTAGTTCGCTGCCAATTAAACCAATCTAAAAGTCAGTCTAACAGAGAGTTATACTTACCAGTCGAACAGCCAACCACTTACCAGCTTGGCTGTGACGTCACCTCTCGATTTCGCACCCCTCTATCTTTGTCTGCAACTGGTTGGGCTGGTCTCTGGGCCTCCGTCTCCTACTCTCGCACTCCTTGTCAGCTGCTCTAGTGTCAGCACTGGTAGGAAAAACAAGACAAAACAGCACCTGCCACCCCCACTTGCCCGAACTCACAAATGCCACTCTATGCTGCTGCACTCTATGCTCTGCACGAGCTGCTTCTTTTTAAACTGTATCTAGGTCAGATGACTCACTACTGGTCAGTCATTTACAGAACTGGTTTTAACTAGCTGCTAATTGCCTCCTACTGGAGAGTTACCTTGTTTGTCTCTGCCTAAACCTGAAAGATACCCAACTATTTAACTTTTCCCCTTTAAATTAAACTGCTACTTACTTAGAAGCTACTGACAATTGCCACTGACAATTTACTCCAGCCTCCAAATGATTTAAAGAGAATAACCCTTAAAACTCACCCACTTACCAAACTCACAAATGCCACTCTATGCTGCCACTCTATCTCCCTACTCACATCACCCTCAAGTCCAGCACTCAATTCTAGATATAAAATGTCAAGAATAATGGCTATAAAGCATCAGTGTCCTGTTAGGATAATGGAAGTAAAGAGTTAGGAAAATTACACGTCTATGGCGTCGAAATTCGGTCCCGTTGTTTTTGAGGCGATGTCACCGCCTGAATGCTGATTTTAGCGCCGGGCGTTAGGTCCAGCCTCAAAATTCTAAATTCAGTTTTTACGCCCAAAGATGAGAGAGCAGCGCTAAAAGGTGACGTTGCACACTCATCCTCGGACAGAAGCTCAGGAGGCTTACTGAATTTCCCGACGGGAGGTTGCCTCTGTGCTAGAAAAAAAATGGGAAGAAAAAAAAAATAACTAAAACTTCTCCGATCCTCGCACACACTTCCCCACTCTTAAAACTAATGAAAACATGCAGAAATAAATAAAAATTTCTAAGCGATTTCGCCCGAGATCTGACCTGTTATGACCACTTTTTCCTGGCTGTGCAGCCGCCAGTTTGTACGGCAGCTGTACAAAGCAAATATTGCAACAGAGGCATTAAAGAGGCGTTGCACGCTGGATGACGTCACCACATAGGTGGCATTAGTCGGTGCAGCGTTGCCTCTTGGCACCTCTGCCAAAGAGCCGATTTAATTTAGGACAAGGCATCGACGCCGCTTACCGAGGACGGTAGGTATTGCTGCCCGTTAGCCGCCTCCCGCGCACGATAATGAGCGGCGTACAAAACCAAATTTCAACCCTTATATATATTTGGGTTAAGGTACTGGAAGGATGGGCTTCAGTGAGAGAATTAGGATATTGATGGGAGGATTTTGATGAGATATGGGTATTGGAGGAATGGAATTTGATGGAAGAGTTAGAATACTAGTGGGATTGCCCTTGGAAGAGTTAGGGTGCTAGTGGGATTGACTTTGATTGAAGAGTTAGGGTACCAGAGGGATGAACTTTGATGGGCATTTTTGCATTGTAAATCAGGGAACTAAAGTAACTCTGTGTGGTTATTCAACCCTCAATTATTGTAGCCGGCTCACTTTCTTTTGGCTTACTACAGGTCGTGTCTGCTCCGGATTTAAACCTACTGCCTCATTCGTAACTGTCATGCTTCTTTTTTTTGCTGCAGCCCTACAGAGGGTAATGCCTGACAGTTTCATAACTGCTACAATTTACAGGCTTCTGTTTTTGTTTCAGTGTTGTCAGTCATGCTGCCGTCTTTACAGCTGGGATTGGCGTAAAAAGTCAATTGGAAAAGTCAGATCAATAACTTTCGAGGCCATTTGCCTCATGCCCTTCAACCCATTATTATGACCATTAATATTTGTTTGGTATTGGTAAATCAGTCGTGATCGATGAGCTTTCACGGTGAGATTTCCCTATGCTTATCCTCTTTCAGTAATCATATTAAAGTTAGCAAGGACGAAGCCATACTGATCAGCACGTGCCTAGTCTCGGTCCCTGTCTGTGTTGTGTTAGTTGATCTCCATTGGGGCAGTGTTAAATTAGCCAGGGTTCCCATCGCTGATTGCGATCCAGTAACCCCAGCACCCCCTCCTGGAAGTGTGTGTGAGTGAATATTGGGTGAGATTGTGACTAGGCGAAGCTGTGATGCTCTCCATGGCTGAACATCCCAACTAGCTGGGGCTGATTCTACAATTATGCACACCAAATGGGAATTGGTGCTCATCTGATTCTCCGTCCAGTTGTCTGTCACTCAGAGTTTCTGTTAATTGATGTGTTTCTAAGCAGGATGTCTATTACTCAGAGATCTGTTACTTGGCGTATCTGTAACTCAGAATTTTTATTATTCAGAGCGCTATTACTTAGAGCACCTGTCACTCAGTGTCTGTTATTTGGAGTGTCTATTAGTCAAAGTGATTGTTATTCGGAGTGCCTGTTATTCAGAATGTCTGTTACCTTACATGCCTGTTATTTTGATTGTCTTATACTTGGGGCACCTATTATTTGGATCACCTGTGCCTCAGTGTTTGTTACTTGGTGTGTCTGTTACTCAGAGTCCCTGTAATATGAAATGTTTATTGTCGTGTCCGTTACTCCGAGTTTCTGTTATGTGGCGTGTCTGTTGCTCATTTTGCAGGGCATTTTCTCTCTCAAAAAACAATTTACAGTTTTAGTTAAATTGGTCCACTTGCTTTCCTTGTTCCACAAATCCTACAGATGCTCTGGCTTGAATCAATGATTCTAAATGTGTTTACAGCCTGTCCTGCAGCACTTAGATTGAAAATAACTCTGAATAGATTCATTAGGAACCTTTTAGATTCTTTAATCACATTGGATTCATGGAACAGTAATGGAGCAAGAAAACAATTGGGTTACAGATTCCATTACACTGCAATAATGTGCTAATCAGTGTCTCTGGCTTCTGGTATTTATCGGTAGCAATTACATCAGTATCCCATTTAAGCCCATTCTCTCCTGGATGATCATGCTATGATTTGGAGGTGTGTAGGCAGCCAGAACTGAATGTTCTTGGGCAGACTCTCTTTCCTCCTCAAACCATGAGATCCCATTCTCATTTCCCAATTTCTTACTCCAACTTGCTCCTTCCCAAACTTCTACATTTTGGAACCCCATGTGGGGGATCTTTCAGTGAAAAGCTCAAATGTGGGAGTTATAAACATGGTCTTAAAGGATGCGAAATAGAAGTTGGAGCGTTGCAAATGTCGAGAGAGAAAATGACAGCAGTTCCGAAGGGTGAACTGAGAGAAGGACTGGGTCTCTCGACTGACTATTCAGCATTTCCGTCATCCTTTACTCTATGTTGTTACACTTCTCCCACAAAGCAGAGGAAATTGTTAAAAACTGTGCAGAGGACAACAGACTTGGTCGAAGTCACCGATTGCAAGTTTACATTTCTGAACATCAAAATTTGAAAGTTGGCTTAAGGGAAAATCTCTTCTAATTGTGGATATGGGGTTTGGCCAATTATGTGTACATAATGTGCATCCTTGTAACACTTTCGTTGTTACTAATGACCAGCTACAAATATATATGCGTCTGGAGGTTGGATCTTATTGCTCTAATCGATCTCTCCTAATTGTGGAGTGTGGTAATTTACAATTTTATCGATACAAGGTGATCATAGACCAACGGACTTTAAAATGGCATCCTGAGAATCTGAATCTACAGCAACCCTACTTTGACCCTAATCGTGCTGTTATTTGAAAGAAGGAAATGAGCAAATGGAGTACAAGATTTTAACAGCAAGCAATCGTTGTGGACATTAACCATCACACTGTGGAAATCAAGAACGTTCGCACAACTTTGGACCAGGTTGGACATGTAAGCTGGAGGGAGTCATGTTCAGATGGAGCACGACAGCAACAGGCGTGATGAACACAATGTTACACCCTGTCCTTATGCTGGTGCTGTTTCCGTTGATTGTGCTGGTCATTTTGATTTACTATGGATGTCGTGTTTGAAAACAAGGACTACAACTGGAGAATGCTGTTGAATGAGTTCAAATGGCCATACAAATGTTACCCAGATAAGGCCTGGCAGAGAGGCAAAGAGAAGAAGAAGTGGGGGAATTTGGGAGTGCAAGCCTGCATTTCTGAAACGCTTTGTTCAGCGCAGTCTGGAGATAGCGAAAGGGTTAAAGGTTGGAAGATTGAAGTTTGGATTAAAATAGGATGTTTGGATCGAAACAGGCTGCTACACGATATGGAGCCATTTAGCCATTGAAATGTGTCTATCTGATCACCTGTGTGTTTACAGTACTTCATGGTGGGAATCGATTTATGGCAGTGAGACTTGACTTCAGGATAATGAGTGGCTGGTCATTTATCTGTATGTTGAGTATTTGAGTGTAACTTATTATTATGCGAATAATCTGAGTTGTGTATAGTAATTCATGACATTGTCTGCATTTGAGTGTACCTTGTTACTATGCAAATAAAAATTTGATGGCATCATCTGTATGTTACAACGATCTGGTTTGTGTATAGTAATTCAGAAAGCAGTTAGCTGTGATTTCAGGACAATGCCATTTTGAATCTACATTATCTGCATGTTAATTGTCTAAATGTACTATGCAAAGAAACAAGAGTTCAAAGGCTTTTTTGGTATAAAGGTGAGAGTTTGACACACAGACATTAGACACTGGACATTTGGAAGGCGTGTGCCTCACAAGCAGCCATGAAAATCGGAGCAAGCAGTGCCTTTGTGAAGTGTCTCACTAACTTTCATACTTGGTTTATATAGCATGAATGTCTTAATAAAAGACCTGATCCTGCCTTTACTACAACTGAGTGTTTGTGTAATTCGACGTTTAAAGCAACGAAGTGAAAAGAGTAAGAAAGCTATACAACGCCCCATACCTCCAGTTTCTCTTCCTCCCACAGTCTCAAATCAGAAGTTTAATGCCGTCTAATCACTACTGTGTCAACTGTGGCTCAGTGGGTAACACTCTCGCCTAAGTCTGAAGGTTGTGAGTTCGAGTCCCACTCCAGTGACTTGAGCACAAAATAAATCTAGGCTGGCACTCCAGTGCAGTGCTGAGGGAGCGCTACACTGTCAGAGTTGCCGTCTTTCAGATGAGAAATTAAATCGAGGCCCCGTCTGCCCTCTGAAGTGGACGTAAAAGATCCCATGGCACTATTTCGAAGAGCAGGTGAGTTATCCTCGGTGTCCTGGCCAATATTTATCCCTCAATCCCTCATAACAAAAAAACAGATTATCTGGTCATTATCACATTGCTGATTGTGGGAGCTTACTTGTGCACAAATTGGCTGCCGCGTTTCCCACATTACAACAGTGACTACACTTCAAAAGTGGGTTATAAAGTGCTTTGAGACATTTGGTAGTTGTGAAAAGCGCTATATAAAGCCTAGTCTTTCTTTTTACTTCTTGATTTACTGACTTGTTTTATTTTCAACCTTGACGGTATCTTGCGCTGTGGGTCTCAGCACTAGCCCTGGATTTTTCAATAAAAATGCCCATTAAACTAAACATGGCATGTTAGTCAGAGAGATTAGGGAGGGGATATTAGGATTTAACTATCAATATACACTCGTACTATACTTATCTTTAACTGTCATTATACAGTGTATCACACTGCACCTTTAACCATCTTCACATATGTGTTGTACACTTTGAAAATTCCCGACATTGCCTTGTTCACTAAATTAATTATTGACATCTACTGGCTGAAAATGGCTTCTGCTGCTCCTGGCTCATTAGCAATGGCGATATTAAATTGCACTTAAAACTACTCTGAGGAGTGGGGCAATGTAAGTGAGTCGAAAACATTTTCAGAGAGACTCCTAATGAACCCTTTGGGGAATAGTAAGAGTACTACTACATTGTAAAATATTATAAAATACAACACAGGAAATATCTTTGGGCTGCAGCACAGAGAAATATTGTATTAATGTCCCTTCTTTCCATGTGATTACATCAGAGGGATAACTTTCATTGCGGCATCCATGTGAAGTGTTTCCGGGTAGCTGCTGCTGGTGCCCTTATGGGAGGAATCCTTCGGAAGAATAGAGAACACATGACACCACAACAGTTGAATAAATATCCCCTTTTCAGGAATTGTGTCCATTCGGTTAGACATTACCATAATTATCACAGTTCAGTACCTCAACTAGGAAGATGTGAGCCTCCTGATCAGAATTGTCATGTATTCAACCATCATTGTAACCCATGTATAAACTGACCTAAGTCATACATTGTGAGAACAATGACCACTAGGTGGTGAACTTGTGGGAGACATTCCTAACCTGGACTTTCAGGTACAAAAGGGGAAGCTCCACCCACCTTCATCACTTGAGTGCTATGAAATAAAGGTTACTGGTCACAGAGTGACCTTCTCTCAAGCATGGGCCTCGTGTGCATTTATACTGTATAGTAAGGACATATTATTGGCGACGAGAAACTGGGATTTAAACCACACGAGCATGGCCACTAGCAGCACAGACAAGAGGTACTGTGTTGGGGATAATTGGAACGATTTTATTGAGAGACTACAGCAAAGTTTCGTCACTAAAGAATGGTTGGGACAGGAGTCGGCTGACAAACGCAGGGCTCATCTCCTGACAGTTTGTGGATCCAGGACGTACTCCCTGATGAAGGACCTTCTAGTGCCAGAGAAGCCGGCGGACAAGATGTTTGAAGAGCTCAGTAAGTTGATCGGGGAACACCTTAAACCGGCGAGCAGCATGCACATGGCGAGACACCGGTTTTATACGCACCCGCGGTGAGAAGGGCAAAGCGTTCCAGACTTCGTGGCAGATCTCTGGCGCCTGGCCAGCCTATGTAAGTTCCCAGATGTATGCAGAGCGGAGATGCTGCGAGACTTTTTTATTGAGGGCATCGGGCACGCTGGGGTTTTCAGGAAACTGATTGAGACCAACGACTTGACCCTGGAAACAGCGCCCTTGATGGCCCAGACTTTTATCTCGGGGGAGGAAGAGACCAGAATGATGTTTGACAAAAATCTGGGCTCAAATGCAGCAAATGGACAGGGATTCAACATTGTTAAAGCGGCACACAGTTCTGCAGGCAGCCAAGGGCAATCGGACATGCCCCAACATGTAGTCGAACCCAAAGAGGGAATTCAACAGAAACAATGGCTAACTGAACGGCAATTCATGCCATCGCAAGGGACAATGCGGCCAGTAATGGGGCCATCAACACCTGTTAATGGTGAGCTTAAGGACAGTCACAGAGACAGTCAGAGACAATCGACTGGTAATGGACCTTTTGTTTCCAACAACGGCTCATGTTGGAGGTGTGGAGGCACACATCCAGCCAGAGTTAGTAGGTATCAGCAATATACCTGCAGAAATTGCAACGTCAGCGGTCACTTTGCAGGAAGCTTGCATCCAGGCTGATGTACGAGGAGGACGGATCCGATGTAAGCCCTATGGGGCCAAATGTACACTGGGGGAAAGTGCTGGAAGCTGAAGTTCAGCGAGTTCATGTGGAGCACGTATACAGGACGCCACCGATAATGATGAAAGTGTTCCTCAATGGCATCCCAGTATCAATGGAGCTAGACACGGAGGCCAGCCAATCCCTGATGAGTATCAAACAGTTTGAAAAGTTATGGGCGTCCAAGGCCGGGAGGCCAAAATTATCGCCGATTGACGTACAGCTACGGACATACACAAAGGAGATCATTCTGGTGCTAGGCAGCAGCACGGTAGTCGTGACCCACAAAGATTCGGAGAACAGATTGCCACTCTGGATTGTCCCGGGGGACGGTCTCGCACTACTGGGGAGGAGTTGGCTTGCTATCATGAACTGGAAATGGGGCGATGTCAATGCAATTTCTTCTGTGGAGCGAGCATCATGCTCACAGGTCCTGGACAAATTTGATTCGTTATTTCAACTCGGCATCAGCACTTTCATGGGGACCAAGGTAGTGATTTACATAAATCCAGACGCCAGGCCAGTATACCACAAGGTCAGAGCGGTGCCATACGTGATGCGGGAAAAGATAGAAGGCGGATTGGACCGCCTGCTGAGGGAAGGCATCATCTCGCCAGTCGAATTCAGTGACTGGGCGAGCCCGATTGTGCCGGTGCTCAAGGCAGGATATGTGGTGATTACAAGGCCACCATCAATCGGGTGTCACTCCAAGACCAGTACCCACTACCGAGAGCGGAGGACCTTTTTGCGACGCTATCCGGTGGCAAACTTTTTTCAAAATTGGACCTGACCTCAGCTTACATGAGCCAGGAGCTGGAGAGTGAGTCGAAGAAACTGACCACCATCACGAGGGGTTGTTTGAGTACAACAGATGCCTGTTCGGGATTCGTTTGGCCGCCGCGATCTTTCAACGAAATATGGAAAGCCTCCTCAAGTCGATTCCAGGGACGGTGGTTTTTCAAGACGACATCCTCATCACGGGTCGCGATACTGAAGAACACCTCCACAACCTGGAGGAGGTGCTACGCAGACTGGACCGGGTAGGGCTGCGACTGAAAAAGGCGAAGTGCTTCTTCCTAGCTCCACAGGTAGAATTCATGGGGATGAGGGTAGCAGCAGACGGGATCAGACCTACTGCGTCCAAGACGGAAACGATCGAGAGAGCACCCAGACTCCATAACACGACGGAGTTGCGTTCCTGAACTATTTTGGTAACTTTCTTCCCAAATTGAGCACGCTGTTAGAGCCGCTACACGTGCTCCTATGCAAAGGTCGCGAATGGGTCTTGGGGTCAGCCAGGAAAGGGCTTTTGTTATGCTCCAACAATCTGTTAATGCTATATGACCCATGAAAGAAACTTGTTTTAATGTGCGATGTGTCATCCTATGGTGTCGGGTGTGTGTTGCAGCATGTCAATGCCAAGGGTCAGTTACAGCCGGTAGCTTATGCCTCCAGAAGTCTGTCTCAGGCAGAAAGGGGCTACGGGATGGTAGAAAAGGAGGCGCTTACATGTGTATATGCGGTAAAGAAAATGCACCAGTACTTGTTTGGCAGGAAATTTGAGCTGGAGACAGATCACAAACCCCTAACGTCCCTTTTGGCCGACAACAAGGCCATAAATGCAAACGCATCGGCCCGCATACAGAGGTGGGCACTCACGTTAGCCGCCTATGACTATACAATTCGGCACAGACCGTGCACCGAAAACTGCGCCGATGCACTCAGCAGGCTCCCACTAACCACCACTCAGGGGGCTACCGAGCATGCTGCTAAGATGGTCATGGCTGTTGAAGCTTTCGGAAGCGAAGGCTCACCCGTGACAGCCCGTCAGATTAAAATCTTGACAAATAGAGACCCGCTACTGTCTCTAGTCAAGAAATGTGTCCAGAATGGGGACTGGGCAGCCACATACAGGGCATGCCCTGAGGAATTTAAACCATTTCACAGGCGCAGGGATGAACTCTCGATTCAGGCCGATTGCCTACTGTGGGGAAACCGCGTAGTCATGCCCCAGATGGGCAGAGAGGTGTTCATCAGAGAACTCCACAATGAGCACCCGGGCATTGTCATGATGAAGGCAATTGCCAGGTCACATGTTTGATGGCCAGGGATAGACGCAGATCTGGAACTTTGTGTTCGCAGGTGCAACACGTGTGCCCAGCTGGGCAATGCGCCCAGGGAAGCCCCCCTTAGCCACTGGCCATGGCCCGCCAAACCTTGGTCACGCATCCATGTGGACTACGCAAGTCCTTTCATGGGAAAAATGTTTTTGGTTGTAGTAGACGCCTACTCCAAATGGATCGAGTGTGACATTTTAAATTCAAGCACATCCTCTGCCACGGTAGAAAGTCTACGGGCAATGTTCGCCGCCCACGGTCTACCGGATATCTTGGTCAGCGACAATGGCCCGTGCTTCACAAGCACTGAATTCCAGGACTTCATAGCAGGCAATGGAATTAACCATGTTAGAATGGCACCGTTCAAGCCAGCCTCAAACGGCCAGGCAGAACGAGCAGTGCAGATAATCAAACAGGGGATGCTCAGAATCCAAGGGGGTTCCCTACAAAGCCGCTTATCACGCTTCCTGTTGATCTACAGATCCCGACCACACTCGTTCACAGGGGTTCCACCCGCAGAGCTGCGAATGAAAAGGACGCTCAAAACCCGGTTATCCCTTATACACCCCACCATGAAAGAAATTGGCGAGAGCAGGCGCCAGTCACAATATGACTACCATGACAGGAATGCGAGGGCGCGATGTATTGATGTAAATGACCCTGTTTTTGTCCTCAACTACGCTGCAGGGCCCAAATGGCTCGCAGGCACTGTGATTGCCAAAGAGGGAAATAGGATTCTGGTAGTTAAACTTACCAATGGACAAATCTGCCGCAAACACGTGGATCAAACAAAAAGGAGGTTCAGCACCCCCATAGAAGAAGCAGAGGAAGAACACGATGTAGAGTTCACTCCACCAAAGGTGACCGAACACCAGAACCAAGTGGAGGAGAGCCCAGTCACTGTGGGCAGTCCGGACAGGCCTGAGGCACCGCAAACAGCAGACACTCAGGCAAGCGCCCAACAACCGGAGCCCCAACTCAGGCGCTCTACAAGGGAGCGTAAACCACCAGAGAGACTCAACCTGTGATCCCATGGGGGGAGATGATGTCATGTATTCAACCATCATTGTAACCCATGTATAAACTGACCTAAGTTATACACTGTGAGAACAATGACCACTCGGTGGTGAACTTGTGGGAGACATTCCTAACCTGGACTTTCAGGTATAAAAGGGGAAGCTCCACCCACCTTCATCACTTGAGTGCTAAGAAATAAAGGTTACTGGTCATAAAGTGACCTTCTCTCAAGCATGGGCCTCGTATGCATTTATACTGTATAGTAAGGACATGTTAAGAATAACACACATCTGTCTGGTAATCCAGATGTAGTGGCTAGAAACTCGTGGACTATGGATCTGAAAACCAAAAGTATTCATTTTAAGGACATGGGTGTCCCCTGCGCGGTCATCTGCGGCTCAGTGGGTGGCACTCTCATTGATGGTTCAAGCCCCATTACAGAGACCTGAGCACAAAATTTAGGCGGACACTCCATTGCAGTACTGAGGGAGTGTTGCACTCACGGAGGTACCCTCTTTCAGATGAGATAATAAACCGAGGCCCCTTCCTCTCTCTCAGGTGGACATAAAAGATCCCATGACACTATTGTGAAAAAGAGCAGGGGAGTTCTCCCCGGTGTCGTGGCCGATATTTATCCCTCAACCATCACGAAAAAAATATTGGGGCTGAATTAGCGACCCGAACGAGTGCGTATGAGGTGTGCATGCGCCTGTAGGAGCCCCGCAAGTTCCGGGTTTAGGCATGCATTGCGCATGCGCTGAAACCCGGAACTTGAAATCTGTCAAGAATCCTCTTGACAGATCATAGAAATGTGAAAGAAATAGGCCCCAGTGGGCGGAGAGTTGGGCTATTTGTCCAGCGAATGCCCTTGAAATTCTTGTGCCTGGTAAAAGCAGGCGTAAGGCCTTCTATTACCAACATAAAATGTTTAAAAACAGAAAAATAAAAGTTTATCACTCATTTATACATTAAAAACCCTGTCCAATAAGGAACATTTATTTAGCTCCGTTAAAACATATTACAAAAAATTTCAAAAATTAAATGTTTGTTTAAAATATTTAATTAAATGGCATTTTAATTAATTTTAAATATGTAATGTGTTATTTTATTTATTTCATGTGTTTGTATCTTTTTAAGTGATCTCCATTCATACTTATGGGAGTTCCGTACAAACGGAAACCCCAGAAGTATGAATGGGGATTCCCTTCTTTTATTGGTTGGGGCGAGCCCATGTAATCCCAGCGGTGCTTGTGAACTGCCTGCACCCCTGGGATATGTGGGCCTCTACCCACGTGTATTCTTGAGGCCCAGAAGTGCGAAACTATAAACCTCCCGGACCACCAGGTAAATTCGTAGATTTTTTGCCGGTCGGAGGCACCCAACTGCAAATTTTGGGCCATTGTCTGGTTGTTATAACATTGCTCTTTGTGGGACATTGCTGTGTGCAAATTGGCTGCCGCATTTCCTACAATACAACAGTGACTACACTTTAAGTACTTAATTGGCTGTACAGCACTTTGGGGTGTTCTGAGGACATGACAGGTGTGATATAAATGCAAGCCTTAATTTCATTGTCTAAGCTTTCTGTGATTACAGAGCCCATACATTCTAAAAAGGGCAGGAGAAATGTGCCAATCCCATGTACTCTAATAAGGGGGGTCTGTGATTACCCACTGCAACGCACTTTAATTAGGGGCAGGAGAATAGCTGCGATTCTCCAATCTCACCTAGTATAATTAGGGGGTCGGAGAGGGGGGGGGATGTTAGGCTTTGATTACCTGATCTCATCTACTCTAATTACATAAAATTACAATACGGAAACAGACCCTGTGGCCCAAACAGTTAGTGTTGGTGTTTAATCTCCTCAATCGATGGTCCTAATTCCATGTGCCCACCCCGCTCCCACATCCCAGGTGGAGCTAAAGTGGGACGTGCTGCTTATCAGGCAGCTGTGGTGTTCGCTGCTTTACCAAGAGATTGACTTTTGCCGTCTGGGTGAATTGAGATTTCCTCTTAAAAAGGAGGCTTGATTTTGTCACAGCGCGGTTTAAAGGAAAGCTATCTTCATGCAAGATGAGTAACTGAGAGAGACGTGAGAAGGGTGGGGGTGTAATTGGTTGTCATGTTCACTATAAAACATCTCCTTGAGACTACTGCATTGTGATTGACAACTCAACTGAGCCATTATGTAACTGAAAGACATCAAACACATTCTTAGTACCAACTGAGCATGAAATACGGCTACCCAGAGGAGCACATGCTGGAGAGCACAATGCCGCTACTGTGCCAATGCAGACCCTCTAGGTCACTACTTGGTGGTCTGCAGTTGATGGCATTTTAGCTCAGAGTGATTTTATGTTGTGGGTATCGATGTCCTGACAGCTAACTTGACAACGTTCCAACCTAATTCACACAGAGCCTTTCAACAGCTAGCAGACTGCTGTTACATTCATGATCTGATTTCTAGCATTTGAAGGCAAATTGGACAGTTTCTATCTTGGGCTTTATTTCTATCCGACCATAGTTAATGACATCTTAGCTCAGTGGTAGCACTTTCACCTCTTAGCCAGAACATCATGGGTTCAAGCCCCAAACCAGAACTTGAGCATATAATCTACACTGACTCATTCATTGTAGTACTGAGGGAGTGCCATGTTGTCACAGTGGCAACTTTTGAATCAGGTAGTAAACAAGACTCTGTGTGTCTGTTCAGGAGGATGTAAAAGATCCCACAGCACTAATTAAAGAAGAGTAGGGAGTTCTATTGGTGTCCAGGCCAACGTTCATCCCTTGATCAACACCACCAAAAACAGATTAACTGTTCATTCATCTTATTTCCTATGTGTGGGACCGTTAAGTGCACAAATTGGCTCCCTATGTTTGCTGAGATAAAAGTGATTGCATTTCAAAATAATTCAATGGCTGTGAAGCTCTTTAGATATGTGGAATGTGCTATATAAATGCAAACAAATGATCTTTGTTTGATCTGTGATTCACCTGGGCTGAATTGGATGAAAATCAACTTTTTAAATTTTGTGTGTGTTTTTTTAAAGCCTTCTGTTCTTGCCCCTCCTTCTTGGAGGCTGAGCCTCCTTGTTGGGGTGTGGTTTTGTGAATGTGCATGAAGAAGTTGTGAATGTGTCAGTTGAAGGGGATCATGGGAAGATAGCTTTTGTGAATGTGTCAGTTGAAGAGGATCATGGGAAGATAGCTAAAAGAAAATGTCAAGCTGCAAATATCCCTGGAGCCTGCCCTATTTGGAGAGTTGTTAGCCTGCAATTGGGTATGCTATGGGGGAAGCCGACCAATGATTGTATAAACTGAGTGCCACTCAAATACGTTCTGCTGTAACAATGTATAAATATTGAGCTTTTGTACTGTTATGAGACTTGTCAAGAGAGAGGTGAACAGGTTCAAATCGAGGGTGTTCCCTTTATCTTAACAGGTCCCGGCCGGAGAATCTCTAATAAAGGTCTTATGTTGTGAAGACTAAAAGTGTTCGTGTGTCAGTGAATTTGCTGAAACAGATTGAAGGGAAAAAAATCCGTATTAACATTTGGTGTCAGAAGTGGGATCTCAACGGACAACTGCCGAAAACTTGCGAATTAAGAGCCAGACTAGCCTTGGACGAGACGAGAGGAAAATGGCCACTGGAGTAAGTATAATTTCAATACTGCTCCAGTTTCCTCTGGTTTCAAAAGTCTGAGGAAAGTTTAGCCACTCGCTGGTTCTCAGGTGGTGTCTGAACGAGACCCAGGTCAATCTGGCGAATACTTTCTAAACTTAGGAAATAAGTGTCCAAGTCAGGTGTGATGTCGACCTTGTATATCACTTGGCCCGTCTAGGCACTGATTGGATTTAAATCTGGAACCTAGAAAAAATTAAGTAAGGATTATTGTGCAGCGACACGAACAGGAAAACCGTGCGGCGACACGGAGGGATAGAGAATCGCGCGAACCGCGTAGGGAAACGAGGAGGTTAGGGAATTACGTAAAATTAAGCTGCGGGACTACGCGGGACTGTGTAAATTTTAAATTGTACTTACGCCAGGTATGGTGTCGATCTTGTATATCACTTGGTCCGCCTAGGCTCTGGGTAAGATAACTGAAACCACCACGGGGCGACGTGGGGACAATCAGGACTAATTAGGACCCTGATCCAACGTGCGGCAACACAAGGATGGGTAATTTAGATAAAACTACGAATTCCCTGAAAGGTCATGGATCCAAAAATAGAGCCGACCAAAACAATTAATAGGAAAGAAGAGAGACTCTTGTGAACGTCTGTTTTAAATGAGAAATGCTTGTATGATTTTTACTGTGGATAAGGAAGCCTGTGTAGGAAACCGCGGAGTTGTGGTTTGTTTTAGCTCCACCCACTTTTTCAAACAGTGAAAGTTTTTTTAACCCTTCGTAGTGTTGTCCTGTATGTGGGAAGTTTAAGAGTGTGAACCTTATTGAATTACGTATATTCGGACAATAAGTTACGGAGCCAGGAAATGCACAAAGGATAGGTTTGTTGAGTAAAAAAAAATACATGGTCCCGGTGGTTAAAAAAGGATTTAATAGCCAAATGGAGACAGTACTGTCAAAAGCTGAAAGATGAGTCCCTTCTGTCATGCTGGCAGGAAAACGCCACTAAACTAGGACTCTCCTTGACAGAAGGAGGACATGTTAAAACTGTAGACGTCTTAAAGAAAGAGTGCGCGCAAGAGAAATGTACTAAGAGTTCCCCTGGGACCTCTGAGAAGGGTACCGATAGACTACGTAGTCGAATAGTTGGCTTTGCGTTGGCCGAGGCTGATGAGGGAATTGATGAATGGACACTGACTCGGCGCCCAACGGCGCCTTCCGCAGCCCCTGACCCCTTGCCCCAGTCCTCTTCCCATCCCCCTTACACTCCGGCGCGAGGAGTTAAAGATAAATGTAACCCCACACCAATGAAGCGACAAGCCCAAACGGATTCCTCATCCTCTGATAGCAATTCAGATCCCCAGTTCACAGGCAATATAGCTGAGAGGACCAGATCTCACACTCGGAAGGGCAGAACTATATCTCGACATCACAGACAGTCCCGCAAATCCTCTAGTCAGACTACCAGTCCCAGTTGTGAAAGGCATAGCAGACACTCCTGCCGATCGAGACGTGGAGGTACCGAGCAGTCAGACAGCTCCGAACCATCCTCCGACCTAGAAATGCCTTCCAAGATTGACACCCCCATCCCAAAGCCCCGACACCAGTTCCCAGTCTGACCAATGCCAAACCCTGATGCACAACAAGCTGCAAACCACCCCACCATAGATGTCTATGTGCCCTGGAAACCGAACGAAATTATGGCCCTTCTAGCCACCATACCAGATCGGGAAAAAAAGAACCTGTCAAGTTTATAGATCATCTTTGAACTACTATTTCAGTTTTTAATGCAGAATCAAGAGACTTGTGGTCCTTAGTGCAGCAGACCCTGAGCCCAACTGAACACGTCCGGTTCTTAGAAAATTTGGGGCGAGCCACCCATGATGCATTAGTGACTGCTCACCCTAATAATGCCCAGGATCGCCTAAAGGCTAACTTTAATGCTCTCAGCAAGACCCTTCAGAAGCCCATCAGTATGGTAGCAGTATTAGAAACTAAACCCAAACGAGAAGAAACTGCCGATGAATTCATGGAAAGATTTATTGAAATATACGGAGGTCAATCAGGAGATAATGCCTTCAGGGCAGGAGAGGATTCTCCTCAATTCTGCGCTATCCTACTTCAGTGCCTGCCCTATTCGATTGCTCACGCTATCCGGACAAATAATATGAATTGGGCAGATAACAGTAAAGCCCAGTTGGAAAGGGCAGTTAAATATTATTGGCAGGAAAAGAAAGGAGAGGGGGCAGGTGCGCCCCCAACCCGGGTCAAGACTGAATACGTGACTAGAAAGGAAGAGCCGTCTCAGGTGGAAGGACCAAAACCCGACCCAAGGGGATACCGCAGTATTGCGTGCAGGGTTGGGTGGATAAACAGGGATACGGTTATACCAAACACCTAAATGGCCCGGGCTCTGCTAATTACGGACCGCCCTATTGTCCCCGGCCTGGTATGGGAAGAGGTCGGGGCTGGGAAAGACGAGATGGATGCTTTAATTGTGGGCAAGAAGGACATTGGAGTAGAGAGTGTCCCTCCCATCGGCACGAAAGAGGAGGAGGAGGAAGAGGAGGGGGGCAAGGGGGGAGAGGACGGGGATCTTACAGTAACTTCTCCCAGAACAACCCCTTTGGCCAACTGTCCCCGATTACGTAGCTTGATTGTACAGAGAACCTCCCCGGATGACGAACCAATTTGCCAGTTTCCAGTCCCTAGCACGGCTAAACAAATGCGGCAGTGGTTGGGGATGATCAATTACTGTAGATCCTGGATCCCTAATGTTGCCCTGATGACTAAGCACCTCACCCCGTATACAAATAAGGAAGGCAGCTTTGAAATAAAAACCGCAGACGTCCAAGCCTTTAAGGAACTAAAGACAGCCCTGCTGCAAGCTCCGGCTTTGGGCCGGCCCCTCTATGACCGGCCCTTTCAACTGTATTGAACAATCCTGAAAGACTGTGCTACCGTTGTCTTAACACCTCTCACTCCGTAGCTGCCCTCCTGAGCCAACTGCAGACTCAACACCTTACCTTTCGGCACTGTACTGCAATTAATCCGGCCTGTTTTCTTACTGAGCCACCCCAAAATGAGGAAGAAACCAGTCATGATTGTTTATCTTTAATTCAAGAGGCCTCATCGGTCAGGGAAGATTTAGTTGACGTACCAATGGAAGACCCAGACTGTATTATGTATGTTGATGGAAGTTCTTCTATTAATCCAGAAGGTGCATGAATCTCAGGATAGGCCATAGTAAACCAGGAGAATCTGCCGCCTTTGAAACCGCCTATTCCGCCCAACAAGCTGAACTATTCGCCCTCACCCGAGCCTTTATCTTGGCCAAAGATCTCAAAGTTAATATCTATACCGACTCTAGGTATGCCTTTGGGGTAGCCCATGATTTCGGACAATTATGGATAAATAGGGGATTCCTAACCTCACAGGGGAATGAGATATCCCATAGGCAACCAGTATCTGATTTGTTGCAAGCCCTCATGCTCCCCAAGCGTATTGCCATTGTCAAGTGTACCGCCCACACTACCGGAAAGTCTCCGGTTGAAATAGGAAACCGCTGTGCTGACAGAGAGGCTAAACAGGCCTCTTGCGGACAACAAATGGTGGTGCCTAGAATGATGAGTCAAACTAAAAATCCTGCCAAGGATAAGTTAGCCTCGGAAAAACCAATGCCAACCATCCAAGATGTCATTAAAGCACAGGAGGACGCTCCTGAAAAAGATAAACTATTGTGGAAAGATTATGGATGTACTTATGACAATGTTTCTAAACTCTGGACCACTCCCGCGGAACAGACTTGCATGTCTGACGAGTTGGCTCTATGAGTTATTGAATGTATGCATTTTGCTACTCATTGTGGAGCAAGGACCACGAGTGACACACTTTTGGCTACTTGGTGGCACCCTAGACTCCAGGTGCTCGCCCAGAACATCAGTAGCCATTGCCTGGTTTGCCAGCAGCATAATCCAGGGAAGGGAGTCCCCTGTGATTGGGGTAAGATGCCCTGACCCGAAGGTCCCTTTGAGACATTGCAATTGGACTACATTGAGTTGCAAAAAGTTCAGTGTTACAAATATGTGTTAGTAATAGTAGATGTGTTTAGCAGATGGATCGAAGCCTACCCTACCCTGGACAATAAGGCTCAAACTGTTGTTAAGGTGTTAATGAGGGAAATTGTTCCTAGATATGGTGTCCCAGCTCGACTGATGACCACCTATTTCTTTCTCTGACTCAGGCTCTGCGACTAGCTCACAACCAGGTTCGAGAGGCTCACCTCGACCTCCCAGTGTTACCCGAATCATTTCTCATGTGACCAGGGAAGTATGTCCTGATTAAGAAATGGATTCGAAAGGGACTAGAGCCACGATGGGAGGGGCCTTTTCAGGTGTTACTTACTACCCCCACTACAGCTAAGGTTGAGGAGAGAAGCGCCTGGGTTCACCTGCACCACTGTAAACTTATTACTTCATAATGAGCCTATCTCACTGGTTGTCCTAACCCTTGTTTCTGTTCCAGACTTGCTCTCCTCCATAGCTGAATAAACCACATCCTTGGGGCAGGAAGAAAAACGCCAAGAACACGGCAGGAAAAAGGAACAAGCAGACTTAGCTGTTTTCTGATCTATCCTTATCTTATTGTTAACTAATGTGTAGTATCATCTAAAATTATTTAAACATGTGTAAGCTAGCAGGTATAATTGTGCTATCTTGTGCTATCCTAGCAGAACTAAAAGGGCTACAGGATAACTTATTTTATCGAACTGTGTGTTACCCACTAGCCCAATCAGTAGAGGCCCTGTTCGTGGCTACTTCTGGGTGGACTCCCCACGACTTATATACGGCAGATACCTCGGACGCACCCTGTGAGGGACAAACGGGCGAATATAGAAGGGGTATACCGGGAAGATGTGTGGAATTAATAGACTCCATGAATCCTGAGTGTAGGGGATCCCAGGGAAAGAACGGAGCGGTATGTTCAGACAATGCAAGCTACCCGCTTTGCTTCTCAGGACAAGGGTGGGGGTGTGTATATGCCCTGGTCCCCGGGAATGCCACCTGTGTGCAGACGCAGTGTGCCCATCAGCACTGTCGAGTGCGTAAAGGCCAGTTTACCTGTACCTGTAACGAGCAAAGTTGCCTGAACGTGACCGCAGGAAGGCAAGTTATCTGCGGTCAGTGTAACGGAACTCATGTCAGCTCAGAAACATGGGCATACCCGTTTGATGCTTACCAATTGGTAGGATTGGGCTCAAATTCAAGGGAACCTAGCAATTGGTGGTATAAGCAGTTCACGAGTGTTAGCAACACCAACGTAAAGTGTTATAGAGCTAAGGAAGGATTCGTGTTCCTCCTCAACGGCACCTTCAAGACAGCAACACCGACCCTCCCGGTCCTCTTTGCAGTAGGAACTATAGGACCACTCACTGTCCCATGCCCCAAAAGGGGGCATACCCAGAGAAGGATAGTAACACGGGCCATCAGCAAGGAGTTCTGTGCCGATTGGGAGGATCCTATCACGTTGGGATCATCACTCCGCTACGGGTTCCTCGGGGCCCTATCTGTAGGGGGATCAGCGGGGGTAATTAGTGCCAAAAATAGGAACTACCTTATTTGCGGATTGACCATTTTGGGAAATAGCACATCTAAGGGACTGGATGCCATTAACCGAGAGCTGTCTGAACTAAGATTGTATACGCAGCAAATCCGCTATGCCATGGATTATCAGCTGGCCCAACAAGGAGGAGTGTGCACAATTATAGGGAACAAATGTATAACACATGTCATGGATGAATCATATATCACCCAAGCTATTGACGCCATAAAGAAGCAGCTTGATGAGTTCAGGCAGGGCCCAAAGAAAGGAAATAGTTGGTTGGATTGGTTATTTGGAGGATCCTGGGGATCTTATTTAATGCATGGAGCAGTTATTCTCGTTATGATAATAGTTACCTGTTGTCTGATTATTGGTTGCTTTAATGTCTGTTGTAAAGTAATGATGGTAAAATTGGAGCAAACTCTTAGTCACGAGTTCCCGGAATCTGGTTCAACAGACTAAAAGTTTACTCGAGGATCAAGAAGAGTATGAGAAACAAGAATGCGAACGGCTGAATGCGATACTCCTGGAATAATCACCAGGGTTATCATAGAATGATAAAAGGGGGGAATGTGAATGTGCATGAAGAAGCTGTGAATGTGTCAGTTGAAGGGGATCATGGGAAGATAGCTTTTGTGAATGTGTCAGTTGAAGAGGATCATGGGAAGATAGCTAAAAGAAAATGTCAAGCTGCAATATTTGCAATGTCGACACAAAAAGGGGTTACTCAGAGTTGTGGTCAAACACGAGTTACGCGAAAAAGCAAAGTCAGGCATGAGTCAGACGAGAGGCTGCTATAACCAGCCGTAAAATAGGGAAATGCTATGTAAAACAAAACTGTAAACACATCCCTGGAGCCCGCCCTATTTGGAGAGTTGTTAGCCTGCAATTGGGTATGCTATGGGGGAAGCCGACCAATGATTGTATAAACTGAGTGCCACTCAAATATGTTCTGCTGTAACAATGTATAAATATTGAGCTTTTGTACTGTTACGAGACTTGTCAAGAGAGAGGTGAACAGGCTCAAATCGAGGGTGTTCCCTTTATCTTAACAGGTCCCGGCCGGAGAATCTCTAATAAAGGTCTTATGTTGCGAACTAAAAGTGTTCGTGTGTCAGTGAATTCGCTGAAACAGATTGAAGGGAAAAGAATCCGTATTAACAGTTTCACTGGTGCCCTCTGGTAGCTCCCCCAAGTACAACAACAATTTGTATTTATATAGCGCTTTTAATGTAGTGAAACGTCCCAAGGCGCTTCACAGGAGTATTATGTGATAAAGATTTGACACCAAGCCGCACAAATAGAAATTAGCGCAGGAGCTTGGTCACAGAGGTATGTTTTAGGGAGCGTCTTGAAGGAGGAAAGAGAGGTAGAGAGGCGGAGAGGTTTAGGGAGGGAGTTCCAGAGCTTGGGGCCTAGACAACAGAAGGCACAGCCACCAATGGTTGAACGATTACAATCAGGGATGCTCAGGAGGACAGAATTAGAGGAGCGCAGACATCTCGGGGGGGGTTGTGGGGCTGGGGGAGATTACAGAGATAGGGAGGGGCGAGACCATGGAGGGATTTAAAAATAAGGATGAGAATTTTGAAATCAAGGCATTGCTTAACTAGAAGCCAATGTTGGTCAGCAAGCACAGGGGTGATGGATGAGCGGGACTTGGGGCGAGTTACGACACCTCTAGTTTACCAAGGGTAGAATGTGGTAGAATGTACCTCTCCTTTCTGCCTGAGCTTGGATTGTGTCTATAGACTATTCCATTATGGAAAGCTTCATTATCAAGTCTGATCCTGCCCCCATCCAGCATCCATACACATTCCAGTTAGCAATCAGGAGCTGGAATCCTGGCTGAATTTCACCTCGAACACAGATGCACCGGGGACAACTGTGAGATGCCAGCTCCTGCCCCAGCTGCATCCCACAGATAGGGATATTGAACCTGGACCCTCCCATTCTGTTTGGTTTCATCATCATCATCATCATCATCATCATAGGCAGTCCCTCGAACGAGGATGACTTGCTTCCACACCGAAAGGGATGGGTTCACAGATATTTCAATGAAGGACTCGATATTCTAGTCGTGTAGGACAACACCAGGCCAGTAGGATAGCCCCCACCATGGCAGTGTAGTTATTGTTAATCTGTCAACGGGGAGCTTGTGTAAAGCTAGATACGAGGCACTGAAGTCACATTTACATCTCAGCAATTCCTTCATAGATTGTTCCAGCTTTTTCATAATTACTCAGATGAAGCACAATTTAATTAAAAACACTGAAATTGCTTTCATTTTCCCATTATGTTAACACAAGAAAACATTGAGTGTAAATAATAGATGAAATGAATGGTGTCAGTAATATGATACCATCAATGTCTCATTGCTTCATTAGTTGATAATTATTCACATTGTGCCATAGTCTTGGGTGTGCACAGCACAGCGTGAAGCCGAGAGGCTGGGAGGCGCTGAGGATTCTGCCGCTCCGAGTGGTGGCACACAGCCAGCCACTGATTACTCAATGGGCATCTGACCAGTCACTGCAAGATGGTGAGAAAAAACACAGGCCATGCAGGTCTTGAAATTAAGGAGGTTGAAAAAGAGCTCCCCATGGGGGAGTTGGTCCAGCACCTTATTATTCCAGCTTAGTGCTGCACGTTGCTCCAGCTCGTGTTCAGTCATTACTCTGTTGTGTCTGTTGTGGCTCAGTGGGTAACACTCTCTCTTTCGCCTCTGAGTCAGAAGGTTGTGGGTTCAAGTCCCACTCCAGAAATCTGAGCAGAAAAATCTAGGCTGACACTCCAGTGCAGTGCTGAGGGATTGCTGCACTGTTGAAGGTACTGTCTTTCAGATGAGATGTTAAACCGAGGTCCCGTCTGCTCTCTCAGGTGGATGTAAAAGATCCCATGGCATTTTTTCAAACAGCAGGGGAGTTATCCCCAGTGTCTTGGCCGATAATTATCCCTCAAGCAACAAAACAAAAACAGTTTAATTGGTCATTATCACATTGCTGTTTGTGGGAGCTTGCTGAGCGTAAATTGGCTGCCGTAGATCCTACATCACAACAGTGACTACACTTCAAAAGAATTTCATTGGCAGTACTTTGGGATTCCTGGTGAAAGGCGCTATATAAATCCAAGCCTTTCCTCCTGTGTCTGAACGTTCCTCTCATCCTTTCAGTGCTATTCTAGCCTTCACATAGAATCATAGGGTAGAAATTGATCAAAGGCCGCCACCGCCCATTTACCGCCCAAAAAAACGCTAAGATTCTGCAATTAACGCCGGCGGAAAATTGATAAAAAAATAGAAGAAAAAAAAGCCCAGCGAGAAAAATGGGTGTTGCACGTAAATTATGGGCGATAAACGCGATCCTGGTCAAATTAAGTCCGAGGCTGGAGTCGGGCCGAGGGAGGTGGGAAAACACGAGAAATAATTATTCATAAAATAAAACATCGGGAAACATTCACAGGATACTTTTTCACTGAATCACTGCAAAAGAATTTTTTTTTAAAGTTCACTTACCTTTTTTTGCAGGGATTCATACCTACCGTCCATCGAAAGGCTGCTCTGACTGGGTGTTTTTTTTCAAGAAGTACGGATCACCGCTCCCAACAAACTCGGGCGGGAGCAGTTTTCCCAGTGTTGCACGCTGGCAGTCCGCTCCCCAGCAATATTTCAAAACCGCCAGCATAGATTTACAACTCTCTGAGAGAAGAAATTTCTCCTCATCTCCGTTTTAAATGGGCAGCCCTTATTCTGAGACTATGTCCCCTAGTTTTAGTTTCCCCTATGAGTGGAAATATCCTCTCTGCATCCACCTTGTCAAGCCCCCTCATTATCTTATAAGTTTCAATAAGATCACCTCTCATTCTTCTGAACTCCAATGTGTATAGATCCAACCTACTCAGCCTATCCTCATAAGTCAACCCCCTCATCTCCGGAATCAACCTAGTTACCTTCTCTGAACAGCCTCCAATGCAAGTATATCCTTCCTTAAATACGGAGATCAAAACTGTACGTAGTACTCCAGGTGTGGCCTCATCAATATCCTATACAGTTGTAGCAGGACTTCTCTGCTTTTATACTCTATCCCCCTTGCAATAAAGGCCCCCTTGCTGTACCTGCAAACTCACTTTTTGTGTTCCATGCACAGGGACCCCCAGGTCTCTCTATGCTGCAACACTTTGCAATTTTTCTCCATTTAAATTATAAGTTGCTTTTCTATTATTTCTGCCAAAGTGGATAACCTCACATTTTCCCACATTATACTCCATCTGCCAAATTTTTGCCCACTCACTTTGCCTGTCTATATCCCTTTGCAGATTTCTTGTGTCCTCCTCACAATTTGCTTTCCAACCCATCTTTGTATCATCAGCAAACTTGGCTACATTACACTCGGTCCCTTCATCCAAGTCGTTAATATAGCTTGTAAATACTTGAGGACCCAACACTGATCCCTGCGGCATCCCACAAGTCGCTGTTTGCCAACTGGAAAATTACCCATTTATCCCGATTCTGTTTTCTGTTAGTTAGCCAATCCTCTATCCATGCCAATACATTACCCCAATGCCGTGAGCTTTTATATTCTGCAGTAACCTCTTATGTGGCACCTTATCAAATGCCTTCTGGAAATCCAATACCACATCCACTGGTTCCCCCTTATCCGCTCTGCTCGTTACATCCTCAAAGGGCTCCAGCAAATTTGTCAAACATGATTTCCCTTTCATAAAACCATGCTGACTCTGCTTGATTGAATCATGCTTTTCCAAATGTCCAGCTACTGCTTCCTTAATAATGGACTCCAGCATTTTCCCAACGACAGATGTTAGGCTAACTGGTCTATAGTTTCCTGCTTTTTGTTGCCTCCTTTTTTAAATAGGGGCATAACATTTATGAGTTTCCAATCTGCTGGGACCTCCCCAGAATCCAGGGAATTTTGGTAGATTACAACCAATGCATCCACTATCTCTGCTGCCACTTCTCTTAAGACCCTAGGATGTAAGCCATCAGGTCCAGGGGACTTGTCCACCTTTAGTCCCATTATTTTACCTAGTACTGTTAAAGGAAACTATCCCGGATACACTCTATGAACTCTTCCTCAAGGCTACCCTGGTCAATTTGCTTTGTCCAATTAATATGGAAGTTAAAATCACCCATGATTATTGCCGTTCCTTTTTTACAAGCCTCCATTATTTCTTGATTTATATTCCATCCAACCGTGTAGCTACTGTTAGGGGGCCTACAGACTACGCCCACCAGCGACTTTTTCCCTTTATTATGATGATGATTATTATTCCTTATCTCCACCCAAACTGATTCAACATCTTGATCTTCTGAGCCAATATCATTTCTCACTACTGCACTGATCCCATCCTTTATTAACAATGCTACCCCACCTCCTTTTCCTTTCTGTCTGTCCTTCCGAATTGTCAAATAGCCCTGAATATTTAGTTCCCAGTCCTGGTCACCTTGCAACCACGTCTCTGTAATGGCTATCAGATCATACCCATTTGTATCTATTTGTGCCGTCAATTCATCTATTTTGTTACGAATGCTACGTGCATTTAGACAAAGAGCTTTTAAATGTTTTTTCTGCCCTTTTGTCTTGCTTGTTTTCTCTGTCCTTCAAACTCACTTTCTACATTTTTGCTTTCTAATTCCAGCTTTACTCCCCTCCCTACTGAATCTATTCTCAGGTTCCCATCCCCTGCCAAGCTAGTTTAAATCCTCCCCAACAGCACTAGCAAACCTCACCCCCCGCGAGGATAGTGGTCCCGGCTCTGTTGAGGTGCAACCCGTCCGGCTTGTACAGGTCCCACCTCCCCCAGAAGCGGTCCCAATGCCTCAGGAAACTAAAGCCCTCCCTCTGCACCACCTCTCCAGCCACACATTCATCTGCTTTATCCTCCTATTTCTGTACTCACTAGCTCGTGGCACCAGGAGTAATCCAGAGATTACTATCTTTGAGGTCCTGCTTTTTAATCTCTCTCCCTAAACTCTGCCTGCAGGACCTCATCCTTCTTTCTCCCTATGTCATTGATCCCGATATGGACCACGACCTCTGGCTGTTTACCCTCTCCCCCCAGAATGCCCTGCAGCCGCTCAGTGACATCCTTGACCCTGGCATCAGGGAGGCAACATACCATCCTGGAGTCACGTCTGCGGCTGCAGAAACGCCTGTTTGTTCCCCTGACTATTGAATCCCCTACCACTATAGCTCTTCCATTCTTCTTCATCCACACCTCCCCCTCGCCCCCACCCCACCTCATGCAACTGAGCCAACCGTGCTACCGTGAATTTGGCTCTGGCTGCACTCCCCAGAAGCACCATCGCCCCCACCGGTACTCAGAACAGAGTACCGGTTGGAGAGCAAGATGGACTCAGGGGGACTCCTCATTACCTACCTAGTCCTCCTCTCTGTCCGGTGGTCATTCACTCCCTCTCTACCTGCGGCGGTAGGCTGAGGAAATTCAGGCCCATAGAAATTTACAGCATGGAAGGTGGTCATTTTGGCCCATCATGTCCACGCCGGCCAACAAAGAGCTATCCAGCCTAATCGCACTTTCCAGCTCGTGGTCCGTAGCCTTGTAGGTTATGACACTCCAAGTGCACATCCAAGTACTTTTTAAATGTGGTGAGGGTTTCTGCCTCTAACATCCTTTCAGGCAGTGAGTTCCAGACCCCCCCTCCCCCACCCCCCTCTCCCCGCCCCTCTGGGTAAAGAAATGACCCATCAAATTCCCTCTAAATCTCCTACCAATTACTAAATCTATGCTCCCTGATTGTTCACCTCTCTGCTAAGCGAAATAGGTCCATCCTATCCACTCTATCCAGACCCCTCCTAATTTTATGCATCTCAATAAGGTCTCCCCTCAGCCTCCTCTTTTCCAAAGAAAACAAACCTACCCTATCCAATCTTTATTCGTAGCTAAACCCTCCAGTCCAAGCAACATCCTTATAAATCTCTTCTGTACCCTATCTAGTGCAATCACATCTTTCCTGTAATGTGGTGACCAGAACTGTACGCAATACTCTAGCTGTGGCCTAGCTAGTGTTTTATATAGTTCAAGCATAACCTCCCTGCTCTTGTATTCTATGCCTCTGCTAATAAAGGCAAGTATTCCGTATGCCTTCTTAACCACCTTATCTGTCTGTGTATTATTCCTGTTCTGTATTTGGATGTTATTTCAGCCCTATATTTGAACGTTAATAGCTCTATATGCAGTTGTTACTCCCGCTCTCTGTCTGAAGGCTACTCCAACCCTTTTTTTTTACATTACTATAACCCCTGATGTTGAGCTCTATTCTATGGACACTGTGATGTTGAAATTTGCAGAAGACACCAAAATAGGTGTAGTTAATTCTTTAGGAGACCCAAAGGAAGCTGCAAAGGGATATTGGTAAGATGGGAGAATGAGCTAAAAAGTGTCAGATTGAATTCAGTATCAGTAAGTATGAGATGATGCATTTGGTTAAAACAAGCCAGCAGTAATTATACTCTGAATGGAGGTAGGCTCGGTGATGTGGAAAAGCAAAGAGATTTATCGGGACAGGTTCACAGAACATTAAAGGCAGCACCTCAAGTTGATAAGGTCATAAATAAAGGTATTAGAATTCTAGGTTTTAGCACAAAAGGTGTATAATATAAAAGCCAAGAGGTAATGATGAGCTTATATAAAACTTTAATCAGACCTCAGTTAGAGGACTGTGTGCAGTATTGGGATCCTGCTATAGGACTTAGTGCCATGGTCGCCATGTTTTTTTTTGTCGGCCGACTGCCTTATCGAGCCGACAATTATGCTCCCTGGGTTCGGCCGGGCTGCCAACAGGCAGCCTGGCACCCTCTCTTGGGTGCCAGGCCACTGCCCTGGCCGAAACCCCCACTGGTGGCCCAGTGGACTGAACTTAAAGAATTGCACCGATCTCCCCTTTAAGTAAAGGGGAGAGCCGTGGTGACGTGGAACCGTGATGACATCATCAGCACTACGCTGATGACTGACAGCGGCAGACACTCCACTCGCCCCCCAACTTCTGCATCTTTAGTGTGCGAACTTCCGCTCATTGCCGCACACCCGTTCCCATTATGACCGACTTCCAGTCCGCTGAAAAACAAAGCCAAAGCGGAATTTCGTTCAGAGAGGCCACCGCATCAACTGCACCGGTAAAAACAGTCGCAACACTGTAGGTGCGCCCTGTTTCCAGCAGGCAACTTTGGGTGGGAAATTTCGGCCCCAGAGTCTCTGCGAGATTGTCCCATACGTGCAAAGCCGCCTTTAGTCAGCTGCATCTGAGTTGGTGGGGATCTGGACATTGGACCGTTATGTTCGTTGAAGTACTTGGACCTACCAACTCACTCTGATCAGCGTCCAAGTCAGATTCATAATCATCTACGTGCGGTACCGAAGGTGCATCACTTGCTAGAAACATTTGATTCACATGAACCTTCCTGATGTATGCACCAATTTTGACCAGATACTGCTTGGTGTCACATACCCAAATAGTTGTACCAATGTCCCATTTGCGTGAACTTGCCCTTTTCGACGGGCTGAGAACTCTGACCTGATCACCCTTCTGAAAGCACGCGCTTTAATACTGGAATGATAATGATGTTTCTGCACCAATTGTGCCTTCTCTACCTTATCAGACAAGTTCGGTTGCAATAAACTGAGATGCGTCCTCAGTCTATGCTACATCAATAATTCAGCAGGTGTGTACCCTGTTGTAGAATGAGGCGTAGTTCTTTATTTGAAAAGAAAATTTGCTAACCTATGCTTCATGCTCACCAATGATCCAGTCTGTCAAACTTGTTTCCGCAAAGCCTTCTTGACAATCCTGACCAACCTTTCAGCTGCACCGTTCGAAGCAGGCTGATATGGTGCTCCCAACGTGTGTTTGATACCGTTGTATATGGCAAAATTCACAAATTGCGTGGACCAAAATTGTGGCCCATTTCTGACACCATTTCTTCGTGCAGGCCATGGCATGGAAAAATATCTCATAATTCATCCAATGTACATTCCGTAGTCATAGATGACCCAATATGTTGTACTTCCAACCATTTCAAATGGCCATCGATCAGAACCAGAAAATGATCACTGCCCCTCTCGCAAAAATCAATATGCATTCTTTGGAATGGATTCGTTGGCCAAGTCCATGTTTGCAGCGGTGTTTTACCTGGCATGGCCCTGCAGATAGTATAATTTCTTACTAATACTTCTAAGTCTTTATCCAACCCAGGCCAATAAACAAAACTTCGGGCCACCGCTTTCATGACTACGATGCCAGTATGCTCACCGTGAAGTTCCGTCAAAACTTTGGTCCATAATGCACTAGGAATGACTACTCTCAGGCCCCATTTTAGACATCCCTGCTCACATGATAATTCATGCCGACGATGATAAAAGGGCTTTACCACCTCGCCTAAATGCTTCTTATCTTCAACCACCCTTGCAGGGTGTGCTCAAAGATGTGCTGTAACGTGGCATCTTTCAGTGTGCGCTCCACAATAACAGAGGCGGTAACTGGAAAGTCCTCCTTGACGACATCTAGAGTAAAGATTGACTGTTCGTAGCCAATTTCAGAAACTTCGTGAGGAACCTTGAAAGAGCACCCGCCATTGCATTCTGCTTCGACGTGCGATACTCGATTTTGTAATCATACTGAGACAATAAAATAGCCCACCTTTGCATCCTGGAAGCCACCATAGATGCAATTGCAACCTTTGGGCCTAAGATAGCTAGTAACGGTTTGTGATTGGTTACTAGCTTGAATTGGCATCCCCCAAAAAACTGGTGAAACCTTTTAATATCAAATATAATTGCCAAAGCCTCTTTCTCAATCTGGGCATAATTTTGCTCGTTTTTGTTGAGCGTACACGATGCAAAGGCAACCGTTTTTTCCTGTCCAACATTCATAACATGGCTGATCACTGCTCCTACACCATACCCAGAGGCATCACATGCTAGTCTTAGTTCACGAGTCAGATTATAATGGATGTGATCACCATTACTGCTCAAGCGTCGCTTGCATGTGTTGTATGCATTCTGTTGCTCTTTGTCCCATATCCAATGCACACCTTTCTTTAATAAATAATGGAGTGATGCAAGCACCATTGCTAGTCCAGGAAGGAAATGAGCATAATATTGGACCGTGCCGAAAAAGGATTGTAATTCAGTAACGTTTTTCGGCTCCAGAGCCATCATGATGGCTTGCACTTTCTCCTTAACTGCTTGGAGATCATTTTCATCTACCCGCAATCCTAGATAAACCATCTCACGCTGTATGAATACACATTTACTCCTCTTCAGCTTCAGATTATGGTCATTGAACTATCTGAATACTTCTAACATTTCCACATTTTGCTTCTCTGTTCCGGTGGCTATCAATACATCATCTTGATTTCACAGTGATTTATTCCCTGTAAGATCTGATCAATGGTAGCCTCAAATATCTTTGGTGAGGACTTGAAACCATAGGGCAACTTAGTGTATGAATATAAACCTTTATGTGTGTTGACTGTCAGATACTGCTGACTATCCTTGTCAACGTGGAGTTCAGTATAGGCACGCGAGAGATCCAGTTTTGTGAAGACTTTGGCTCCCACCAATTCTGCATAGAGGTCCTGTGATGTGGGTAAAGGGTATTGTTCATCATCAACTGCTCAATTCAGGGTAATTTTATAATCCCCACAGAGGCATACCATTTTGTCTGCCTTCAGAACTACAACTAACCGGGTGGCTCAGTCACTCCTATCAGTCTTCACTAAAGCTCGGTTTTTCTCCAACTTATCAAGCACTTGCACAACCTGTGATTTTAATGCATATGATACTGGCCTTGGTCTACAAAAAATAGGTTTGATATCCGACCTAATCCGAATGTGTGCATTGTATCCCCTGATGTCCTTGTATGAGTCCTCAAACATGTTAGCATATTTCTCTAGCAGAGTATCTAGCCAAGACTTAACCATTTATGTATTACAGATGCTGTACCAATCCAAACGAAGCACTCTTACCCAATCTTTACCCATAAGTGACATCTGACTGACGTATTTTGCTATAATAGGTAATCTTGCTTGTTGTCCCTGGTATTGTACTACACACTCCATTTCTCTAAGCATCTGCAGTTCTTCCCCTGAATATGTTTTCAGCTTCGCTGAGCTTGCCTTTAGTGGTATGCCTCTGAAATTCTTGTAATGGACATCCTGACTCATTATTGAGCAATCAGCTAATCCATCTAATATTAATCAGTACTAATGTTCTGAAATCCTGATATAAGGAATGTATTGCCTTGCCCTTTACTGCATATACACCAAATCCTACACTGTTCCAGAAACACAAAACATAGAAAGCTACAGCGCAGAAGGAGGCCATTTCATGATAAATATAAGAGATTTAGAACGGAGTGCAGGGGAATCAGTTTTACACAGAGTTGTGAGGCTGTCAAATTCACTTTCATGGTTAGGAATTGAAGCAGAAATTATGTCAACATTCAAGGTTAGACTGGAGAGATGGATGAATTGATACTGGAACAGGCCGGATAAATGTGATTAGGACTATTTGCTTGTGTGGAGCGTAAATGCCGGCATGGACTTGTTGAGGCCTCCATGTATTTTTATGATGCTCCCCAAATATCCACATAGGTCGCGATTTCGCCTACCTGGGTGGAGTCAAGGCAGGAGAGGGAGGTGGTGGGGTCCGATCCCGTTCTTGCTTTAATGCCGGAGAAAAAGAAGATCTTCCCCTAATGGGCCTTGTTAAGCCTGCCCAGCACGTTTGGAACCCAATTAAAATGTGTGGGTCTAGTGACATCACCTGATGATGCAATTCTTGCTGGTATATTTAAAGGGGCCATGGCCCCATCTGCTGTCACTTGCAATTTCACACAATTCAGCGATGGCAGTGTGTGCAGGTGTGAAGTATGAGCTCCCAGCGCCAAAGAGCTGCGCCTCACTTCTCTGATAATTCCCTCCATCATCTTGTGGAGGGAGTGAGAGCACGTAGGGAGGTTGTCTCCCCAATGGACGGTAGGAAGAGGTCTCCCTTGGAGCCGAAGGCAGCAGGGCTGCAGATATCACAGGAGGTGATGAGGATGTCGGTGCTGGTTTGCACCTCGGTGCAGAACAGGAAGAGGTTCAATGATCTTCTAAGATCAGGAAAAGTGAGTATAAAGCCTCACTTATCTTGATGCTGTTGTGCCTGTCATCACATCCCCCCACTTTGCATTGCCAACCCTACTCCTGCATAATATTACTCACCCTAACATCCCTTGGACTTTCAATCACCCCTCTCTCTCTATCTACATTATCAGGACCCCATCTTACTATGCACCCCTCACACTCAGCCTCATCCTAATGCAATGACAGCAACTAACAACACAAAATGGGGCAACTTGGTATTGGCATCCCAGTCTCCCTGTAAAGCGCTATCCCATTCCATTCCTTACACTCATTCCATCACTCTCACTCAACCTTCTCTTCTTTCCCTCCTTGCAGGAAAGGAAAGGTCACAATAAGAGGGAGAGAATAGGAGGAGGCACTCAAGCCATGGCATATTTGACCACTGCAGAGTAGGCAGCACTGGAAATTGCTGGAGTGGTGGACCTGCCGGAAGTGGGGGATGGGGACAGGGGCTCATTAGAAGAAGCTGGGGACAGAATTATTTTCCATACACTTGCATGGCTTTCAACAGTCACTCATATGGGGTCTGATGTGGATAATAGTATGTGTCTGCAGTCGACATCTCATATATGTAACTGATGTCTTTACTCTCCCACAGGTCCATCAAGAGCCCCCCCCCCTCCACCCGCCCCTCCCCACTGTCCAGGAGAGACAGCAAGAAGACTCCTCAGAGGAGCCTCTTGCCTCTGAGGGCACAGCGTCACCCTAGACAACGCAACCCAGCACCAGCGCCATGACGTACACATCGGTGGGTCTGTCACGAGATAGAGCAGTGCTGTCACCTGGTGTCTCACAGATCACAAGTGAGCAGGAGCAGATGGTGGAGACAGTGACAGCAGTGGAGATTCCTCACCAAAGGTGCAGGAGTCTCCTAGTTCTGCTCAGCTGCAGGCGCACGCTGAGCCTCGGGGGCCATTCAGGAAGAGGGCGATCCTGGAACTGCAGGAACAAGTGCAGGAGGCTCCGACAGGTTTCAGAGGAGCCCTTCTCCAACATGAACATGAAAGTGGCACAGTCACTGGCAACTATAGCTTTCTCCATGGATAGGATGGCCACCTGCATGGAGGAAACACTGCACCAGTCTCATGAGAACATGGTGTCACTTCAAAATAGATGGGCATCTATGGAGGATAGATTTACATCTATGGAGGAGAGAAAACAGAGGCTCATAGATGTCCTTTGTAGGAGGGATGTCAGTATTGACGTGGGCCCTCATGGCCCCACTGCAGTGCAGCAAGGTGCTCTCCAGCTACTTGCTAGCAGGAAGGTGCAGGTGGCCTATGAGAGGGATGATGGTGGGAGGAGCTATAGAAGTGGGGGCTCAGACTACCACCCCCTTGCCTCAGTCAGAGCCCCAGATGCCCCATCAGACAGTGATGATCGAGTCTGCCCCTGCACAGTTGCAGGAGGTGCCAACTTTGGCGGGGCCCTCATAGGCTCCAAAACCTAGAGGACGACCGCCAAAGGCATCTAAGCAGGTGCAGCAGGGAGGTGAGGAGGATACTTCTACCTCTGCTGAAGCCACAGAGGTAGCACCATGCAGAAGTACTTTGAAAAGAACAATCCCCCACAAATAGTCACAAGGGTAGTCACTCGGGTGTCTTTTTCATTATCATTGTCATGTTTACTGTTATGTATGAATAAGGAGTCTGACTGGATACTGTGAGCTCAAAGTAAAGTGTGACTTTAGTCTTTTATTGCAGGTCTCCAGAGTGCCTCTCCAGCCTGTGAGGCCTCCTTAAATACCTGTGCTCCCAAGGGATTGTGGGATCCCTTGGGTCTCCAGGGGATGAGCCCTCTGGTGGCTACAAAAGGTATATCCAGGTTTACATATATAACAACCCTCCCCCCCAAAGTCAACAGTGTAACTATTTACAAGGTGAGTCGATCGGGGGCCTTTCTTTCCCTGGTTGATCGTCTCGGTGAAAATGCTGGTTTTGGTGAATCATTTGTTGGGCCCTCGCTGGCTTGCTGTGCAGCTGGCCTTGCTGGGCTGCCTGGTGAGGTGAGTCCTGCTGAGCTGCTGTGGGTGATCGGTTCTGCTTCGTGGCTAACCGCAGTGTTGGTTGCCACTGGTGTGTATGTTGGGGGGTCAAAGAAGGTAGGGTACAAAGTGGGTTGCTCAGGATAGTCTGTGAATCTGAGTTTGATTTGGTCCAAGTATTTCCGGTGAATTAGTCCATTTGAAAGTTTGGCCCGAAACACCCTGCTCCCCTCTTTGGCCACAATAGTGCTGGGAAGCCACTTGGGACCTTGTCCATAGTTCAACACAAATACAGGATCATTGATTTCAATTTCGTGTGACACATTTGTGCTATCATGATATGTACTTTGTTGAATCCGCCTGCTCTTTACCTGTTCATGTAGATCAGGGTGAATAATGAGAGCCTTGTCTTAAATGCCCTTTTCATGAGCAGTTCAGCAGGTGGAATCCCAGTAAGCGAGTGGGGTCTCGTGCGGTAGCTAAGCAGAACTCGGGATAGGCGCGTCTGCAGTGAACCTTCAGTTACCCTCTTCAAGCCCTGCTTGATAGTTTGCACTGCTCTCTCTGCCTGACCATTGGATGCTGGTTTGAACGGGGCAGATGTAACATGTTTGATCCCATTGCAGGTCATGAACTCTTTGAACTCGGCACTGGTGAAACATGGCCCGTTGTCGCTCACAAGGACATCAGGCAGTCCGTGCATGGCAAACATGGCCCGCAGGCTTTCAGTGGTGGCAACGGACGTCCTTGCTGACATTATCTCATATTCAATCCATTTGGAGTACGCATCTACAACCACAAGGAACATTTTACCCAAAAACGGGACTGCATAGTCAACATGGACCCTGGACCATGGTTTGGAGGGCCAAGACCATAAACTTAGTGGCGCCTCCCTGGGTGCGTTGCTTAACTGTGAGCATGTGTTACATTTGTGCATGCAGGACTCTAAGTCCGCATCGATACCGGGCCACCACGTGTGGGATCTGGCTATCACTTTCATCATTACAATGCCTGGGTGAGTACTGTGGAGGTCCCTTCTTGGGGACCACTACTTGATTGCCTCACAGAAGGCAGTCTGCCTGTATAGACATTTCATCTTTGCGCCCCTGGTACGGCTTTATCTCTTCCTGCATTTCCACTGGGACACTGGACCAGCTCCCTTGAAGCACACCATTTTTTACTAGGGACAGTAAGGGGTTCTGGCTCATCCAGGTTCTAATCTGTTGGGCTATGACAGGTGATTGCTCACTCTCGAATGCTTCCATAACCATGACTAAATCTGTGGGCTGTGCCATTTCCACCCTCCTGGTGGCCAAATGCAGCCTACTGAGAGCATCGGCACAGTTTTCTGTGCCTGGCCTGTGGCAGATGGCGTAGTTGTATGCGGACGTGAGTGCCCATCTCTGGATGCGGGCCGATGCATTCGTATTTATCCCCTTACTTTCAGAAAAAAGGGATATCAGTGGCTTATGGTCTGTTTCCAATTCAAATTTGAGCCCAAACAGATATTGATGCATTTTCTTTACCCCATAAACATAAGCTAACGCTTCTTTTTCAATCATGCTGTAGACTCTCTCAGCCTTAGACAGACTTCTGGATGCATAAGCAACTGGTTGCAATTTCCCAGATCCATTAGCTTGTTGCAATACACACCCGATGCCGTACAACGACGCATCACATGCCAGTACCAAACGCTTAAATGGATCATACAACACAAGCAATTTGTTTGAGCATAACAATTTTCTAGCTTTTACAAAGGCATTTTCTTGGCTTTTGCCCCATACGCGTTCATCTCCTTTACGCAGTAAGACGTGCAGTGGTTCTAACAGTGTGCTGAGACCCGGTAAGAAGTTACAAGAGTAGTTCAGGAGTCCTAGAAACGACCACAGCTCCATCACGTTGTGTGGCCTCGGTGCGTTCTCGATAGCCTCCGTCTTCGAATCGGTGGGCCTGATGCCATCCGCCGCAATTCTTCTCCCCAGGAACTCCACTTCAGGCGCTAGGAAAACGCACTTCGAGTGTTTTAACCTGAGCTCCATGCAGCTGAGTCGACTAAGAACCTTCTCCAGGTTCTGCAGATGCTCGACTGTAACCAAGATGTCATCCTGGAAGACCATTGTGCGCGGGACCTACTTCAGTAAGCTTTCCATGTTTCTCTGGAATATCGGCGCGGTTGATCAAATCCCAAATGGGCATCTGTTGTAAATGAAGAGACCTTTGTGCATGTTGATACAGGTGAGGCCCTTCGATGATTCTTCCAGGTCCTGCGTCACGTTGGCCAAGGTCAAGTTCAGCTTCGTGAATGTCTTTCCTCCTGCCAGCGTCGCAAAGATGTCATCAGCCTTTGGTAGTGGGTATTGATCCTGCACGGAGAAACGATTGATAGTTACTTTGTAATCACCACAGATTCTGACGGTGCCATCTCCCTTGAGGACTAGAACAATCAGACTGGCCCACTCATTGAATTCGATCGGCGAAATGATGCCCTCTCATTGCAGCCGGTCCTTTCTCTCATCATGTACGGTACTGCTCTCGCCTTGTGATGGATGGGTCGCGCCCCCGGAATTAGGTGGATCTGCACTTTTGCTCCTTGGAACTTCCTGATGCCTGGTTCAGACAGGCCTGGGCACACGAAGTGTCGTCAGCGGATGAGAATGCTCGGACGTCGTCCCAGCTCCAGCGTATCTTTCCCAGCCAGCTCCTGCTGAGCAGCGTGAGACCATCGCCTGGTACCACCCAGAGTGGTAGCTTGTGCACTGCTCCATCGTAGGAGACCTTTACAATAGCACTGCCGATTACGGGAATCAGTTCCTTTGTGTAAGTTCTCAGTTTCGTGCGAATGGGTGTCAAGACTGGCCTTGAGGCCTTGCTGCACCACAATTTATCAAAAGTCTTTTTGCTCATTATGGACTGGCTCGCGTCCGTGTCCAGCTCCATTGACACCGGGAGTCCATTTAATTCAACCTTCAGCATTATCGGGGGACACTTTTTGGTAAATGTGTGCACCCCATATACCTCTGCCTCCTCGGTATGAGACTCTGGTTCATCATGATCTGCCGTGGATCTGTCCTCCTCTGCAACATGGTGGTTTGCAGGGTTAACAGGGTTTGCAGCTCACCTGCACATACGTTGGAGGTGTCCCACTGTTCCACAGCCCTTGCAAACGTACCCTTTGAAGCGGCATGAATGGAAATGATGATCACCTCCCCCCCCCACAGCGCCAACAAGGTGTTAATAGCCTTGCATTCATCACCCTTGATGGTGGACTCTGAGACATCTGCAGACATGCAGCTGCAGGCATGTAGGGCCTGCCCTGTACATTGCGATTTGAAAACAACATCACTTTGTTCACAGTACTTGTAGCAGCACTCGTGTGCTGAGAGATTTGCTTAGAATTGTCACTGGTGGCAATGAACGCCTGGGCTATCGCTATGGCTTTACTCAAGGTTGGGGTCTCTACAATCAAAAGTTTACGAAGTATCACTTCATGGCCAATGCCAAGTCCGATGAAGTCTCTGAGCATGTGCTCCAAATGACCTTCAAATTCGCAATGTCCTGCAAGGTGTCTTAACTCGGCGACATAACTCGCCCCTTCCAGGCCTTCAGACCTTTTGTAGGTGTAGAACCGGTACCTCGCCATCAGAATGCTTTCCTTCGGGTTCAGATGCTCCTGGACCATTGTGCACAAATCATCGTATGATTTCTCTGTGGGTTTCGCTGGAGCAAACAGATTTTTCATGAGGCCATACGTTGGCATCCCGCAGACGGTGAGGAGAATCGCCCTTCGTTTGGCAGCATTTGCTTCTCCTTCCAGCTTGTTGGCCACGAAGTATTGGTCGAGTCGCTCCATGAAGGTTTCTCAATCATCTCCCTCCGAGAATTTCTCTAGGATGCCCACTGTTCTCCGCATCGTTGGGTTCATCAGCTGCATCTTGTCGCCAGTTGTTATGTATGAATTAAGAGTCTGACTGGATACTGTGAGCTCAAAGTAAAGCGTGACTGTAGTCTTTTATTTGCAGGTCTCCAGAGTGCCTCTCCAGCCTGTGAGGCCTCCTTCAGTACCTGTGCTCCCAAGGGATTGTGGGATCCTTTGGGACTCCAGGGGATGAGCCCTCTGGTGGCTACACAATATACAATATACATCAATATACAATATACATCAATAAATTTGATGAAGGAATTGAGTGTAATATCTCCAAGTTTGCAGATGACACTAAGCTGGGTGGCGGTGTGAGCTATGAGGAGGATGCTAAGAGGCTGCAGGGTAACTTGGACAGGTTGAGTGGGCAAATACATGGCAGATACAGTATAATGTGGATAAATGTGAGGTTATCCACTTTGGTGGCAAAAACACGAAGGCAGAATATTATCTGAATGGCAGCAGATTAGGAAAAGGGGAGGTGCAACGAGACCTGGGTGTCATGGTACATCAGTCATTGAAAGTTGGCACACCAGGTACAGCAGGCGGTGAAGAAGGCAAATGGTGTATTGGCTTTCATAGCTAGGGGATTTGAGTATAGGAGCAGGGAGGTCTTATTGCAGTTGTACAGGGCCTTGGTGAGGCCTCACCTGGAATATTGTGTTCAGTTTTGGTCTCCTAATCTGAGGAAGGACATTCTTGCTATTGAGGGAGTGCAGCGAAGGTTCACCAGACTGATTCCCGGGATGGCAGGACTGACATATGAGGAGAGACTGGATCGACTGGGCCTGTATTCACTGGAGTTTAGAAGAATGAGAGGGGATCTCATAGAAACATAAAAAATTCTGACAGGACTGGACAGGTTAGATGCAGGAAGAATGTTCCCGATGTTGGGGAAGTCCAGAACCAGGGGACACAATCTAAGGATAAGGGGTAAGCCATTTAGGACTGAGATGAGGAGAAACTTCTTCACTCAGAGAGTTGTTAACCTGTGGAATTCTCTATCGCAAAGAGTTGTTGAGTTTGTTGGATATATTCAAGAAGGAGTTAGATATGGCCCTTATGGCTAAAGGGATCAAGGGGTATGGAGAGAAAGCAGGAAAGGAGTACTGAGGTGAATGATCAGCCTTGATCTTATTGAATGGTGGTGCAAGCTCGAAGGGCCGAATGGCCTACTCCTGCACCTATTTTCTATGTTTCTATGTATATACAGGTTTACATATATAACATTTATGTTATATGGAATAGTTGTAATAAATTATTTATTTGTCACACTTTGCAGACATTGCCAATTGTGTGTGTTCAAATGGAAGTGGCAGGGTGAACGGTCAGGGCTGATTTCACATCCACCAATGGTGATGAGAGTGAAAAGGGACTAGTTATTGCTTGACTGCTCTATGGTGTTGGTGTGGGGTGATGCCAACCTGCGCACGCCTGTGGCAGCCACATGTCTGAGCTGCATAAAGTTAGTTAAATCTGGCATTGATTAGGACATCCCTGGCGTGACGGGCAGCAAGGTGCTCACATACTGGTCGCAATGGCACCTCCAGCTCCCCCAGATCTTCCTCATCCTCGATTTCAACCTCATGGTGCTCCTCCTCATCCTCCGATGAGGCTTTGTGCTCTGCGCCATCTTGCTCATCCAGCGCTAATCCTCCCTGCTGCGCTATGTTGTGCAGGGTGCAGCAGACTATGACTATTCTGGAGACCCCAGCGTACTGAGGGGCTCCTCCAGATCTGTTGAGGCATCTGAAGTGGATTTTCAGCAAGCCTCTTGCTTGTTCTATGATACTTCTTGTTAAAATGTAGCTTTGATTATAACAGCCCTCAGCCTTGTTTCTTGGCCTCCTCAAAGGTGTTATGAGCCACGTCTTCAGGGGATAGCCCTTGTCTCCAAGCAGTCAGCCAGAAAGACTGTTTGTTGGTGCAAATAGCTGAGGGATGGTGGAGTGACGCAGAATGCAAGAGTCATGAGAGCTGCCAGGGAACTTGGTGCACACATATATTGATAATCTTCGTGTGATTGCAGACCAGCTGCACGTTGAGGGAGTGTAAACCCTTGTGGTTAACAAATACTACTGGGTTCTGATGGGGTGCCCTGATGGTCACATGTGTGCAGTTGATGATGCCCTGCAAAGCCGAATGCCAGCTCATTGACACTGACTTCATCAGTGGCAAAGTGGATATAATTGGCGGATTTCTTAAAGAGGGCATCAGTGACCTGTGTGATGCATTTATGGGCAGCCGAATGTGAAATGCTGCAAATGTCTTCTGCAGATGCCTGGAAGGAGCCTGAGATGAAGAAGTTAACTTTGACAGCCACTGGTAAAGCGTGTTCACCCCTTCCTCTGAGCTGCAGGTCTTGCTCCAGCAATCCGCAAATGTCAGCGATGACCTGGTATAGTATCCAGAGCCTCCTTTGGCACTGCTGCTCGTCATGTTGAGGACTCTGCCCTATGTTGGGGGTATCACCTCCGGCATGGTACAGCCCTGCGCTAATGCCCTCTGCCCTGTGCAGCGTCAGGTGGTTCAGAAGGTTGGCATGCTTGTTGTTACTGCTGTTGGTGTGGCTGGTTCTACTGATGCTGCTGTGGCTGATTGTCATCAGATTTTGAGGACCAAGGTGAGGGAACATAAATTGTTCCCATTCTGATGTTAGATATGGCAGATGAGGTTAAGATGACAGAAGCAATCTGTCAATGGTGAAATATGTTGTTCCAAGGAGGTGACAGTGAATAGAGAGTTTACTCCAAACACTTCCAAACTGCATAAAGCTGAAAAGTCTCTTCCAATTCCTGAAGGCTCCAGCTTCTAAGATTGGAAAATGAACAGCTGTGAAATGGTATCATTTATACCACTTTTGCAGCTGTCACCTATTCAAAGCAATGGAGAGTTGTTGAAAACCCAACATACTTACCTGACATGATCCCGAACGATGTGAACCCTGTGAAAAAGTTAGGAAAATGGTTAGTAGGTGGTAAAATGCTGTTCAACTACCTTTAAACATCCGTTAAAATGCAGGCAGATCCAGCACTTGGGAAACTTACATGGAGGCGGATTCAGAGTGGGAAACCGCCCCGCTGTCAATCTTTTAGATTTTGATGGTGGACCTGCCTCTGAACCCACCCTCTGAGCGCCGGCAAGATCCTGCTAATAAACACACACACACACACACCAGTATGCAGTTCTATTAACTACACAGACTCCCGCTATCCAGTTCTATTTAACACACACACTCCCTCATATCCTGTTCTATTTAATACAGGCTCTGATCAATTATTGAAAACTATTTTCTGTCACCACATTGATAAATATGTTGATGGTTCAAAGACCCTTCCCACCCTCCTAATTTCCTGATGGGCCTCTTCATATTAAATGAATCAATACTCAATGGTTTCATGTAAGATGGACCGCTAACTAACCCTGTTTAGAAACATGGGGTTGCCAAGGTGATGGGTGTTAGTGCAACAAGTTGGGCCAACACCGGCCACTGTTGGTATAATTTATAATGGTTTTGACACGGTTGCCACATTAACAGGTGTGTGGTTGTCACAGAGATAGTTGTTAGTGAGACAAACTAGTCGGGGTAGTCAGTGAAGGAATCGGACAGGCCAAGATAGTCACAGTAGGGAAGGGGTAGTCAATAAAGGGATGGGACAGACCGGGATCATCAGTGAAGGGATGGGACAGACCGGGATCATCACTGAAGGGATGGGACAGACCAGGATCATCAGTGAAGAGATGGGACAGACTATGACAGTCACAGTAGGGAAGGGGTAGTCAGTGAAGGGATGCGACAGATCAGGATAGTCAGTGAAATGATGGGACAGACCGAGATAGTCAGTGAAGGGTTGGGACAGACCGAAATACTCAGTGAAGGGATGGGACTGACTACGACAGTCACAGTAGGAAAGGGGTAGTCAGTGAAGGGTTGGGACAGACCAGGATACTCAGTGAAGGGATGGGAGAGACCGGGATAGTCCGTGAAGGGATGGACTGACTGGGATAGTCAATGAAGGAATGGACTGACTGGGATAGTCACAAAACACAGCCATAGAATGAAACATGGATGGAGAAAGAGTGACAGTGGCCACGATTTCTGCTACCAGGCCAGGAGCGAGGCGGCCAGGGTCTGTAGCGCTTGTCCCGGCCTGCTGCTGGTTCCATCCTGCTCTGTTGAAGTGATTATACCTTGGTGGGGCTTGTTAAGTCCACCCAGTGAGGTGCCCGGCCAATTAAAGAAAGCGGGTCTGATGATGTCATTTGATGATGCGCCATCATCCGGTTTCCTTAAAGGGACCATGTCCACATTGATTTTGACAGTGGTGCTCTCAAGTGTTCTACAGCATTGAGGTGCTGCAAACACTGACAAGCACTGCACAAAGGTGCACGGCTGCAGTCACTAATGCTTATGGAGAGTCACAGCACGTAGGGAGGTTCTCTTCCCTTCCAATGGGTGGAAAGGACTATCCCAGGAGTCCAACGCAGCCTGGTTGCACATTGTCAGGAGGACCTGGCTGCAGTGGCGCAAACCTTTCAATGATCTCAGTAGGTCACAAAACATTACTGCAAAGCCACTCAACCTCATCCTATTGTCCCACTCATCACATCCCCATCACTTTGCCTTCCCTACCCTACCCGTGTACATCCTTACTCATACCAACTTGCCTTGCACTTCACCCATCCCTCTCTCTCTAGTTACATTATCCCTTCCCCATCTCACTAGCCACCCCTCTTCCTTGTCCAATCATACCAACTAACAATACACAAGGGTAGGCAGTTGGGTCTTTTAGCCAATGTTCATATAAAGTTTCAGCTAATGTGTTGTCAAACATTGAAACCTTTATTTTCAACACTTTGCATTCTTGTTGATTTGTGTGCACCTTTGGAAGTGGCTTAGTGAGTTGCAGTGAATGCTGAGACATAAGGGTTCCCCCCTTTGGTCATTGTAGGGAAGCTTTATAGTGCTGGTGTGGGGTAGCCAGGGTATACAGCGTCAAGTGAAGTAAAACTGGCCATGGTGAGGCCATCTCTGGCCTCTCGGGCAGCAATGTGGTCAGGTGCTGATGCCCTGTGTCTTGTTGATTGCGGAAAAGGTTGGCGTTGTTGTTGGTGCTGCTGGTGTGCCTGGTGATGTTGGTGTTGGAGCTGATCGTGATGGGAACCTGAGGACCAAGGGGAGATTTTTTCAAGGGCACTGATGCTGATGGAATAGATGGCAGGTGAGGTTAAAATGACAGAAGCGATCTTTTAATGGTGAGACTGTTCCAAGGAGGTGAGAGTGGATAGAGAATTTACTCCAAACATTTTCAACCTGCATAAAGCTCAAATGTGTCTTGCAAATCCAGAAAGCTCCAGCTTCTAAGATTGGAAAGTGAACAGCTGTGAAATAGTAGCTTTTATACATTTGCAGCTGTCAACTATTCAGAAAACTGGATACCGATGGAACACCCGACCTACTTACCTGACGTGATCCCCGAGCACCATGAACCTCGTGAAAAAGCTGAAAAAATAATAAGTGCAAGGCTAAATGATGTTTAATTGGTTTTTAACTACTTCTTATTAATCTAAATTGCCTTCCCCGGCACATGATGTCGGGTCTATTAAACGCCAACAGACCCGACACATGGGAGATTAGCGTGGACGCGGGTTGGTCAATCATTTCTATTTTGAACCTGACTAACCTCCAATATCGCCCTCTCAGCACCGGTAAAATTCGGGCCTGTGACAGACACAGGAGGAAGAGAGACAGACTCAGAGAAAGGATGCCAGACACAGGCAGAAACAAATAGTGATGCAAGCAAAATATAATGGGATGCCAAGGCATCTGCTGCTAATGGATTCAATGCCATTTGTTGCCCATTTTTATTAATTTACATTATAATTTGAGGATGATTCGAAGATGGTGATTTGTGCAGATTGGCTAATACGATTTTGGATATAATTTATATTTTTGTAATTTGCTGGGTGTTCTGTCTGAATGCAGCACTTAATGGTGCTTAATTAGATTTATTTATACATTAACATTTCTATAGATGTGACTGGTGTGTGATTTATTATGTTAAGCAGTGGGAGATTGATTCTGACAAACTCAGACATGGGGGTTTGTTTAGGTTTTTGTCACCAGTTTTTGCTCTTCCCTTTCCTGAAGATTCTGACTCTGACAGGGGTACTGCTCCAAGGTGCCCCTCCCCCTTCCAAATGGTGCATTTGTTTTACGTATGCAACAAATGTATGTGTCGGTTATGTTTATGTATTAGCAAATGTGTTTGTGTATGTTTGTGCATCTGTATAACTGAGTATGTGTGTGTATGTCTCTGTGTACGTGCATACTTTTTTATGTGTGTGTATATCTATAGGACAGAGAGGCAGGGATAAATCATCCAGTCCCTAATTGCTCATTTAATTTGTGGAACCCTGTGTGATAATAGTATGAGATTTGAGAATCAGATCACACATTTTTGCAAAATTCACATGAAGGACACGAGGGTGATTCAATGACTTAAACAGTTATGGCTCAGAATGTCTTCACTCTTAATGATACCATCCATCAGTATTTGTCTGCTACTCACTTCACAAGTAAGCAAGAGCAAATAGTGGTGGCAGGGACAGCAGTGGAAAGTTCGCAACGGAAGGCGCAGCCTTCTTCAAGCTCTGCTCAGTTGGACACAGATACTGCACCCCGGGAGCTGTCGATGTAAAGGATAATCATTGAGCAGCAACAGAAAACATGCAATGCACTGATAGGCCTTCCAAGCGCACTCACGTTTGAAGAGAGAATGGAGGAGTCCGCATCCAGCGTAAGTGGGTTGATGTCACAGGCCATTGAGATGATGTGTTCTTCCATGGACAGAGTGGCCAGCACCATGGAACATCAAACACTGCAATCATATGAGTCCATGCACGCCTTGACCAGACTGAATGCCAACAGTCTGCCACCTTAAATAGGATGACAAATACCTTAGCTGTGGCCTACATTGCTGCACTGATCTGCACCAAAGTGATCTTCAGCAGTGGTAGCAGTGAAATATGGCTGTGCCATGAGAGGGATGATGGCAAAACGGGACATGGAAGTGGGGACTCCACTGAAAGCACTTCCACTTCTCACCCATTTCTACCGTTCCCCACCCAGTACCCAACAGTCTGCCTTGTCTCCCGATGGCCGAGTCTACACCTATAGTACAGTCTTTGGCGGGTCCCTTATGGGCTCCAAAACCCAGTACTATTCTGGACACCCTGGGTGGTGCATACTGAGGGGTGTCTCCAGATCTGGCTCGGCACCTGAAGCGCATCATCAGCATGCTGATGGCTTGTTTATTCACATATCTGGTAGCCATATGGCATTCGCTGTAGTGCTGTTTGGCTTCATGGGTCGGGTTTCTAATGGTTGTCATCAGCCAAGTTTGAAGTGGGTAACCCTCGTCTCCTCGCAGCCACCCCTTAAGTGTGCTTTCAGATTCAAAGACATCAGGGAGCTTGGACTGCCACAGCACGAGAGCAGCATGGCAGCTCCTCGGGAATCTTGCACATACCTGCAGAAATATATTTTTTGTGGTTGCACACCAGCTGCACATTGATGGAGTGGAAGTCCTGGCAGTTGAGAAGTACTCCTTGTTGGTCTGGGAGTGCCAGGATTGCCACATGTATGCAGTCGATGACACCCTGCACCTGTAGGAAACCAGCCAGAGATGCAAATCCAATGCCCGCTCATTCTGATTGGCATCAACAGCGAAGTTCACATAATTGCCGGTTTTATGCATTTGTGGGCCATCGACTGGGAGATACTGAATATGTCTCCGGCAGAGCCCTGGAAGGATCCGGAGGCAAAAAAATTGAGGGTGCTGGTCATTTTGACAGCCACTGGTAACGCATGGACACCAGGTCCAGCAGGCATTTGTCTAGGAGGCTGCAGATGTCCATCATCACCTGACGCGATAATCTGAGCCTCCGGAAACACTGCTGTTCGGACATTTCAGGGTAACTCAACCTCTATCTGTAGTCCCTGTGTCTTGGGTAGTGCCCCCTGTGAGTTGTACGTACTAGTCCTCATCCGAGGTCCAATCTAAGGCAGCCAAAGTGCCACCCATCCTGATGTGATTCAGAAATCCTCCAAAATGTAGAAAGTAAACTCTCAGCAAAAGTTAATTGAACAAATCCTTTCCCATTAGCAGGTAAGAAGGCAGGTGTGGGTACTGAAAATGCAGTATTTCCATGAGATTGAATCAGCCCCCTCGGTGCCATTGCCTCGCCTTGCTTCTGCTGGAAGTTTCAGGAAGTCCGGGAAATCTGTGGATGTGCCGTTAAATTTGAAAGTGAGTTGAAATCTCGCTTCAATTGAGCGATTACCATATTAATCAGAACCTGCCTCTCCTGAACAGCCTAACGCGCTCGAGTTAAATGCGGACATCGGTGGGTTGGACCCGACTTCCTGATGTGCTGGCATTTTCCCGGTTATAACCCCCCACCCGCACCCAGACCCACGCGCTGCTCCAGGTTAAAATTCCCCCCTTTAAGTCTGTAGAATGAGACTTAGATTCAAGAACAAATATATTAATGCAAAATGATGAGCAATTCTACCAATTCCAGCCTGCTATTATGTTGCTACCACTCTGTATTAATATGAAGGCTTTTATTCGGTGTAATCGACAGACTCTTGACTGGTATTGAGGCTCCCAGCACTTATGCGATTTAACTGGACACAGTGGGGCTTACATGAACAGGAGTGTCGAGTGCATCATCATGGAGACTGCTCATGGGGCTCGTACCATGTGCCAGAAGTCACATGAAGGTGAATTTATCCCGACTCTGTGCCAGTAGGGAAAGTTCCACATACTCCATAGTATGATGGGCTGAATGGCCTTCTTGTGCTGTATGATTGGTGAATGATATTTGTGTTATATTCAAACATTAACATTTTTCAAAACACAATCTCTCTTTGCGCACTTAACATCTAGTGAAATGCATCCTCGAGGACTGACTCCTGTCACTGTTGACCTCTGCTGCTCATCTGGTTCCTTCCAGTCGCTTCACTGGGCAGCAGTGGAAAGCGTCTAATGAGCATACCTAATAAATCTGGGGCTTCCTTGCATGTCAGTTGGCAGAATTGGTTTCTGCCGCTGGCAGTTCTAACAGTGACAGATGCCTTGTGAAATGAACCCTTGTGATTGATGGAAGAAGTGGTGGATGAAAACATGTTTTTACCCAGACAATCTATACACTGCACATGTAGAGAGCAGGAGTAAAAATACAGCAGGACAGGGAGGAGGCTCCAACGGCAAGTAACTGGGGGTGGGGAAAGAGATAGAAAATTAAAGAGAAAGGGAGAAAAATGCAGCTAAGAGGGAGGAACAGTCCCACCCATTACGTCTGGGATAAATTCACGCTCTTGAGTCACTCTTGTGTATTTTCTTTTACATCTAGCATGCATCCAAAGCCCTGCCCTGATGAACGGGTGTCTCGCAACTCAACGTTATTCCAGAGATAGTCAGATACAAGATAAAGGCTGCATAGAGGCTAGGAACATAAAAAGACCATTAGGTATAACCAGCCTGGCCCTTATTGATGGATTGAAACCACTTACCGGTCTCCTCACCATATCCCTCAATCTCTTCTCTTCCATCTAATTGTCCCAAACTCATTTACACTGTCTGCTTCAATGTTCTTCCCTGGTAACTTACTCCAGAACTTTATCACTCTTCAGATCCCACAGGTGACTGCCTGACTTTCCATTCTAACTTTACATTTGTAATGTGTTACACTCACAATAAATGGTCAGACTGAGTCATGTGTGTAATGAGCAAGTGTGACCTTAGTTGCTTTAATAAGATTCCAGAGTGCAGGTACCTCGTGGGTGGCCTGCTTATATACTGTGCTCCGAAGGGATGCTGGGATCCCTTGAGACTCCAACAGGTAGGCCCTCTGGTGGTCAGGTGTGATGCAGGTTACAAGGGGTTAAATACATAACATCACTCCCCTGTGAAGTCAACAGTACACTTATTTACAAGGTGAGATGATCTGGGGCTTTGCGCTCCCTTGTCGATCGTCTCGGTACAAATGCTGATGTGGGTGAATTGGTCACTTCTTCATGGGGCTGTTGGGCAGCCAGCCTTGCTGGGCTGCTGGAGATGATGAGTTCGGTTTCGTGGTCAACTGTGATGTCAGTTGCCACTTGTGTGTGTGTGTTGGAAGGTCAAAGTTGGTGGTGTCCTCTTCAGGTTGTCCATAGCTGTTGGTGAACCGCAAGTTGATTTGGTTCAAGGGTATTCTGTGCGTTTGTCCATTGGTCAGCTTGACCTGAAATACCCTACTCCCCTCTTTGGCTGTGACCGTGCCAGTGAGCCATTTGGGACCATGTCCATAATTGAGCACAAACACAGGATCATTGATCTCAATATCACGCGACAAATTTGCGCGGTCATGGTACACACTTTGTTGATGCCGCTTGTCCGCCATGTGATCATGTAGATCAGGGTGGTCCAGAGAAAGCCTTGTTTTAAGTGCCCTTTTCATGAACAGCTCAGCTGGGGGAATCCCGGTGAGTGAGTGGGGTCTGGTGCGGTAGCTGAGCAGTACTTGGGACAACCGGGTCTTCAGGGAGCCTTCCAACACGCGTTTCAAGCTTTGCTTGATGGGCTGAACTGCCTGTTCTGCCCAGCCGTTGGATGCGGGCTTGAACGGCGCAGATGTGACATGTTTGATCCCGTTGCAGCTCATGAATTCTTTGAATTCAGCACTGGTGAAGCACGGCCATTGTCGCTGACTAGGACATCAGGCAAGCCGTGCATGGCAAACATAGCTCGTAGACTTTCAATGGTGGCTGTGGATGTGCTTAGACATTATTGCACATTCAATCCACTTTGAATAAGCGTCCACAACAACCAAAAACATTTTGCCTAGGAATGGGCCCGCATAGTCTACATGGATCCTCGTCCACGGTTTGGATGGCCAGGACCACAAACTTAGCGGTGCCTCTCTGGGTGCATTGTTCAAATGAGAGCAAGTGTTGCACTGGCGCACACATGACTATAAATCTGAGTCGATGCCAGGCCACCACACGTGGGATCTGGCTATGGCTTTCATCATTACGATGTCTGGGTGGGTGCTGTGCAGTTCACAAATGAATGTGTCTCTGCCTTTCTTGGGCAAGACTACATGATTGCCCCACAAAAGACAGTCCACCTGCAGGGACAGCTCATCTTTGCGTCTGTGGAACGGCTTAATCGCTTCCTTCACCTCCACTGGGACACTGGACCAGCTCCCATGGAGGACACAGTTTTTTTTACCAGGGACAGTAAAGGATCCTGGCTGGTCCTGATCTGACGGGCCGTAACGGGGGATTTCTCATCCTCAAATGCCTCCATGACTATGAGCAAGTCCGCTGGCTGTGCCATTTCCACCCCAGTGGTGGGCAATGGTAGCCGACTGAGAGCATCTGCGCAGTTCTCTGTGCCCGGTCTGTGGCAGATTACATAGATGTATGCTGACAGTGTGAGCGCCCATCTTTGGATGCGGGCAGAGGCATTGGTATTAATCCCTTTGCTCTCTGAGAATAACGACATGAGTGGCTTGTGGTCAGTTTCAAGCTCAAACCCGAGGCCAAATAAGTACCGGTGCATTTTTTTTACCCCATAAACACACGCCAGAGCCTCTTTTTCAACCATGCTGTAGGCCCTTTCGGCCTTGGACAAACTGCTGGAGGCATACACAACTGGTTGCAAAATTCCCGATTCATTAGCCTTTGTAACACACACCCGACCCCGTATGATGACGCATCGCAAGCTAACACCAATCACATGGGTTATACAGGTCAAGCAGTTTGTCAGAACATACTAAGTTTCTTAAAGGCAGCCTCTCGTGAATTCCCCCATACCCAGTCGTCTCCCTTGCGCCATAGCGTGTGTAGCGGTTTTAGCAGGGTGCTTAACCCAGGTAGGAAATTACCAAAGTAGTTAAGGAGTCCCAGGAACGACCGCAGCTCCATCACGTTCTGTGGTCGCAGCGCTTGATTGATGGCCTCCGTCTTGGCGTTGGTGGGTCTGATGCCATCTGTCGCGATTCTCCTTCCTAAGAATTCGACGTCCTGTGCCAGGAAAACACACTTTGAGCATTTCAACCTGAGCCCCATGCGATCCAACCGACAAAGAACCTCCTCCAGATTCTTTAAGTGCTCCATGTTGTCCCGACCTGTAACCAATATGTCGTCCTGGGAGACCACTGTGCAAGGAACTGACTTTAGCAGGTTCTCCATGTTCCGCTGGAAGATCGCTGCGGCCGACCGAATCCCAAACAGGCACCGGTTGTAGATAAACAGACCTTTGTGTGTGTTGATGCAGGTGAGGCCTTTTGAAGACTCCTCCAGCTCCTGCGTCATGTAGGCCGAGGTCAGGTCCAGCTTGGTGAACATCTTTCCTCCAGCCAGGGTCGCAAATAGGTCGTCTGCCTTGGGTAGTGGGTACTGGTCCTGTAGCGAAAAACGGTTAATCGTTACTTTATAGTCCCCGCAAATTCTAACTGTACTGTCCTCCTTGAGTACTGGAACAATCAGATTGGCCCAGCCAATTCCACTGGCACGATGATGCCTTCACATTGCAGCCTGTCCAGCTCGATTTCCACTTTTTCACACATCCTGTACAGTACTGCCCGAGCTTTGTGGTGGATGGGTCGTGTACCGGGAACCAAATGGATCTGCACTTTCGCCCCCGAGAAGCTTCCAATGCCTGGCTCGAATAACGAAGGAAACTTGCTTAGAACCTGGGTACATGTGATGTCGTCGACGGATGAAAGCACTCGGATGTCGTCCCAGTTCCAGCAGATTTTCCCCAGCCAGCTTCTGCCAAACAACGTGGGGCCATCCCCTGGCACAATCCACAGCAGGAGTTCATGTACTGATCCATCATAGGAGACTTTGACTTCAGCATTGACAAATACAGGGATTAGTTCCTTGGTGTAAGTCCTTAGTTTGGTGTGAATGGGGCTGAGCTTGGGCCTGTGTGCCTTCTTTCCCCACAGCCTGTCGAAGGCCGTTTTACTCATTATGGACTGACTTGCCTCGTGTCCAGCTCCATAGACACTGGAATACCATTCAGTTCCATTTTAAACATTATTGGTGGGCATTTTGTCGTGAACGTGTGTACCCCGTACACCTCTGACTCCTCCGTACGAGTTTCTAATTCTGTCTGATCCACTGTGGATCGATCTTCCTTTGCAACGTGGTGGTTTGCAGCTCACCTGCACATTCGTTGGCGGTGTCCCATTGTTCTGCAGCCATTGCATGCATAGTGCTTAAAGTGGCACTGATGGGGCCGATGATCACCTCCACAGCGCCAACAGGGTGTTAACTGCCTCGCATTAAGAGATGATGGCAGACTCTGGGTCAATTGAGATCGGGCCACATCAGTCGGCGTGTACATTCTGCCCTGTACATTTCTGCTCAAAACCAACGTTACTTTATGCACAGTACTGGTCGAAACATCTTTGTTCTGTGAAGTCTGCTTGGTGTTGTTGCTGGTGGACATAAATGCCTGGGCTATCGTTATGGCTTTACTCAGGTTCGAAGTTTCTACAGTCAACAGTTTGCGAAGGATTATCTCATGTCCGATGCCCAGTACAAAAAAGTCTCTGAACATTTGATCTAGGAATCCCTCAAACTCACAATGTCCTGCAAGGCGCCTTAGTTCGGAGACGTAGCTTGCCACTTCCTGGCCCTCCGATCGTTGACACGTGTAGAACCGATATCTTGCCATCAAAACGCTTTCCTTAGGATTTAGATGCTCCCGGACCAGCGTACACTGTTCTTCGTAGGATTTCTCTGTTGGTTTTGCTGGGGCTAGGAGATTCTTTATGAGGCCATAGGTTGTTGCCCCACAGACAGTTAGGAGGATCGCCCTTCGTTTGGTCGCATTCTCGTCCCCTTCCAGCTCGTTGGCCACGAAGTATTGGTCAAGTCTCTCCACGAAGGCCTCCCAATCGTCCCCCTCTGAGAACTTCTCCAGGATGCTGACTGTTCTTTGCATTTTCACGTGGTTGTTCGTTACCTCGTCGCCAATTGTTACACTCACAATAAATGGTCAGACTGAGTAGTGTGTGTAATGAGCAAATGTGACCTTAGCTCCTTTATTAAGGTCCCAGAGTGCAGGTACCTCATGGATGGCCTGCTTATATACTGTGCTCCGAAGGGATGCTGGGATCCCTTGGGACTCAATAGGTAGGCCCTCTGGTGGTCAGGTGTGATGCAGGTTACAAGAGGTTAAATAGATAACATAATGCGTGTTAAAAGACCCGTGAGCTGGTCTCAGTAAAACGACTGGCCAGAACAGGTGGAAAGGAACTGCTGAATGATTACATTGTAAAACAGACAATACGGAGCGGCTGTAACACAAAGCCAGTAATTGTTGGGCTAAGACTAGCTTCTCATAAAACAACTAAAGGATAACGCGGCAGCATAGAAAAAAAATTGGCATATTGCCAACACAAGTGATGGAGCTCAGCCAGTGCTAGGCTGCTCAGTGACCGAATGCCTATTTGCTGCAGTGAGCAGATAGCCAGGCAACAGTCACAGCTGAGACTGTACAATCCGCATTATGCCCACTAGTAATGGAGCCGACCAGGTCCATCTGGCATCAGGAAGTGGCAAAACCAAACTGGAAGCAATACGGTGGAGGACGATTTCCTGGAGTGCATAAGGATTGGTTTTCTAGACCAATATGTTGAGGAACCAACTAGAGGGTAGGCTATCTTAGACTGAGTGTTGTGTAATGAGAGAGGATTAATTAGCAATCTCGTTATGCGAGGCCCCTTGGGGAAGAGTGACCATAATATGGTGGAATTCTACATTAGGATGGAGAATGAAACAGTTAATTCAGAGACCATGGTCCAGAGACGTGAATTGGCTAGGATAGATTGACGAATGATACTTAAGGGGTTGACAGTGGATGGGCAATGGCAGACATTTAGAGACCGCATGGATGAACTACAATAATTATACATCCCAGTCTGGCGTAAAAATAAAAAAGGGAAGGTGGCTCAACCGTGGCTATCAAGGGAAATCAGGGATAGTATTAAAGACAAGGAAGTGGCATACAAATTGGCCAGAAATAGCAACGAACCCGGGGACTGGGAGAAATTTAGAACTCAGCAGAGGAGGACAAAGGGTTTGATTAGGGCAGGGTAGAGTACGAGAGGAAGCTTGCTGGGAACATTAAAATGGACTGTAAAAGCTTCTATAGATATGTAAAGAGAAAAACGTTAGTAAAGACAAACGTATGTCCCCTGCAGTCAGAATCAGGGAAAGTCATAACGGGGAACAAAGAAATGGCAGACCAATTGAACAAGTACTTTGGTTCGGTATTCACTAAGGAAGACACAAACAACCTTCCGGATATAAAAGGGGTCAGAGGGTCTAGTAAGGAGGAGGAACTGAGGGAAATCCTTATTAGTCGGGAAATTGTGTTGGGGAAATTGATGGGATTGAAGGCCGATAATTCCCCCAGGGCCTAATGGTCTGCATCCCAGAGTACTTAAGGAGGTGGCCTTGGAAATAGCAGATGCATTGACAGTCATTTTCCAACATTTCATAGACTCTGGATCAGTTCCTGTGGAGTGGAGGGTAGCCAATGTAACCCCACTTTTTAAAAAAGGAGGGAGAGAGAAAGCAGAGAATTATAGACCGGTCAGCCTGACATCGGTAGCGGGTAAAATGATGGAATCAATTATTAAGGATGTCATAGCAGCGCATTTGGAAAGAGGTGACATGATAGATCCAAGTCAGCATGGATTTGTGAAAGGGAAATCATGCTTAACAAATCTTCTGGAATTTTTTGAGGATGTTTCCAGTAGAGTGGACAAGGGAGAACCAGTTGATGTGGTGTATTTGGACTTTCAGAAGGCTTTCGACAAGGTCCCACACAAGAGATTAATGTGCAAAGTAAAAGCACATGGGATTGGGGGTAGTGTGCTGACGTGGATTGAGAACTGGTTGGCAGACAGGAAGCAAAGAGGAGGAGTAAATGGGTACTTTTCAGAATGGCAGGCAGTGACTAGTGGGGTACCGCAAGGTTCTGTGCTGGGGCCCCAGCTGTTTACATTGTACATTAATGATTTAGACGAGGGGATTAAATGTAGTATCTCCAAATTTGCAGATGACACCAAGTTGGGTGGCAGTGTGAGCTGCGAGGAGGATGCTATGAGGCTGCAGAGTGACTTGGATAGGTTAGGTGAGTGGGCAAATGCATGGCAGATGAAGTAAAATGTGGATAAATGTGAGGTTATCCACTTTGGTGTTACTACAGTTGTACAGGGCCTTGGTGAGGCCACACCTGGAGTATTGTGTACAGTTTTGGTCTCCTAACTTGAGGAAGGACATTCTTGCTATTGAGGGAGTGCAGCGAAGGTTCACCAGACTGGTTCCCGGGATGGCGGGACTGAAATATCAAGAAAGACTGGATCAACTGGGCTTGTATTCACTGGAGTTCAGAAGAATGAGAGGGGACCTCATAGAAACGTTTAAAATTCTGACGGGTTTAGACAGGTTAGATGCAGGAAGAATGTTCCCAATGTTGGGGAAGTCCAGAACCAGGGGTCACAGTCTAAGGATAAGGGGTAAGCCATTATGGGCCGAATGGCCTCCTCCTGCACCTATTTTCTATGTTATGTTTCTATGTTAACTTCAGCACCATCAGCTTGGGTTGAGGAAGGGCTCTGTCTATTGAAAAGGGTAGCCTATTGAAAAGCATGGAGATCAGGAGGGACTCAATGCCAGGTTTGCATTCCAAATGGTACATCGTCAAAGATATTACAGATGGCACTGGTCCAGAACCTCAGCAATGGGATGTAATGGTACAACAACTTGTATTTATACAGCGCCTTTAACATAGTAAAACCTCCCAAGATGCTTCACAGGAGCGTTATCAAACAACATTTGTCACCGAGTCGGATAAGGATATAATAGGGCAGACTTGGTCAAAGAGGTAGGTTTTAAGGAGGAACGAGAGGTGGAGAGACAAAGAGGTTTGGGAGGGAATTCCAGAGCTTAGGGCCTAGTCGGCTGAAGGCACGGCCGCCACTGGTGCAGTGATTAAAATCAGGGCTGCTCAAGAGGCCAGAATTGGAGGTACAGTTCCAGTATCCCTATCCCAGGGTGCTACTGATAGAGATCCAATATCCTTAACCCAGTATATGGTGCCGATACAAATGGTGCTGGTACAAATCCAGTATCACCAACCCAGACAGAGTTTTGGTACATAACTTATTTGTATAAGCCACGAATTCCCACACACATTGTACTGAATGCACTGTCAAACTAGAAATAAATGTACTTTTTAAATACATTTAGCAATGCAGATTAGATATTTGGATGAGATGTTAAAATTAAACCCTGTCTGCCTGTACTGGTGGCAGTTTTCAAAGAAGTGTTGGGAGCTCTTCCAGTGTTCTGGCTAATACTCATCCCTTAGCCAACCCCATCAAAAAATGGACAAATTAATCCAATACCTCATTGCCTGTCTTTGTTTAAAATGGCTGTTGTGTTTTTCTACATAAGAACAGTGATTCAACTTCAAAATGTGTAGTGTCTTGAGTTGTAAATCTTGAACAACAATCAGTGGCGTAGTTAGAGGATGTGGGCCCCAATGCAAAGATAGATTTTTTTAAATCACAGCACGACAGGGAAAAGTACAGCTGACCAAGGAAGACCTCAGGCAGCCGGCCCTCGAGTGAGGGGGTTCCGGGGGGGCCGAAGAGGGAGTTCGGGGTCTGGGGGAGCCGGTCTGAGGGGGAGCCGGGACCGGTGTGTGGGAGGGTTTAGGGGATGGGGAGTTACTGCGGGGTCCGGGAGCAGAAGGCGGAATGGTGGTGCTCCAGGCTCGGGCTCTGTACGATTTCCAGAGCGAGAATGTGGGCGAGACCTCGGTGCGGGAGGACGAGGTGCTGGCCGTGTACAACGAGCACGACATCGAGGGATGGCTGGAGGGTGGCCAACAGCCGCGGCCAGAGGGGGCCTCTTCCCGGCCTCGTCCGTGCAGATCCTGCAGGCCGGGAACGGGGGCGACACTGCACCCGGTGTCGGTGCCGCTGATCCCCCCCCTCCCGCCTCCTGCTGTGCCAACGTGCCGACCGGCGGCTCCGACAGCCCAGCGCCGCCTCAGCCCCCCAGCGGCTTCCCCCTGCCGGCCTGCCCCGCCGCCAGCACCTTCTTCCCCCCGCATCTCACCCAAACGGGCGGCGGCGGCCTCGGGGGGCTGGTCCTGCAGCACCAGGTGTCAGGCAGCGGCCTCGGGGGGGCTGGTCCTGCAGCACCAGGTGTCAGGCAGCGGCCTCGGGGGGCTGGTCCTGCAGCACCAGGTGTCAGGCAGCGGCCTCGGGGGGCTGGTCCTGCAGCACCAGGTGTCAGGCAGCGGCCTCGGGGGGCTGGTCCTGCAGCACCAGGTGTCAGGCAGCGGCCTCGGGGGGCTGGTCCTGCAGCACCAGGTGTCAGGCAGCGGCCTCGGGGGGCTGGTCCTGCAGCACCAGGTGTCAGGCAGCGGCCTCGACGACGACTGGGACGATAACTCGACATTGGCGGACCAGCCGCTGTCCGGGGGAGGTGGGGGCAGGGGAGGCTGCGGCGGCTTCTCGGATATCAATGGGACGGGCCGTCACCGAGTGAACAGGGGGGCCGGCGGCCTGAATGTCAGGTGTTGGTGGGGTCGGTGTCCTCCTCCTCCTCCTCCTCCTCCTCGGCTGCCACATCCTCCTCCAAGAGCACGGCCACGGTCAGCAGGAACCTCAACCGCTTCTCCACCTTCATCAAATCGGGCGGCGACCAGATGTGTGTGTGGCGGCCGGCCTGCACGGCCCCGAGTGGCAGGACCCTTACCCGTTCACCTCTCCATCAACGAGCCCACCAGGCACCAAGTTCAAAGGGCATCAAGAGCTACATCCCGTACCGCCTGGTGCCCAGCCGCACCCAGTTTTCCAGCTGAGCCACACCGCCAACGAGTTCGCGAGGAAGCAGGTGGCGGGCCCCTCCCTTCATGCGAGGGCCCCAATGCCACTGCATTGCCGTAGTTACAGCAATATAGAAATGCAAGCATTATTATTATAACTCCACGGTTTTAATACATTGCAACCATGACGCCCTCCTGCTGTTCAACAGCAGTCAATGCTGCCCCCTGGTGCTCAAGGCGATGCTAACAGTACTGGGGATTTTAAACAGTGAATCAAGGTCAGACAGGTAGAAAAGGAAAACACAATTGGACATCTTCCCTAAGCTTAGGCCAGTGAAGAAATCTCTTCAGTTGGAGATTTAATTTGCACTGTGCGATACAATTAGTACCTGTGCTGAGTATTAAGGGTTCGTCATTTAGTGATTGATTGTTAACTTTTACTGTTGCTCTTGGGAGCAAATAACTCTAATGCACAGGCCTGGCATTCATGCTTTTTTGTTAACAACGTGTTACAGTACATCAGCAATTATAGTACCGCTCGATGGGGTCCACCAGCATTCAATGCACAGGGCATCACTCCTCTTTTCCAAATGTGGGCAGGCATCAACTTTGCCAGTGACAATGCAGCACCAGCTGGCGAGGCAGACCCGGTTTTATTAATTATCTGACATTCCCTGAGAACAAGCTTCCACTGATTGCACTCACGTCACCAACTGGGCCATCTACAGGAAATTGTTTCCCTTTTATCAACATATGGGTTACTGGTCCCTTAGGGGTCGAAATTTGGTATCGCCATTTTTGAGGCGGTGTCACCGCCTGAATGCTGATTTTACCGCCAGGTGTTAGGTGCAGGCTTAAACTGGCAAATTGAGTTTTTACGCCCAAAGACGAGAGAGCAGCGCTAAAAAGTGGCGTTGCACACTTGTCCTTGGCGGCAACGGGGCGGGAGCTCAGGAGGCCTACTCAATTTCGCAACGGAAGGCTGCCGGCATGCTAGGTGAAAAAACAGGAAGAAAAATAAATAAAACTTCTCCTACCCACACCACACACACACACTTTCCCACTGTTACAACTAATGAAAATATGCAGAAATAAATAAAGAAAATAAAGAAAACCAAATCGCAATATTTGGTTTCAACAGTGGCCGAACTGGTAAGTGTTCTTACAGCCTGAAAAAAATGGTGAGTACATTGCAGATCTCAGGCAGAATCGTCCAGAGAGAAAAGTAAGTTTTTTTCTTTATTTCTGCATATTTTCATTAGTTGCACGCTGGACGACGTCACCACGTGGGTGGCGTTAGAGGGCGCAGCATTACCTCTTGGCGCCTCTACCAAAGACGCAATTGAATTTCTCCGGAGGCATGGAAGCCGGTTATGTCTGACAGCAGTCCTTTGCCGCCCATTAGTCACCCTTCTCCGGCAGTAACGGGTGGTGCTAGAAATTGAATTTTGACCTTTAAAATTAGGATTTACCCTGCAAAAGGAGCAGGGAGAAGACCTCATCACTGTGTTTAATTGTTTACCATGAATGTGCAGGAGGCAGTGTGAGGCCCTTTACATACCTGCAAGTGTTCTTCACTCACATAGAAAATAGGTGCAGGAGTACGCCATTCGGCCTTTCAAGCCTGCACCACCATTGAATAAGATCATGGCTGATCATTCACCTCAGTACCCCTTTCCTGCTTTTTCTCCATACCCCTTGATCCCTTTAGCCGTAAGGGCCATATCTAACTCCCTCTTAAATACATCCAATGAACTGGCATCAACAGCTCTCTGCGGAGGGAATTCCACAGGTTAACAACTCTGAGTGAAGAAGTTTCTTCTCATCTCAGTCCTAAATGGCCTACCCCTTATCCTAAGACTGTGTCCCCTGGTTCTGGACTTCCCCAACATCGGGAACATTCTGCCCGCATCTAACCTGTCCCGTCCCGTCCGAATCTTATATGTTTCTATGAGATCCCCTCTCATCCTTCTAAACTCCAGTGTATAAAGGCCCAGTTGATCCATTCTCTCCTCATATGTCAGTCCAGCCATCCCTGGAATCAGTCTGGTGAACCTTCGCTGCACTCCCTCAATAACAAGAACGTCCTTCCTCAGATTAGGAGACCAAAACTGAACACAATATTCAAGGTGAGGCCTCACCAGGGCCCTGTACAATTGCAGTAAGACCTCCCTGTTCCTATACTCAAATTCCCTAGCTATGAAGGCCAACATGCCATTTGCCTTCTTCACTGCCTGCTGTACCTGCATGCCAACTTTCAATGACTGATGAACCATGACACCCAGGTCTCGTTGCACCTCCCCTTTTCCTAATCTGCCGCCATTCAGATAATATTCTGCCTTCGTGTTTTTGCCACCAAAGTGAATAACCTCACATTTATCCACATTATGGTGCATCTGCCATGCATTTGCCCACTCACCTAACCTGTCCAAGTCACCCTGTAGCCTCTTAGCATCCTCCTCACAGCTCACACTGCCACCTAGTTTAGTGTCATCTGTGCAAACTTGGAGATATTACACTCAATTCCTTCATCCAAATCATTGATGTGTATCGTAAAGAGCTGGAGTCCGAGCACTGAGCCCTGCGGCACCCCACTAGTCACTGCCTGCATTCTGAAAAGGACCTGTTTATCCCGATTCTCTGCTTCCTGTCTGCCAACCAATTCTCTATCCACGCCAGTACATTATCCCCAATACCATGTGCTTTGATTTTGCACACCAATCTCTTATTTGGGACCTTGTCAAAGGCATTTTGTGGGACAGACAGTCGTTGAGGGAAAGGGTGGATGGGACTGGTTTGCCGCACACTCTTTCCGCTGCCTGCACTTGGTTTCTGCATGCTCTCAGCGATGAGACTCAAGGTGCTCAGCGCCCTCCTGGATGCACTTCCTCCACTTAGGGCGGTCTTTGGCCAGAGACTCCCAGGTGTCAGTGGGGATGTTGCACTTTATTAGGGAGGCTTGATCATGCACTTCAGTACCCCATTCTTGCTTTCTCTCCATACTCCTTGATTCCTGTAGCCGTAAGGGCCACCCCTTTTGAATATATCTAAGAACTTTCTGTGGTAGACAATTCCACATGCTCATAACTCTCTGAGTGAAGAAGTTTCTCCTCATCTTGGTCCTAAATGGCTTACCCCTTATCCTTAGACTGTGACCCCTGGTTCTGGACTTCCCAACATCGAGAACATTCTTCCTGCATCTAACCTGTCCAATCCGGTCAGAATTTTATGTTTTATGAGATCCCCTCTCATTCTTCTAAACTCCAGTGAATACAGGCCCAGTCGATCCAGTCTCTCCTCATATGTCAGTCCTGTCATCCCGGGAATCAGCCTGGTGAACCTTCGCTGCACTCCCTCAATAGCAAGAATGTCCTTCCTCAGATTAGGAGACCAAAACTGTACACAATATTCAAGGTGTGGCCTCACCAAGGCCCTGTACAACTGTAGTAAGACCTCCCTGCTCCTATACTCAAATTCTCGCTATGAAGGCCAACATGCCATTTGCCTTCTTCACCACCTGCTGTACCTGTATGCCAACTTTCAATGACTGATGTACCATGAGACCAAGGTCTCGTTGCACCTCCCCTTTTACTAATCTGTCACCATTCAGATAATAATCTGCCTTCGTGTTTTTACCACCAAAGTGGATAACCTCACATTTATCTACTTTATACCACATCTGCCATGTATTTGCCCACCTAACCTGGCCAAGTCACCCTGCAGCCTCTTAGCATCCTCCTCACAGCTCACACTGCCACCCAGCTTAATGTCATCTGAAAACTTGGAGATATTACATTCAATTCCTTCGTCTAAATCATTAATGTATTATTGTAAATAGCTGGGGTCCCAGCACTGAACCTTGTGGTACCCCACGAGTCACTGCTTGCCATTCTGAAAAGGACCCGTTTATTTCTACTCTTTGCTTCCTGTCTGCCAACCAGTTCTCTATCCACGTCAGTACATTATCCCCAATACCATGTGCTTTAATTTTGCACACCAATCTCTTGTGTGGGACCTTGTCAAAAGCCTTTTGAAAGTCTAAATACACCATATCCACTAGCTCTCCCTTGTCCACTCTACTGGTTAAATCCTCAAAAAATTCTAGAAGATTTATCAAGCATGAGTTCCCTTTCATAAATCCATGCTGACTTGGACCGATCCTGTCACTGCTTTCCAAATGTGCTGCTATTTCATCTTCAATAATTGATTCCAACATTTTCCCCACCACCGATGTCAGACTAACTGGTCTATAATTCCCTGTTTTCTCTCTCCCTCCTTTTTTAAAAAGTGGGGTTACATTAGCTACGCTCCAGTCCATAGGTACTGGTCCAGAGTCTATAGAATGTGGAAAATTACCACCAATGCATCCACTATTTCTAGGGCCACTTCCTTAAGTACTCTGGGATGCAGACTATCAGGCCCTAGGGATTTATCGGCCTTCAATCCCATCAATTTCCCCAACACAATTTGCTGACTAATAAGGATTTCCTTTAGTTCCTCCTTTTCGCTCGACCCTCGGTCCCCTAGTATTTCCGGAAGGTTATTTGTGTCTTCCTTAGTGAAGACAGAAGCAAAGTACTTGTTCAATTGGTCTGCCATTTATTTGTTTCCCATTATAAATTCACCTGATTCTGAATGTAAGGGACATTTGTCTTCACTAATCTTTTTCTCTTCACGTATCTGTAGAAGCTATTGCAGTCAGTTTTTATGTTCTCTGCAAGCTTACTCTCATATTCTATTTTCCCCCTCCTAATTAAACCCTTTGTCCTCCTCTGCTGAATTCTAAATTTCTCCCAGTCCTCAGGTTTGCTGCTTTTTTTGGCCAATTTATATGCCTCTTCCTTGGATTTAACACTATCCCTAATTTCCCTTGTAAGCCACGGTTGAGCCACCTTCCCCGTTTTAATTTTACGCCAGACAGGGATGTTCATCCATGTGATCTTTAAATGTCTGCCATTGCCTATCCACCATCAACCCTTTAAGTATCATTCGCCAGTCTATCCTAGCCAATTCACGTCTCATACCATCGAAGTTACCTTTCTTTAAGTTCAGGACTCTAGTCTCTGAATTAACTGAGTCACTCTCCATCTAAATGAAGAATTCTACCATATTCTCCCAAAGGATCAAGTCTATGACCTTTGAAATTCTGGACACTTGGAGGCAATCTATGATTGCTTGGATCTTGGAGAACCTAGACACCCTGCAAAATTACAGTACCATGTCATGCAGCTGGATGTCCATGGGGAAAGTGATGAACTGGCTTGCTCTAGTAAGCAAAGAATCTGTCACTTACTTTATGCATCTGTGCAGTTGATGGGTTATTGTTACTGATATCCCCAGTGGCAGCCTGGAAGAATGAGAGTTCGGGGCAATTGTGGCCATCACAGCCACAGGCATTGTGATGGCTGCGGTGGAGGAGGACTGCAGTTCATGTTGTATGCAGCATAGCTTGTTGATGGCTTCTCTTGTGAAGCACAAGCTGTGCAACGGCTGCTCCTGGATCAACTGGAGGTAGGAGCATCTTGGTCTGTGCATTCTGGAGTGGGGTTCTGGAGCCCTGCGTCTTCTCACCAGCCTGTACTCCCGTTACTCGTCTTCCTCAAAAATAAAGATACAGGAGTATTCCCAATGGAAAACCTATTGTGGCTTCTTTGCCATACTGGAAGTTCAGAAGTACATGGTGAACCAGTTGTCTGTAATGGGGGGGGAAAGCTCTTTATGCATCCTGTTATAATAGTTGCTGGACCTTTAAATTGCCATCTGCCTTTTCCTTCCTTAGCAATGCTGGACACCCATTTATTGGGACAAGATGTACATGCTATATATGTATACTTGTATTTATTCTGTACAGCCACCAGAGGGCTCATCCCCTGGAGTCCCAAGGGATCCCATAATCCCTTGGGAGCACAGGTATTTAAGGAGGCTTCACAGGTTGGAGAGGCACTCTGGAGACCTGCAATAAAAGACTAAGGTCACACTTTACTTTGAGCTCAGTGTTCAGTCTGACTCTTTCTCCATACACAACAGTACACATATGAGGTGACTATGACATTGCCACCCTCATTTAAATACACCCATTTGTTTTAGGATGGTTAGTTCAAGTACTGGCCAGAAATGATGACAGAAAAAAATAGGTAGTGATTAGTGTAGGAGCACAGTCCCGCATTTCTGAACTCTGCTTCAGCACACGGTTTGAAGTTTGGATTAAGAAAACAGGAAGAGTGGAAGTTTGGATTGAAAAGAGACTGCTAGACAATGTGGTGCCTTCCAGCCACTGAAATGAGTAACTGGTCATTGTCTAGATGTTAAATATTTGAGTACCTTGTTACGGTGGGAATAATGGAAATTCATGACTAAACGATTCGATGACGTCTGTATGTTAAGTATTTGAGTGTAACTTTGTTACTATGCGAGGAAACGATTCTGTATGTTAAGTATTTGATTGTACCTTTGTTATTATTTAATGACATGTGTAGGTTAAAGAAGCAATGTTAAGTATTTGAGTACCTTGTTACGGTGGGAATAATAGTCTGTATGTTAAACAATTCAGAAAACAGTCATGATTGGCTTTATGAATAAAGTATATTTTGAAATATTAAAAAAAAACTGGACATTCAGAAGGTGTGTGTCTCAAGCAGCCACAGAAATCAAAGCAAGTTGCCTTTGTGAAGTGTTCTCAGTAACTTTCATACTTGGTTTGTTTAGTATGAATGTTTAAATAAAAGACCCAATCCTGCCTTTACTACAACTGAGTGTGTGCGGGTAATTTGACGTTAAAAGCAACAAAGCAAAAAGAGCAAGACAGCCGTTTACAACATTTTGGTGACCCCGACGTGATTTTCAAAAGTTCGTTGGCTGAGTTGTTTGAAGAAGTGTTTCCCACACATCAGTTCGAGGGCTGAGCATTCTCTTAGTTGTCGTGACTTAAAGGGATCTCCAGTTAGTAATGGGAGGATTAGGGAATATTCCAGATGAGGTCCGGTCATTTCTTAATGAGTGGATTGAGTCTAAAGATGGACCTTATGGGATAAGGCAGGAAACAATGACAGGAGATTGAAAAGAGACACGGCAGTCCTTAGTGGAGAGTGTCCAGTTAAAAAAGATTAAAGTGTTTGCATTAAAATGTGATAAGAGAAAAGTGTTAGTGTTGCAGTATCTAATGCTGGCGATTCAAAAGTTAGGAGAAGAGGCTGAGGCTAGAAATAGGGTAGTCTCAGAACTCAGAGAGAAGTTAACAGCAGTAAGTAAAGAAGTAGAGAATTGGCGATTTCAGGCACTCGGGGCAGCCAGGACTGTTCTGACGCTGGATCAGCATCTTGCTGATGAACAAAACTGTAATCAAGATCTAGAGAAAGGAATATCTAAGCTGCAGCAGATGGTGGTATTAGGTTGCCCAGCGGAGACAGCAATTGATAAAGCTGGATGATATTTGGAGGATTCCCCAAGTCTGAGAGTTGAAAAGAGGATTAAGGGACAGGGAGAATGCCCACCGTTCCCTTCCGCAGCTCCTTTGTCTTCTCTGACTTCGGAGCCTCGAACCTGTGTGGTTCGCATGGCAACGTTAGATTTGGAGGCGGAGCAGTTAGATGCTGTTTTGGATCGATAATAATAGATCCAGGTTCGTGATCTGGATGAATGTTAAATAAGCGACAAGACAAATGAAGTAAAGATAAAACATCGTTTACTGAGAAAAGAAACATAATAATACAGTTTACGAAGAAAAGAGAAGTATGATAAAGATGCAACAAAGCTCATGCTCGTCAGCCCGTCTGGAACTCCGCAACGACGGCTGGTCTGGAGCCTTGGGGGTCCCGGCACCGCTCGCGAATCACGGTCCAAGGTGAAGTTCAAAGAGCTACTGGACAGTGCTGTTCCTTTATAATATCAAACAAACATACTATTGAACAAAACATGGGTGTATGTGGCTTATGGCCAACCCCTAATCTGTAAGGCCCCAGCTGCTCGTCCACAAAGCATGAGATCTCGAGGTGCCGACCGTTCCATAAACAAGCTGGTGTGTGCCTCAAGGTCGGTCTCTCTCTCTCTGCACCAACAACAATCCACGAGGCATGAAGCAGAAACACATTGTAAATGACTAAATATCATAATTAACCCTATGTGATTAACCCTATACAATACAATCCGCCCTTGATTTTTGGATATTCTAAGTAATAGAATCAAGTTGAAGGCGTAATGCATCAGTTACACGTTGAGTATGCGCAAGCAATGCCCTCAATCTACACCAAAGAATACATACAAGCGGTAATATCAGTAATAACGCGACGAGTAAAACAACGATAGGATGTATTAACAGCTTCAAAGCGGCGGATGTTTTTGGGACCATCCGTAAAAAATGTCCCACCAATGGTGTGCCGTAAGGTCAGTGAACGTTGTCGCAACTCTGACCAAGGCGCCTTCACTGTAACTCATAGCAACTTGCAGAGTATGAAGAGTATGCCCTCGTTTGCTCAATTCGTCAGTGACCTTTTGATTATCTTTTAGAAATTGAGCTAAACGAGTTAGGTCTACAGTGGGAGGAAGGTTAGTAATGCCTAGGACGGTGCGATGGCGCACAACATTTTTCCATCGTCCCAATCGATATGACCTTTTAGAATGAAGGTCATATATGCTATACACATCTTTAAAGCAAGCATTTAGAGAAGGATCTTTACGGGCGCCGTCAAGATAAATGGGATTGACACTAGTAATACAAACATGATTCTGTCCGATTTCATGTAAAATTGTATCATTGTATAGTACAAGTGTCCAAATACATGTTCCCGCTGTATGCTGTAGGGAGCATGGTTCAAACACAGGTGTGTGCAAAGGACACACCATACCGAAAGGCCATATTTGACAATCTTTGAGCTTGGTGAGTTCTATTGCTAGCATCAATCCATTCACCCTTGAACTCGGGTACCCACATATTTTGGCCATACAGGTGGGGAAGCACTATAAACTGGCACCAAATGTTGGTTTTTGTGATATTGATTATTCTCATAGTAAAGTTACACCCCTGGTCATCACAATGTGTATGTTGCATATCATTGTCATATCTTTTTGCCACTTGATTGATAATGTGATGTTGGCCCCCGTGCTTACTGTTAATAGCACCTGTCCTGGGCCTTCCCAGTACCCGCATGCATCACAAGTGATGCTCCAGTGTCCTATAGTGCAGGCTTGCCCGGGAGGACAGGTAAAATTGTCTTGCGTACGATTAGTGTTAGCTAACCGCCACCCTATATGGACATCCCATGCTGTGTTTGAGGATGGAAGTAGCACAGTCACAGATAACGAGACACAGAGACTGGCCAGCACGAGTTGGTAAGTCGCCATTTTGGGCAGAATTCCTGTGGGTGGAAACATAAGTATATTAATTTCAGCCTTGTTTAGTCAATTTACCCTTGTCAACACAGAGAGGAATATCTTGACCAGTCAGGAGCACTCAATAAGTGTTTCTTTCTCCTTTCGCTAAGATTTCCCCTGCTTGTAAGGGTTTCTCGGGGTACTGCACACACTTTTCCTCCTTCACAAACTGTGTCCTGAGTCTGATTTTCTTTTTCAAAAGTAGGGACACTAACTTTACCTAACATAAGGTTTATGGGAGCTCCCCCCCGCAATGGTCGGTGATTCAGATTGAGCACTGCTTGTGGTAAGACCTTTAACCACCCTTGCAATGTGTTAGTGGGAGTTAATATTTTAATCTGTTGCTTAAGTAGTCCATTCATGCGTTCTATTAACCCTGCAGCTTGCGGATAGTAAGGTATGTGGAACATCCAATAGATCCCGCTGTCTACCGCCCACTGTTGCACTGTTTGACCTGTGAAGTGCGACCCATTATCGGACTGTACTTCTGATGGCTCACCGTAGTATGTGATTCAATTCTCCAGTCCTTTAATCGTACTTTGTTGATTCGCTTTGTTGATTTACTAGATAAGCTATCAAAAGTCCAGAATAGGTATCAACAGCAGTGAGCAAATATTGGAACCGTTGTTGCAATGGTAAAGGTCCTACATAATCAATTTGCCATATTTGTGCTGGTTGAGTCCCTCTCTTAACATGGGCGTTGTCGTTGTAGGGGAGAATGCTTCACCTTTTGACAAATTTCACAGGTGTTTATGATCTGTTTAACACCGTCCGTAGTCAAATGTAACCCCCTATTTCATGCCCATTATATCATACCCTGAATGTCCAAATGTCCAGATTTGTGGTGGGCCCGCTTGCCTATGCCATATTCTTCCTCTTCCGCCTCTTTGACAGTCTGTACCCAGGCTATATTATCAACGGTGTTATTATATTCAGAGGTCTTTGAAGTGTTTTTCATGTAAGTGTCCACATGATACAGTTATTTTCATCTTCTGGGCTTTGGACCATATTTGTTCCCATAAGTGCTTTCCCCACAAGTCTTTCCCAGTTATTTGCCAGTTATGTTCATGCCAGTTTTGCATCCAGCTCGCCATGCTATTGGCTACTGCCCATGAGTCAGTATATATGTGTACTTGTTGCTGTTCCTCTTTTAACGCAAGGACTACAGCTGCTAGTTCTGCTAGCTGGCTGGTGCCTCCCACGCCCTCATCATGCACAATTGTCTAGGTTTTTGGATTGAAGGCAGCGGCTCGCCATCGCCGAAGGCCGTTTCGCCAGACCGCTGAGCCATCTGTGAACCAAGCATGGCTACGTTCTTCAGGTGTTAACTGTTCAAAAGACACGCCCCAGGAGATCGGTGACTCCTGGGTTAAACTGACAGACAACTGCGTAAGTTCACTTTCAGCTGTTTGTGGGTATTCAGCCACATGCTCATGTAGTCAGGGGATTCCTTCTTTTCCTTTACTTGCTGTCTGCAATATACCATTTCCAGCGCACTATGGAGCTTTGCTGCACTCGCCCGACCTTGTGTGTCTCATTTTCTGAGAGAACCCAGGATAACATGGGTAGGTCTGGTCTTAAACTGACTTTGTCGTCCCCTGTCTGTCCTTCTGTTTCTGTTAGGGCCCAATAACATGCTAATAATTGTTTCTCAAATGGAGTGTAACGAGTAGCAGCATCTGTCAATTTTCTAGACCAGAACCCTAACGGTATACGAGTGCCATGTTGAAACTGCCACAAACTCCATACTGCAGTATCATTGGTAATGGATACCTGTAGCTCAAAAGGCTGTCCAGGCACTCGGGGGCTAGGGGTAAAGCTTGAGCTACGGCTTCTTTGGCTGCATCAAAGGCCACCTGTTGTTCCTTTCCCCACTCGAAGTGGACCTTTTTTCGTGTTACGGCATAGAGCGGTTTTAATAACATCGTGAGATGAGGTATGTGTCTCCTCCAGTAACCCAATAGTCCCACGAACTGTTGTGTCTCAGTTTTAATCGTGGGGGTGGCCATTTCTTGAATTTTATTCTTCACAGGCTCGGGTATGATGCGCTCACGCCGAGACCATTGGATCCCCAGAAACTGGACAGTCTGGCTAGGGCCCTGCACCGTCTTCGGATTTATCTCCCAGCCCCTGTCTCGCATGTGTTGGACTAAAGTAGCTAGGGCTTCTGACACCACTGCCTCGGTGGAACCCCTTATTAGTACATCATCGATGTAGTGTGCCAGTGAGACATTAGGAGCCAACGTGCACATGTCCAGATCCCGGGCCACGAATCTGTGGCATAGGGCAGGGCTATGTAGGAAACCTTGAGGTAGGCGTTTAAACATGTATTGCCTCCCTTCCCAAGTGAATGAAAACTGGTCCTGGGATTCTTCCGCTATTGGAATGGAGAAAATGGCATTGGCCAGGTCGATTACCGCATACCACTCCGCATCTTCTTCAGACAGCCACTCTGTTACTACATCTGGGACAGCGGTTGCCAGGGGAATGGCAAATTTGTTCAGTTGTCGGTAGTCCACAGTCATCCTCCAACTTTTGTCAGGTTTCTGCACAGGCCAGACAGGGCTATTGTAGGGGGACACCGCATGTCAAATGATACCCGCATCCAAGAACCCTTGTATGGTTTCCCCTATTTCTTTGTGTCTCCCAGGTATTCGGTACTGTTTCATAGTCACTATACGCGATGGCCGTGGTATTACCACTGGTTCCCACTTTGCTTCCCCTGCAATCACAGTGATCGCCCGTATCCCAAATGAGAATCGCCCGAACGAAGTGTTGTGTGTGGTTCCCTTTAAAAGGTCCATCCTAATAATATGTTCCTTTACTGCCGATATTAAGACCATTACCCAGCGCGGAGGCCCATTTCCCAACGCCATTCTGATAGTTGTTCGGACAGCGGACGTTTCTGCCCATCCGAACCCATTAATCATCATACGGGTCCCTGTGTGTTTCCTAGGATTTCCATGGATAATAGTAACTTCTGCCCCTGTGTCTAGTAAAGCCACTTCTCTTTGTATGTTTCTCCCCTGCCAATGTATCGTAATCGGAATGTGTGGCCTCAGATCCCCGGGAACTTGGGTTGATGTGGTTCTAACGGGGGGTACTCCCGGATCCCGGCCACACCCCTAGTCGAGGGGATTACTAGCTTTCCACAGCTCTTCTACGTTGGGGTACAGACTAGCGGGAGATGGTTTCTCCGCATCCGCAGACTTATCGCTATCCGACTTAGTCTCCCTTACCACCCTCCTTTCACCCTTCTCTGTTCCCGGGATGCAGTGTTGCTTCCACATAGAATACATTGCTCCTGTTGGGATTCCATCAATTTTTCCCTTGGGGACCCCTGCCTTCAGTAAAGCCGCGAACATGTCCCTCCGCGTAATTCTTTTTTTTGTCTTTCCTGACCCTGTACCTTTCCCAGAGGTCAAACCTTGTCGTTGGTCCCGATCCCCCTCTACATTAGCCGTTCTCGACTCTCGCACACTATCTTCTGCATCCTCTAACTGTCCTAACAATAGGCAAGTGTGCCCCACTCACTGCCCTTGGACTGGTCCCAATAATGCGAGTAGCGCACCCCTCATCATAGGAGGGCCACTCTTCATCAGCCTGCTCCGCATTCCTGCCGTAAAGAGCTCCTGATCTGGCCCCCCATATTGTTGGTGATATATTCCTCCATGTTGCCATGTTGCGCAACTGTATCGCACCCTCCGCCATAGTATTCCAAGGTTTTGCCTCCCCTTCCCAATCAACGGCAGAGGGATATTTTTGCCGGACCCCTATAGTAACCATCTCCCATAGTGAACTTGTGCCCTGGACATTCCGTGGCACTGCTGTGATATGGTGGTCCGTAGTCATAGTCCTCATTTTTGTTAACTCTTCGGGGTTAAGTATTACGCCTGATGCTCCCTGGTCCCAAATCCGGGTTAGCCATTCTGACAATGATTCCCTGGGTTTTTGGCGAAATCGAGACCCTATTTCTTGTAACTCACTAGTGGTGAAGTCACGCACCCCTCTAGTGGTTACCGGCTGTTTCCCATCTTGCTGTTTCGTCTTATTTGTCATAAGGGGTCTAGCTTCTGTGCTCGGAGCATATGGGGGAGGGTTTTTAACTTCCTCCCGTTTCCCCCCCCCCCCCTCTCCATCTGTCCACTCATATTCTGAGTCAGAGGAGTACCAGATGTCTCCGTCCCAACGAGCCGGATCCCAAGGGGGTCCAGCTACCAATGCACGTACCTTTGACCGATCTATCTGTGATTTCCATCGTGTGGAAATTTACTTTTAAAGTTACATTTTCTGTTAAATGTACCCTTTTGTAATAAAACAAAATGGAGTCTCAGTTCTCCCAGAAGTCCCTACAGCAGACAGCCTGCCTCTGTATAAACATGTTAACCTTGATTGATAGCCAATTAATTTAGAAGCTTGGGAGCCATCTGTGCGAGCGAGGGAACCTTGAGAGTACCCTCCCCAACAGAAAGAGCGCCCCTTTGTTTTAGGATTATACACCCTGCTAAATAACTGTCGCTGTGCAAAATCTTAGAAGTATTAGATAAAAGCTGTATAGATAAGTAGGAAATTAAAACAAGGATGTAATATTAATTAAGTGATTGAAGAACTCCTTATCTGTATATGCTGACCGCAAAGGCAGAACTGATACACGTGATGGAATCATAATTTTTTTTGTTTGTTCTTCTGTATAAAGGTAGTGTGTTTTTGTATTACTGTAGAAGTCCTTGCTAAGCCTTTGATTTAGCAGGACTTTTCCTTGTATGCAAGTAAATCTATTAAAGGGTACTCTACCGAGCTGTTTATGTCTGAGTTTCACTCTTTTTAGTTAAATTGAGAGTCGAGGTTTCGACAGTTTCTTGAAGGTCCCACCAAGATCGCTTATCCTCTATTCTGAGAGTAAAACGGATGCGGACATAGTGGCTCTCCAGTGAAGGACCTAACTGCTAGAATAAGGTGAGCCTTTTGCTCGCAAAGGGTCTCTTTACCGTTGAACCGCATATGTAATCTGTTGTCCACAGTGGAGGTACTGCGATCTACGAGACTCGACATGTAAGAGCTAAAGTTATTTTATAATCATTTCCTTCTCAGCTTGAAGGCAGAAGGGATCTGATCCTGAAAATATCTGATCTGGAAACAGCCCGGGGAGATTTTCATTAGTATAAGGTAAAAGAGCGCTGTCGATCAAAAAAGAATCCTTGAAAGAGAGGACCAGATATTGACCCGAAGCGTGGCAGTACGAGTGTACGGCGCCGAGGGAAAAGATATTTTAGATTTTAGATAAGTGGCGTAAAACGCAGACTGAGAATTGACGATATGTTTAGATAGAGTTTAAGGCTATGATTTGTATACCCACGTGGATGTTGTTTGTCTTAATTGTCCTTGTTATACTGTTATGTTCAGTACTTTTTTGTGATATTGCAATTAACGAAACGGGAAGAGTCACTCGGGAAAATTGTGATTCGGAAAAACAAGGATTGATTAACAAAGGAAACAGTGATTGATTGAACAACTAGAGTTGGTTCGTGCCAATATATCTCAAACACCCAGATTGAGCCCGAATTAAGAGTCTTTTAGGCCACGTGACGGCCAGGAGAAGTGGGCGTAGAGAACTCGTTGACTGAAAGGATTGTGAGATCAGAAAAATCTTAATCATCCAGAATGAGTGCTGGAGCAAATAAAACACCACCAAAAGGCACACCAGCTTATTTTATGCTCCAGAATTGTGGTCAGTCTTCAATTGATCACCAAAAAAAAATGAGTAAAGTGGGCTAAGGGTGCAAACAGGCCATTTCCACCCGATGGTTCATTTAATTTAGAAAGGATAACATGCTTAGAGAAGTGTCTTACAGACAGACAGGTTGAAGAGGTAAAAGAAAGAAATAGAAAAAGCCTGGGTTCCGATTTTTCGAGCCCACGTAAAATTAACAGAGAAAGTAAATCAATCATGTATATGGATCCAAAAAATTAATAAGCTTTGTTGAATGAAGAGACTTTTGTGAATGTCTGTCTTTTAGTGGGAGTGCTGTGTAAAATTTTTGACTGCGGAATGAATGAAAGCCTGTTTGAGAAAAGTGGTGAAGCTGTCTGTCTGTTTTAGCTCCACCCACTTTTTCAAACAGAGTGAAAGTTTTTTAACCTTCGTAGTGTTGTCCTGTATGTGGGAAGTTTAAGAAAGTGTGAACCTTATTGTATTACATTTTAAGTTAGAAATGCAGGTGTGGATTTATTCGGATGATAAGTTACAGAGCTAGGTAATGAACAAAGGATATAGGTTTGTTGAGCAAAAGATAAAAACGCATGGTCCTGGCGGTTTAATAAAAAGAGAATTTATTTGACACGCTCACTTACTTGTCGAAAGAAAACATGCAATCATTGATTAGATTGGGTTGAAAGACATAAATGTAGTGTAGGAATGAGATAAAGAACAGAGAAGGGAAGTTGTAATGCATTTTTTTTTAAAAGCCTGCGTGGTCTCTCAAGGCTGCAGGCTGGGGAAGTGTGCGCCCATTGCCCTTTGTGTAAAACCTTGACGCGAAAGCTTCTAGCTCAGTAAAGAGATTTTTAAATAAAAAATTGGCAGTAAAATATTTAAATTGGAATTTGAGATATTTCAAGTGATTCTCCTTGATAAACATTTTGGGTGTATTGGGAAAAAAAATCTTGGGTTTGGAAGCCTTTTAATAAAATTACACAATTGCTGTGCCAGAAGCTATAGCTTAAAAGGTTGTAATTTATGAGACACTGTTCATAAATTGAAGTTACAGAGCAAAAGATTGGAGTTTTTGATGTTCGGCTTCTAAACCAGAAGTTGGGCACACAATTATAAAACAAGTACTTTGCATTCTGTGATCTGTGAATCACTATAAGCATAAATGAGAAGTCCGATTTAAAAAAAAACAGTATTACCATATTTGACATTTTGTAATCCAACAATAAATACAAATACTACAAAAGGGGGGTGGCAAATTATATTTTGGCAACTTGGTATGCACCAGGTATTTCGGCAATTGCAAAACAAATCTGTGAAAATTGTGTTACCTGTCAGACAATGAATCCAGGTAAAACGGAAAAGGTAGAATCTGCCTCCCACCCAAATCCAATGGGGCCTTTTGTACATTTACAAATGGATTTTATTGAGCTACCTATGTGTATGGGATTTAAGTATGTATTAGTTATTGTAGATGTGTTCTCTAGATGGATTGAAGCCTTTCCATGTAAAAAGGCCGATGCCGCTACCGTTGCTAAATTTTTGTTAAAAGAAATTGTACCGCGCTTTGGAATTCCAGCTAAGCTTTCCAGTGACAATGGGTCACATTTTACGGGAACTGTTATAAAAGAAATGTGTAAAACATTACAGATCAACCAATGTTTTCATTGCAGTTATCATCCACAATCAGCCGGACTTGTTGAAAGATAAAATGGAATGCTTAAAAATAAGCTGGCGAAACTGTGTAATGACACTGGACTAAAATAGGTAGAACTGCTACCCTTAGCCTTGATGATAATGCGATCTGCAACTAACAGTCAACAGGCTTGTCACCGCATGTGATAGTTTTGGGACGTCCCCAACGTCTACCTTTTACTGCACAGTTTACGGCAAAACAAATGGACATTCATAAAATGGAAGAAAATATGTTGAATTATTGTATTGCACTAACCAAATGTATTTCCAGCTTTCATTCACAGGTAAAAGAAGCCCAGGTCGAACCAGCAGAGGGAAAGTGTCATAACTTGGAGCCTGGACATTTCGTTTACATCAACATTTTTAAAAGAAAAAGCAGCCTACAACCAAGATTTGAAGGACCATTGCTGACAACTAATACTGCAATAAAGATAAAAGACCAACATGGATCCAGGCGTCCCATTGCAAAAGGGCACTCGACGAGGAGGAATGACTAAGGAACTGTATGGACTATGGGGACTGATAGTGCTGTGCTTAACAGGATTGTGCCTTGTGTCATTGATAGTACCAGGGGTACGGAAACACGAACAAAGGGAACTACAGGAAAATGTATTTATGGCACTGAGTCATAAGTATGCACAAGAAAGGAACTTGTCTGACTGTTGGATATGTTCTTATGGACCTGTCCACTCCGAAGTGGGTATTCCCCTAAGATCCATTCCCTTTAATGAATCAGAAATGGCAGAATGGTTAATAGTGCGAAATAGGAAAAACTTAACTAAGGTGTCAGAAACAAAGGATCTAACAGAATGGAGGTCAGCAGGATATAATCCTACAACCTTCCAGGGATGGTACCAACCAAATTATAGTAATAGCCGTCAGCCACCCTTCCTAAGTATTACCCCGGGAAAGGAAATCCTGAAGGTATAATATGCTTAGTAAGTAATGAAACTAAAGGACCAGAAGTAGGATGCAGCAAGTGTCCCCAAATGACTAAATGGCAAGCCATGACAAATCACGCTGATGGCAGAAAGATAGCAACCTTTAACTGGACTATGGTCCTTAATAAAACCTCAGGTAAAAGGTGGGACAGGGAGACCACTCGAGTATGGATGGCACGAAAGAACCAGAGACTGACGTCCTATAATTGCACTTACTTTATTTGTGGCCATAAAGCCTACCCATGGTTACCAGCCAAATGGACGGGGTCCTGTTATTTAGGATATGTGATACCCTTTATTAGGACAACAAAGACTCTAAGGGATGCCTATGGAAGTCATAGATCTAAATGGGATTTGATATGGTTAAATGAAATAGTCGAGGTAATGATACCATCCTATGGAATAGCATCGTAACGAATGGCGATTACGGGAACTGGCTAATTTAGTAGAATCAGTAGCCAACACAACTTCCCAGGCCTTAGAAAAGTTAAATGACGAAATGGTAGCCATTCAAACGATGGCTCTCCAAAATCGTATGGCCCTAGATTATCTCCTAGCCAAGGAGGGAGGGACATGCGCGCTAATTGGTGAAGAATGCTGTACGTACATTCCGGATAATTCAGAAGAGATCAGCAATCTAGCTGAATATATTAAGAAGAGGGTGATAGAGTACAAACAAACTATTGGCCAGGGAAGTACCACCTTGTGGAATTGGGTATCCGGATGGCTGGGATCCCTGGGAAAATCCTTGGTACAGGATTTGATCATGTTCTTGCTGATAATCTTTGCCTTATACCATTTGTTTGTATTAGTTAAGTGCTGCTGCGCCAGGTTGGGAGAAACAATATTACCAACAGAGACCACTTCTAGGGTTATGGTAGCAACTACTGAAGGTTTTTGTGTGGAAATGGAAATAGAAAGATTAGAATGGATTAAGTTCTCCTTATAAAGGACAAAAGGAGGGAATGTGGAAATTTACTTTTGAAGTTACATTTTCTGTTAAATGTACCCTTTTGTAATAAAACAAAATGGAGTCTCAGTTCTCCCAGAAGTCCCTACAGCAGACAGCCTGCCTCTGTATAAACATGTTAACCTTGATTGATAGCCAATTAATTTAGAAGCTTGGGAGCCATCTATGTGAGCGAGGGAACCTTGAGAGTACCCTCCCTAACAAAAAGAGCGCCCCTTTGTTTTAGGATTATACTCCCTGCTAAATAACTGTCGCTGTGCAAAATCTTAGAAGTATTAGATAAAAGCTGTTTGGATAAATAGAAAATTAAAACAAGGAAGTAATATTAATTAAGTGGTTGAAGAACTCCTTATCTGTATATGCTGACCGCAAGGGCAGAACTGATACACGTGATGGAACCATAATTTTTTTTGTTTGTTCTTCTGTATAAAGGTAGTGTGTTTTTGTATTACTGTAGAAGTCCTTGCTAAGCCTTTGATTTAGCAGGACTTTTCCTTGTATGCAAGTAAATCTATTAAAGGGTATTCTACCGAGCTGTTTATGTCTGAGTTTCACTCTTTTTAGTTAAGTTGAGAGTCGCGGTTTCGACAGTCGTCTGGCTTTCTTTTTATTTTGTACTGTCGCCAGACGGCATATTAAAGTTTCTGATTGTTCATTGACCTTGTCCGCCCGTTCTTGTGCAGTGCGGACCGCTTCAGTCAGTCGAGTTTTGAATTTCCAAAACCTTAACAGCTGTTTTTAACTGTAGGTTTTCTGCCTCAGTTTCCTTAAGTTGTTTACACATCGCCTTTAAGGCTGTCAACAAAATCCATCTCATTTGTGGGGGACTATTTTTCTCCTGTGGGAAGCCCGCTTCCTCCAGGAGAGACAGTACCGCATGGGTTACGGTTCTATCTTTGCTCTGTTCCAATAACTGCGTATCCCAATGTTGCGGAGAGCCAAAACCCTCATCCCTCATGCTCCACCCTGGTATTCTATACTTCTCTCCCGCAGGAGGAGACTGCTTCTTGTCTTTTCTCTTAAACATTTTACCAGATCCTGTTCGTGACGCCAAAATGTTTTGGCTCGATAAGAGATCCAGGTTCGGGATCTGGATGAATGTTAAATAAGAGACAAGACAAATGAAGTCAAGATAAAACACCGTTTACTGAGAGAAAAGAAACATAATAATAGTTTACGAAGAAAAGAGAAGTATGATAAAGATGCAATAAAGCTCACGGCCGTCAGCCCGTCGGGAACTCCGCAACGACGGCTGGTCTGGAGCCTTGGGGGTCCCGGCACCGCTCGCGAATCACGGTCCAAGGTGAAGTTCAAAGAGCTACTGGACAGTGCTGTTCCTTTATACTATCAAACAAACATACTATTGAACAAAACATGGGTGCATGTGGCTTATGGCCAACCCCTAATCTGTAAGGCCCCAGCTGCTCGTCCACAAAGCATGAGATCTCGAGGTGCCGACCGTTCCATAAACAAGCTGGTGTGTGCCTCAAGGTCGGTCTCTCTCTCTCTGCATCAACAACATTCCACGAGGCATGAAGCAGAAACACATTGTAAATGACTAAATATCATAATTAACCCTATGTGATTAACCCTATACAATACAGATGCCTCTTTGGGTACTCAGACGCTTACCACCCGACCTTACACACGACCTTCCAGTAATGCGGAGAGTGAGGGAAGCACGTTCGGGCGGACAAGGCGAGAGCAGGATCGTGATTCCTCTACTCCCTATGGTGCTCGTGAAGGGAACACTACCTTAAGTGGTTTGGGGGATTCCTGGTATGAGCGAGGAGGTGTAAAGTTACAGGGCATGAGAGCTATCTTTAGTGAAGTGGGACCTGCACCCCTTCAGGACCTTAATAAGTTTGCCCAATGGTGGTGTAATATTCTGGGATGTTGGCAGTCAGGGAACATATCAGAGAAACCGGGAGTTCACATGATTCTGCAAGCTTTAGAGAATCACCGGGCAAAGATAGTAAGTAGGTTTGGAAACAATTTCCAGGTCCCTGCTTGGTAGAATAATAGCTGCAATCTTTGGTGCTCACTCAGGGCCACAGTTAATAAAGTGGCTTGCATTGTTCCTAGGGGAAGGACCCAGGGAAGTGGCGGTAACGTATATTCCAGTTGTGTAAAAGTTTGGGAAGTAATTGGATTGATACGGGGATGATACGCATCGAGAGATCATTTTGACTCTCCTACTCCCTTCAGTAGTTCTAGAAGTAGATGCCTGGGGCGGGGACAATAGTTTTGATAAATGGTTGGCAGGGGCAGGAAGCTTGTATCAGAGAGCTGCAGGAATTTCAGTAATGGAAATGAGACAGGGGTTACAGCAATGGAAGGCAGAAGGGCCTGAGTGGATAAATCCCGCAAGGAGTCGCATAAAAGGAGCAGGACCAGGTGATGCCTGGATCCCGACCCGTCAGTTGATAGAGGACAGGGATAGACTGGCTAAAGAATTGGAAAAGTTAAAAGAAAAACTGAAGGATCAGGAAAGAGAAGCTAGTCACAAACAGGAATGATACCTCGGTTCAGTTGCTGAGGTTGGGGGTAGATTCTGCAGGTGAGGGAGGATTCCTATAGGGATGCCGCGCCTCAACCACACACGTCGTTTCTTTCGGTCCCTTACTTCAGGATAGGGATGGCCATACCCTTATCGAGGCATGTGTGGAAGGGCAGTGGGTAATTGACAGGGTCTGCCGGACAAATGAAGGTTGAGGTGGTCCGGGAGGAAGGGGATTCCCCTCTTCAGAGACAGCACCCCATCACCCCAGATACACGAGGAACAGTTACTGAACAGTCAGAGATGAAAGCAGTGGGAGAAGCTTGTTCAGAAGCATTTAAAGTTTCTGCAGGAATGGGCTGTCTCAGAATTGATGAGATGTTCAGTGAAAAGCTCAAATGTGGGAGTTACAAACATGATCTTAAAGGATGCGAAATAGAAGTTGGAGCATTGCAAATGTCGAGAGAAGAAATTACAGCAGTTCCGAAGGGTGAACTGAGAGAAGGACTGGGTCTCTCGACTGACTATTCAGCATTTTCATCATCCTTTACTCTATGTTGTTACACTTCTCCCACAAAGCAGAGGAAATTGTGAAAAATTGGGCAGAGGGCAACAGACTTGGTCGAAGACACCGATTGCGAGTTTACATTTCTGAATGTAAACAGCATGGAATTCAGTCGAAAACATCAAAAATTGAAAGTTGACTTTTAAGTGAAAATGGATATGGTGATCACAGACCAACGGACTTTAAAATGGCATCCTGAGAATCTGAGTCTACAGCACCCCTACTTTGACCCTAATCATGCTGCTATTTGGTAGAAGGAAATGCGGAAATGGAATACAAAACTTCAACAGCTGCAGAGTTTGAATCAAGCATATTTGTGGACATTATCCATCACACTGCGGAAATCGAGAACGTTCGCACAACTTTGGACCAGATTGGACATGTAAGCTGGTGGGAGTCATTGTTGGGATGGAGCCCGACAGCAACAGGCGCAATGAACACAATGATACACCCTGTCCTTATGCTGGTGCTGTTTCAGTTGATCGTGCTGGTCATTTTGATTTATTGTCATGTTCGAAAACAAGGACTACAACTGGACAATGCTGTTGAACGAGCTCGAGCGACCATGCAAATGTAAGTTACCCAGATAAGACCTGCAGATAGGCGAGGAGAAGTGGGGGAATGTGGGAGCTCTTTGCTTCAGCACGCGGTCTGAAGTTTGGATTAAGAAAACAGGAAAATTGAAGTTTGGATTTAAAAAAGGAAGATTGGAAGTTTGGATCGAAAAGAGACTGCTAGACAATGTGGTGCCTTCCAGCCATTGAAATGAGTAACTGGTCATTGTCTGGATGTTAAATATTTGAGTACCTTGTTACGGTGGGAATAATGGAAATTCATAACTAAACGATTCGATGACGTCTGTATGTTAAGTATTTGAGTGTAACTTTGTTACTATGCGAGGAAACGATTCTGTATGTTAAGTATTTGATTGTACCTTTGTTACTATTTAATGACATGTGTAGGTTAAACAAGCAATGTTAAGTATTTGAGTATCTTGTTACGGTGGGAATAATAGTCTGTATGTTAAACAATTCAGAAAACAGTTAGGCATGATTGGCTAAATGCAAAGAATAAGAGTTCAAAGGCTTTTTAGATATAAAAGATGGAACTGGCTTTTGTCACAGACTCTTATGGACTGTAGAGACTCTCATGGACACTAGAGACATTGGACATTCGGAAGGTGTGTGTCTCAAGCAGCCACGGAAATCGAAGCAAGCTGCCTTTGAGAAGTATTCTCAGTAACTTTCATACTTGGTTTGTTTAGTATGAATGTTTAAATAAAAGACCCAATCCTGCCTTTACTACAACTGAATGTGTGCCGGTAATTCGACATTAAAAAGCAACGAAGCGAAAAGAGCAAGACATCCGTTTACAACAATTAGTATTCTCCGCCCTCTGGAATTTTGCCTAAAAATGGGGCAAAGTTGGGAAAATGCAGAATATGGCGTGGTCAACAGGTGGAAAAGACTTCCAAGTAGTGTTTGAGTTATTCAAAAGCCTTGAAATCGGTCTCTCTGGACAGATTAGCTAGGGTGGGCGGAATGGGTTTCCTCGTCCATATTTATCTTATGTAAGTTCTTGTTGCTGCAGAAAATGAGGTTCCATTAATCTGGCATGGCTGAGAGTGTCTGCTGGCAACCTCTGCCTCTTTGCTACTGGTATGTTGGTCTCATCAGTCACGAATCTGTCCATCAACTCATAAACTTGTACCTGACAGCTTGTATGGCAGTGGCTTCAGATGTGTCTCCTTATATAGTATTTAAGCATTTATTGAGGTCACATCCTTGGCACAGTGACAGCTCAAATTTTATGCCTTTACAGTCTGGTGAAAATACTGATAGTAACCCATTGGTTAGCCAGGTGGCGATCTTCTCACGTATTATGTCATACTGCCCTATAGTTCACTATGTCGCAGTAAACGAGGACTCTAAGTTCTGGTTTCATCTTTTGAGAAAATATTCCTGCCCTGTGTCCTGTCAGAAGGTAAATGCAGCTGAACAAAGTTTGGAAACCGCAATTATGGAGCTGTTTTTCTAACTATTTTCTATTAAATTCCAAATGTAGTTGTTGGTTATTCACATTTAAAACAGTGTAGTCTGTAACAGGAAGGTTACAAACAAAGCCCCCAAAGGTTCAAGTCTCTGACCTTTGAAATCCCGATCGCAGGACATCTGGAGCTGGAGCTGGAGTCACCGGTGTTAGAGCTGCTATATAAAGGCTAGTTGTTGTTCCTTAAGCCTGTGGTGTAGGTGGTCTGATCAGTTTTTCTTGTGTTTTGTTCAGTGTCAATAATTGATAATCCACATGTCAACAGATCCCTGAAGGTAGTAGGCCAGGTAGATAAGGTGGTTAAGAAGGCATACAGAATACTTGCCTTTATTAGCCGAGGCATAGAATAATAGAACAAGGAGGGTTATGCTTGAACTGTATAAAACACTAGTTAGGCCACAACTAGAGTTCTGGTCACCTCATTACAGGAAAGATGTGATTGCACTAGAGAGGGTACAGAGGAGATTTACGAGGATGTTGCCTGGACTGGAGAATTTTAACTATGAGGAAAGATTGGAAATGCTGGGTCTGTTTTCTTTGGAACAAATGAGACTGAGGGGAGACATGATTGAGGTGTATAAAATTATGAGGGGCCTAGATAGAGTGGATAGGAAGGGCCTGTTTCACTTGGCAGAGGGGTCAACAACCAGGGTGCATAGATTTAAAGTAATTGGTAGGAGGTTTAGAGGGGATTTGAGAATAACTATTTGAGGGGAAATTTCTTCGCCGAGAGGGTTGTGGGGGTCTGGAACTCACTGCCTGAAAGGGTGGTAGAGGCAGAAATCCTCACATTTAAAAAGTACTTGGATGTGCACTTGAAATAACTTAACTCACAAGGCTACGCACTAAGAGCTGGAAAGTGGGATCAGGCTGTGTTGGTCGTCGCGGACGCGATTCTATGATAGGATCGACGATGATTGGGAAGCTGTGCTGAAACCCTGAATTTGTGGAGGAGCGAGAAAAACTCCCAAGCGAAACCAACTGTTTGGGGAAACTTGTGCAGGAACGTCGAACAATGAGACAATGCTGCGAAAAGGGAGTGAGATTCAGGGGCGCTGCTGGCTGTCATACCGCGTTGGGACAGGGCTGTCTGTCGGCTCAGAACATGTCCTGTGGGGAAGACGCTTTTCCCCAGGAGCATGTAGGCCCACGGTGGAAGTGAAGGAGGGGGAAGGTGGAGGATGCCAAATGCATGAAGACAGATTTATACAATATTATATTTCTAAATAATCTTTACATTGTAAACTAGTGTGATGATCAGACGCAATCCGGACCACACGCCAGCTGTGCTCAGGCTTCAATTCGGCGGGAATCCAGGTCGTGCTGTGAAACGGCGCCTGCGCAACATTTGAATCCGCGGCGTTCCAGCAGCTCGCGAGACCTTCCGTTGGCCGGGAGGAGGGGGGCGGGGCAGGGCGCTTGAAGCAAGCGACGCCATTGGCTAGCTTTTGATTTGCCTTTCCAGCCTTTCGATTGGTTGCGTCCTTCGAGTTCATGGGCTATGCGATTGGCGGAGAGCAAAGCGATAGGATGTGATTGGTGGCGCGCGGAAGTCCGGGCTGTAGTTTCTTGCGTGTGATTGGCCCGACCCCGTGGGTGGGGCGGGGTTAACGAGAGGCGAGCGCGTGCTGTGTGTGCATTTGTCTCGAGCTTTGGCCGTGCGCTGTGGGAACGGGCCAGAGACACGGATAGTGGGTTGTTGCCGGCGGCCGCCGCACACACACGCCCACCCCGCCGCAGTCATGGACGAGGTATGGCTGGTCTCGCTGTGCCTGACCGTCCTCGCCCTCGTGATCGCCGTCTTCTCGCTGAAGAAGTCCGACGACAAGTCCGAGAGCTCTGCCAAGGGCAAGAAGGAGCGCAGCTCCGAGCCCGTCTACTCCTCCTCGCCACAGCCGACCGCCCGCTGCATGGAACTGACTCTGGAAGATATCGAGAAGTCGCTGGAGAGACTGGGAGCGGTGCTGGGCACCGAGCCGCCCACCGCCACCGCCAAGGGGACGGCTCCCTGGCGGCATGCCCCCGACTCCGACACTCAGGCCTCGCTGTTGGGCCCCGAGGAGCAGCAGCAGTACCGGCGCGTGGGCAGAGTATCTGAACCCCAGGGGTGGGCCGAGGACAGCGACAATGACACCTGGAGTCACGCCGAGCGACAGGTACTGTGCCCGGGGGGACAGCTGGCGGCTCCGGCCGGTTAGCTTCACTTATTCCAGCCCGAATTAAGCAAATTCATTGTTTTATTCCATGGGATTTGGCATCGAATTCCATGTGTGTTTACGCCATGGGATTTGGGTTTGTTGTATATTGTTGTTGGGATTGAATTCTGAGATTCTGTACATCAATGTTATCGGTCAATGGGAAGCCGGAATCAACGGGCTGGTACATTTAGAATCATTTCTGACCACTGGAGTTCCCCTGAAACTATATTTGCTCCACTACTATTTTCAGTGTTCATTACTTGGACCAGTTATAAAAGTTGTTTCCAGTAATGCAGAATAGGGTATACAGCAGGGTAAGAAAAAAATCTGTGGTGTGTTGAGGGCAGAGCCATTGGGTTTACGGTTTCCAGCGAAAAATAGACGAACTCCTATAATTCGATCGTCAAAACTCTGAAAAAATCATGGATACCATGTAATAAAAATGACATTTGACTCATCGGTGGTAATGGGAGAACAGTACTAATATTTCATATTCACATAGCGCACTTGTGATAAAATACATGACAATGTAATATAAGATGAATGAATTGTCTCGCCTCCGTCTAAAATTGTTGAGCTTTGAACAACTGACCATTTGGGGAGTAACCCTGTCAGGACCACTTGTTCATTTAAACAGTTTCACAAAATCATAATTAGATTTTAAAGTTTTTCTTTTGTATTTGTCTGCATGAATTGGGGTAACATAGTAAATCAACATGAGAATGTCAGTATATATTTAATAATTTTGGGCTGGCATGTTGAATGGACTGTGTGACTTCATTCACATGGCGTTCAGTTTTCCTGATGTCATGCAATGCCCAGTTTGAAATCAAAGTAAGTGGAAAGATAGATTGGAAGTCTGTGAAATATTTTGGGAGCAATTCAAGTAAATGTTTACACAATTTATTCCTTGATTAATTTTTGTTACTTTAGTCACTAAGAAAAGTTTGCCAACTTTAAAAATTATTTGCAAATACTGACTTGCACCCCCTGTGTTGCCATTCTACACTTTTCTATTAAGCCACTCTGACATTTAAGAAAGTAATCATATGCTATAAGTGATCACTCCAGAATACTTCAGCCCATGCCAAGACAGGCTGTTCTATTTGCAGCACTTCCCACAAACTTCTCAAACCAAGTTGCTGACTGAGCTTATAAAGGGACTGCTCTATCTGTATGATAATGATTCCTAAAATAAATGTAACGCAGATTCTTAAACTTTTGTCTTAAAACTTAAAAGAAAATTGAACGTGTAAGCCGAATATTACATGCCCCCATGGGGCAGAGTGATAAGAAACATAAGAATTAGGAACAGGAGTAGGCCATCTAGCCCCTCGAGCCTGCTCCGCCATTCAATAAGATCATGGCTGATCTGGCCGTGGACTCAGCTCCACTTACCCGCCCGCTCCCCGTAACCCTTAATTCCCTTATTGGTTAAAAATCTATCTATCTGTGACTTGAATACATTCAATGAGCTAGCCTCAACTGCTTCCTTGGGCAGAGAATTCCACAGATTCACAACCCAATGGGAGAAGAAATTCCTTCTCAACTCGGTTTTAAATTGGTTCCCCTGTATTTTAAGGCTGTGCCCCCTAGTTCTAGACTCCCCAACCAGTGGAAACAACCTCTCCGCCTCTATCTTGTCTATCCCTTTCATTATTTTAAATGTTTCTATAAGATCACCCCTCATCCTTCTGAACCCCAACGAGTAAAGACCCAGTCTACTCAATCTATCATCATAAGGTAACCCCCTCATCTCCGGAATCAGCCTAGTGAATCGTCTCTGTACCCCCTCCAAGCCAGTATATCCTTCCTTAAGTAAGGTGACCAAAACTGCACGCAGTACTCCAGGTGCGGCCTTACCAATACCCTATACAGTTGCAGCAGGACCTCCCTGCTTTTGTACTCCATCCCTCTCGCAATGAAGGCCGACATTCCATTCGCCGTCCCTGATTACCTGCTGCACCTGCAAACTAACTTTTTGAGAAAAAACAAAAAAGGAAAAAAAGGGCCTTGTAAATGTTTGGCGTGTCATCCAGGAGGGTGGCACGGAGTAATGTTTTTGTTTTACAGATAAACTCCAAAAAGAGTTTCAGGACCCCAGGTCCCTCTGAACCTGACTGCCTGCCTCTCTTCCGCGTGTACATCCGCGCCAGGGTGTCCTTGGAGATGGAGCACGCGGTGTCCACCGGTACGCTCGAGGCCTTCCGCGAGAGGTGGGCACCGGAGGGACTGGAGTGCATTGTCACGCCCGGCAACCAAATTTTAATTTGATTTTATGTTTTTAAGTTAATTTGTTTTAATTGCCGGTGCTTTTAGTGTCCCCCTCCCCTTTTATAGGGGGCACGTGGAAAAAAAAATTCAATTCTGTGCAAAAAAAAACACAAAAAAGAAAAAAAGGGCCTTGTAAATGTCTGGTGTGTCATCCAGGTCGGGTGGCACGGTTTAATGTTTTATGTGTTTCAGATAAACTCCAAAAAGAGTTTCAGGACCCCCAGGTCCCTCTGAACCTGACTGCCTGCCTCTCTTCCGCGCGTACATCCGCGCCAGGGTGTCCTTGGAGATGGAGCACGCGGTGTCCACCGGTACGCTCAAGGCCTTCCGCGAGAGGTGGGCACCGGAGGGACTGGAGTGCATCGTCACGCCCAGCAACCAAATTTTAATTTGATTTTATGTTTTTAAGTTAATTTGTTTTAATTGCCGGTGCTTTTAGTGTCCCCCTCCCCTTTTATAGGGGGCACTTGGGGAAAAAAAATTCGATTCTGTGCCCAAAAAAAAAGGCATTGTAAATGTTGGTGTTTCCCCCAGATCGGGGGGCACGGTTTAATGTTTTTCTGTTAACTCCTAAAAGAGTTTCAGGACCCCCAGGTCCCTCTGCACCTCAGCATGTTGTAATTTCTCCCCATTCAAATAATATTCCCTTTTACTGTTTTTTTCCCCAAGGTGGATGACCTCACACTTTCCGACATTGTATTCCATCTGCCAAACCTTAGCCCATTCGCTTAACCTATCCAAACGAAATTAACCTGTCAAAACCAAGATTTTGCCAACATGCTCTTGCCTCTCTTAGCTATGTGGCTGTCTCCTGTCTTCAATTCCAGGTCTGTAAATAGCGTTAGTATTTTGGGTCCCTATAATTTGTTGGGAATTAGAACAAAACCTGGTAACTTTAGACCAGTCAGCTTAACAACAGTGATCGAGCATCTAAAGACAGAAAATATAATTTAAAAAATAGCCAGTATGGATTCAAAAAGGCTAAGTCCTGTTTAACTAACCTGATAGAATTCTTTGAAGATGTAACAGAAAGAGGTGACCTGATAAAGATCTTTAAAATTATAAATGGGTTGAACAGGATAGATGTGAAGAGAATCTTCCACTTGTGGGAGATTCCAAAACTAGGGGCCATAAATAGAAGATAGTTACTAATAAATCCAATAGGGAAATAAAGAGACATTTCTTTACTCAGAGAGTGATTGGAATGTGAAACTCACTACCACAGGAAGTGGTTGAGGCAAATAGCTTGAATGCTTTCAAAAGGAAACTAGATGAGTACACAAGAGAAAGGGGAATATAAACATAGGCAGAAAGGCCGAGATAAGGTAGATGGAATTGGAGGAGAGCCGTGTGCTGGTATAAACACCAGCACAGACTAGTAGGGCCGAATAGCTTGTTTCTGTACTGTATATCCTATGTAATTATTTTGAAGTCTTTGTGCAGCTAAATCTTTGAAGGCCAATGAACCTGATGAGGATAGCCTATTTCATGCTGAAGATAAACTTGTATGACATAAGACATATTTTCTTGAGCTATCAATCCTCAATGAAATAATAAGTGTCTCAAAGTTTGCTTGTGCTTAAGCCAGGCATCTGTATATACTTTAGAGAATACAAAAAGCCTCTGCTGCACCTCAACATTCTGCATCAGTCAAGTTGGTACAAAGTGCTTGTGGCCAAGTTTAAACTCATATTTTTTGCACCCAGACAGTTATTGCCTGGAGCTCTATCCCTGTCTCAAGTTTCCTGAATGTGAATTAGTCCATAGGATGTTCTTTCAGTGCCCCCAGCTAGCACCTGGGCTACATCTGTGGAAGATCTGATCATTACAATCAGAGGGCATGCTCAAGCCCCATTCCAAGATTTTGCACCGACATTATGGTTGTAGTGTAAATGTAGCCTCACTCTCCTGGAGAGTGTACAAGAAATAGCTTGTTGTCTATACAGTCCTGCTCGTTTTTCTGTTGCAACATTTCTCCTCTTTATCGACACAAGTAAAAAGAGAGACTTGCATTTATATAGCGCCTTTCATGACCACCGGACGTCTCAAAATGCTTTACAGCCAATGAAGTACCTTTGGAGTGTACTCACTGTTGTAATGTTGGAAATGCAGCAGCCAATTTACGCACAGCAAACTCCTACAAACAGCAATGTGATAATGACCAGATAATCTATTTTTGTTATTGTATGGTTATTGTTAAGTTAAACTTTACTTTCTGTGTCACTTTACACTCATAGTATGCTGTTATAGATATTCTTGCTGCTCTTACAACTATACTGTGTTGAAACCAAGACTCATCATACTGTCTCTTACTCTAACTCATTCTTTATCGCGACCTCACGAACTGTAGATCTCCTTACCTCAGTCTTGTTTTTCTCCTGCAATTTTAGGTGTTAAAACCCAAGCTTGGTGTCACTCAGTCACTATTTCCTGATTTACTGTATTTTTTGTTACTAGTTTCAGCCTTGGTGGGATGACTCACTCCATGTTCTTTACCTAGGTTTTTATAGTAGGATCAGAAAAATGTTCTTGTGAGCTACGGGTAAATGGTGGGGATATGAAAAATATTTACTTCCTGATGTAGCCCATAGCGGTTCTGTTGATTCTGGGAAGGTGGACAGTTATCAACAATGACTTGCAATGACCTGTGACGAAGGACCATCAACCTGAAACGTTAACTCTGTTTCTCTCTCCACAGATATTGCCTGACCTGCTGAGCATTTCCAGCATTTTCTGTTTTTCTTTCAGATTTCTAGCATCCGCAGTATTTTGCTTTTGCATTTATATATAGTCTCTAATGTAGTAAAATGTCCCAGGATGATTCACAGACAAAAATTGACATCGAGCCAAAGAATGATATAACTGTAGTGCAATCATTTCTGAAAACATCTTTCATTCTAATGCAGTCTTTTAATTTTTTATTTAAAAAATAGGAAAGAGATGGGTACATAGTGGGCTTCAGAGTCCTGGTTTGGCACAACCTGTGTGTTAAAATTGGACTTGCGGTGCTAAATTTAAAGCTGCAGTTGGCTGGGAGTATTGTAACCTAATCAAGGGTTTTTGTTACACCACAAGTCATAACCGCAGAGTTGACCACTTTGCCTAGTCATTGGGAATGTGTTACACCAGTGCAGGTTCCTAGGCAATTGTTCTGATATAGAATCATAGAAATTTATGGTACAGAAGGAGGCCATTCGACCCACCCCGTCTGTGCCAGCCGATAAAGAGCTATCCAACCTAATCTCACTTTCCAGCTCTTGTCCATAACCATGTAGGTTACAACACTTCCAAGTGTATATCCAAGTACTTTTTAAATGTAATGAGCGTTTCTGCCTCTACAACCCTTTCAGGCAGTGAGTTCCAGACCACCACCACCCTCTGGGTGAAAAAAGTTCTCCTCAACCCTTCTCTACTCCTTTTATCAATTACTTTAAATCTTTGCCCCCTGGTTATTAACCCCTCTGCTAAGGGAAATAGATCCTCCCTGTCCACTCTATCTAGCCCCCTCATAATTGTATACACCTCAATCAAGTCTTCCCTCAGCCTCCTCTGTTCCAAAGGAAACAAACCCAGCTTATCCAATCTTTCCTCATAGCTAAAATTTTCCATTTCTGGAAACATCTTCATCAATCTCCTCTGTACCCTCTCCAGTGCACTCACATCTTTCCTGTAATGTGGTGACCAGAACTGTACACAGTACTCTAACTGTAGCCTAACTAGTGTTTTATACAGTTCTAGCATAACCTCCCTGCTCTTGTATTCTGTGCCTCCAAAGGAAAGTATCCTGTATACCTTCTTAACCACCTTATCTACCTGTCCTGTTACATTCAGGGATCTGTGGATGTGCACTCATAAGAACATCAGAAATAGGAGCAGGAGTAGGCTATTTGGCCCCTCGAGCCTGCTCCGCCATTCAATAAGATCATGGCTGATTTGATCTTTGGCTCAGCTGCACTTCCCTGCCCGCTCCCCATAACCCTTCACTCACTTATCGCTCAAAAATCTGTATATCTCCACCTTAAATATATTCAATGACCTAGTCTCCACAGCTCTCTGGGGCAGAGAATTCCACAGATTTACAACCCTCTGAGAGAAGAAATTCCTCCTCATCTCTGTTTTAAATGGGCGACCCCTTATTCTGAAACTATGCCCCCTAGCTCTAGATTCCCCTACGGGGGGAAACATCCTCTCTGCATCTACCTTGTCGAGCCCCCTCAGTATCTTGTATGTTTCAATAAGATCATCTCTCATTCTTCTAAACTCAAAGTGTAGGCCCAACCTACTTAACCTTTCCTCATAAATCAACCCCTAGATCTCCGGAATCACCCTAGTGAATCTTCTCTGAACTGCCTCCAATGCAAGTATATCCTTCCTTAAAAAAGGAGACTAAAACTGTACGCAGTGCTCTAGGTGTGGCCTCACCAATACCCTGTAAAGTTGCAGCAGGACTTCTGTGCTTTTATACTCCATCCCCATTGCAATAAAGGCCAACATTCCATTTGCCTTGATGATTACCTGTTGTACCTGCATAATAACTTTGTGTTTCATGCCCAAGGACCCCCAGGTCCCTCTGTACTGCAACTTTTAAAATTTATCTCCATTTAAATAATAATTTGCTTTTTTATTTTTCCTGCCAAAATGGATAACCTCACACTTTCCTACATTATACGCCATCTGCCAAATGTTTGCCCACTCACTTAGCCTGCCTATATCCCTTTGAACATTTTTTATGTGCTCCTTACAACTTGCTTTCCCACCCATCTTTGTATCATCAGCAAACTTGGCTAATTACACTCGGTCCCTTCATCCAAGTCATTGATATAGATTGTAAATTGTTGAGGCTCCAGCACCGATCCTTGTGGCACCTCACTAGTTACTGTTTGCCAACCGGAAAATTACCCATTTATCCCGACTCTGTTTTCTGTTGGGGGGTTAGCCAATCCGCTATCCAAGCTCAGGGGCTCAATTTTGGCCAAAGCCGTTTTTTGGCGTATTGTCAGAGTTACGCCCATTTTCAAGGCTACAACTGCTCCAAAAATAAATGTGGTAAGTTTCCCCGCTCACCTTTTTAATTGGCGCCACGCAGCCTGTCCTGTAGCCTCGGGATGGGGCCTAATGTCTGCGCTGGATAAAAATGATGTTGCCCCTTCTGCGCAAGCATGGGGGGAAAAAGGCCGTTTTTGACGCGATTCCTATGGGCGCGCATGCGCAGTATAGCTCCTGGTCTGCAATCAGCCATTTTTAAAGAGCCAGTTGTGTGTGAGAACTTTAATTCTCATTGGAAAAATCAGAGCTGCAATACAAGATGCAACGCAGTGCAAGGACCAAGAATTTCTTACAGGATGAAGTGAAGGCACTAGTTACTGTCATTGAGGGTAGAAGGCAGGAGCTGGACACCAATAAAGGTCACATAAAAGTTTCACCCAAAGAAATGAAGAAACACTGGAACCAACTTGCAGAAGGTTACTGTGCAATAGTGACCACCCCGAGGTCTGGAGGCCAGTGCAACAAGAAGTGGCAGGAATGTGGTCAAATAGTTAGTGTAAGTAATATTTTAATTTATTCACTCGAATTGCAATTGTAAATATGACCATCTGTATATGTCCCACCCACCCTCTCTAACAAGTTATATTTTCATCTTTGCAGAGGAAAGTGGCACACAACAAACAAGAAAGAAATCTGAACTGGAGGAGGCCCGCCAAATCTGCACCCACTGACACACTTGGAAAAGAGGGTCGCTGCTTTGATGGGTCCTGCCTGGAGAAGAGCAACCACCACTGCACAAGCTGGGCCCACACTCTAGGGAGAGGGTAAGTCCTTCAAATTCCACAGTCTGGCTTTGCTAAATGTTAAGTACTGCGCGGGCTAGCCATGCTTCGGTTCATGGGGATGTCTCCATCAGCTACGCTTCGGTTGATGCAATGTGCCATCATTCATCGTGGTCCTTCAGATCAGCCTGCTGCCTGCGCTGTGTGAGCCTACTCATGCCATCTACCTTGCCCCCTCCTCTGCTGCTAACCATTTGTCTGTTCGGTTATATTTTGCAGAAATTGAGGTCAACCCTGATGATGCAGAAGAAGTTTCAGATGAGGACGAGCCTGTAGAGGAAAACACCTTCCAATCCCACCTTCCTGAACAAGAGCATGAGGGGAATGGATAGATGAAGTCCCCACTGTTAAACTCACTTTGGAGGAGGTGCAGGTGCTGCCCATTGAGGTGCTAGCCCCTTCCCTGAGTAGTGGTTTGAGTGTTGGTGGGACATTCCATGGTTTCTCACTGTCCGAGGCTGGGGATTCCAATGGATTGTAGCAAGGCACACCCAGGGCCCCATCGTCCGAGGCTGTGGGTCCCAGTGGGGTGCAGCAAGCCACATCCAGGATGAGGATGGGAAGGAGAGCTCAACAACACTCTCCTGAGGTGCAGGATCTAACAGATGTGGTTCAGATGATGGCAATGAGTGCGGAGAGCATTGACCTTACCTGATCACTCCTGGACACCATCATTGGGGTCGGTGATGAGGTATCGGGATTGTCGGGAGAAGTAAAAACACTCTCACGAGAAATGGGAACTCTGTCCGGAACATTAGGGAGGGAATATCTCAGTCAGCAGAAACAATGTGCATATGAGGGAGGGAATGTTGCAGGTAGTTGACACACTTTTGCTCAACATGAGGGAGGGCATGTCACAGGAAGGTGAGACACTGTCAGCGAGCATGAGGGAGGGAATGTTGAAGTTAGCTGCTGCAATAAGGGAATACGCGAGACCCCACGCCCATTGACAGAATCAACTGCCACTCCCACTCCAATCCCCAGACCAGCCTCTGAAGAGGCCTAAACCAGGCCTTCCACATTACCGGCTGTTCCCCCCTGCAATCAAGAAGTGTGCATTACCCGAGATGTTCAAAAGAATAAGTTTGGTATCAACCCAAGAAACGCTGCGCCACCGCCTGTAGGCAGGGTGGTGGAGTCCCCAAGACCAAGCACAGCGGGCGGTCTTAGAATAAGGTGGAGGAGAGATGGGTACAGCCTTTCTTTGCTGCTGCTGCTGTTGTTGTTATTATTGTTGTAACTGTTCTCAAATTAAAAGTTTTTTGTAAGTTATGTAAATTTACAAGTTTAAAAGTTAGTAAGTGATCTTAAGTGAAAACTTTAAAGTTTGATACAAGAATATGTTTATTAAAGTTAAGTTAAGTACAAACAAATGTTTGTTAAACTTTTGAATAAAATTTATTTTAAATTATAACTGAATCATTTACATTATTTGTTCCATTATTAACACAACTTTTGGAACTCAAGCAGAATCATTTACATTATTTGTTCCATTAACACAACACAACATTACGGAACAGCTCCAAACAGTAAACATGGTCCATTTGGAATAGTTGCCATTGAGCTTTCAGGCAGAAAAGCGATCATGGATGAGCTGCTGGCGCAAGGCTCGAGCAGTTGTTAAAGGGGCACGACGGCCCGCCCTCCTCCGCCATCGTGCTCCGGGTTCAGGTAGTTGCATGGCTTCCTCGTCGTCGTCCTCGTCATCTACATCTTCCACATCATTATCATCAGCCACTCTCGCCTCAGGTGGGTCTTCCAGCTGCTGCTGCCTCATGATGGCTAAGTTATGCAGCATGCAGCACACAACAGTGAACTGACTGACAATCTCAGGAGAGTATTGCAAGTAGCCTCCGGAATGGTCCAGGCATCGGAAACGCTGTTTCAAGATGCCAATGGTTCTCTTATTGTGCTGCGCGTCATGAGCCAGGTGGCGAGACCGTACCCTTTGTCTCCCAATAGCCAGCTCTGCCCTTCTGGCTGTTGCTGAAACATGGCAGATACAATGCATCATGGGTGCTCCCAGGGTATCTTGCATCAACTGGCATGATGCGATGCATGTCCTCACACACAAGCTGCACATTAATGGAGTGGAAGCCTTTTCTGTTCCTGTACTCCTCGGAATCCTCCAAAGGTGCTCGCAAGGCGATATGGGTACAATCAATGCAGCCCTATACGTTTGGGAAGCCAGCAATCCTGGAGATGCCCTGAGCCCTGTCTCACATTGCCTGGACGGTCATGGGGAACTTCATGTAGTCATTCCTCCGGGCATATGGTGCAGCAGTCACCTGCCGAAAGCAGACATGTGTTGCATGTTGAGAAATGGCGCACACATCCTCAGTTGTAGCTTGGAACGATCCAGATGCATAGAATGAAAGTGCAGCTGTAACCTTCACTTCACTTCAACTGACAAAGCAGTCCTCCTGATGCTTCTAGGTTGCAGGTCTGCTTTTACTAACTCTCAGATCTCAGTTATAACTTCTTTGCGGAAACGTAGCCTTCTGACACAGTCAGCATCACTCAGGTGCAGGTACGAACGCCTGTCTCGATATACCCGATGTGGGTAAGGCCTCCTGCCCAGCACCCTACAGGCTCTGATGCTCCTCATGCGATGACGTCGAATTAATTGTCTCCTCTACAGCACCATCATGCAAAAAGCTTCCACAAGGTATGGCATTGTCAGCATTGCCCCCATGCTTAAATTTTACCTTTGCAAGAAGTTCAAAATGGCAGACAGGCAGGACAAGGTTCTTTGTTCTCTCTCCCCACAAGGTCTGTATTGACCACACCCAGGTCTGAGCAGGCAGTGATCGGGAACCCCCTCCAGGCTACATTTGATGTGTAGGCAGGCTTCTGATGCCTTCCACAGCCCCCCACCCACCGGGCTTGATTTGATAGGTAGTGCAGGCTTCTGATGCCTTCCACAGCCCCCCCAACTGTTGCAGCCAAACCCCTGTGTCCAGGCACGGGACTGATTCTGCCAGCCGGTGCTCCAATCCTCGAGCCCTGTTTGCAGACGTATGGTGGTGGCGTGTCAGTTGAAAAAAAAAATGAAAACTTACAAAATTCCATCAAACTTCCATTTACTGTGTTACAGGGGGGAAAAAAACAATGAATCTTTATTTATGTATATTTAAGTGTTTATGACTCCAAAACTTCGCTGAAAAACAATGGCGTCTTTCTACGCTGATTTTTCAATGCGCGCTGGTTTTTCCTAACTCACCAGAAGGTTTTTCGGGAGTGGTGACACACGCCGACCTAGGAGACGTTTTTTGGGGGCAAATTTACATAATTGACAAACTGGTGCAGACCTCATGTTACGCCCCCTATGACACAAAAAAAAACCTTAAAAAATCGTAACTGGCGCACATTGCTTGGGGAAAGTTACATTTTTTAACTTGCGCAATAAAAAACGGCACCGATCACTGGGAAAAATTGAGCCCAATATATTACCTGCAAATCCGTGAGCTTTTATCTTGTGCAGTAACTGCTTATCTGGTACCTTATCGAATGCCTTCTGGAAATCCAAATACACCACATGCACTGATTCCCCCTTATCCACCCTGCTCATTACATCCTCAGAGAACTCCAGCAAATTTGTCAAACAATGATTTCCTTTTTATAAAACCATGCTGACTCTGCTTGACTGTATTATGCTTTTCCAAATGCCCCGCTTCTGCTTCCTTAATAATGGACTCCAGCATTTTCCCAACGACAGATGTTAGGCTAACTGGTCTATAGTTTCCTGCTTTCTGTCTGCCTCCTTTTTTTAAATAGGGGCGTTACATGTGCGGTTTTCCAATCCGCTGGGACCTCCCCAGAATCCAGAGAATTTTGGTAGATTACAACCAATTCATCCACTATCTCTGCAGCCACTTTTAAGACCCTATGATGCAAGCCATCGGGTCTAGGGTCCACCTTTAGTCTCATTATTTTACCGATTTTCTTTAGTGATTGTTTTAAGTATCTCCCTCCCTATAGCCCCTTGATTATCCACTAATGGGATGTATTTAGTGTCTTCTACCCGTGAAGACCGATACAAAATATTTGTTCAACGTCTGTCATTTCCCTGTTCCCCATTATTAATTTTCCAGTCTCGCCCTCTAAGTGACCAACATTTACTTTAGCCACTCTCTTCCTTTTTATATAACTGTAGAAACTACTACTATCTGTTTTTATATTTTTTGCTAGTTTACTCTCATAATCTATCTTCCCTCTCTATGTTTTTTAGTCATCCTTTGCTGTTTTTTAAAAAGTTTTCCAATCCTCTGGCCTCCCACTAATCTTGGCCACTTTGTATGCCTTTGTTTTCAATTTGATACCAACCCTTATTTCCTTAGTTAGCCACAGATGGTTCTCCCTTCTCTTAAAGTATTTCCTTCTCACTGGAATATATTTTTGTTGTGAGTTATGAACTATCTCCTTAAATGTCTGCCACTGCTCATCAACCATCTTACACTTTTCCCAGTCCACTTTAGCCAACTCTGCCTTCATACCTTTATAGTCTCCTTTATTTAAGCTCAGGACACTGGTTTGAGATCCAACTTTCTCACCCTCCAACTGAATTTGAAATTCAACCATGTTATGATCATTCTTTCCTAGAGGATTCTTTACTAGGATATCATTTATTAATCCTGTCTCATTACACAGTACCAGATCTAAGATAGCCTGCTCTCTGGTTGGTTCTGCAATGTACTGTTAAAGGAAACCACCCCAGATACACTCTATGAACTCTTCCTCAAGGCTACCATGGCCAATTTGATTTCTCCAATCAACATGAAGATTAAAATCGCCCATGATTATTGCCGTTCCTTTTTTACAAGCCTCCATTATTTCTTGACTTATACTCCGTCCAACAGTGTAGCTACTGTTAGGGGACCTATAGACTGCGCCCACCGGTGACTTCTTCCACTTATTATTTCTTATCTCCACCCAAACTGATTCTACATCTTGATCTTCTGAGCCAATATCATTTCTCACTACTGCACTGATCTCATCCTTTATTAACAGAGCTACCCCACCTCGTTTTCCTTTCTGTCTCTCCTTCCGAATTATCAAATATTCCTGAATATTCAGTTCCCAGCTTTGGTCACCTTGCAACCACGTCTCTGTAATGGCTATCAGATCATACCCATTATACCAAGGTCCCTCTGTTCCTCTACACTTCAGTGTCCTACCTATTAAGTATTCCCTTGCCTTGTTAGCCCTCTCCAAATGCATTACCTCACACTTCTCCAAATTGAATTCCATTTGCCACTTTTCTGCCCACTTGACCAGTCCATTGATATCTTCCTGCAGTATACAGCTTTCTTTCTCACTATCAACCACATGGCCAATTTTTATATCATCTGCAAACTTCCTAATCATGGCCTCCACATTGGTCTAAATCATTGTATACCACGAGAAACAAGGGACTTACTACTGAGCCCTGTGGAACCCCACTGGAAACAGCTTTCCAGTCACAAAAACATCTGTCGACCATTATCCTTTGCTTCCTGCCACTGAGGCAATTTTGGATCCAACTTGCAACTTCTTCCGTCTCCACACACAAGCTTCCTTTTTGGTCTGTAATGGGCCCTACTCTTTAGTTATCCACTTGCTCCATATGTATTTATAAAACATCATTGAATTTTCCTTCATGCCTATATTTTTTCATGCCTTCTCTTTGCTTTCCTAATTTCCTTTTATTTCACCCCTGCACTTTCTATACTCCTCTAAGCTGTAGTATCGAGCTTTCGGTGTCTAACACAAGCTTCCCTTTTTTACCTTATCCTACCCTGCATGCCCCTTGACATCCAGCTCTAGATTAGAACCCTCACTATCTCCTCCTTGAAAGCCTCCCACTGCTCTGACACTGATTTAATTTCAAGTAGTTGTTTCCAGTCCACTGTTGCTAAATCACATCTTAGCTTAGTAAAATAGGCCTTTCCCCAATGCTCTCCCACTGATTCTCCTTCCACCTGTCCAGCTTCATTCCCTAAAACTAAGTCCAGAACCGCTTCCTCTCTTGGGCTTGCTGACTAAAAGTTCTCCTGAATGCCTTTGAAGAGTTCTGCACCCTCTGTACCTTTTACACTGATTCTATCCCAGTTAATATTGGGGTAGTTGAAATCCTCTACTATTACTGCCCTACTGTTTTTGCAGTTCTCAGAAATTTACCTGTATATTTGCATTTCTATCTCTCTCTAATTATTTGGGGGGGTCTGTAGTACACTCCCAGCATTGCCTGTTTTTGTTCTTCAGTTCAACCCATATGGCCTCATTTGATCCTTCTAACATATCATCCCTCCTCACAGATGTAATTGTTTTTTTTAACCAATATTGTAAACCTCCCCCCTCCTTTTTTATCCCCCCACTATCTCGTCTGAAAATCCTATAACCAGGAATGTTGAGCTGCCATTCCTGCCCTTCTTTCAGCCATGTTTCAGTAATAGCTATGATATCATACTTCCACATGTCTATATTTGCCCTCAGCTCATCTGCCTTATTCATTAGACTCCTTGCATTGAAGGGATGGAGTACAAAAGCAGGGAGGTCCTGCTCCAACTGTATAGGGTATTGGTGAGGCCGCACCTGGAGTACTGCGTGCAGTTTTGGTCACCTTACTTAAGGAAGGATATACTAGCTTTGGAGGGGGTACAGAGACGATTCACTGGGCTGATTCCGGAGATGAGGGGGTTACCTTATGATGATAGATTGAGTAGACTGGGTCTTTACTTGTTGGAGTTCAGAAGGATGAGGGGTGATCTTATAGAAACATTTAAAATAATGAAAGGGATAGATAAGATAGAGGCAGAGAGGTTGTTTCCACTGGTCGGGGAGACTAGAACTAGGGGGTACAGCCTCAAAATACGGGGGAGCCAATTTAAAACCGAGTTGAGAAGGAATTTCTTCTCCCAGAGGGTTGTGAATCTGTGGAATTCTCTGCCCAAGGAAGCAGTTGAGGCTAGCTCATTGAATGTATTCAAGTCGCAGATAGATAGATTTTTAACCAATAAGGGAATTAAGGGTTATGGGGAGCGGGCGGGTAAGTGGAGCCGAGTCCACGGCCAGATCAGCCATAATTTTGTTGAATGGCGGAGTAGGCTCGAGGGGCTAGATGGCCTACTCCTGTTCCTAATTCTTATGTTCTTATGTTCTTATATACCATTAAGCACTGCCAAACCCCTTTGTTGTCGATAGTTCAGTTCAGCAAATAACTTTTTTGTCACTACACTTCATTCACTTATCAATAATTCAGAGAAAAACATTAATAAAACTTTCAAATCCCATTTTTAACTATGGTATAAGAATGTTTCAAAATATCACCATTTTCTGCATTTATTTGCTGTACTTTGCGAGTAGAAGTTGGGTACTTGATACAGAAGCTGGAGCTGTAAATATAATAACGTTAAATCTTTGCAGCCTCCTTTTGTTGAATCTGTGATTACAGTTTCTCCTTTTGCAGTGTACATTGATATTTATTTTTACATTTGTGATGCATGTCTTAATGAATTCATGCTCCCAGTGTGGAGATTTAACACTGAGTGCATATCAGGCATTTGAGCACAGTGGTCAGTGGGTCTTGCTAGATTTTCCATCCGAAATGGATATCAAAATGCAGAATTGGAAGATTAATCTGTCCACAATGGGTGTCTGTTTACTACCTGTGTAGGCTGAGATAAACATAATTTACACAGCTCCATGCATTTTTGAATGGAGTTATCTTCCAGTATGCTGATAGTTTTCAATTAGAATTATAGACATTTTGGTACCTATTTTTATTTCTGCATCAACCTACCAGTTTCCATTTCCAAGATTTTTCCCATACTCTTTATTTTTCTTCAAGTGGTTTAATTGAATTATTCTATTGCTCATTTTATGAAGTTTGCTGTCATAAAAAGTCAGTGCTTGACTGACTCATTCACTGGAAGGTATCTGATCTCTGCGCAGGAGACTTTGGAGATGAGTTTTTGGGCTAGATTTTCAACAGGTTTGCGACCGGTTTTTCGCCTGGGCGAAGTACAAAAACGACTTGTTTTGGCGCTAAACGAGTTGCACATTTTGCGCCCAGGCGGAAATTTCGACAGTGATTTTGTGGCGGCGCTAAAATTTAGTGCCCGCCCGATGTTTTCACCATTTTGATGATGTCAATCGGCGTGCAATGCTGCACTATCACCGATTTACCGTCCGCCCGGGAACCCGGCAGAAAAAAATCAGTCGAACCCAAGATGCACTCAGCGCCATCTTGAAAAGGGAGCAGAAATTCAGTGCATAAAAGGATTTGAAGAAGGCTGCACTTTACATAGTGAAGTTTTATTTGAGTTTATAGTTCGTTTTAAAGGCTATTTAAGGAAAAAAAATTTTAAATGGGGGCTATACTATGTCGGCCATTATTCCTGACTGCTTTTTCTATACAGCGTCGAGCTGGAAGAAGGATTATTGATGATCATTTTGTGCATAATGGAAGAGGTTGCAGACATATGGGGAGGAGGCCTTACCCCCCATGTCTACAGGCAACAGCACTCATACCTGCAGCTCTCTGAGGCATAGTGCATTCGAAGGCTGCGCTTCCAAAAAGAGGTGGTCACAGAGATATGCCAGCTCATAAAGGCAGACCTACAGCCTACCAACGGCAACAAGACTACACTGATCGTCAAGATGAGGGTGACTGCGGCACTTGCCCTCTATGCCTCCACTCCTTTCAAGCATCAGCAGGGACATATGCTCCATCTCGCAGGACGCTACACATTGTTGAATTTGCCAGGTGACTACTGAACTGTACGCATGCAGGATGGACTTCATAAACATCCCAATGACCAAGGAGGCACAGAATGAGAGAGCTATAGGTTTTGGACGAATTGCTGGCTTCTCCAAGGTTCAGGGCACCATTGACTCTATGCACGTTGCCCTGCGAAGCACCTTTACTCAATCCAGAGGTTTACCGAAACCTAAGGGGATTTAATTCCATGAATGTACAGATTGCTATCATAATCAGCGCATCATGGCAGTCAATGCCCAATATCCAGGGAGCATCCATGATGCTTTCATCTTGCATGGGAGAAGTGTCTCATGCTTGTTCGAGCGTCAACCACAAGGCCCGAACTGGATGTTGGGGGACAAAGGTTATGGCCTTGCCCCCTGGCTCATGACTCCCCTCCGGAACCCTCAGACAGAAGCCGAGCATCGCTGTAATGAGAGCCATATAGCCACATGCAACATTGTCGAACAGACAATTGGAGTGCTCAAGCAGCACTTCCGATGCCTGGACCACTCTGGAGGCTACCTGCAATACTCCCCTCAGCAGGTCTCTGAGTTCATTATGGTGTGCTACATGTTACACAACATAGCCATCATGAGGAGGCAGGATTTGCCAATGGGAACTGCAGGACCACCTCAGGAGAGAGGGGAGGAGGGCGAAGAACCCTTGCCACCACCATCACAGGGGAGGCCTCGTGCAGCTTTCGCCAATGCAAAAGCCTTGCGTCAGCAGCTCATAATTGAACGCTTTGCTTGAAGAGTGAATGGCATGTTTGACTGTTGCCTGGCCATTCTATCCCACCATGTTGACTATTCCCACTCTTATTCTTGAAATGAGACACTACTCAGGAATGGTTAAGGTGAACAAAATAATTTAATAACCATTGTAAACATGTCAAACATAATTTTGAAACTTAAATAAAATTTGAACTTGAACAGAATTTGTAAACTTTTTAAACTTTTATAAAATAACAGATCAACAAATAACAACAACAACCCTTGCACCGAACATCTTTTACCCCTGGCTCCTCTCCCCGTGCCCCCCTCCCTCGCATGCCCCTACCCAAGTTGGCACTAAGAGTTCGTGAAGCGAAGAGACGCCACTGGAGAAGCTCGAGGAATGGAAGGCCCAGCTTCTGAGTGCGAGCCTCTTGCTCGGCGTCGTCACTCACAGGTAATGTGGGTCTGGGTATGACGCTGGGGACTGCAGTGTCACAGATGGAGGCCATCAATTGCGTGTGGGCATTGACAGCCTCGCAGGTTTCTTGGCTCGCACGGACAATATGCTATCCGACCTCCGTCATGTTCGCCAATAGTATCGCAGTGCTTGCGGGAATCCTACCCAATACCTCTAGGAGCTGTCGGATGAGCTGGATGCTCTCCTTGGACAGTCCCACCATGTTCAGTTGTTCGTTCACCTGTCTGTCAGCAGACCGGCTTTGCCGATTTCCCCCACCAGAGAGACGGCATACGGAATTCAACCTCGGGAGTACGTTACTGCACACCACTAGTACTCGGGGCCTCGGATGCTTGAAAGGCCGAGAATGTTTCATCCTTGGATGAGGTGCTGTCCGGAGGGAAAAGAGGTGTTGAGTTCATCTGCCCCCACCCCTCCCTCATGACGGCCTGAGGTGGAGGCTTCCATTGAAGGATTTGGCGCATGCGAAAACCCATTTGGAAATAGAAAACAATGAGTAGTTAGCAGCAGGGTAGGGGGCAGGGTGACATGAGTAAGGGCACATAGCACAGGCTCATTTGAAGGACCGCTGCTACTCCATTATATGTAGTCCAGAGACACAACATCACATTGCCCAACCCTAGTCCACAGTCACTACATCACATTGCCCCAACCCACTGGAGTGTGCAGGACTTACCTTCACTATCGAATGGGGGGGGTCAGCTCCCCCATGGGCAGTTGCCCTCCCTGAGGCATCTATCAGACCAGCCACTCTTTCGTCGATGTCTGTCCAAGGCATGCTTCGGGGTGGACCACCTGTCCACCGCTGCTCCCGGCGGTTGTGGGACATCTTTTCCTGCAAAGATGACAATGGGAATGGTTACCAGAGGACCCTTCTACTCTTGTGACATGCGCAGATAACCACCAAAGCATTTATACTATATTGTGTGCATTTAATACAGTCCTCTGTTTAATGGCCCTGGAAGTTGCACGTGGTTCATGAGGAAGACATCGAAGTGCAGAAACATCTTTTAAGATCTCAGAAAGCAATCTTAATATAGGTAGAGCATCCAAAATCTGGAAATCTCAGGACAGAGTTCGTTTCCGGATTTCGGGTATTTCCGGATTTCGGAATGTCTTTCCGACGTCCCGAATCTGGAAACACCTAGGCTGAGGTAAGGGTGAGGTGGGGGGAGGGGTCGGCGGGACTTAGTTGGGCCTGTCGAGCGGGAGGAGGTCGGGCGGCGGGTCCAGATTTTGGTACGTTTTCCGTATTCCGGACAACCCCCGCCACGGATCGGAACATTCCGGAACACCAGAATTCGAATGCTCAACCTGTAATGTGTAAAGATCATTCATGGCAAATAAGGTGTAACACTAAGCCTACTATACCAACAGCACGAGAACAAATAGTGTCAGATTTATAATTTAAGTAATGAAGGAGTGCATCAATAAAAATATTACTTACTCTAACGACCCTGCAAAGGTCATTAAACCTCTTGCGGCACTGTGTGTGGGTCCTTCGGATGACATCAATATAGGAGACCTCCTCAAATATGCTGCTCCAAATTCTGTGAAAAACCGCTGGGAGGAGTTTACTTGCACCCCTCCTGTTTAATTCTGCCCATCTCCTTTCACTGGCAGTGACAAGGGCCTAATTTGCCTCACTGCTGAACCTTTTGGCTCTCTGCCTGCTCCCATCTCCTTCCATCGTGAATTAAATCTAAAAATGGCTGATTCAGCCCTGGGTGTGCTGCGCATGCGTGGGCGCTCCCTGACAGCTGACCAGAAGCGCGGGAGAAGAAAAAATATTGCAGCTGTGGTGTTCAAATTCAGTTGTGCAATGCTGGATTTATTGCGAACGTTCTTGACCGTTTGGCAAATTTTGCGACTTCTGGCGGTAATGATAACCCACCGGTAAAAAATTATTTGCCATGATTATCACCCGAAAACGGGCAAAATTGCTAAAACCTGAAATTTGAGCCCTATGCCTCCACTTTACAAGTTGCCCACCCAAACTCGAGGGTCTGGTTCTCGAGTAATAGGAACAAAGGAACAGGCATAGGTCATTTAGCACCTCGAGTCTGTTCCGCCATTCAATGAGATCATGGTTGATTTGTGACCTAACTCCATATACCCGCCTTTGCCCCATGTCCCTTAATACCTTTGGTTAGCAGAAATCTATCAAAAATCGGATTTAAAATTAACAATTGACCCAGCATCATCTTCTGTTTGTGGAAGAGTTCTTTGCGTGTAGAAGTGTTTCCTAACTTCTCTCCTGAAAGGCGTGGCTTTAATTTTTAGGCTATGTTCCCAGTCCTAGATTCCCCAACCAGTGGAAATAATTTACCTCTATAAAGAAAAAAAGAAAGACTTGTATTTATATAGCACCTTTCATGACCAATGATCCCAAAGTGTTTTACAGCCAATTAAGCACTTTTTGAAGTGTAGTCACTGTTGTAATGTAGGAAACACGGCAGCTAACTTGCGCACAGCAAACTCCCACAAACAGCAATGTGATCATGACCAGATAATCTGTTTGTGATAAATATTGGCCAGGACACTGGGGATAACTCCTTGCTCTTCTTCAAAATAGTGCCATGGGATCTTTTAGGTTTGAGATTGCAGATGGCGCCTCAGTTTAACGTCTCATCTGAAAGACGGCACCTCCGACAATGCAGCACTCCCTCAGTACTGCACCGATGTCAGCCTATCTACCCTATCAGTTCCCTTAATATCTCTAATATCTTGAAAACTTCGATCAAATTACCCGTAATCTTCTAAATTCCAGGGAATACAACCCTATTTGTGTAATCTCTTCTCGTAATTTAACCCTTGGAGTCCAGATATAATTCTAGTAAATCTACTCTGCACTCCCTCCACAGCCAATATATCCTTCCTATAATGTGGTGCCCAGAACTGCTGACAGTATTCCAGATGTGGTCTAACTAGAGCTTTGTCCAGCTGCAGCATAACTTTACCCACTTTTATTCTAGTCCTCTAGATATAAAGGCCACATTCCATTAGCCTTTTTGATTATTTTTTTGTACCGGTCCATGACATTTTAATGATCTATGTACATGGACCCCAAGTCTCTTTGGACCTCCACTGCTTCCAGCTTTTCACCATTTAGAAAGTATTCTGAGCTATCATTTTTAGGTCCAAAGTCGATGATCTCACACTTAACTGTATTGAAATTAATTTACCACCGTTTTGCCCATTCACTTAATCTATTAATATCTCTTTGTAATTTATACTTCCATCTACACTGCTTGCAATGTTTAGAATCTGTGTCATCGGCAAACTTGGATATGTTGCTCTCTATCCCATCATCTAAGTCGTTAATAAATACGGTGAATAGTTGTGGGATACCACTAGTCACATCCTGCCAATTAGAGTACTTGTCAATTATCCCTACTCTCTGTCTTCTGCCGATCAGCCAATCTCCAAATCAGGTCAATAATTTGCCCTCAATTCCAACTTTAGCTAACAGTCTCTTAAGAGGGACTTTATCAAATGCCTTCTGGAAGTACTAATAAATAACATTGATAGACATTCCCCAGTCCACTACGTTAGTCACCTTTTCAAAAAATTCAATCGGGTTCGTCAGGCATGATTTATCCGTTACAAATCCATGCTGGCTCTTTGATCAGCTGAACACATTCAAGGTGTTCAGTCACTCCATCCTTAATTATAGACTCTCGTAATTTCCTGACAACAGATATTAGGCTAATCAGTCTATAATTTTCTGGTTTCCCCCTCTCGCCTTTCTTAAATAGCGGAGTAACATGTGCAATTTTCCAATCTAAAGGAACGGTTCCTGAATCGAGAGAACGTTGGAAGGATTAGAGTATCTGCAATGTTCTCACATACTTCCTTATTTGCACTAAAGCCCTGTTGTAACAGTGTCCCTCTGGGCACATAGCAGGACTGGCTTAAGTAATGTAGGAGAGAGAACACAGACAGTTTATTCAAACACGGAGTAGACTCCCCAATAGTCTTACCAGTCACAATAAACAACACTCCCAGTCCCAAGCTACCCCAACACAATCTACTTGCATCAAAAGCACCACTGAGTGTGGGTTATTACAATATAGAACCAACGATTAAACCTGTCTCTTCTGCTAAATGCTTGCCTTTTCTTCCTTCTGCAGCGCGTCTTGGTTATGCTCAACCTATTTGCTTCCTCATGTCCCTTTAGAATACCTGTGTGTGTGTGGAATCTGTTACTGTGGTGACTTCTATGGAGATCAAAGATGCCCAAGTTTCCTAGATTTAGAGTTGCTATATTGATTTTAGATGGAAATACTGGACATTCTTCTCCTCTTCCCCAGTCACCTGATTCTCATGCCTGTGGATGTGCTTTTTATAACTTTGCTCAAGTGATCAGCCGGTCATTGTACTCAAGTAAGTGTAGAAACAGTAAGGAATCTTCCACTGTCATGGCAATGACTCTCTCATGCTGGGTTATCCATTTTGTTTACACTGCCAATAACGTGATTATGCTATAGTATATAGAATTGCTTGGGATAAAAAAAATCATTATGTATAGAGAAGATGTGAGGATTAGGATCAACACTTGAGAAAAATGTCACTGAACTTTAAAAATGTAGCTTAATCTGATTACAGGACAGGGTTGTTGCAGTTAAGGCTCTGCCATTGCCGAAACCTGAGCTAGTAAAGCAGCTCCTTGCCACAGAAGACTGGGAATTTGAAGATGAGGAGGAAATTGGTGCACTTCAATGTGAGGGAGCAGACAAGCAGTATTATCAGCTCTACTGGGACGAAGAAAGCTTGCCTGACAGATCGAACAAGTCAGTTGTAGAAAGAGCAGATTTAAATAGGAGGAAGGTAAACCATGACAGAGTAAGTAAGATAGTCACTGGAACAAATAGAAATGTGAGACATAGTTAGATCGGTAGACAAGAAATGAAATGCACAAGGAATGCAATTTTACATTTGCAGCAGCTTTAAGGATCTGTTCAGATTGGAGTTGAATTTCTTGCAAAGTTGCTGACTCTGCCACCATTGGCATCTTTTGCAAGCTGTCCTAGCTCACCAAATGGAAGAAAAACTAGTTTAGATCACTAGGAACCCAATCTGGAACAGCTAAGCTTACTTCAGAGCCAGTTTGAATGCTTTCAAATTTTCCCCAATGTCGCTCTGTTTTAGATATGGATCATTTTTAAAGCTCAGTAGAAAAGTTCCGTTAGGATTTGTAATGGGAAGGAAGTTAACGTTCTATGTACAACGGGCATGAATTACATTTTTTCTCCAAACATTAGGTAGTACAGGTATAACAGGATGAAACTGGAAGAAACAGTATTGAGGACAGATGGTTTATGAATCTTACAATTGGCGATGTTAGAAATATTTCCTGAAATTGTACTGGGGGCACCCGCAGACCACTCCCTTAGCTTAATCCGTGCTTCAACAACCCTGCTGCAGTAAATGGCCAATTCTACAGTTCACCATATGCATTCAAGGGGCAGTGTTCCAATAAATGACGCAGACAGGAGAGGTGGTGTTTAAAACATTGCTTTTGATATTCTGTATTGACTTTTATGAATTTTTAAGCACAAAAGCAAGCCATTTGACCCATTGTGTAGATGTAAAATCTTGTATTCTAAGCAATTATTCATGATCTTGAAGAGACTAGACTCTGCCTTGAGGTAGGCCATCCTTCTCCTAGTCTCCAGATCTGCAAAGCTCTTGATCAGACTGATTCAGATGCAGAAGCTGTCTTTATTTCTGCTGCCTGCCAAACGCATCTATTATAGAACATTACTGACTTGACACTGGCTTTGCAGAACTTTAACAACAGTGGCTGGAGGATCAAGCTTTCCAACAGATTCCCCAACTTCTCTGTATTGCTTATACATTCAACCAAATAATTTGCAATTATACAGATGGGTGAATAACAACATTCAGAGGAAGAATTTCCACAATCGTTCTCCAATCCCCTGCTGTCATTTCAGCGGTAGATCGCCGGAAACGGCCGTTTCTCCAGGGTTTCCACTGATCTCCCACCGAAGTTGCAGCAGACGATCGGGAGAACTTCCGTGCACATTGCTGCCGTTAATCTTTCTTCTTACTGACCTGATCCTCTTTTACTGAGTAAAATACCATTTGTCTACTTACAGATCAAATCTGTTTCACTCCTCGAGTAATGTGCCTTTCTTTCAGATAGGGTGTCACCAGCAAAGGACGTCACTTTGATGCCTCCATTAGGTTGTTGATGAAGACAGCAAGCAGAATGCGTCAGGTTACTCTTACTGAGTAATCATTATGACTCAACATCTATATCCACTGTGAAACGTATCTGTCCCATGAACTAGTGAAGAATATGGAAAGTGCAAAAGTTACTGCTGGACTTCATGCTGGACATTAAATCACTCCATTTATCAGGATGGGAGTGTTGGAAGATAACCAGATGATCAGTTCTGCCATCAAACCAAACTGATGACCAGATAATAATAGAATTTTTTCCTGCCTCTTGGCCATGTAGAGGAAAGTTTTCTTGAAACGGATTTTCTTTGTTGTTTTTAGAAGGCTTCTTTGAATCATATAGACACCACCATGGGGTATTGGCCCTACACAAGTAGGGCGTACTGCCTTCATTCAGCCCTGCCTTGACCACCAGCTGATGCCATCCGCCAGTTCTAAAATCTGCACTAAATGTCATGGATCCTTACTTGTTAACTTTTCAAAGTGCTAAGCCAGCTCTAAACTTAGTTCAAGCACTCAATGTGACTGATTCATTCTCTGGATGGCGGACCTGCCTGCAAGGATGTCGAAATTTGATTCCTCCAACAGAAGACTAGACCCCTTGACACAGCAGCTATGCCATTTCAGATAGATTACATTACATAGGATATACAGCACAGAAACCGGCCATTCAGCCCAACCAGTCCATGCCGGCATTTATGCTCCACTCGAGCCTCCTCCTGTCTTTCCTCATCTAAATCAATCAGCATAACCCTCTATTCCCTTCTCCCTCATATGCTTGTCTAGCCCCCCTTAAATGTATAGAAACATAGAAAATAGGTGCAGGAGTAGGCCATTCGGCCCTTCTAGCCTGCACCGCCATTCAATGAGTTCATGGCTGAACATACAACTTCAGTACCCCATTCCTGCTTTCTCATCATACCCCTTGATCCCCTTAGTAGTAAGGACTACATCTAACTCTTTTTTGAATATATTTAGTGAATTGGCCTCAACAACTTTCTGTGGTAGAGAATTCCACAGGTTCACCACTCTCTGGGTGAAGAAGTTCCTCCTCATCTCGGTCCTAAATGGCTTACCCCTTATCCTTAGACTGTGACCCCTGGTTCTGGACTTCCCCAACATTTGGAACATTCTTCCTGCATCTAACCTGTCTAAACCCATCAGAATTTTAAACGTTTCTTTGAGGTCCCCTCTCATTCTTCTGAACTCCAGTGAATACAAGCCCAGTTGATCCAGTCTTTCTTGATAGGTCAGTCCCGCCATCCCGGGAATCAGTCTGGTGAACCTTCGCTGCACTCCCTCAATAGCAAGAATGTCCTTCCTCAGGTTAGGAGACCAAAACTGTACATAATACTCCAGGTGTGGCCTCACCAATGCCTTGTACAACTGTAGCAACACCTCCCTGCCCCTGTACTCAAATCCCCTCGCTATGAAGGCCAACATGCCATTTGCTTTCTTAACCGCCTGCTGTACCTGCATGCCAACCTTCAATGACTGATGTACCATGACACCCAGGTCTCGATGCACCTCCCCTTTTCCTAATCTGTCACCATTCAGATAATAGTCTGTCTCTCTGTTTTTACCACCAAAGTGGATAACCTCACATTTATCCACATTATACTTCATCTGCCATGCATTTGCCCACTCACCTAACCTATCCAAGTCGCTCTGCAGCCTCAAAGCATTCTCCTCGCAGCTCACACTGCCACCTAACTTAGTGTCATCCGCAAATTTGGAGATACTACATTTAATCCCCTCGTCTAAATCATTAATGTACAGTGTAAACAGCTGGGGCCCCAGCACAGAACCTTGCGGTACCCCACTAGTCACCGCCTGCCATTCTGAAAAGTACCCATTTACTCCTACTCTTTGCTTCCTGTCTGACAACCAGTTCTCAATCCATGTCAGCACACTACCCCCAATCCCATGTGCTTTAACTTTGCACATTAATCTTTTGTGTGGGACCTTGTCGAAAGCCTTCTGAAAGTCCAAATATACCACATCAACTGGTTCTCCCTTGTCCACTCTACTGGAAACATCCTCAAAAAATTCTAGAAGATTTGTCAAGCATGATTTCCCTTTCACAAATCCATGTTGACTTGGACCTATCATGTCACCTCTTTCCAAATGCGCTGTTATGACATCCTTAATAATTGATTCCATCATCTTACCCACTACCGATTTCAGGCTTACCGGTCTATAATTCCCTGTTTTCTCTCTCCCGTTTTTAAAAAGTGGGGTTACATTGGCTACCCTCCACTCGATAGGAACTGATCCAGAGTCAATGGAATGTTGGAAATTGACTGTCAATGCATCCGTTATTTCCAAGGCCACCTCTTTAAGTACTCTGGGATGCAGTCCATCAGGCCCTGGGGATTTATCGGCCTTCAATCCCATTAATTTCCCCAACACAATTTCCCGACTAATAAGGATTTCCCTCAGTTCCTCCTCCTTACTAGACCCTCTGACCCCTCTTATATCCGGAAGGTTGTTAGTGTCCTCCTTAGTGAATACCGAACCAAAGTACTTGTTCAGTTGGTCCGCCATTTCTTTGTTCCCCGTTATGACTTCCCCTGATTCTGACTGCAGGGGACCTACGTTTGTCTTTACTAACCTTTTTCTCTTTACATATCTATAGAAACTTTTGCAATCCGTCTTAATGTTCCCTGCAAGCTTCTTCTCGTACTCCATTTTCCCTGCCCTAATCAAACCCTTTGTCCTCCTCTGCTGAGTTCTAAATTTCTCCCAGTCTCCGGGTTCACTGCTATTTCTGGCCAATTTGTATGCCACTTCCTTGGCTTTAATACTATCCCTGATTTCCCTTGAAAGCCACGGTTGATCCACCTTCCCTTTTTTATTTTTACGACAGACAGGAATGTACAATTGTTGTAGTTCATCCATGCGGTCTCTAAATGTCTGCCATTGCCCATCCACAGTCAACCCCTTAAGTATCATTCGCCAATCAATCCTAGCTAATTCACGCCTCATACCTTCAAAGTTACCCTTCTTTAAGTTCTGGACCATGGTCTCTGAATTAACTGTTTCATTCTCCATCCTAATGCAGAATTCCACCATATTATGGTCACTCTTCCCCAAGGGGCCTCGCACAACGGTATTGCTAATTAATCCTCTCTCATTACACAACACCCAGTCTAAGATGGCCTCCCCTCTTATTGGTTCCTCGACATATTGGTCTAGAAAACCATCCCTTATGCACTCCAGCAAATCCTCCTCCACCGTATTGCTTCCAGTTTGGTTAGTCCAATTTATGTGCATATTAAAGTCACCCATTATAACTGCTGCACCCTTATTGCATGCACCCCTAATTTCCTGTTTGATGCCCTCCCCAACATTACTACTACTGTTTGGAGGTCTGTACACAACTCCCACTAACGATTTTTGCCCTTTGGTGTTCTGCAGTTCTACCCATATAGATTCCACATCATCCAAGCTAATGTCCATTCTAATTATTGCATTAATCTCTTTAACCAGCAATGCTACCCCACCTCCTTTTCCTTTTATTCTATCCTTCCTGAATGTTGAATACCCCTGGATGTTGAGTTCCCAGCCCTGATCATCCTGGAGCCACGTCTCCGTAATCCCAATCACATCATATTTGTTAACATCTATTTGCACAGTTAATTCTATACTATATCTATACTATTCGCTTCAACCACTTCCTGTGGTGGGCGAGTTCCACATTCTCACCACTCTTTGGGTAAAGAAGTTTCTTCTGAATTCTCTTTTGGATTTCTTAGTGACTATCTTATATTGATGGCCCCTAGTTATGCTCTTCCCCACAAGTGGAAACATTCTCTCTCTATCCACTCTATCAAAACTTTTCATAATTTTAAAGGCCTCTAAAGGTCACTCCTGAGCATTCTTCTTTTTTCAGGAGGGAATTGCACATTAGCAGAGAACATTCTGAGAAATACCTCCATAAAGATTCATTGTCCTTTGGCTTTTACAAGTTGGAGAAGATATTGGTGGCGTCTGGATCCCACACTGTTCTAGAATAGGTCACAAGTCAGCCTAACTTTTGCCTACTCCTTAATACTTCAGGAGTAAGGCATACTCCTGAAGCAATATGAAGCAGATATTGATCAATCTGCTCTCTGCTGATGGCCAACATCCTTCTTGCAAGTTGTGTTCCTGAAACATCCAACCTCCTTTTCTATGCCTTTGTCAGGATCTGTCTCGGCAGGATGCAAATTTTCCTTTTTACTTCCCATTATAAATCTCGCATCCTGAATGATTTTCAGAATCCCTTCAGGACTGCTTCTAAAAGAACCATATGTCTCTTAACTTCTTTCTCACAACCTCCTCCAATGGACATGCATCTTCCAAGCAATCCAGCACTTCCACTTACCGTCAGTTTCTACTTTCAAATTCTGTGCTTCTCATAGTATGGCTGTTATTTTTATCTTTGAATCCTTAAAAAAAAAAGAAAGACTTGCATTTATACTCATTTCTTTGAACATCCAGCACTATTTCCACCAAAGACAAGATGCATTCCTATCTGATGGATTCCTGTCTTTAAATAATTTTGACATTTTTCATCCTGTCCTCAAGAAGGCTTTGTTCCCCTCTGTCTCCGTCAGCAGCTGCCCACAGTCTGTGAACCACACTTGCTAATCTTTTCATACAATATGGGGGTAACTTTGTGAAGTTCTGCTTCCAGCACAGAGCTTCGCCAATCTCCAACACAGTTGCGGATTTAGGGCTGTAACACTATAGTCCTGTTTTTCTGACCTGCAATCAAGGCTCTACACCAGGAGTGGAGCTATGACAAACTCATCCCATATTTGATGAAGGTGGGAATCAAAATAATATGATCCTGAGCCTGCATTGCTCTCCTTGAATTTGGTGGCCATTTCTGGAGCAGTGTTGATAGAGCCCTGGGGAAAAGATGGCTGCCAACCTTTTGGTTGGGAGTGATGTGTGTGTGGGGGGAGGGGGGGCTTAGATGAAGGAATAGAGAATCGTATATCCAAGTTTGCATATGACATTCATTTAGGAGGCACAGTAAGTTGTGTAGATGGGAGCAGGGTGTTACAAAGGGACATAGACAGAGTAAGTGAGTGGCCAAAACAATGGCAGATGTATTAAGGGGATATTATTGGGGACGCGGGAGGGGGGGGGGGCGGGTAGATACAGTTCTCTGCAGCCGTGAACGTGAGTCCCGAAGGCTGTGTTGCCTGCCCGGTGCCAGGGTTAAGGACATCTCCTCGGGGCTGCAGAGGAACTTGGAGTGGGAGGGGGTAGATCCAGTTGTCGTGGTCCACGTGGGTACTAACGACATAGATAGGAGATAAGAAAGTTCTGCTGAGGGATTATGAGCAGCTAGGGGCCAAATTAAAAAGCAGAACCACAAAGGTAATAATCTCTGGATTACTACCCGGGCCACGAGCAAATTTATATAGGTTAAATAAGATCAAAGAGCTAACTCATGGCTCAAAGACTGGTGTGGGAGAAATGGGTTTTGGTTCCTGGGGCACTGGCACCAGTACTGGGCTAAGAGGGAGCTGTTCCGTCGGGACGGACTCCACTTGGAACGTGCTGGGGCTAGGGTCTTGGCGAACCGAATAACTAGGGCTGCAGAGAGAGCTTTAAACTAATTAGTGGGAGGAGGGTTCAGATGAGCAGAAACCTAAAAGCTCAAAGAACAAGGTCAAGAAAATAGAGCAGGATAGCATTGGGGGAAACGAAAATCAGAGCGTGACAGGAAGGGACAGAATCTATAAACATAAGAAACTGGGGCCATAGCAGGAGAAAATGGTAAGAAAGCACATTTAAAAACTCTTTATCTGAATGCACGCAGCATTCGTAATAAATTAGATGAGCTGTTGGCACAAATAGTTACAAATGGGTCTGATCTGGTAGCCATAACAGAGATGTGGTTTCAGGGTGACTCAGACTGGGAACTAAACTTTCAGGGATACTTGACAATTCGGAAGGACAGACAGAAAGGAACAGGAGGTGGAGTAACTAGCTCTGTTAATAAATGATGGAATCACTGCAATAGTGAGAAACAATATTGGCTCAAATGATCAGGATGTTGAAACAGTTTGGGAAAAGATAAGGAATAATAAGGGGAAAAAGGTCACTGGTGGGCGTAGTCTATAGGCCCCCTAACAGTAGCAACTCTGTTGGTCGGAGTATAAACCAAGAAATAGTGGGGGCTTGTACAAAGGGAACAGCAATAATCTTGGGTGATTTTAACCTCCATATTGATTGAACAAATCAAATTGGTCAGGGTAACCTTGAGGAAGAGTTCATAGAGTGCTTAAGGGACGGGTTCCTTGAGCAGTATGTAACGGAACCAACCAGGGGGCAGGCTATCTTAGATCTGGTTCTGTGTAATGAGACAGGATTAATAAACAATCTCCTAGTAAAGCATCCCCTTGGAATGAGTGATCATAGCATGGTTGAATTTCAAATTCAGATGGAGAGCGAGAAAGTTGGATCTCAAAACCAGCGTACTAATCTTAAATAAAGGAGACTACAAAGGTATCAGGGCAGAGTTGGCTAAAGTGGACTGGGAAAATAGATTAAAATGTAGGACGGTTGATGAACAGTGGCATACATTTAAGGAAATATTTCATAACTCTCAAGAAAAATATATTCCAGTGAGGAGGAAAGGGTGTAAAAGAAAAGTTAGCCATCCGTGGCTAACTAAAGAAATAAAGGATGGTATCCAATTAAAAACAAAGGCATACAAAGTGGGCAAAACTAGTGGGAGGACAAAAGATTGGGAAGCTTTTAAAAGCCAGCAAAGAATGACTAAAAAAAATGATTAAGAAAGGGAAGATAGACTATGAAAGTAAACTAGCACGAAATATAAAATCAGATAGTAAGAGCTTCTACAGGTATATAAAAAGAAAAAGAGTGTCTGAAGTAAATGTTGGTCCCTTAGAGGACGAGACCGGGGAATTAGTGATGGGGAACATGGTGATGGCAAAAACTCTGAACAAATATTTTGTATCAGTCTTTACAGTAGAGTACATTAAAAATATCCCAACAGTGGATAGTCAAGTGGCTATAGCGAGGGAGGAACTTAACACAATCACTAAAGAGGTGGTACTCAGTAAGATAATGGGACTAAAGGCAGATAAATTCCCTAGACCTGATGGCTTGCATCCTAGGGTCTTAAGAGAAGTAGTGACAAGGATAATGGATGCATTGGTTGTAATTTACCAAATTTCCCTGGATTCTGGGGAGGTCCCAGCAGATTGGAAAACTGCAAATGTAATGCCCCTATTTTAAAAAAGGAGGCAGACAAAAAGCAGGAAACTATAGACCAGTTAGCCTAACATCTGTGGTTGGGAAAATATTGGGAATCCATTATTAAAGAAGCTGTAGCAGGAACTTTGGAAAAGCATAATTCAGTCACAGAGTCAGCATGGATTTATGAAGGGGAAGCCATGTTTGACAAATTTGCTGGAATTCTTCGAGGATGTAACGAACAGGGTGAATAAAGGGGAACCAGTGGATGTGGTGTATTTGGACTTCCAGAAGGCATTTGACAAGGTGCCAAATAAAAGGTTGCTGCACAAGATAAAAGCTCACGGGGTTGGGGATAATATATTAGCATGGATAGAGGATTGGCTAACTAACAGAAAACAGAGTGTTGGGATAAATGGTTCATTCTCAGATTGGCAATCAGTAACTAGTGGGGTGCCGCAGGGATCAATGCTGGGATCCCAACTATTTACAATCTATATTAACGACTTGGATGAAGGGACCAAGTGTAATGTAGCCAAGTTTGCTGACGATACAAAGATGGGAGGAAAAGTAATGTGTGAGGAGAACACACAAAACCTACAAAAGGACATAGACAGGCTAAGCGAGTGGGCAAAAATTTGGCAGTTGGAGTATAATGTTGGAAAGTGTGAGGTCATGCACTTTGGCGGAAAAAAATAGAAGGGCAAGTTATTATTTAAATGGAGAAAAATTGCAAAGTGCTGCAGTACAGTGGGACCTGGGGGTCCTGATGCATGAAACACAAGGTTAGGTTGGAAATATGCAGGTACAGCAAGTGATCAGGAAGGCCAATTGAGTCTTGGCCTTTATTGCAAAGGAGATGGAGTATAAAATCAGGGAAGTCTTGCTACAGTTATACAGGGTATTGATGAGGCCACACCTAGAATACTGTGTACAGTTTTGGTTTCCATATTTATGAAAGGATATACTTGCTTTGGAGGCAGTTCAGAGAAGGTTCACGAGCTTGATTCCAGGGATGAGGGGGTTGACTTATGAGGAAAGGTTGAGTAGGTTGGGCCTCTATTCATTGGAATTCAAAAGAATGAGAGGTGATCTGATCGACACGTATAAGATAATGAGGGGGCTTGACAAGGTGGATGCAGAGAGGATGTTTCCACTGATGGGAGAGACTAGAACTAGGGAGCATAATCTTAGAATAAGGGGCCGCCCATTTAAGACTAGATGAGGAGAAATTTCTTCTCTCAGAGGGTTGTAAATCTGTGGAATTCGCTGCCTCAGAGAGCTGTGGAAGCTGGGCCATTGAATAAATTTAAGACAGAGATAGACAGTTTCTTAACCGATAAGGGAACAATGGGTTATGGGGAGCGGGCGGGGAAGTGGACCTGAGTCCATGATCGGATCAGCCATGATCGTATTAAATGGCGGAGCAGGCTCGAGGGGCCGTATGGCCTACTCCTGCTCCTATTTCTTAGGTTCTTATTTCCAATGTGGGGAAATGTGAGGTCCTCCACTTTGGATCTGTGAAAGACAAGTTGGAATATTTCTTAATAGTGAGAGACAGAAAAGGGCTGATGGAATGTTGGCCTTTATCTCAAAGGAGTTAGAATTCAAAAGTAAGGAAGTGATGCTACAGTTGTACAAAGCCCTGGTCAGACTTCTTCTGGAGTGCTGCATTCAGTTTTGGGAACCATGCCATCCAGGAGTGAAATCAGCAAGGGCAATGGAAATCTAGAAAACTCCCCCCCCCCCCCCCAAAAGGCTGAGGATTCTGGGACAATTGAAATTTTCAACTCTGCGATCGATAGGGTCTTGGGGATATGGAACAAAGATGGGTAAATAGAGTTAAGGTACAGGTAAACCATGATCTAACTGAATGGAGGAATCAGCTTGAGGGGCTGAATGGAGTATTCCTGTTCCAATGTTCCTATTGTGTTTGCTGATGGAAGAGGGCATTTTTAAACTGCAGAAACACTGTTTATACAGAAACAAAAGGTTGTATTGTTGACTCCTGGACTTGCACTTCAGTAATCTTGACGCAGGCTAGGCACACAAAGTGGGAAATTCCCCAGCCCCAATTCTCCAGCTGTTATTTTAATGGATGGGAAGTCGCAGACTGGAAGTGCAGAATCTCCTGGTACATGCTTTCAGCCTACCCAAGTATCACTGAAATGGAACATTTTCCCTTACAGTATCTGTCAAAAGTGTGTAAGCAAAAAAGTTGACACACATACCACACATTAAGCCAAAGAGCTGTTGTGCTCCATTTGGCAACTCATTGGAATCCGAGCAACATTGTTTAGGGTTAATCCAGTTACTCTCCAGGGATATTTATGTCTTTGGGATGTTTCTTTACCTATATTCTTTAAGCAGTCTTCATTTTGGTACCCTCCAAAAGAAATTGAAAAGAAGGAAAAACATTGATCATGTACCTTGTAGGGTTGTCTTTCTATCTGGAGGCATGGGCAAAAAAGCTTCAATTCAAGGAATGAACACTTTACAATGTAGGTAATCTAACTTTTTTTTAGAAAAGGAATGCTAACTGTTTTTTTAAAACCTTTAATTCAGTAGAAATATTGAAATCAATGGCTTCTTAACAAATCTAACTCATTTTTACAGCAAACATACAGTATGGACACCAGAGAGAGAGACAGGTCCTGTTCAGCAGTGTTGCAGTTAGACAGCAATCCCCTGTATCTGCAGGATTCTGGTAAACATCATATGAGTGACCAGTTCGGTACAACACTGGTCAGATTTCAGAGAAATGAACAGATAGACAATGATAAATTGGAGTCCTGCACTGTAAAGCAAATCAGTTCTACACCTCAGCTGCTCACCAATGAATTGTCAATGTCATTTCAGTCAGTCAGTGGAGACAAAGGTAGTGAGACTGACACAGAGCTAAATTTGAGTTTATGCACAGATGGACAAAAGCATCACGAAAATGAAAACCAGATTAGTTCCTGGACTGGCAGAGACACAGATGGCGATGGAAGCTTGTGTTTCGAAGAGTTTAGTTTATTACGTTATAAGCTTCAGATCAAGCACAGAGGCAGTGACTCAGAAAGCTCAAGTATGGATAGCTGTCTCTCACCATCCCCGACACTCAATAAATGGTCATCAGTTGCTTGTCTCAGCCAGGGAGATGACGCTTCTAGTATTGAAGATGTTAGTTCATCACCTGCCAATAGCAAAGACAGCAGGTTTACACCATATGATGAAAGTTCGGGCAGTGATATCAGTCTCCTTTCCTTTTTGAGTGACTCTAACTTGAGTGAATCCAGTTCTAAAAATGCAGACAGTCGAAACTCTAAGAATTCCACTCTTGTTGCAAGAATGAGAACAGGATTGGGGAATACAATCGCAAAAACTGATAAAACACTGTGGCCTACTCTGGCCAGTGAGCCCTCAGTAGCAAAGCTAGATACCAGCAATGAAGTGGTTGTAGTAGGTGACCTCCAGAACTATTTTACTAAGACTAACAGAAATACTCATGTTCTGAGTGGCAGAAAGTCTGAAATCTGCTCCTGTGCACTTAGCTCAGAGAGGGAGTTGCCGACTTGTTTGTGCACTCTGCAATCAGCAGCCTTTTACAGCGGAGAGCCTAACACTACAGAAGAGTTACCTAATGTGGAAAATGTTGGCTATCAGATGAATACAGAGGACAGCGGAGAGCCTGTAAAATGGAGATTGGAGAAGCGATATAAAAGAAAACAAGTGAAAAATGATGTTTCTGCTCTCCATAACTTCTCACATTGTGAGGATCCTCACAAGTGGCAGGATGGTACTTTGCGGAAAACAAAATCGCCCCAACAGCTTTGGCCAGAATTTGAGCAGGTAAATCTTACCACAGAAATGTTACTGTATGCAGCCAATCAACTCCTGATTGAGTCGAGAGGGAAGCAATTGAGTGGAAGTTTCTTTATCAAATGTTACAGAAACCTGCAGAGATATCCCAAAAGCAGTGTGTGTAAGTTGCCTATGATAGTACGAGCAGAAACTGTGTAGAGCCTTTTGGTCATTATCAGTGCTGATTCACAGGTTGTTTTGACCCAGTGGAAGAGGGATCATCAATACTAACCCTACTGTCTTCCATTCCTGTATCTAGCTGTCTTTTCTTAATGAAGCGCAGTGTCCTTGCCTTAACCCCTCTCTCCGGTAACATGCTCCAGCTATTGATTAGAACATGTATATATCTGAGGTGAAACAAGTTGGTGGATGAGTGCCAGGAGGGAGTAAAGGAATGAGTTTAAGCATGACATTAAAGGGGTAATTTTCTGACTTTGCACTTCTGATAAGAGGCCTCATCCCTGAGACACATTTTGGAAATTTGGGGCTATATGACAGCATTTTGTGATCATTTAAAATATGATTGGAAAATCATGGGCTGTGCACATTCGGATTTCCAATATGTGCCCTTGTCGGGTGAGGCTCCTTGCTGAAAACTAAAGTTGGACATTTTTTTTCTGACATTTTGTATCCTCTTCACATCCCAGACAAAAATCCCTGTTCTCTGGAATCCTAGAACAATACAGTTCCCTTCTGAATGCTTTATTGATTCAGTGTTTGCAGTATTAGTTTGCAGTCTCCTGTGTAAATTGACAACTCCACCACAGGTTTGTAGAGCTGTGGCTTTTAGTGCCAAAAAAAACACAAAAACCCCCCCAAAAAAACACAACCCTCCCCCCCCCCCCCCCCAAAAAAGGCGCTTGCAAACTGTTTGTAGTGTCCCCTCTTTAATAAGGGGGCACTTGATTTAACGTTTATTTTTGTTTTGCAACAAAAGAGTTGTAGAGCTGTTGCACATCCGAGCCAGGGTGTCCCTGGAGATGGAGCACGCGGTGTCCACCGGTACGCTCGCAGCCTTCTGTGAGAGGTGGGCGCCGGAGGGATTGGAGTGCATCATCACCCCGGCAACTAAATTTTAATTTGAACCACACGTCTAAAGTTTAATTTGTCTAAGTTTGTCGGTTTTAGTGCCCCCCCCATTTTTTTAGCCAGGGGGCACTTGTATAATTTGTATTTTGGTGCCCTCAAAAAAAAAACAAGGGGGCACTTGAAAAGTTTTTGTAGTTTGACCCCCCTTTAATCAGGGGGCACTTCTTTATTGTGTCTACAAAAGTAGTTGTAGAGCTGTTACACATCCGAGCCAGGGTGTCCCTGGAGATGCAGCACACGGTGTCTACCGGTACACTCGCGGCCTTCCGCGAGAGGTGGGCACCGAAGGGACTGGAGTGCATCATCAACCCTGGCAACCAAATTTTAATTTGATTTAAGTTTACTGTCCAAAGTTTAATTTGTTTAATGTGTCTGTTTTAGTGCCCCCCTTTAATCAGGGGGCATTTGATTTACAGGTGCAACTTAAAATAGTTGTAGAGCTGTTGCATTGTGAGTGGCTTAGCCAGTCACGCGATGTTCACAAGACTCAATAAAACTCCAGTCGGGTCTAGGTCATCCATGATGGGGTATGCAGTTGTGAGCCTAGTGAATGAACTGGTAATGTGTAGTGTGATTGTTAAACCTTTGTTAATAAACCAACTATTCTTGATAGCAATTCTTAAGCAAAGAACCCATGAAGCAAATACATTACACGGAAATATGAAACCCTTTATTTAAATGCAGATTACAGTCCTGGCCTGTGATTTTCCTAAACATGTTCTACAAATTAGTGTTTAAAGGGCACGCGACATGAATAAATAGGACAAAGAATCTTTGTCAATCCAGGCACTTGCTTACTTCATTTGGAGAAAAGGACCTGAGGTAAAGTCTTTACCAAACAGGTTAGTAAATTTGGTTAGTGGCGTGTAGGCCCTGGCAGGGCATCACCCACCAGAAAAACATAACATAGAAACATAGAAAATAGGTGCAGGAGTAGGCCATTTGGCCCTTCGAGCCTGCACCGCCATTCAATAAGATCATGGCTGATCATTCCCTCAGTACCCCTTTCCTGCTTTCTCTCCATACCCCTTGATCTCTTTAGCCGTAAGGGCCATATCTAACTCCCTCTTGAATATATCCAATGAACTGGCATCAACAACTCTCTGCGGCAGGGAATTCCACAGGTTAACAACTCTCTGAGTGAAGAAGTTTCTCCTCATCTCAGTCCTAAATGACCTACCCCTTATCCTAAGACTATGTCCCCTGGTTCTGGACTTCCCCAACATCGGGAACATTCTTCTCACGTCTAACCTGTCCAGTCCCGTCAGAATCTTTTACATTTCTATGAGATTCCCTCTCATCCTTCTAAACTCCAGTGAATAAAGGCGCAGTTGATCAGTCCATCCTGAACTCAGTCTGGTGAACCTTCGCTGCACTCCCTCAATAGCTAGAACGTCCTTCCTCAGATTAGGAGACCAAAACTGAACACAATATTCCGGATGAGGCCTCACCAAGGCCCTGTACAACTGCAGTAAGACCTCCCGGCTCCTATACTCAAATTCCCTAGCTATGAAGGCCAACATACCATTTGCCTTCTTCACCGCCTGATGTACCTGCATGCTAACTTTCAATGACTGATGAACCATGACACCCAGGTCTTGTTGCACCTCCCCTTTTCCTAATCTGCCGCCATTCAGATAATATTCTGCCTTCGTGTTTTTGCCCCCAAAATGGATAACCTCACATTTATCCACATTATACTGCATCTGCCGTGCATTTGCCCACTCACCTAACCTTGGATCGGTTAAAAGGCCACTTGTTAAGGCACAGACCTGGTATACATGCTTTTCTTTCACAAGGCATTGTTGTCGTGACCAGACAGTTCAGGGTGATAAATACATGGTAACTGCTAGCCGCATATATAAATTCTCTGAACCCTACTGCTTTTTTTTTCTCCTATTGGTCATATTCTTATTTGTATTCTTAAATGTGTTTCATGTGGCCTTGTTGTCTTATGAATATTCAAGTGCTCGACTGCTTTTTAAATGACCATTCAATTGCTAATCTCTATTTTAGCTATGCTTTTATGAATCTTATCCATCTCCAGCTATCAGAAAGATCTGCTAAGTTTGCTCGAGCTATTGTCCTTCTCGGAGGGTGTCTGTCAACACATGTGCCAAGGTATTGCCTACCCTATCTAGTCTGGACATGGATTGGGTCTGCAGTGGATCCATTGGTCAGGATCACGGCTTGCATGTCATCGTGGTGCAGGCGGAGGATGGTGACAAACTTTTGGGGGCAGTCGAAACGGAGGAGGACGCTCCATAGTCCCTCACGGTTGACAGTGTCAAAGGCCTTTGTGGGGTCAAAGTAGGCCTCAAAGCGCTGAAGAAGTACCACCAGCGCTGCCTCCACAAGATCCTGCAAATCTACTGGAAGGATAGATGCACCAACGTCGGTGTTCTCGCTCAGGCCAACATCCCCAGCATCGAAGCACTGACCACACTTGACCAGCTCCATTGGGCAGGCCACATCATCCACATGCCCGACACAAGACTCCCAAAGCAAGCACTCTACTCAGAACTCCTACAAGGCAAGCGAACCCCAGGTGGGCAGAGGAAACGTTTCAAGGACACCCTCAAAGCCTCCTTGATAACGTGCAACATCCCCACCGATACCTGGGAATCCCTGGCCCAAGACTGCCCTAAGTGGAGGAAGAGCATCCGGAAGGGCGTTGAGCACCTCGAGTCTCGCCACCGAGTGCATGCAGAAAGCAAGCGCAGACAGTGGAAGGAGCGTGCGGCAAACAAGACTCCCCACCCACTATTTCCTTCAACGACTGTCTGTTCCACCTGTGACAGAGACTGTAATTCCCGTATTGGACTGTACAGTCACCTGAGAACTCACCTTCAGAGTGGAAGCAAGTCTTCCTCGATTTCGAGGGACTGCCTATGATGATGACTCTATCTGATACTGACTACTGATCAGTGCCTCCGTTCCAATTGATGCGTGCGATTTGAATGCTTCTTCAGACTGTCTTGACTCATGTTAGTCGGAGTTAACTCTACTGTAGTATCAACTAAAATCAAGGGATTGAGACTAAGTTCCACAGTTCTGGGACAGTGATACAGAATGCTTGGAACTTGTATATTGTGGAAACAAATTATTGCTCTCTTTTAGAACCCTTGAACCACAGTTGGCATCAAACCCTTGTGACAGTTGCTTATAAGTTTTGGGTCTTGATACACGTTTAATAACCATGCCTCTTGTTGTAAGTTGTGTTCACCATGAAAGCTTTCTTTGTCAAAAGTCTAAGAATTGGCCCATTGTTGTACTGCTTGTGTAGTAAAGGGTGGAGTGTCATATTGCTCTTATTGGGCTACTTTACACCAAGCCATTTAAGAATCCGTTTCCCCTTTGATTTGTCTCAGTTGACAATGGACATGTTCTAATATATAGAATATCAACCACTAAGAATCGGGAAAACATTACTACAGATTTAACTGCCATCAATATGTCATTGTCATTCTTTGAACATGGGTAATCCTCCACTTATCAACTGTTGTCACTTTTCCTACTGCTAAGATTTTGAGTGCCTGAACAGTCTTCATATATGTTCCTTAGCTGTAACTGTTTCCAGTTCTCAATATTGTCTTTGGCAAAGAAGTGGGCAGTGGCCTAGGATTCCAGTACTTCAGTCTCAGTTGGCAGCACTCTCCCCTCTGAGTCAGAAGCTTGTGGGTTCAAGCCCTATTACAGACATGAGTACACAATCTAAGTTGACCCTTTAGTGCAGTACTGAGGGAATGCTGCATTGTTGGAGGTGCCATCAAAGCCCTGTCTACCTGCTCAGGTGGATGTAAATGGTCCTATGCACTATTAAACTCCTGCAGCAATCTCCTCTGGAATATTTAAGGAATAAACATCCTGGTATCAAACTGGGCAACGGTCGTGTCTTGTGTGTTTTTTCATTTTCTGTTGTACTGCTGGTTAGTACTTTAAATACTTACATTATTTTTTTATACATGTACAGTATAGTCCAGTATGACTATTTTATGATGTGGGTTTTTATGTCCCTAATATATCTGATTTAGATTTCTGTGATACAGGTTTCATGCCCATTTGTGGAGTGATAGTTTCCAGTTACACTGGCTTCATAATGCAGACAAAGGCTAGATATTACCAGACTTGAGACAATACCAGCCATGTTAGTGTCAGACTAAAGTTGTGCCACAGTCCAAATACTTATAGGCAACTGTCACAAGTAAGGGCTTGATACCAATATTAGAAATAGTTTTGCTTTTTTTATGCTTACCTACTTTCATAGCTTTCATGCAGTAACTTCAGTATTAAAATCCAAATGTCACAAGGCTTCTTTACAGCTTTACAATTTTCTCGTGTGGCACTGTGCCACGCTTAAAAAGCACATGGGAAGACTGCTTTTCCTCATTTGTTCAACCGCTATGTACAACTAAAAATGACCATCCACCCCTGTGGGAAGGGTGGGAGAAAGAGGGAAATCACAATGGGCATCAGCTGCCTTACTCTATCCAATCATATAACCTCAAATTAAGGCCAAACTTCAGCTTTGTTTCCCTTGGCGCAGTAGTGCCAAGGGGGTACAGTAGCATAGTGGTTATATAGGGGTCTGGACTAATGATCCGGAAACATGAGTCCCTACCATGACAGCTGGGGAATTTAAATTCAGTTCATGAAATAAAGATGGAATAAAAAGCCAGTAATGGTGACCATGAAACTGCCAGATTGTTATAAAACCACATCTGGTTCACGAATGTCCTTTAGGAAGGAAATTTGCAGCTCTTACCTGGTCTGGCTTGTATGTGACTCCAGACCCACAGCAATGTGGTTGACTCCGAAATGGTCAGGCAAGCCACTCAGTTGCGACAAAGGCACAACCAGCCCAGTCGACCCTGCAAAGTCCTCCTCACTAACATCTGCCAAAATTGGGAGAGCTGTCCCACAGACAAGTCAAGCCAACAGCCAGACATAGTCATACTCACAGAATCATAACTTTCAATTCCTCCATCACCATCCCTGGGTATGTCCTGTCCCATCGGCAGGACACACCCACAAAAGGTGGAAGAACAGTGGTGTACAGTCGGGAGTTTGTGGCCTTGGGAGTCCTCAACGTTGACTCCGGACCCCATGGCTTCAGGTCAAACATGGATAAGGAAACCTGCTGATTACCACCTACCGCCCTCCCTCAGCTGGTAAATCAGTACTCCTCTATGTTGAACACCACTTGGAAGAAACACTGAAGGTAGCAAGGGCACAGAATGTACTCTGGGTGGGTTACTTCAATGTCCAGCACCAAGAGTTGTTCAGTAGCATCACTAATGACCGAGCTGGCCGATTCCTGTTAGGACTTAGCTGCCAGACTAACCCTGCGGCAGGTGGTGAGAGAACCAACACGAGGGGAAAAACCTACTTGACCTTGTCCTCATCAATCTACTTGTCGCAGATGCAACTGTCCATGACAGTATTAGTAGCAGTGACCACCGCACAGTTCTTGTGGAGATAAAATCCCGTCTTCACACTGAGACTTGTGCTCTAGAGCTAACCTCGCCTGTCACCAAGCTGTTCCAGTACAGCTACAACACTGTCATCTACACGATGATGTAGAAAACTGTCCAGGTATGTCCTGGTTCACAAAAAGCAGAACAAATCCAATCTGGCCACTTTCCACCCCATCAGTCTACTCTCAATCATTAACAAAGTGATGCTATCAAGCGGCACTTACCAATAACCTGCTTACCAATGCTCAGTTTGGGTTCTGCCAGGAGCACTAGTTCTGCCAGACCTCATTACAACCTTGGTCCAAATGTGGACCAAACATTGAATTCCAGAAGTGAGGTGAGAGTGACTGCCCTTGACATCAAGGCAACATTTGACCGAGTGTGGCACCAAGGAGCCCTAGTAAAATTGAAGTCAATGGGAATCGGAGAAAAAACTCTCACTGGCTGGAGTCATACCTAGCACAAAGGAAGGTAGTTGTTGGAGGCCAATCATCTCAGCCCCAGGACATCGCTGTAGGAGTTCCTCAGGGCAGTGTCCAAGGCCCAACCATCTTCAGTTGCTTCACCAATGTCAATGATCTTCCCTCCATCAGAAGGCCAGAAGTGGGGATATTCGCTGATGATTACAGTGTTCAATTCCATTTGCTGCAACTTAGATAATGAAGTCGTCTATGCCAGCATGCAGCAAGACTGGGAGACATGCAAGCTTGGGCTGATAAGTGGCAAGTAACATTTGCGCCACACAAGTGCCAGGCAATGACTATCTCCAACAAGAGAGAGAATCTAACCCCTTGACATTCAACAGCATTACCATCGCCAAATCCCCCACCATCAAAATCTTGAGGGTCCAGAAACAACTGGACCAGCTACATAAATACTGTGGCTACAAGAGCAGGTCGGAGGCTGGGTATTCTGCGGTGAGTGTCTCTCCTCCTGACTCCACAAAGCCTTTCCACCATCTACAGGGCACAAGTCAGGAGTGTGATGAAATACTCTCCACTTGCTTGGATGCAGCACCAACAAGACTCTAAGCTCAATACCATCCAGGACAAAGCAGCCCCCTTGATTAGCATCCCATCTACCTCCTTAACTATTTACTCCCTCCACCACCAGTGCACCGTGGCTGCAGTATGTGCCATCTACAAGATGCACTGCAGCAATTCGCCATGTCTTCTTCGACAGCACCTCCCAAACCCGTGACCTCTAGCATCCAACAGGCGCATGGGAACACCGTGACCTCCAAGTTCCCCTCTATGTCACACACCATCGTGACTTGTAAATATATCACCGTTCCTTCATCGCTGGTGGGTCAAAATCCTGGAACTCGTTCCCTAATAGCACTATGGGAGTACTTTCACCATATGGACTGCAGTGGTCCAAGAAGGCAGCTCACCACCACCTTCGCAAGGGCAATTAGGGATGGGCAATAAATACTGGCCTTGCCACTGATGCCCATATCCCATGAACGAATCAAATAAACTCGTCTTTTGAGTCAGATGGTTGTCTGTTGAAGCTGCTCTCCAGCAGTAAGCCAGGGTGACACTTAAGTGCAGTACTGAGGGAATACTGCACTGTTGGAGATACCTTCTTTCATATGATTTGTTAAACGAAAGTCCTATCTGCCCTCTTGGGTGGATGTAAAAGATCCCACGGTACTATTCGAAGGGATGATCTCCCAGTGTCCTGGGCAACACAAACAATTTTGATTGCTTTTTGTGGGATATTTCTGTGCACAGATTGGCTGTTGTGTTTCCCTACTTTACAAAATGACTACACTACAAATTGTCTGTAAAGCACCTTGGGACATCCTGAGATACTGAAAGGCGCTATATAAATGCAAGTGCCTCCTGTCTATCCCTACTCTTCCTGCAGCAGAAATTGTTTTCTTTATTTATTGGTTTTGCTTGCACCATGTTGTGGTTTTGTTTTTATCACTGTACTTTCACCATCCTTAGAGATCCTTAGTTTCCACATTATTGTCTGGCATCATTTTGGATCGATGCACACCAGGCATTTGCCAACTGATCTAACCTTGATTAAATCTGGGGCTGCTGTTTCAAGTAGATGCTAATACCTGTTTTTAAAATTTGTAGTGAAATAGATATATATTTGTGATACCTATCTCTTGCCTTCTGACATTCTCTGACTTCTGTTGTGAAGATCTACTACTCAGGGATTCAATTCAGGCACCCTGTCACTGGAAGGGAGTTTTAGCTCCTGAATGCCCAAGCTTGACTTGGTGCATGGAGACTTTGGGCTCAAGGGATGCTTGGTCCTACTTTCCTAAAATTCAATTCTCTTTGCATTGTAGTCGCTCTCGCTCTCGACTGTCAGAAATGCTGACTTATGTTTATGGTAGGAATTTTATTTGATAAAACTCCCATCGGGCTGGATTTTCAGTTGTCTATAACCTCAGCGCTCAGAGGGGGCGTTAATGTGAGCGTTAAGGCTTAGCGACCAGGCTAGCTGCTTTTAGCGTCCCGCCAAAAAATTCATTAGAGATTTAGCGGGAGCGCAAACCGCTAGCGCCTGGCTGCTGACAATCACTCCGATCATGACGTCAGTCCTGGTGCAACGCCCATGCTTGCGACCAGCTCGCTAAATTAGGTGCGGCTGCCTCATTTAGCGCCCGCTAATAACAACGTTGGGAAAAACAGTCGTACAGGCTTGCAGAGTCGTTAAAAGGTGGCTATTTAAAGGGATGAGGAAGAGCTTCCCTTGAAGGTCAGTCAGTACAGCGTTTACACAGAGCATGGTGCGTGATCCTCCAAGTTTGCTGCGGCAGACAGACATAACAGTTTAGCTTGAGAGAAAGTCATTTGGAAAACTTTAATGGGGGCATTACTAATTCACCAGCATCTCATTCTACATGCTCTGGCAAGGCGGCATCAAGAGAAAAGGGCTGTTGGCTATGTCGGCGGCTGAAGGAGAACCCCGAGACGTCAGGGCAGGAGGCCTTACCCCCTCACTCCATGACTTTACCAGCGGCAATGCTCATACCTGCACCTGTCCAAGGAGCAGTGTGTAAGAAGGCTGCGCTTCCGAAAGGAGGTAGTTACAGAGATATGCCATCTCCTGCAGGAAGACCTGCAGCCTCACATTGGCACCAGGACTGCGCTGCCTATTGCAGTGAAGGTCACGGTGGCAATCACCTACGCCGCCGGCTCCTTCCAGGCTGCATCAGGGTACATATGCAGTGTCTCTCAATTCGCAGCACATCGCTGCATTCGCAACATCACACAGATGCTCTACAGCTGTCGAACGGTCTTTATTACCTTCCCGATGACCAGGGAGAAACAGCATGCGAGCACATGTGGATTTGCCAGAATAGCGGGCTTCCCCAGGGTACAGGGAGCAATTGACTGCACACACATGGCCTTGCGAGCACCATTCCAGAATGCAGAGGTCTTCAGAAACAGAAAGGGATACTACTCCCTAAATGTGTAGCTGGTGTGCAACCACATGCAGCGCATCCTCGCAGTCGATGCTCGCTATCCTGGAAGCGCACATGATGCGTTTATCTTCCAGGAGAGCACTGTGCCATGACTTTCAGCCACCAGGGGAAGGCCGAGGCTGGCTGCTCGAGGATAAGGGATGTTATGTATGTAATCCTTGGCAACCTGTATCATACCACCACCAGAGGGCCTACCCGTTGGAGTCCCAAGGGATCCCAGCATTCCTTGGGAGCACTGTATAAGCAGGCCTCCTATGCTGTACCAACACTCTGGAGTTTAATTAAAGGAGCTAGGGTCACACTGACTCATTGCATACAGTACTCAGTTGTATTACTTTATTATGAGCGTAACAATTGGCAACGAGGTAACGAACAACCACGCGAAAATGCCAAGGACTGTTAGTGTCCTGGAGAAATTTCGGGGACGATTGGGAGGCCTTCGTGGAGCGACTCGACCAATACTTCGTGGCCAACGAGCTGGAAGGGGACGAGAACGCTGCCAAACGAAGGGCAATCCTGCTTACCGTCTGTGGGGCAACAACCTATGGCCTCATAATGAATATTCTAGCTCCGGTGAAACCAACAACCAAATCCTATGAAGAACTGTGTACGCTGGTCTGGGAGCGTTTTGATGGCAAGGTATCGGTTCTACACGTGTCAACAGTCTGAAGGCCAGGAAGTGGCAAGCTACGTCGCTGAACTAAGGCACCTTGCAGGACATTGCGAATTCGATGGATTCCTTGAGCAAATGCTAAGAGACTTTTTTGTGCTTAGTATTGGCCATGAAGTTATCCTTCGCAAACTATTGACTGTTGAAACACCGAATCTGAGCAAAGCCATAATGATAGCCCAGGCATTTATGTCCACCAACAATAACACCAAATTAATTTTTCAGCATAGAGGTTTCGGCTAGTACTGTACACAAAGTAACGTCGTTTTCAGACAGGAATGCATATGGCAGAACGTACACACCGGCAGCTGCACAACCTCAGATGACTGAATTCGCCATCAATCATTAATGCGAGGCAATTAACACCTTGTTGGCGCTGTGGAGGTGATCATCGAGCCCATCAATGCCACTTCAAACACTATGTGTGCAAAGGCTGTGGAACAATGGGACACCTCCAGTGAATGTGCAGACGAGCTGCAAACCACTACGTTAGAGGAAGATCGATCCATGGTGGATCAGGCTGAACTAGAGACTCGAACCGAGGAGGCAGAAGTGTACGGGGTACACACCTTCACCACGAAATGTCCACCGATCACGTTAAAAGTTGAACTGAACGGAATTCCAGTATCCATGGAACTGGGCACGGGTGCGAGTCATGAGCAAAAAGACCTTCGACAGGCTGTGGTGCAACAAGGCACACAGGCCCAAGCTTAGCCCCATTCACACCAAGCTAAGAACTTACACCAAAGAGTTATTGGCAGCGCAGAAGTAAAAGTCTTCTATGATGGAGCAATGCACGAACTCCCACTATGGATTGTACCAGGAGATGGCCCCACACTGTTCGGCCGAGGCTGGCTGGGAAAAATCCGTTGGAACTGGGACGACATCCGAGCACTTTCATCCGTCGACGATGCCTCATGTGCCCAGGTTCTGAGCAGGATCCCATCGTTGTTTGAGCCAGGCATTGGAAGTTTCTTGGGGGCAAAGATGCAGATCTACTTGGTTCCAGGTACACGGCCCATCCACCACAAGGCACGGGTGGTGTCATATATATGATGAGAGAGAAATTGAGCTGGACAGGCTACAGCGAGAAGGCATCATTGCGCCGCTGGAGTTCAATGAGTGGGCCAGTCCGATTGTTCCTGTTCTCAAAGGCGACGGCATGGTCAGAATTTGTGGGGACTATAAAGTAAGTTTTACCGTTTTTCACTACAGGACCAGTACCCGCTACCCAAGGCAGACGACCTATTTGCGACCCTGGCTGGAGGAAAGACACTCACCAAGTTGGACCTGACCTCGGCCTACATGACGCAGGAGCTGGAGGAATCTTCAAAAGGCCTCACCTGCATCAACACGCACAAAGGTCTGTTCATCTACAACAGATGCCCGTTTGGGATTCGTTCGGCCGCGGCAATTTTCCAACGGAACATGGAGAGCCTGCTAAAGTCGGTTCCGCGCACCGTGGTCTTCCAGGACGACATACTGGTCACAGGTCGGGACACCATCGAACACTTGCAGAAGCTGGAAAAGGTTCTAAGTCGGCTAGATCGCGTGGGACTCAGGTTGAAACGCTCGAAGTGTGTTTTCCTGGCACCAGAGGTCGCGTTCTTTGGAAGAAGAATCGCAGCCTACGGCATCAGATGTACCGACGCCAAGATGGAGGCCATCAAGAACGCGCCGAGACCACAGAACGTGACGGAGCTGCAGTCATTCCTGGGACTCCTCAACTATTTCAGTAATTTCCTACCTGGGTTAAGCACCTTGCTAGAACCTCTACATGTGCTACTGGGTATGGGGGAAATCACGAGGCTGCTTTTGAGAAAGCCAGAAATCTGTTATGTTCCAACAAACTGCTTGTTCTGTATAACCCATGTAAACGATTAGTGCTAGCTTGCGATGCGTCATCATACGGGGTCAGGTGTGTGTTACAACAGGCTAATGAATCTGGAACATTGCAACCGGTCGCCTATGTGTCCAGGAGTTTGTCCAAGGCCGAAAGGGCCTACAGCATGATTGAAAAAGCAGCTCTGGCTTGCGTTTACGGGGTGAAAAAAATGCACCAGTATCTGTTTGGTCTCAAGTTTGAGCTACAAACTGACCATAAGCCGCTCATATCGCTATTCTCAGAAATCAAAGGGATTAACACCAATGCCTCTGCCCGCATCCAAAGATGGGTGGCTCACGCTGTCTGCATACAACTATGTAATCCGCTACAGACCAGGCACAGAGCACTGCACTGATGATCTGTCGGCTACCATTGCCCACCATCGGGGTGGAAATGGCACAGCCTGCAGATTTGCTCTTGGTGACGGATGCATTCAAAAATGAAAAGTCACCCGTTACGGCCTGCCAGATCAGGACCTGGACTAGCCAGGATCCTTTACTGTCCCTGGTAAAAAAAACTGTGTCCTCCTTGGGAGCTGGTCCAGCATCCCAACGGAGATGCATGAAGAGATCAAGCCATTCTAGTGGCGCAAAGACGAAATGTCCATGCAGGCTTTTGTGGGTAATCGCGTGGTTTTGCCTAAGAAAGGCAGGAAAACATTCATACGCGACCTACACAGCATCCACTCAGGCATAGTAATAATGAAAGCTATAGCCAGATCCCATATATGGTGGCACGGCATCGATTCAGACTTGGAGTCATGCGTGCGCCAATGCAACACTTGCTCTCAACTGAGCAATGCACCCAGAGAGGCACCGCTAAGTTTGTGGTCATGGCCCTCCAAACCGTGGTCTAGGATCCATGTTGACTTTGCAGGCTCATTCCTAGGCAAAATGTTCTTGGTTGTTGTGGATGCTTATTCAAAATGGATTGAATGTGTAATAATGTCTGTAAGCAGGTCCACTGCCACCATCGAAAGCCTACGAGTCATGTTTGCCACACACGGCCTGCCCGATGTCCTTGTCAGCGACAATAGGCCGTGTTTCACCAGTGCTGAATTCAAGGAATTCATGACCCGCAATGGGATCAAGCACGTCGCATCTGCCCCGTTCAAGCTCGCATCCAACGGCCAGGCAGAACGGGCAGTCCAAACCATCAAGCAAAGCTTGAAACATGTGTCGCAAGGTTCCCTGCATACCCGCCTGTATCGAGTCTTGCTCAGCTACCGCACCAGACCCCACTCGCTCACCGGGGTTCCCCCAGCCGAGCTGCTCATGAAAAGGGTGCGCAAAACAAGGCTCTCTATTGTCCACCCTGATCTCCATGATCACGTCGAGGGCAGGCGGCATCAACAAAGCATGTACCATGATCGCGCGAACTTGTCACGCGATACTGAAGTCAATGACCCTGTATTTGTACTCAACTATGGACATGGTCCCAAATGGCTAGCTGGCACAGTCATTGCCAAAGAAGGGAGGAGGGTGTTTCAGGTCAAATTGGCCAATGGACTAACGTGCAGAAAGCATTTGGACCAAACCAAATTGCAATTCACAACCATGAGCAATCCGAAGAGGATACCACCAACCTCGACCCTCCAACACACACACAATTGGCAACCAACATCACGGTTGACCACGAAGCTGAACTCACCATCCCCAGCAGCCTGGCAAGGCCGGCTGCCCAGCAGCCCAGCGAAGAACCAACCAACTCACCCACACCTGCATTTGTACCGAGATGCTCGACAAGGGAGCGAAAAGCCCCAGATCGTCTCACCCTGTAAATGTGTACTATTGACTTTGGGAGGGAGTGGTGTTATGTATGTAACCCTTGGCAACCTGTATCATACCACCACCAGAGGGCCTACCTGTTGGAGTCCCAAGGGATCCCAGCATCCCTTGGGAGCACTCTTTATAAGCAGGCCTTTCATGCTGTACCAACACTCTGGAGTTTAATTAAAGGAGCTAAGGTCACACTTACTCATTGCATGCAGTACTCAGTTATTTCACTTTATTATGAGCATAACAAGGGGTATGGCCTAGCATCCTCCGCAATCCCACCATAGACCCGGAGGAACGCTACAATGAGAGCCATGCCGCCACCCGCAACATCAGAGAACAGACAATAGGGCTGCTAAAGCAGCGATTCCGATGTCTGGACCGCTCTGGAGGCCACCTTCAATACTCCCCTCAACAAGTCTCACTATTCATTGTGGTGCGCTGCATGCTGTACAACTTGGTCTTCATGAGGACCCAGGCCTTGCCAGTGGGGATCGCAGAAGGAGGTGGAAGAGGAACAGGAGCCTGTTGATACCTTGAATGTCGAGCAAGACGAGGACCAGCAGCAGCCATGGAGGAGGCTGCGTGCAAATGTTGGCGGTGGCAGGGCTATTTGGCGGCAGCTCATAAGGGATCGGTTTGCTTAAAGGGAGGGTGCTGAGGGATGCAGCTAATAATGACCACGCATTGTGCCACATCTCTGTCACAAGTCCACAGTCATATACCAAAGGTTAATTAAAGTAAGAGTTTATTTAACAGACACCGCTGGACCAACCCCAAAATCCCACACCCTGAAATGAAACAAAATGGAGTGCCCGCCCCTTCAAATAAAACAAACAAACATGAGAGTTGATTAATTTTTTGTACACCTCCCATGGGGAGATATTTGTTCAGTGGGTCTTATGCTGTCATTTCCCACCCATCTGCCTCACCCCCTCTCCCACATCTACTAATCCTTGTCAAGGTGGCCTCAGTGCCTGCAGCAAGGTTGTTTGAGGGCTACTGTGTAAGTCAATCAGGACAGACAGCCTACGTGGGCGAGCTGTGGCCATGGAAGGCCCGGCTGCTGACTGCACCGCCTCATGATGGGCGGCAGCAGTAGTGTGAGATGGCTGGGGCGCAGGCCGTGGTGGGTGCAGAAACAGACTAGCAGTGGCGGGAGCCGGAATGCTGTCATCGTAAGGAAGGACAGCAACTTCCATTTCCTGCGGCACGCTGTCAGTCCTCCGGGGCGGTGTCGGAGCATCAGGAGCAATATGTGCTCCCACAGATTGCTGACCTGCTGCAGCACCATCTGTTCCCCGTCCGACTATAGGGATGACCGAGAGGATAGCAGCAGACACTGCATGGCAGAACTCTGAGACTGCATAAACCCAGGGAGCGCTTGAAATGCTGCAGTCTGAGATTGCATGCCAGCAACCAGTGCATGACATCATGAAGACCTTGCGTGGCTTTGGCCTGTGATGTCATGGCTACTGCCATGTCAACCATGGCATGCGCTATTACCTCTGGGACCCCACTGTCGCCCGTTGAGACCGCTTCCCAGTTTAGAGGGGCAAGGATGATCTCGGGGAATGCTAAGAGGCATGGGTAATGCTGGAGTTAGCCTCTGCCACACTCAGCAACTGCATCCATGCTCTGTGGCACACTCCCCAATGCACCCATAATCTCTGCATCTGTGACAACTCCCTGGACATAGCCTCCAAATCCAGGTCCTCATCTGCTTGATTCTGAGCAGGACTCCTGAGCCAACTTACCCTCTGGAGAGCTGGCCCCCTGAGCTTCATCTCATGCAACGCGTTACTGCGGGCCACTGGGGCTAGGAGCATCTGGGTCTGGAAACCCCGCCATCGAGCCCTCCTCCACCGAGCTGCTTGCCCCACTTGCGAGCACTGAGGACGGGTTCGGTTTGTGGCCACACACGCCTTCCTCATCCTCCCTCTCGTGTGATGACGGCAACTGACGGGCAGACTGCAGCTCACCTGGCTCATCATCTGTCAGCACAAAGCAACACAAGTGTGGATAGCAGTTGGGGAGGAGGCAGGGAGGCAAGAAAGAACGGGCATCATTATTGTGGAGCTACATGTTGTAAGGCATGTGGGCTCAAGGTTCAGGGCTGTCACAGAAAATGGACATCTCATTCACAAACCGTCACTGTCATGCGAGTGCTCTGCCTCGCCCGCTGCCTCCGCCCCGACTGGTAGGCCCATGAGGACGGACACTCGCTCCTCGATGGCGGTAAGGTTCCTGGGGCACTGGCTCCTGTCCACTCCTGCTCTCGCCTGTTGTGGGCGAGTTTGCCCTGCAGTGACCAAAACAAGAAGTTGTCAGTGGGTCTGTAGCTACTCGTGTGCCAAATGTGTCTGCAGTAAGTGATTCACTACTAATGTCGCGAGGTGTGAATCTTTGCATCTCAGCCTGCGTGGCAGTGTACAGTGAATGTGTCAATGGGGGGATTTGGGGACAAAGAGCAACGAGTAAGTATGAGACTGAAGGCCTGTCACCGCATATGAAGATTTAAAAGATGTTGGTGGGTGTCCTCCGGCTGAATTTGGAGCTAGAAGGGGAGAGACGCTTAGATGGGCGGGGCATGTCTGGTGAGGCGATAGAGAGCGTTTGGGGTGTCTCCAGCAACGAGGAATATAGCCTGGTACACATAGAGAAGGGATGGGCAGTGTAAAGCCTTTACATTGTGTAAGACAGTGAGGCTCACATGAACACATTGCAAGGTTAATGTAAAAGGTACTCGTCCTGACGACCCTAGTGAGGTCGTTGTATTTCATGCGACATTGAGTCGCTGTCCTGACCACTGTGTCGCGGGCAGAGACTTGCTGGGCCACCTCCCTCCATAACCTCCTGAACACTCGTGGGGATTACCTTCGTCCCCCTCCAGGATGCAGGGCATTGTTGCGCCTCTCCACAGCCTCCAACAAGCCCTCAAGCACCATAGCTGAGAAGCGGTGCACTCTCTGCCTTCTTCCCTGTTCCTCCATTTTCCTGCTCTAAGGTCAGTGAGGAGGTGGAGCTGCGCATGCGCATACTAAACGTGCGACTTTAAGAATCTGCTTTTCCCGGTATCGCATTCGGGAGATCGGCGCATGCGCAATGGGTGTGTTAAAATTAGCGTTGGCATTTTCGTTAGCACCCCCAGGTCAAGTGTATAATGGCTGATTTTGTGTCACCTTCAGCTCTTCGCCCAATTCTGACCAATTTCTCGGCGGGAGGTGCAAACTTTCTCAAGACGCTAAAATTACCGCTCCACCTGGGTTACTGCCACAACTGAATTTCTCCCCCCATCCTGTTTAAAATGAACAATAAGATATAAATTACACCCTATACTGTAGCAGTGTTTGGGAGTTTTACTGAAGACTGTGACAGACCATTTTAGAAAAACATAAGAGCAAGAATGAGAAAGTCTGTGCTTAACCCTAAATACTGCAGATTTGATCTCTTCAGATGTTTTGAGCTGAGATTGTCCACATGATCTTCCTACATTTGCCATATAAAGACATCTCCTCTGACTTGACATGCTCATTCTTTTCCCCATTATCTGTGGTGCACTCTTTCCTACTCTCTAGAAAGACCATTCGGGCTATCAATGCCCATTTCATTAATCACATCAGTTCTTTATTTAATACCTGCCATTTCTCCATTAGGAACATAGGCCCATTCTACCTATGTGAAGTCATTTAACTTATAGGGAGTATTCTCTGAACTTATACTCTCATCAAGTCAGTAGGCTATAGCACTGTTTTCCCAACTAATAAGGCAAAATTAGAAGATATGAAAAACATTTAAAGGTTTCCAATGCATAGTTTATATGATTGGTATTTTACTGCCTGTCATTGAAGCACAATTTTGTTCATTGCCCAGGTCAAGATCGAACCCTCAGAGCAGGTAGACCCTCGGAGACACGGTGGAGGAGAAGTAAGATTTTTTTTCTTTATCACAAGATCTTGCTAGATTTTTCAACCTGGGCTTGCCCTTTTGGAGAGTTCTATCTCAAAGCTGGAGGTCTCTTTTTAGGAGCTTTAAGAAGTTATCTGTGTAGACCTTTGTACAGTTCTTCACCATGATTGTGGAATAAGTGGGAGTGTTGTAACAACATGGGTTAACAGCTCTCTGTCAAGACTAATGATGTCTAGACTAAAGCAGCTGTCTGTACTGGGTCTACTATATTGTTCAGGCAGCTTTAATGATTTCCCTGATATGGAAATATTATTCGGAACCAGTTACTGTGCTCCCGCACAAATGGATTGCGCCTTTGGAGCGGATGGTAGCTTTCCCAACTGGAGTCGCAGGTGCAGTATGATTAGGAATTGTTTCATTTAACAAGGGTGATTTAAAACATTAGATTTCTGGTGAGCAAGAGCCAAGTCCAAGGCACCATGGGTGGCTCTACTGCACAGCGAGGAGGGACAAAGAATAAAAGAGCTATAGTGGTAGGGGATTCAATAGTTAGAGGAATAGCGAGGCGTTTCTGCAGCTGTAGACATAACCCCAGGATGGTATCGTGCCTCCCTGGTGCCAGAGTCAAGGATATCACTTGAGCGGACGCAGCATTCTGGGGGGCGGGGGGGCGGGGGGGGGAAAGAGGGTGAACAGTTAGTCATAGTCCATATCGGGACCAATAACATAGGTAGAAACAGGGATGAGGTCCTGCAGGCAGAATTTAGGGAGCTAGGAGAAAAATTAAAGGGTAGAACCTCAAAGGTAGTAATTTCCGGGTCACTACCGATGCCACGTGCTAATGAGTACAAGAATAGAAGGATAGAGAAGATGAACACGTAGCTGGAGAGTTGCTGCAGGAGAGAGGGCTTTAAATTGCTGAGGCATTTGGACCGCTTCTGGGGGAGATGGGACTTGTACAAACTGGATGGGTTGCACCTCAACAGCACCTGGATCAATATACTCACGGGGAATTTTGCTAGTTCTGTTGGGGAGAGTTTAAACGAGCTTGCCAGGGCATTGGGAACCGGAGAACAAATTCAACGGGGAAGGAAGTAAAGCTGAAATTGGAAAGCAAGAATGTAGAAAGTGAATTTGTAAGACTGAGGAACAACAGTTAGTAAGTAGTAATCAAGGAGGTCTTCCTATGCTAGATGGTAAATACTTCAATACAAGGAGTATAGCAAATAAGGCAGATGAGCTGAGAGCACAGGTAGACAGAGACATGGCGAAAGAGGAGCAGGTTTGGCAGCTCAATATTCCTGGTTACAGGATTTTTAGACCGGGCACAGGGGAGTAAAATGGGGGATTAAAGATACCATTACAGCTGTGAGGAGGAATAATATGGTAGAGGGATCATCAAATGAGGCCATATGGGTCAAACTGAAAAATAAAAAAAGTGGCGATCACACTGCTGGGCTTGTATTATAGACCCCCAAACAGTGGGAGGGAGATAAAAGAGCAAATATGTAGGCAAGTTTCTGTGCAGTCCAAAAACCATAGGATAGTAATAGGGGATTTTAACTATCTAATATTGGGACAGATATAGTGTGAAGGGTATATATGCAGAGCAGGTCTCCAGTCGTCCTGGTTAATCCTGAACCAAGACCTAGCTCTGTCAAGCCCATGTGGTGGCTGATGTGTAACAGTCACACATTAAAAAAATCCACGCACAGACATCTTTTACTCCCTCAATTGGAGTTCAAGACTGGAACATCGGTTCCTTCACTGGAACATCTGTGAACTCATGTGGAATCAAGTCATCCTCGTTCGAGGGACCGCCTATGATGTTGATGACTATGCCAGCTTGGACCCACCCATGCTTCCCCTGAAGTTGACGGCAGGTCTTTCAGTTCTTTCACCAGGCTGCAATCCAGAAGTGTTTGCTTTCACATACATTTGGCAAGAATTTTGCAGCTTCAGAACTCGAGGTCCTGTTTTTGATGAGGACACCTCACGTGTCTGTCAAAGAACCCCCTCTCCTGTTGATGAAAGATTTCCCTGGACTGTTTGATTCACGTTAAATACTAAAGTAATAAAATGACGGCGATACGGAGATTAAAATGAAACAGAAGGATGCTTATGACAAATGCCAGGTTCATAATCCAGTAGACAACCAAGCTGAGTACAGAGGAGAACTAAAAAATGAAGTAAAAGGGGCAGAGAATATGGGAATAGATTCGCGGGTACATAAAAAGGAACCCAAAATTCTTTTAGAAACACAATAAATCGTAAAAGGGTGGGCCGATTATGGATCAAAAAGGAGATCTCGTGGAGGCAGAGGGCATGGCTGAGGTACTAAATGAGTACCTGTATCTGTCTTCACTAGAGAAAAGGATGCTGTTAATGACACAGTAAAGGAGGAGGTAGTAGAGATATTGGATAGTATAAAAATAAAAAGGAAGTACTTAAAAGGTTGACAGTACTCAGAGTAGAAAAGACACACGATGCGAATGGGATTCATCCCAGGTTGTTGAGGTAAGTAAGGGTGGAAATTGCAGAGGCACTGGTCAAAGTCTTGGCACGAAACTCAGAACTGTAGGAAACAATGAGGAGGATCGTAATAGACTTCAGGAGGACATTGACAGATTGGTGAAATGGGCAGATACATGGCAGCTGAAATTTATTGCAGAGAAGTGTGAAGTGATATGTTTTGAATGGTACACTTTTAAAGGGGGCGCAGGAACAGAGACCGGGTGTGTATATACACAAATCTTTGATGGTGGCAGGACAAGTAGAGAAGGCTGTTTAAAAAAACTGTGGGAGCCCTGGCTTTATAAATAGAGGCATAGGCCCCGATTTTAACTCCAGGTGGATTCCTCGCACAGGCCCGAGTTAAAATTATGTCACCGGCCACGACATGCATATGTAAAGAAGGCCCCTGTTGGCTACAGGTGCAGGTCCTTGCTTCCTGCTCAGGAGAGAAGGTTAAAATTGCAGATGTTGTGATCATGGCAGCTTTCCGTTAGGTAAGAGCGAGGGAGGCGATTCCAATTGCCCACCCGCCAGGTTTCTGTGAGGGAATAGGGTTAAAATTACCCGCATAGAGTATAAAGCAAGGAGGTTATGCTACACCTTTATAAAACACATGGTTAGACCCCAGCTGGAGTATTGTGGCCAATTCTGGGCACCACATATTTGGGAGGATGTCAAGGGCTTACAGAGGGTGCAGGAAATTTACCAGAATAGTACCTGGGATGAGGGACTTCAGTTACGTGGAGAAGCTGTGGTTCTTCTCTAAGTAGGGAAGGTTAAGGGGAGATTTGATAAAGGTGTTCAAAATCATGAATGGATTTGATAGAATAAATGAGGAGAAACAGTTTCCGGTAGCAGAAGGGTCAATATCCAGAGGACACAGATTTAAAGTAATTGGCAAAAGAACCAGATGTGACATGAGGATTTGTTTTTTTACACAGCAAGTGATTTGGAATGTGCTGCCTGAAAGGGCGGTGGAAGCAGATTCAATAGCAACTTTCAAAAGGAAATTGGATAAATACTTGAAGGTGAAAAATTTACAGGGCTATGGGGAAAGAGCAAGGGAGTGGGATTAATCGGACAGCTCTTCCCAAGAGCCGGCACAGGCACGATGGGCCGAATGGCCTCCTTCTGTGCCGTATAATTTTGTAATTCTCCTGCTTAGATCTAATTATCAGTAACAGAATAGATCAGGTTGATCAGTTAAATGTGGGTTAGCATTTCAGGAGTAGTGACCATAATATGATAAGGTTTACGTTTTACATAGCACATAAACCATACTCTGCTTGATCGTTTGAACAGTACGCTCTGCTTGACCATTAGAAGCAGGTTTGAATGGAGCTGACCTTACATGTATAATACCATTGAGTTTCATGAACTCCTGAAACTCAAGACTTGTGAAGCAAGATCTGTTGTCGCTCATAACAGTGTCAGGCAAACCATGAGTAGCAAACATGACACGAAGGCTCTCAATAGTAGCTATATTGAGTTTGGTGGACTTTAATGTAATTAATGATGAAGTGGTACATTTTGGTTACAAACATTAAAAAATATATAGTTTGAATTATGTGTCCATCTTTGGGTCAGGGAGGTGTTTGTATGTTCTGGATTGAAGTTAAAACTTTTGAAAGTGTCAAGGTCTGCTTGAGAGATGGATACTAACATCTCTGGATCGATAAAGAATTAAATAACTATCACTGAAACTGTTTGTTTCTGTTGATAATAACCCTTCAACTAGGCTGGTGTTTAATATTTTGATATTTGGTCTCCAGTCGCCTTGGTTAACCCTTACCACTGGATCAAGACCTAGCTCTGTCAAGCCTGTGTGGTGGCTGGTGTGCAACGGCCATCCCACGTTAAAAAAATCCATGCACAGGCATCTTCCACCCTTCAACATGTAGTTCGGGATGTAGAATGTCAGGTCCCTCATTGAAACACCTGTGAACTCATCCCTTTTTGGTGTGGGAGTGGATCATCTTCGATACAAGGGACTGCCTAATACTATACTCAGACTCTTGAATATCCAAGTTCAAATACATCTGCAAGGGTCACTTAAACCTGGTCATTGAGTTTCATTTCTCTTGGCCAAGTAACCCTATTACAGACCTTCCCTTTTCTTTTCTCCTCTCCCCCTTTCAGTGCTCCTTAAGAATTTATTCATCTCAAACATTTGCTCGTTCTGACGAAGGGTCATCGACCTAAAATTTAACTTTGTTTCTCTCTCCACAGATGCTGCCTGACCTGTTGAGATTTCCAGCGTTTTTTGTTTTTATTTCAGATTCCAGCATCCGCAGTATTTCGCAGTAGGGAAAAAGTGCGTGAATTGTTATTTTGTGTAAAAGTAAAGAAGATGGACCTATTCAGTGAATCAAATAGCAATCTTGCATTACAAGCACAATCTTTGTTTTTGTAGGGGAGAGAAGTTCTGGAGCATCCACCTGCAACTAGTGCAACACAGAATATAATGGATCAGATTGGTGAGTCAGAATAAATACCGCATCGCTAGACCTTCCAGTGTGATTTAATATACCTATAATATATCATCTTTAAAAGCGCAAAGAACTCTAAATGTATTTTGTAAGTAATGTAACTTTCTTTGGTACATGAGCCTGGGTTGCATGGTAGACTAGATCACTAGAACATGTGCTTCCATCTGGGAGTTGGAAGAAAATCTAATGCCGATTTCACATTTATGTCTTACCAGAGCAAGCTGTCCAGGAGACACTCGATCACAACAGGGAGCGCTCGGAATTTATTCGAGTCAGGCGGGCACCACCTGCTCCAAGGCTTGAAACTCCACCTCGGTAAGGGACTGCCGCACACAAACGCTAGCCATTGGCTCACCTATCACCCGACAGTTTTGAGCGAATTGTAAATGGAGTTCTTTGTAATGGCAGAAGGCTCCACTACTGAGCAGTGGGCAAAACTTCTCAACAGTTGCAGGGACAATATCCTCTGCACACGATAGGGGCAATTCTATAACCTGGCTTTCCAAGCAGCGTGTCCAAATCACGGCTGTGCACCTGCAATTTTCCAAGGTCCGCTCCCAGTGTATGCCGCTTTGCAAGTGTCACTCCCTGAGAACCACTCCCTCCCATTGAGCGCCATACCCTGTTACTTTGTGGAATCATCCCTTGTGCATAATGAAATCATAAATTTATTTAATAGCAGCGTATGTGATTTCTTTGTAAGTAACGTACTGAGGCACTTTCGCACCTTCTGGAAGCAGATTTCGGGGGTAAATGTACTTTGAAGGTGTAAACTCAAACAAGCTTTGACTTTTTTATATATCTCCAAATCTGCCATTTGCTTGCTTTGTTGGAGACCCCTTCCTGAGTTATTTGGCTGTGGTCAACTCTGGAGTCTTCAGCGAGCTGTGACTGTGAGGGTAAGCTGTTTCTTTCAATATAGCCAGCAGGATGGAGAGTGTTTTGTTTTCATTGCTTGTCTTTTTGTCTTGTACCCGGGAAAATTTCTATCTCTAATATAAAATATGTTGTGCATGACATGTTCAGTGCCCCAAATAAAGAGTTGAAGATTGAGGCAGAGGTAGGTTCTTGGTGTGGTTTTACATTCTGGGATTTTGTTCCTTTTGAAATGCTATAAATCAGTGTGTGTGTCCTATCTTTTACAGGGATGATGTGCTGCAACCCAGAAGCCTGCAATCCTCTGACTAGATTTGACTCCGTCTGGGGTAAGTTCCATTGCCAAACAGGCAGCCGGATGAAATGTATTCAGCTCAAACTTCGTTATTCATGACCTTGCAATTTATCTGGAGGGAGTTCACAGGTTTCCTCACAATAATCAGAAGAGGGCCTGGACTGGCTGAATTTGTGCTCAAACCCACAATTAATGCTCAGTTTAGCTTAATACAACCTTCCATTTCATCTTCTGTGTACCATTGGAACTGCCATCTCAACTCCCGTGAAGCATGACATTTGGCTAGATACAAGTACAGGGGTTTGACAAATGTTTGTTTTTATCTGCATCCGTGCTGTCTGTGGAACTCTGTGCCTTATATACAGCAGTTTAAATACAGAGTTCATCATCCACACTACATTTGCACCCTGGTTGCCAGCGTATGGATCTGCATGCTGTTATAGTGAGTGGAACATGTATTTATTGTTCCTAGGCACACTTTGGTCAGAGCACAAGACTTTGGCACGGTAAACAATGGTGCTTCAGTAGCACAGCTCCATGTGGAGCTATGTATCAGAGCTATTTTCCCACAGATTTACCACCAAATTGAATCTCAAATTCTCACCGAGCAGTTTTAAACATTTACATGAGAACATAGCAAAGTACAGGACCAGGAAAGACTACAGTTTAGCTGGCCAGTCCCAAAAATGTAATACCCCACAGATGCTTACTCCCTCAAATATAAAGGTGAGGTGAGTTGCCCATCTTTCCTGATGCTTGTCTGTCTCATTCTCTCCAGGAAATGCCACAGTCAAAGCACATGGGCAGGTGATGCTCCCACACTGCTTGGGATACCATGAATACCTCCCAACTTCTGATCTGCTAAACCATGAGAAATTAAGCCAGAACTCGGGGCAAAAACTCAACATATTGACATTTGATTTTATGTTTTTTGGGTGCTGGTGTGAGTACTTTTTCTGACATGGAGGTTTTGTGTGGGAAGTATAGTGCATTCCTCCTGATACCGACCACACTTGGTCTGTGAGATCATTGAAAGTTTCAGTATAGATACAGGCCATTAAGCCTTTTAAGTCTGCTACAGTTTTTCTTCACATGAGCTGCCCAGTCTAATCCCACTTTCCTGCTCACTTCTCATCTTTGATATTGTACTTTTTTAAGCAGCTGTCATTCCCTTGTAAAAAGGATTTATGGACTTGGCCTCTAATGATTATGGCAGAGAATTCCACATTCTAACCACTCTGTGCAAAGAATTTTAAAAATCTTTCTTGGTTATTTCTTGGGGCTGAGTCTAATTATATCACACCCCCATTGCTGTCTTAGTTAAAAAGAGTAAGGAAAGACTTGTCTTTTATGACCTCGGGGTGTACTTTTAGAAGTGTTGCCATGGTTGTAATGTGGGAAAAGTGCTGATTTGTGCACAGCATGGTTCCACAAATAGCAATCAGATGATGATCATATAATCTGTTTTAGTAACACTGGTTGAAAGAAATGTTGGCCAGGATACTGTGGAGAATTCCCGTGTCGTCTTCGGAAAGTGCAATGGGATCTTTTACATCCGCCTGAGACGACAAATGGGGCCTCGGTTTAACGACCCGGCTGAAAGATGTTACCTCTAATAATGCAGTACTGCACTGAGCTGTCAGGCTAGACTTTGAATTCAAATCTGTGGGGAGGGGGGATTTTTTGGTGGTGGGTAGGATGGGAAAAAAAATTTTTTGGAAAGCTGTCAACCCTCTGCTACGCGCCTTTCCCAGATGTCGTGTCTGTCAGCGCTGAACAGACCCGACACGCAGCAGCGAGGGAGGCAGTTCAGGTTATTATAACCTTGTTAACAGCCCATTAAGAAGTATTTTGAGCTGACGCATTTTACGAGGTCCACGCTGCTCGGGGATCGCGTCAGGTATGCAGGTCGGGAATTGTATGACAATAGAATCATCTCATTATTTGTCAACTGCCAATGTGCTATAAAAGCTCCCATCTCATAACAGTTCACTTTCCAAGCTGTTGCTTACTGCATTTGGAAGACAGATTGAGCTTTATACACGCTGCAAGTGTTTGGAGTAAACTCTCTGTTGTGTATGTATATACCCTGTACACTCCATGTACAGTTACATAAGACCACTTAATGTATCTTCACATTGTATACACGATGCCTGTACCACCAGAGGGTACAACTGGTGGAGACCGAGAGGTCACCTGCACACTGCAGGTAACCAAGTATAAAAGGGAGCTTACTTTACAAAGAAATGGCAGACCAATTGAACAAATAACCTTCCGGAAATACTAGGGGACCGAGGGTCTAGTGAGAAGGAGGAACTGAAGGAAATCCTTATTAGTCAGGAAATTGTGTTGGGGAAATTGATGGGATTGAAGGCCGATAAATCCCCAGGGCCTGATAATCTGCATCCCAGAGTACTTAAGAAAGTGGCCCTAGAAATAGTGAATGCATTGGTGATCATTTTCCAACAATCTATCAACTGGATCAGTTCCTATGGACTGGAGAGTAGTTAATGTAACACCACTTTTTAAAAAAGGAGGGAGAGAGAAAATGGGGAATTATAGACCAGTTAATCTGACATCAGTAGTGGGGAAAATGTTGCAATCAATTATTAAAGATGAAATAGCAGCGCATTTGGAAAGCAGTGACAGAATCGGTCCAAGTCAGCATGGATTTATGAAAGGGAAATCATCCTTGACAGATCTTCTAGAATTCTTTGAGGATGTAACTAGTAGAGTGGACAAGGGAAAACCAGTGGATGTGGTATATTTGGACTTTCAAAAGGCTTTTGACAAGGTCCCACACAAAAGATTGGTGTGCAAAATTAAAGCACGTAGTATTGGGGGTAATGTATTGACGTGGATAGAGAACTGGTTGGCAGAGAGGAAGCAGAGAGTTGGGATAAACTGGTCCTTTTCAGAATGGCAGGCAGTGACTAGTGGGGTGCCGCAGGGCTCAGTGCTGGGACCTCAGCTATTTACAATATACATTGATGACTTAGATGAAGATATTGAGCGTAATATCTCCAAGTTTGCAGATAACACTAAGCTGGGTGGCGGTGTGAGTTGTAAGGAGGATGCTAAGAAGCTGCAGGGTGACTTGGACAGGTTAGGTTAGTGGGCAAATGCATGGCAGATGCAGTATAATGTGGATAAATGTGAGGTTATCCACTTTGGTGGCAAAAACACGAAGGCAGAATATTATCTGAATGGCGGCAGATTAGGAAAAGGGGAGGTGCAACGAGACCTGGGTGTCATGGTACATCAGTCATTGAAAGTTGGCATGCAGGTACAGCAGGCGGTGAAGAAGATAAATGGCATGTTGGCCTTCATAGCTAGGGGATTTGAGTATAGGAGCAGGGAGGTCTTACTGCAGTTGTACAGGGCCTTGGTGAGGCCTCACCTGAAATATTGTGTACAGTTTTGGTCTCCTAATCTGAGAGAGTGCAACGAAGGTTCACCATACTGATTCCCGGGATGGCAGGACTGATATATGAGGCGAGACTGGATCGACTCGGCCTGTATTCACTGGAGTTGAGAAGGATGAGAGGGGATCTCATAGAAACATATAAAATTCTGACGGGACTGGACAGGTTAGTTGCAGGAAGAATGTTCCCGATGTTGGGGAAGTCCAGAACCAGGGGGGACAGTCTAAGGATAAGGGGTAAGCCATTTGGGACCGAGATGAGGAGAAACTCCTTCACTCAGAGTGGTTAACCTGTGGAATTCTCTACCGCAGAGAGTTGTTGATGCCAGTTCATTGGATATATTCAAGAGGGAGTTAGATATGGCCCTTACGGCTAAAGGGATCAAGAGGTATGGAGAGAAAGCAGGAAAGGGGTACTGAGATGAATGATCAGCCACGATCTTATTGAATGGTGGTGCAGGCTCGAAGGGCCGAACGGCCTACTCTTGCACCTATTTTCTATGTTTCTATGTTTACTGTACCCTTATTCAGGAGCTGCAATAAATGGACTAAGGTCACAACAGTCCAAGTGCAATACCTTACCTTGTGGAGTCATTACTAGAGTGCTTGCAGACAAAATAACTAGCAACGAGATTACAAATTTCCACGCGAAAAATGGCTAACTTTGGCAACTTTCAACAATTCCAACAATTCGCTGATGGGGAAGATTGGGATGCCTTTGTGGAAAGGCTAGAACACTACTTCATCACGAATGACCTGACTGGAGACACACCGACCTCGCTGACTGATAAGCACAGAGCTATCCTGCTCAGCAGTTGTGGACCCACCGTTTATGGCCTTGTCAGGGACTTGTTAGCCCCAGAGAAGATGACAACCAAAATGTACGTGGAGCTCGTAACAATGATACAGGAATAGCTCTCGCCTAAAGAGAGCATCCTCACAGCCGGACACTGGTTCTACACACCGCAGCCCGAAGGCCAAGAAATCGCAAAATATGCTGCAGACCTGAGATGATTGGCTGCACTGTGTGATTTTGGCGACCACCTCACCGAAGCACTGAGGGACATCTTTATTATTGGAATCGGCCACGAGGGCCTCTTCCACAGGCTGCTCTCTGCGGACACTACGGTCACCCTGCAGAAGGCAATCAACTCCAGCCACGCATTCATGGCCTCAGCCTGCGATTCCAAGAGGATGATGACTCACCCCCAGGACTCTAACCCGGCAAGTACCATGAACCGACTGTCACCTTTTAGAGGCAAGACTGCTACCCCGAGTCCCGCAACCTTGAATCTGCCACATGGGGCCAACCGGCCAGCCCCATGCTGGCGCTGTGGAGGAAATCACAGGGCCCACCAGTGACAAAGTATACAAGGACTATACTTGCAAAGGCTGTAACACTAAAGGCCATCTCCAGCGAATGTGTAAAAGAAATTTTACTCACCGAGTCGCTGAAGAGTTTGTCGATCTCCCAGGCTCCAGGGCTGATGAAGACGAAGAGAGAGTCCAGGAGGCAGCTCAGCCCCAGGAAGTGGTATACGGAGTGTTTACCTGCTCCACTGAGAGTTCTCTGTTGAAAATGGAAGTCGAAATCAACAGTGTCCCAGTCTCGATGGAGGTCGGTGATGCCAATCGCTGATGAACCAGGCGGCCTTCGAGAAACTCTGGGACAATCCCGCCGAACTACCTAAACTGCTCCCGATCCAGGTGAAGCTGCTCACTTACACAAATGACACCATCCCAGTCGTTGACAGAGTGGATGTCCAGGTGTCCCATGGAGGCACGATGCACAAGCTACCTTTGTGGATCGTTGCTGGTGATGGTCCAACGCTGCTCGGAAGAAGATGGTTAAAACAAATCCAATTCTGTTGGAGCTGGGAAAGCCTCCAGGCCCCGGCGATCGATGTCCTCTGCTGCCCCACATTTGGATCCATCACAGCACCTGAAAATCCAACCGTCCAACTCGGCTGCGTGGAGATAACACAGACCGCACAACCCAACAGCGAGATGATCCAACCCAAACAACCAGACTTCACCTTCTGGGCTCAAGTGGCAGGACTCCGAAGGAAGAAGATCGGCGCAGAAGGTAAATTCCCGGCTTCCATGGCAGAACCTGGGAAGAAAAGGATCACCGCAGCCTACCTTATGGAGAGAGAGAAGATGGCGCCCGCACCACGAGTTGAAGCGCCTGAAATCAAGATGGCCCCGACCAGACCACCAGGGGCAGCATTGAGGGAACAACATGTGATGCCAAGCAGCGAACCGGATTGGGGTAAAAATTGCACGGCCCTCTTAAAGGAGACCGGCAACCCAGCACAATTAAAGGGACAGTTCCACTCTTTGTACAGCGATGCCAGTGATACTAATGTAAAGGATGTAACTAACAAATGCAAGTATCTAATTGTACCTTTGAACAGCGATGCCGGTAGGATACATGGAACAGATGTAATTGACAAATGCCGGAATCTAAATGTAATATTGTACAGCGATGCTGATAGAATACAGGGAGAAGATGTAATTGACAAATGTGAATTTGTAAAGACAACTAACAATGTCGAGTTGGGTGATTGCGGTTGGAGCCAATGTATCATGAATGTAAATGATGAATAATGTGTGATGCCGGGTTTTACATGTACGCCGACAAAACCAAGGGCAACCTCGCGTGGGAAGCACCCAGGTCCAGCGGGCTACCCGATCATGTAGCCTACGCCTCCAGGACCAATGTGATGCCCCAGAGAGCATGGCCACACGCAGAGGGAGCATACCCAGTGCAGGGCCACCGATCAGCGGACGGCACAGGCACCACTACTGGCACCCTGCCCCAGATCTGCCCTACCTCTCTGGCCACCATGGCCAGTACCCGGAGCAAGAGGCTAGCACCCTCCAGCCCTCCCGACGGGATCTGGGATGACCAGGCTCCCCCCACCGCTGAAGGGCAGCAGGGAGACCCTGCAGCCCTCAAAGGAGGACAGGGAGGCCACACATATCTGTGGCTCTGCCCACCACAAGGCAATGGCAAAGGCCCTGAGACTCAGCCAGGGGAGCGATCCGAGCCCACCCAGCTGGCAGGGGATGCAGCGCCGCCATCAGACAACCTGGACACAGTCCGGTTACTCTGGAACTAGCGTCCTCACCCACCTGCACCTACACCCCAACGGCAAGACTGTAATACCATGTATGTACTTTACCTATAATATGTACTTGTTCCACTACTGCTAAACCCAAACAGTGATGTAACTAATCCTATTTTTTATTCTCTGTACTGTATGCAAATGCAGATGTTGAGCCACACACATGGTCTATGTATGGGGGGGAAATGGATGTATGGATCACACCCAGAACCCACTCAAACCCCACTGCAACCTCCAACCATCCACTGCTGACCATTTCCCAATGTCGTGGCAATAAGGACTTGGGGGTCTACAGGGAGAGAGCCATTCCCAAGCACAGACAAAGTGCAAGGGCTTTGGGCACTCAAGTGGAGGGCCAGAGCACACAGTGCAAAGGCCAGTGGCACAAGACTTAGGGGAGAGTGGTGATGTGTATGTCTATACTCTGTACACTCAATGTACAGTTACATACGACCACTGAATGTATCTTCACACTGTATACACTATGCCTGTACCACCAGAGGGTGCAACTGGTGGAGACCTCGAGGTCACCTGTACACTGCAGGTAACCAAGTATAAAAGGGAGCTCACCTTAGTGTACCCTCATTCAGGAACTGTAATAAATGGACTAGGGTCACAACAGTTCAAGTGCAATACCTTATCTCGTGGAGTCATTACTAGAGTGCTTACAGACACAATACTCTCTATCCAGTGTCACCTCATTGGAACAACCTCTCGCATCATTGACAGATCGCTTCTGTCATCTCAAGTTCATCTGCCATCTATTACATCAACATTGGTGCCCTTGAAACTATCTCACCTTGGTCCTCAGAATCCACCACAGACAACCCCAACACCAGCAGCAATCAACTGATGCTGAACAGGACACAGGGCATCAGCGCCTGACCACATTGCTGCCAAGGATGGCCTCACAATGGCCATATTTACTTCACGTGACGCTGTACACCCTGGCTGCCACATGATGCGCCAGGTTGGCACCACCCCACACCAACACCTTAAAGCATCCCTACAATGCCCAAGCCATTCTTTTCGCACTTATCACCATTGTGGGGCGTACCATTATGTCTCACCATTCACTGCAACTCACTAAGCCACTTCCAAAGGTGCACACAAATTATCCAAGAACGCAAAATGTTGAAAATAAAGGTTTCAATGTTTGACACCACATTAACAGAATCTTTACATGACATTGGATAAAATACCCAAGTGCCTACCATTGTGTGACATTAGTATGATTGGACTAGGGCGAGTGTGTGAGGGGTGGCTAGTGAGATGGGGAAGTGGTAATGTAACTAGATAGGGATGGGTGGAGGTGCACGGTAAGTTGGTGCGAGTAAGGATATGCAGGGTAGGGAAGGCAGAGTGAGGGGGATGTGATGACTGGCACAGGAAGTTGAGGTTGAGTGTGGCTTTGCAGTAACGTTTTATGATCATTGAAAGGTTTGCGCCACTGCAGCCTGGACTTCCTGACGACATCCCTACTTGTGTCCTAATGTGCAATGTGCAACCAGGCTGCGTTGGTCTCCTGGGAAGGTCTCTTCCGCCCATTAGAAGGGAAGAGAACCTCCCTGTGTATAAGCATATGGAGGGAGTCACTGGAGAGCCTGGGTGCAGCTTGGGCACCTCTGTGCAGTGCTTGCAGCACCTCAATACTGTAAAACACTGACAGCATAACTGTCAAAATCAATTTGCGCACAGTCCCTTTAAGGACTGATGACACGTCATCAAATGACATCATCAGACACGCTTCCTTCAGTTGGCCAGCAAACGCGCTGGGCGGGCTTAACAAGCCCAATCAGGGCAAAATCATTTTGGACACCGGGCTGGAGCCGGCAGCGAGGCTAAGACCCACTGAGGTAGGGAAAATCGCGGCCCTGGTGTGGGGCTTGGACCTGCGGACTTCTGACTCCGAGGCAAGCGAGCTACCAACAGAGCCACGGCTGACACAATTAGTTGTGGTTAACTGGTTCAGCAGAGACTGCAGATCAAACCTGTAAGCTTCTAGTCTCTATGGGTTAACGCTGCAGCAGGAAATGCCTTTACTCAGTGCGTCATTGGGGGGACTGTACGTGTGGCTGCTTATGATCAATATACAAATACTTGGATCTGACCATTGAATGGGTTGGAACTGAAAATGTGATTGTAAGGAGCTGTTCGGGTCTGTGAGCAGGTCACCCTGTCAGTATAACAGTGAGTGGTATATGGTGAAGGAGCTATTTGGTGCAATGAGACTAATCATCAGTCTGCTTTGTCTCTTTTTAGGTGACATGGTGGCTTTCGTGCGGTTGCTTATACTTCTTGAGTGAACTTCGACTTTCGAGGGTTCTGGACGGGCAGGAGTTGCTGTCTAACTTAGTTATCCCCGAACTTCATCGTTGCTGCTGGATTTGGGTCACCTTTCTATTTTAATTGATGATAATACAATTGAAAACAAGAACATGCATTTTTAAATTGTTTGCTAATACGTGTTTTATTTGATGCATCTTTGAACAGTCTTAATGTCCGGAAAGCTTGTGGTTTCACAACTCTTGTAGGTTGTCCCACAAGCCTCAGCCAGGATCTTCTGGCAGCTCTTGCTGTGGGATTTTGTTTAATTTCAAATTGAAAAGCGAAGTGTTGGAATTTATATTTATGGCTGTTACATAGATTAATCGAAATGGAGGAAATTAGTCCCAAATAGCAAGTATCAATGATTTGTGTCAAATGCATTGAAGGGTTATACTGGATACGTGCTTACAGAATCCATGGCTATGCTTTATTGGTGGGATATCACATAAATTGTTTGCATGCTCCCCAAATTAACTCTTGCAGGTGAGGCACCTCCTGTATCTGATTTCCTTTTCTATATTATCACCCAATATTTATGTGTGACATGCAGTGAAAAATTCCAATATTTTTTTGTAATCCACAGTGATTAGCATGATTTTTGACCCAAGTAGTGTGATTTTTTTTTTTTAATTTCAACTTTCTATCACAAGCCTTAAAAAGTTTGCTGTCTACCGACATCTTTGTTAAGCAGAGTAATATTATAATGTAGAAGCTTAAAGATGAGACTCAGTTGGACTGTAGGGTGATGCCATGCTGCAGTCCCCCTGACTCTCTGAGGTACTGCCCGCTCCCCTGACTAAATACCATAGTTAGTTCCAAAATGCTTCAGCTGATTCTGGTGCTCAAGTTCTACATCTTAAAATGTAACAAACAGATTTGATGACAGTGGCAAAGATTTTTGAAAACCTGTTTCCCATTGCTCTTTGTGCTGCCCCCCACAGCTGCCAGCTATCTTATTCCCCGCTTGTCACCCCAACTGCCCTGTGACTTTATTTCTCAGTGCTCGCTAACGGCAGACCTCATTCCTCTCCTTGCTCATTTTCTTTTTACACTGTTTCCCAATGACCTGGAACTGACTGGGAGTCAAGTGCTTAGTTGGCTCCGTGCTGGGTGAGTTTGCTTCACCGCTGACTGCGCTATGGGGAGGTGAGTGGTTCCAGAATATAATTTGTAGTGATGGGGAAATCTGCAATTCACCCTGCCACACTGGGTCAACACCAAACCAGACTGCTGTCTGTGGCATGTGCTCTGTCTATGTAACCGCTGTTGATCATGTCAGATCACGATCAGTAGAGAAACCCACACACTGGGGGCAGAGTGGGGGGGGCGATGGAGAATTGTGAGTTTGTGGAAGCGGCAGTGAGTATCACCGACTGATATATTAAACAATCGGCCACATGCCTCCCGTGACTTTCTGTTCAATATCGAGTACCCCACCCCACCCCCACCAGGTCCTGCGATCATCTTGACCAGATGCTGGGGTCGATGGTGGTGTTGGAGCAGCCAATAAAGCAAAAAAGGAGGAAAATAAATGCATCTTTTAAAAAAAAAACTCCCAAGCTGCTCTTTGTTTTTCTTTCACTCTACCTGCAGAAGTAAGTTGTGAATCACTGGATGATCTTCAGTTTCAGGATTGCTTATAACTGGCAGAATGATTCTCTCTACGTTGCAGAGTTAGTTTAAAGTAGAGTTTACGAAATCTGCCTACAACCTCCAGTTAGTGCAGTGGGTACATGCGGGTACAGTGTGGTACCGTGCCATACAGACCAGGAGGTACCAGCTTCCATCCTTGCTCTCTGCTGATTTGGCTGATCTCATTTCCTTGTCATTTCTTGCATGCATACTGTCGGAATGATGCAGGAAGTACTTTCAACGAGAAAGTTCAGGGAGAAGCTGTTTCCGCACCTTATGTGCTTTTAAAACACTTCCCCCGGAGCTTGTGAGCCTTCGCATAATCCGCCCGCTGAGTCTCCACTGGCCTCATTTGCATATGTCTGCGTAAGTCAGTGGTGAAATGGCTCCAAGGACTTGAGGTAGTTAAGGTTACGGAAGCCCCCTCTCATGCACTAACTATGGTGGGCATTCTATGTTATTTGATGGAGTTAATGAGGGTAGTAGTTGAGTATGTGCCAAGTGACATGGGAAAGCTAAAGCAAGAGATTGGGTATGTGGCTGTTAAAGTGGAGGACGAAGTTTTGGGGTTGTGCATACAATAATTGGTGTTGGAGGAGCTGTGTGGCTGCAATGAAACATGCTGAGTTTCCACCCCTAAATCAGAGAGCATTGTAAAGGGTTAGTTGTATGACAGCTGCTTTAAGAGGATAAACAGTGTGCTAGTGTCCGGAGTGTCAGGGGACATAGGAGGCCATTCTGCCCCCCCCCCCCCCCCCCCCGCCGAGTCTGCTCTGCATTCAATTAGATCATAGCTGATCTGCGACCTAACTCCATATACCTATATCCCTTAATACCTTTGGTTAACAGAAAGCTATTAAACTCCAATTTAAAATTAACAATTGATTTGGCATTTGCAGAAGAGAGTGCCAAACTTCTACCACCCTTTTTGTGTAAAAGTGTTTCCTAATTTCACTCCTGACTGGCTCTAATTTCTAGACTCTGTCCCCTAGTCCTAGAATTCCCATCCAGTGGAAATCGTTTCTATCTACCCTATTTGTTCCCCTTAGTATCTTGAAAACGTCATTCAGATCACCACTTAACCTTCTAAATTTATCCTTCTTAATACAACCCTAATTTGTGTAACCTCTTCTCGTAACTTAATCTTTGAAGTCAGAGTGTTACTCTGGTAAACCTACACTGCACTCCCTCCAAGAGCAATATATCCTTCCTAAGGTGTGATGCCTAGGTCTCCTAGTACACCAGGGGTGGTCTACTTGGGGTATAACTGCAGCATCATTTCTACCCCCTTGTATTCTAGTCCTCTAGATATAAAGGCCAGCATTCCATTAGCCTTTTTGATTATTTTCTGTACCTGTCGCGACACTTTAATGATCGATGTACTTGGATCCCCAAGTCTCTTTGACCGCCACTATTTTAGCCGTTCACTATTTAGAAAGTACGCTGTTGTATCCATTTTAGGTCCAAAGTGGATGACCTCACATTTGCCTATATTGAAATCCATTTGCCGCAGTTTTGCCCAATCACATAATCTGTCGATATTCCTCTGTAACGTTATGCTTCCATCTACACTGCGTACAATTCCACCTATCTTTGTGTCATTGGAAAATATGAATATATGACTTTCTATGCCATCATCTAAGTCATTTATAAATACTGTGAATAGTTGAGGCACCAACACCAATCCCTGCAGGACACCAGTAGTCACATCCTGCCAATTTGAGTACCTACCCAATATCTCTACTGCCTGCTTCCTGCTGCTCAACCGCTTTCCTAACCAGGTCAATAACTTACCCTCAATTTTGTTGGTTTCTACCTTAATTAACAGTCCCCGTATGTGGGACTTTAGCAAATACCTTCTGCCTCCATTTAAATAACATCCATAGACATTCCCCTGTCCGCTACTTTAGTCACCTCTTCAAAAAATTCTATCAGGTTTGTCAGGCTTGACCTACTTTTCCCAAATCCATTCTGGAAGAAAAGGGAGAGGTGTGCAGTGTTACCTTGCCTGCTCTGCTGAAGATGTGGTACTTTTTGCGACACTTGTCTGCAATCCAGGGAGGTTTTTTTTAATTCATTCACGGGATGTGGGCGTTGCTGACAAGGCCAGCATTTATTGACCATCCCTAATTGCCCCTGAGAAGGTGGTGTGAGCCACCTTCTTGAACCGCTGCAGTCCGTGTGGTGAGTGGGGGAGTTGACAGCTAACTGGTGTGCCACCTAACTTCCAGGTAGCACGAGTGATAATTCTGGCTGACTCGGTGGCACCCACACCCAGGAGTCAGTCCTGCCTTCAGTGCTCTCCAGGAAGACTCAAAAGGTCTGAATGAGTGAAGTTGTGCAAGCTGGCTTGGATAGCCATAGTTCTGTACAAGTGTAATGAATATTTTAAGACATGCATAAAGTTAGAGTGAAATGAAAGAGCCCAGGACTGTTGCTTTATTGAAAGTTCATGCACAGGATGTGGGCGTCTCTGGCAAAGCCGGCATTTATTGCCCCTTGAGAAGGTGGTGTGAGCCACCTTCTTGAACCGCTGCAGTCCGTGTGGTGAGTGGGGGAGTTGACAGCTAACTGGTGTGCCACCTAACTTCCAGGTAGCACGAGTGATAATTCTGGCTGACTCGGTGGCACCCACACCCAGGAGTCAGTCCTGCCTTCAGTGCTCTCCAGGAAGACTCAAAAGGTCTGAATGAGTGAAGTTGTGCAAGCTGGCTTGGATAGCCATAGTTCTGTACAAGTGTAATGAATATTTTAAGACATGCATAAAGTTAGAGTGAAATGAAAGAGCCCAGGACTGTTGCTTTATTGAAAGTTCATGCACAGGATGTGGGCGTCTCTGGCAAAGCCGGCATTTATTGCCCCTTGAGAAGGTG